>NC_134157.1:17500-623461 GCF_033958435.1 Carettochelys insculpta
CAACTTGTTGCAACAATATTTTCTGAATTAGAAAGCTATGATTTTTCCTATTTTACATTGAACTTTCACCAGGGCAGCATGATCCCCCTCCCCCACCATCTGCTGCCCCAGGGCCACAGTTCCCTCAAATGCTCCCTGGGGACGTAGAATACATTTTGCTCTGTGCACCAAGGCCTGGGCAGATGTGGTCCTCCAAGAGAAACACCGACTGCTGCCTGTGGGGCTCTGCTAATTAGCCAGGCAGCACCTGCATCTCTCCTGAGCAGACGCCCAAGCACACAGCTTCCAGGGACACTGCCGGGGCTGGGGCTGAGGAAAGGGGAGGGCAGCAAATGCACCAGCTGTCTGGCAGTGTTCCTGACCAGCCTCAGCCCACCGAGCATTCACCAGGGTCTCTGGCCTGGGGGAAGCAACAGTCCCACAGCTGTGATGGCCGAGTGGTTAAGGCGTTGGACTTGAAATCCAATAGGGTTTCCCTGCGCAGGTTCAAATCCTGCTCACAGCGAGGGCTGTGTTTTAGCCACATCCTGAAACCAGGACAACACAGCAGCACACACCCTGAGACACTGCCCAGGGGCTGTCTGTGACCAGTGTGTGTAATAGGGCAGGGGAGACTGTGGTGGGGTTGCTGCTCTGGCTGCTGCTGGGCCCAGCTGAAGGCTTAGCAGGTCTGTTTGGCAGTGCCCATGCACATAACCCTGAGGCTTCCAGGCTACATGGTGGGCAGCTTGTGGCTGGGAAAGAGGAAACACAAGCCACATGGCACCAGGAAGGTCAGAGGGAGGCTGCATCTGTCCCAGGTTCCTGTTCCTCCCCTCTGGGGTCACCTTTCTACAAGCAGAGCTCTGAGAAAAGCACTGAATGACCTGCCCCAGCTGGGGGTGTGTTGCAGAGGGACTTTCAGGCCTGCAAACTCCCCAGCACGGCGTGGATGAAGGCTTCTGAAGGCTTTGTATGCCTGTGACCTGCCTTGTAACACCTCCCGTCCTCTTCATTTGTTTTCTCTTGCTCATAAACTTTTGTTTCCCACACTGCAGGCATGGGCGGCAGGGGGCCTATTGGGGTCAGAAGAGCACTGTGTACATGCGAGTGGGGAGTTTACATCACTTCTCTCTGCACCAGAGCCTTCAGCAGGAGAGACACGGCATTTCCAGGAAGGGCTGCCCCAGGCTCACAAGATCACACCAGCATCAGGACTCCAGGGATCTCTGGGCACACAGCCAAGTTCCAGTGCACCAACCGATCGCCTGAACCCTTCCATCTGGCTGGGCGAAAGACCTGGCTCCAACAGGCGCCAGTCACCCCACTCACTCTCATGCAGGACAGGAGAGTGAAGCAGCTCAGAGAGCTTTAGGGCTGTGCCTCAGTAAGGCAGCCCCAGGAGGTGCCTCTGACATTGAACTCAGGCTGCGGGAAGCAGAGCCCTGAACAATGTCTCCAGCCCTCCCCACCTGCCCCTCACCCTTTAGGTCTGGCTGGCATTGCCCTCTGGACACCTCTCACCCTCAGCTGGCAGCATGGACTCTGTCCTTATTGCTTCTCTGTAGATACTGTGTCTCCCAGGACTCCCTCGCTCTGCCTGGGGCTTTCTCAGCACCTGGCCCCACAAAGCTTCCACCAGACAGATACTGTGTTTTCCAGGCCCATTCCTGTGGCTATGGGCTTAGAACCACAGAATGCTGGGGCTGGAAGGGACCTCAGGAGATCATTGAGTCCAGCCTCCTCCCCAAAGCAGGAGCAACCCCCAACTAAATCATCCCAGCCAGGGCTTTGTCAAGCCAGGGCTTCAAAACCTCCAGGGATGGAGATTTCATCACCTCTTTAGGTAATGCATTGCAGTGCTTCACTGCCCTTTTGGGGAAAGTAAAAGCGGTACCAGCCCTAGGCCGGGCTACCACTGCCATGACTTGGATTTGAACCAAGGTTTCTGCAGCCACAGTGCAGAGTACTAACCACTGTACGATGACGGCCTGCTGTGAAGGCTTTCTAGTGAGTTTTCCTTTCTAGGTCATCACCCCACAATCTGGGACCTGAGCCACTGCTCCAGCTAAAAGCAGGACTCTTTGGGCTCCAGGGGCACAAGGCAAATCAACAGCCAGCTGCCCAGAGAAGGGCTTGAGCCCGGCACTGTCAGATTAAGAGCCTGCTGCTCATCCAACTTGTGCTGGTAAAAGGGGCTTTTCCTTTTGGCCCTTGACACAAGTGCAGTCAGGGCAGCCTTGTAAGAATGTAAAATGTTAAAGAAACCCACATTGGAAAAGGCTGGGGGAGTTGCCTAAGCTGGGAAGCAGATGGTTCTGTCTTTTGCTGCACTTTTACATTACAGATGTTCTCTGTGCAAGAAAGTGTTCCATTCTCCTGAAAAGAGAGAACCTTCAGGTTTCTTTTACAATTTGTCTCCTCTAACGCTGATAGAGCCATCAGCTAACTCCCAAACCACCCAGTTCTTCCAGAACACACAGCTCACAGATTAGCAAGGCAAAAATTATACAACACATAAAAGGTTTAAAAAAATCACTGAACCATCTAAACAGCATAACAAGCATATTTTGCAAAAACTAGAATCAATGCAAAAACCAGAAAAAATATGTACATGAAACACAAACTGCTAACGTGCATGAACTATACAGAGAATTTTTTCTGCTACTCACAAGCAGCTGGAAAAGCTCACAAAAAAAAGACACCAAAAACCAGGAAAAAATCTTATGTGTTTCACTACATCAAAATATTTAACAAAAGAGAAAAGATATACACAAATTGAAAACAAACAAAATCACACAGCACCCCCTGTAAAAGAGCAGACAGGGAAAAGAAAGTAGTAAAGAACCCCCAAAAAATGGACATTAAAGAAATGGGTAAAAATTGTACAAGTTTCCCGGCACAAAAAACTTTACAAGAAAAAAAAAAAGAGACACATGAAGTGAAAAAAAAGCAGATTATACAACACCCCCTGTGAAGGAGTTGACGGGGAAAAAGCAAGTTCTTCTCACATCACGGTGTCCACACGGACAACCCACAAAGCCTCCCCTTTGTGCAGCCCATTGCCCAGAGGTGCTTCCAGCCAAATTTCAGTACCAGAACCAGAACCAGAGGCTCCAGGAGCAAAGGCAGCTCGTGGATGAGGGACTCTGGACACACCACGCAATGCATTGTGGGTATGCAAAGGAGCATCACTGACTCTGCCCCAGAGAGCAGAGGAGCCAGGGTCTCTCAGCTGTGGTGGCTGCCCCCAGAACAGGGGTGATGACAGTTTTTATGCTGTGCCCCCTTTTTGGCCCTGCACTGAGCTGCTCCCCACAACCTGTGGGAGAACCATAGGAAGGGATGCTGGAGGGGGGCGCGTGCTGGTGGGGGCTCAGGTGCTGGGCCAGCAGTGGCTCCTCTCTGGGGGAGGGGGAAGTGCTATGAAGCCAGACTGCCTGCAGTGCCCCTGGGGGATCCTATGCACCACACTGGGACACCTGCCAGCCAGGAACCAGCCGCCTCAGCCCAGCAGCAGGGAAGTTGTCACAGGTGCACCTGCCTCCTCCCCCTGCTTGGCCCATCACAAACAGCTCCTATCCCCCAGCTTCTGCTCTGTCCCCTGCGCTCTGGTGCAGAGGCTGAGATTTGGCGACACAGCAGTAGCTGCGGGGGGAGGGGGCAGGGGATCGTGCTGAGCCCTGGGCTGGTCGGGTCACAGTTATGGCAATGCACATCAACCCAGCAAACCTGTCCCTTGGCTGAGATCTGGGTACAGAGGGGAAGTGACAGTTGCTACTCATAGGCTACGTCTACACGTGAAGCCTACATCGAAGTAGCCTATTTCGATGTGGCAACATCAAAATAGGCTATTTCGATGAATAACGTCTACACGTCCTCCAGGGCTGGCAACGTCGATGTTCAACATCGACGTTGCGCAGCACCACATCGAAATAGGCGCAGCGAGGGAACGTCTACACGCCAAAGTAGCACACATCGAAATAAGGGTGCCAGGCACAGCTGCAGACAAGATCACAGGGCGGACTCAACAGCCAGCCGCTCCCTTAAAGGGCCCCTCCCAGACACACTTGCACTAAACAGCACAAGATACACAGAGCCGACAACGAGTTGCAGACCCTGTGCATGCAGCATGAATCCCCCGCTGCAGCAGCAGCAGCCAGAAGCCCTGGGCTAAGGGCTGCTGCACACGGTGACCATACAGCCCCGCACAGGCTGAAGAGGCAGCGTCTCTCAACCCCCCAGCTGATGGCTGCCATGGAGGACCCCACAATTTCGACGTTGCGGGACGCGGATCGTCTACACGGTCCCTACTTCGATGTTGAACGTCGAAGTAGGGCGCTATTCCGATCCCCTCATGAGGTTAGCAAGTTCGACGTCTCGCTGCCTAACGTCGAAGTTAACTTCGAAATAGCACCCGACGCGTGTAGCCGCGACGGGCGCTATTTCGAAGTTAGTGCCGCTACTTCGAAGTAGCGTGCACGTGTAGACACAGCTATATTGAATAGGAACAGAGAGAAAGCCGGGCTAGTCTGTGTACTATCAAAGCCAAAAAGCAGTCCAGGAGCACGTCAAAGACTGACACAATAATTGATTAGGTGCTCAGCTTTCATGGGACACAAAAACTCAACACCTCATAAATTATTTTGTGCATCTTTAAAGTGCTACTGAACTGCTTTTTTCTCAAAATCACAGAATGATAGAATACTAGGATTGGAAGGGATCTCTAGAGGCCGTCGAGTCCAGCCCACTGCCCTCATGGCAGGGCCAAGTACTGTCTAGACCATCCCTGACAGACATCTGTCGAACCTGATCTTAAATATCTCCAGAGATGGAGATTCCACAACCTCCCCAGGCAATTTATTCCAGTGTCTGACCACCCTGACACTTAGGAACTTTTTCCTAATGTCCAACCTAAATCTCCCTTGCTGCAGTTTAAGCCCGTTGCTTCTTGTGCTATCCTCAGAGGCCAAGAAGAACAAGTTTTCTCCCTCCTCCTTATGACACCCTTTTGCATAACTTAAAACCGCTCTCATGTCCCTCTCAATCTTCTCTTTTCTAAACTTAACAAGCCCAATTCTTTCAGCCGTCCTTCATAGCTCATGTTCTCGAGCTCCTTGATCATTCTTGTTGCTCTTTTCTGGTCCCTCTCCAATTTCTCCACATCTTTATTGAAATGTGGCTCCCACAACCAGACACAATACTTGAGCTGAGGCCAAAGCAGCACAGAGTAAAGCGGAAGAATGACTTCTGTCTTGTTCACAACACACCTGTTAATGCATCCAAGAACCATGTTTGCTTTTTTTGCAAAAGCATCACACTGTTGACTCATATTTAGCTTGTAGTCCACTATAACCTCTACATCCCTTTCTGCTGTAGTCATTCCAAGACAGTCTCTCCCTATTCTATAAGTGTGAAATTGATTGTTCCTTCTCAAACGGAGCACTTTGCATTTGTCTTCATTAAACTTCATCCTGTTTACCTCACACCATTTCTCCAATTTGTCCAGATCATTTTAAATTTTGACCCTATCCTCCAAAGCAGTTGCAACCCCCACTCCCCAGCTTGGTATCATCTGCAGACTTAATAAGCATACTTTCTATGACAATATCTAAATCCTTGATGAGGATATTGAACAGAACAGGTTTTAGTTTTGGTTTTCATATGAGAAATTTTTGTATCATTTTTAGATGTAAGAAATGTTCCAGCAGGAGCTCGGTATTGCTGAAGGGTTTGGGGAATGTCTCCTTTAGAGAGCGTCTGCAGGAAAATGCAAAGGTGTGCTTATGTAATGCCTTGGAAACAAAGCCTGATGGGAACAGGAAAAGCAATGAGACTTTGTCTATTGTAAACAACATGTTGTTGTAAAGTCACAATCTAGGCTATCACCCAGTGTAAGAACTGAGAAGTTTCATCAATGCTTGAAGTTGTTGTGAGGGTACAGGGCAGTCATCATTGCTGTGTAAGGTATGGATTGCGCAGGGCTCCCTCCATGGAAGCATTGTGAGGTAAAATCCAGGGAGGGAAAGGGGATCTCGGGAAAGGCAGTAGGGCAGGTTCTTGAAGCTGTCAGCATACACACTTGAGGGATCTCAGTTCTGCCCACTCTGTCAGTATTGCTCCTGCAGTTGTTTCTTTTCTTGGGTTTGGGCTGTTATTTCTGTCAGTCACTCTGCTGCCAGGGAGATCTGTGGGGCAGCTGCCTCAGCCCCTGGCATGCTGCTACTCAGGGAGGCAGCTCCTGCTATGGGGAGTCTTCTCCATGGGGTAGCTGCCTGGAGGCCAGGACCCTGCTGTGAGGTGGCTGCTGGGAGGCTTCACAACCCTTATTTTCAGCACATTCTGCACCAAGAGGGTACACCCATCCTCCACTCCCCTTTGTCTCTGCAGCGTCACCTCCATCTCTGGTACCTCACTGTGAGTCAGCAACACGCCATCGACGAGGAGCCCTGAGACAGGAGAGCAGCTCCCCCACCCTAGAGATTGGTGTCTGGTATTTGCCATAGTTCAAATCTCAGTGGGACCTGGTGGTGCTCTACTGTAAATCTCGTCTTCTCCAAGGGCTGGGCTATTTTGTCCCCAGCGGTACCTGAGTGAGGTCTTTTTCCTCCTGCTGCATGAATGAGGCCCACTGGAGCCAGGTCTTGGGTTGGGCTGGCTCGTCAACCTGGGTGCAAAAGGTTGGGGCCCCAGAACTCAGCAGCGTGTGTAGAGATAGATGTGGTCTGAGGTTGTGTTTCTCGTGGCTTCTCCTGATGCCCTCACAACTGGTCCTGGAGCTGCCAGGCTATTCCTATTGCACACATGGTGCTTAAAGGAAGGAGCATCAAGATGAGGCTAAAAATTCAGGGGACAGAAGGGGAGAGGAGGAGTCCCAGGCTGGAGCCCAGCTCACCTGTCCTCCTCTGGGCACCTGGAGGTGGGGCAGCTGGTACTGACACCTCAAGGGGAAGGCTTAAAAGCCACAGAGGGCAGTGCAAGAGGAGAGGAGGACCATGACTACATGTGGCCTGAGAATCTTCATAATGTCTCTGAGCCAGGCTGCTCCCCACCACCAACCCCTCACTAACGACACCCCAAAGCAGCGTGTGGTCTGCAACTAGCGTCATAAGGTGGGAGGAAATCAGCCAATCCCTCAGTGGGGTCTCATAACTGTGGGGCTCATTTCAACTGTGGGGCAGGAGATGTGTCCTGAACAGGCTTCTCCCCCCACTGGAGACAAGCACAAAACAAGCCAGAGCTTGCACAGGGTTAGGCACAGTTACATGGAGACCTGCCCCAGGCCCTGTGTCTGGTTCTGCAGATCTGTCTATTGTGTTGGGGCAGAGAGGAGATTGTGACATTCATTCCCCCTTGGGCAAGTGTCTGTCCCTTTCCCAGCTGTGTACTGCACAGCTCAGGAGCTGGGAGAGACCAGAGCCCCTGAGCCAGCCTTGGGAACAGGCCCTTCCCTTAGAGGCAGCTGCCCTATCACTGGCTGCAGCTGAACCAGGGCTGCCAACTCCTTGCCAGGGCATTACACAGGTGAGTGTCACACTGTTGGGCTGACATAGGAGACAGGCTGGGCCGAGGAGCAGCCAGAGCAGTGACCAACCCCCACAGTCAGCATTTCCCCCAGGCACAGACTCCCCTGACCTCTTCCACACACTGGTCACAGACAGCCCCTGGGCAGTGTCTCAGGGTGTGCTGCTGTATTGTCCTGGATACAGGATGTGGCTAAAACAGAGCCCTCGCTGTGAACAGGATTTGAACCTGCGCAGGGAAACCTTCTTGAATTTCAAGCCCAACAGCTTAACCACTCAGCCACAAGACCATCTCTGCCCCCAGGCCAGAGACACGGGTGAATGCTCAGTGGGCCGAGGCTGGTCAGGAACACTGCCAGACAGCTGGCGGGGTTTGCTGCCCTCCCCTTTCCTCAGCCCCGGCCCCGGCAGTGTCCCTGGAAGCTGTGTGCTTGGGCGGCTGCTCAGGAGACATGCAGGTGCTGCCTGGCTAATTAACAGAGTCCCACAGGCAGCAGCTGGTGCTTCTCTTAGAGGTGCACATCTGCCCAGGCCTTGGTGCACAGAGCAAAATGTATTCTACATCCCCAGGGAACATTCGAGGGAACTGTGGCCCTGGGGCAGCAGATGGTGGGGAAGGGGGATCATTCTGCCCCCGTGAAAGTTCCATGGGGCAATCCATGGCCAATGACCACAGCCCTGTATCCCCCAGACCCCCCTTCAACCCATCTGAGGTGTGTCAGGAGCCCAGCCAGGGGATGCAGACGAGGGCCCCTCCTGGAGTGAGACGGAGTTTAAGGACTTCTGACACTCTGGGGAATGAGGAGCTGCTGCTCCACATGACTGGCTGGTGCCAGGATGCTGCAGTCTTCAGCCACCTGTTCTCTGGCCTGAGCTCCGAGGGTCACCCCACCTGAACAGCTGAACTACTGGGGAGAAAAGTGAAGGAACTGTGGCAGGCCAACTGCCAGGCCCAGGATGAGGCCAGCCACTCGAGGGGCAGTGGCCGCTACCTGCCCCACTTCCAGGAGCTCAATTGCCGCCTGGTACCCAAGGAGGCAGCACTGACCACCCACGTCCTACACACCACCAGGTCAGATGGCGCTTGCCAGGGGGTGTCAGGAGGTGTCAGGACCAGTAGCAGGCAGCAGCTCCCACCCAACAGGCACAGGAACAGAAACCCAGAGCCATGACAGGGGTTCCAGCAATGGGACCTTCATCATCTCTGTGTCCTGAGAGGTCTCCATCTGGGCCCCCTCCACCTGGGCCTCCCTTCAGTTCCTCTACGGACACCAAGGTAGGTTTCGTGCATGTTGGACGCCTGGCACAAGGGGAGGGGAGGCCAGCAGTGGCCCACTCACACAGCCACCAGCTCCAGTCTGGATGCACCCCACATGGCTGTGCTCCCTCAGCCTCAATGGGGGCCTCATGCAACACTCAGCACCTGCCCCTGTGGACAGCACCACAGGCTGCATGCCCAGGGAGGGAGGCTGAGCTACACTGCGTATGTCCCACCTATGCAGGGACCCCCCAGCCACACAGATCCCTCAGGGACCCCAGGCCAGAAGGGGGGACAAGGTGGAGGGGGGCACACAGCCCCCAGGGCCAAGTAATGGTACTGATGGCCTTTCCCTGGGTCCCCTTCTGTCTCCAGAGCTGCACCGTCCAGGGGCCAGACAAGGCCTGTACACAAGCCAGGAAGGCCCACACCAGAGGGCGAGGGGGCTGGAACTGCACCCCTAAGAACGCCCACATGGGGCCAGAGCTGGGGCATGTGCTGGTGCCACTGTGGGGAGGAGGAAGCTGCTGCTGTCACTGCTCACACCACCCCCCTGCAGGACATGGCTGCTGTCATGCAGGAGAGGCTGGTGATGGAGCAGGAGGCCTGGGATTGGGTGGCAGGCAGCCTGGACACCCTCACACAGGCTGTGACCACGTGCCTGGCTCAGCCTCCCACCCCATCACCAGTCCCTCCCACAGCCCCTGCAGCTCCTCCCTCCACATGTCCCTCACAGTGTCCCACAGATCCCCCCACACCTCCACCCACAGTCACTGACATTGCTGCCCTGCTCCCACCCATCCTTCCCCCATCCCCTCCCTCCCTTCCTGTAGCCCCCAGTGAGCCCAAGCCTGAGCCCACTGGACCCCTCCCTTGTCCCTACCTCCTGATGGTCCCAGCTCCATCCCAGCCCTTGTGAGAATATGGACTGTGGCCTCCCACCTGCTCCCCAGAGCCCTTTCTGAGTTCGGTTACCCCAACCCCCTCTGCAAGACCTCCTCTAAGTTCCATTGCCCCCACTGCCCACCCCAGGACGCCAATTGTCTATAGTCCCCTATCCCTCTTGTCAATCGTTTACAGTTCTGTTTATGCAGCTTGGAATCCATTGCCAGAGTTTCATGAAATACTTTCTTTAGCAACACTCCCATGTCCCTGGTGTCTATTGGGAGGCCAGGAGGGTATGGGAGTGTGGGAGGGGGTTGATAGTGAGAGGTGGGTGCGTGGGAAGGGAGTTGTGGTGGTGGCTGTATGTTGAGGGGTCACATGGGCCCCCGGACAAGGGCCTCCCAGAGGAACTTCCTGACCTGCACCCTGACCCTCTGTGCCTGACAGCATGGGAAAGCAGCCAGGTGCTTGGAGCCATGGCCAGACTCAAAACCCACCCCTGCATGAACGGCTCTTGCTTTACCTCCACAGTGTTGTGGAGGGAGCAGCATGCACCAACCACATCTGGTAGATTGCGCGGGATGACCTCCAGTATCCTGAGGGGGCCCTGAAAGTACCCTTCAGCCACCTAATATTGCAAGCCCAGTTTAGGAACTAAATAAAAACATCCAGGCTGGGCTCAGTGTGTCCCATGTAGGGTGGCATCAGCCACTCATGCAAGTGGTAAATGGCATTGGGCATTACATAGCGGGGCTGGTGGTGTCCCCATTTGGTAGCTCCCAGGTTGGGATGGATGTCTTCTTCTGCATGCTGCAGTAGAGCCATGAGTTGCAAAAGATACGGGCATTGTGGGCTCACCCAGACAAACCCACACAGAATGCCATAAATCGTCCCTTGGTGTCCACGCGGGTCTGGAGTACCCACAAAATGGTGCCCCTTGCAATTTATAAAGATGCCTGCGCTGCACTCTGGGGCCTGGATAGCAATGTGGGTCCCATCCAGAGCCCTGAAGCAGTAGGGGAAGTCCAGCTTCTCAGTCCCATTAGGGTGACTTGCAGATCCCAGACATGGAGAACCCAGTAAAGTAGGTTGTTTTCGATTGCCCAGAAGACCTGCATGGTGTGTGGGGAGAACATGTCCATGTGTGCGTGGTGGGGTGCTCCATGCATCCCCCTCCCCTCCCCCCAACTGGTCCCAGCCACCTCCACACTGTCCCTCTCCCCTGTCTCTGAGGGTCCCGCTTGCGTGGTAGCCCTCCTCCCCGTGGTGGGGACGTACCCCAAGCATGCCCTACCTTCAGCAGAACAGCCGCAATGGTGGCCCTGCCCACCCCCAATTGGTGGTCGAATGACTGGTGGCTGTCCAGGGCAGTGAGCCTCCACATAGCAATGGCTACCCTCTTGTGCAAGGGGATTGTGGGCTGCACCTGTGTGTCATGGTGCTGGGGGGCAGGCGAGGGCCAATGACTTAGCTCCAGCAATAGCCACTTTGTCATACTGAAGTTGAGGAGCCAGCCGGTGTCGTTCCAGTCCCCCAGAACCAGCCTGTCCCATCACTTGCTGCTGGAGGGCTCATCCCATAGGCCTGGACAACCCAGGGGAGGGAGAACAAGCATCGCCCCAGGGCAGTGGCCTGTGCCAGGGCAGCCATTAGGCTAGACCCCTGTAGCTGCTGGAGGGCAGCAGCTAGGAGCAGTGCCTACAGGCTGACCATGGCCTGGATGGGTCGGGCATCAGGGAGTCTCTGGGGTCCATTGTGTGCCACCAAGTGGTTTCTACATGTGGTTGAGTTCTTGGTGCTCTGGGTACAAGCCAGCCCTTGCCGTGTGCAGAATGAGTGTGTTTTGGAGGAGCCCTTTAAAGGAGCACCAGGATGCAGCCCCTAGAAGGGCTTATCTGCCTTGCTAGCGCAGCCACGGCATTTTCTGGCCCTTTTCTCCCAAAAGAGCACCCTGTGACATGTGGCTGCTTCCTTGCAAACCAAGAGCCTGGTCTTTTCCAAGAGCGGCTCACAATCTCCTTTCACTTGGGGCGTGTGGACCCTCGCTTTCGAAAGCTGATCTGTCAGAAGGTGGCTTTGGAAAGTTTGCCTTTTGAAATCACACTGTGGTGTAGACTCAGCCAGCCATGGAGAAAAGGGTAGAAAAACAGAACCAGGTCCCCATGTGAAGATTGCAGCACATTGTAACAAAGGAAATGTGTGTGTATGTCAAAAAAGGATAAAATTCTTTTAATAACCAAGAAACAGAAACTTTTAAACACCATTTTCACTCTCTGTGCTCCTGAACAGTTCATGTAAAAGCAGCTAAAACAATACTCCACACTCTAAAAACTCCATTTAAAGTTCATAATAAGAGCCAACCACTCACACTAGTTTCTTTTCTTCTTGTTTCCAAAAAAAAACAAGAACAATCATCAAGAATTAACAGCAGCACTGCTTGCTTATTTCATGCTTAGAAAAGAACTTTTTAATTCATCATCATGATTAGCAAAACCAAAGACACACACATGCACTACTCTAGCTACACACTACAGAAACAATTTCTAAAAGGACAGTCTTAACCACATGCTCCTCAGCTGCACACCCAGGAGAACAGGCACAAGCTTCCTGCCCATGGGGAACATTTTCAAACAGCTGCTTCCACCCTCCTCGAACTAAGGGACAAAAGTCTAAAACCAACCACCCCTTTCGCTGAAGCCCAATTCACCCGCTTTGGGACGCAATGTATCAGAGGTGGTTATATGTGGCTGTTTGCAGACACACCTCTCCTGATTAGCATACAGGGCCCTTTGGAGTCAATCAAACCCTCTCACTTTTACTTCCCCAATCTGCCACTTTTCTTACAGGCTCTCATGTGACAGGTATCAGGCACAGAGGACTCTGACAGGTTAGTTCCTTCTTGCCAGCTGTGCAGGTGATGTAAAAGGAAAGTAGAGAGGCACTGAAATCAACAGGCACCAATTGAAATGAAAACAAAAAAGCAGTCAAGTAGCACTTTAAAGACTAACAAAAGAATTTATGAGGTGAGCTTTGGTGGGACAAACCCACTTCTTCAGACCAGAGCCAGCCCAGAACAAACTCAATATTTTAGACACAGAGAACCAAAAACAGCAATCAAGGTTGACAAATCGGAAAAAAATTATCAAGGTGAGTAAATCAGAGAGCAGAGGGGCAGGCCGGGGGGTGGGGGGCGGTGGGGAGGAGTCAAGAATTAGATTAATCCAAGTATGCAAAAGAGCCCCTATAATGTCCCAGAACATTCACATCCTGGTTGAAACCAAGTGTTACTGTGTGGAATTAGAATATGAAAGAGAGTTCAGCAGTTTCTCTTTCCAAAGCAGACTGAAAATTCTTCTTCAATAAGACGCAAACTCTTCACTCATTAACAAAATGGCCCACTCCATTAAAATGTAGACTAACTGGTTTGTGGATCAGGAGTGTTTTGATGTCTGTTTTTTGCCCATTAACTCTTTGTCGCAGAGAGTTTGAAGTCTGTCCAATATACAAAGCACCCGGGCATTGTTGGTACATGATGGCATAAATGATGTTAGCAGAGGAACATCAGAATGTGCCTGTGATTCTGTGAATAATCTGGTTAGGTCCAGTGATGGTATCTCCGGAATAGATATGTAGATAAAGCTGGTAGTGGGGTTTGTTGCAAGGAAAAGTCCCAGAACTGGTGTTCCTGAGTGATAGACTGTAGATATTGGTCAGAATCCTCGTAAGGTTGGGAAGTTGTCTGGAGAAGAGAACAGGCCTGTCACCAAGGGCCTTCTGGAGTGTGACATCCTGATTAAGGATAGGTTGTAAGTCTTTGACAATGCATTACAGTGGTTTGAGTTGGGGGCTGTAGGTGATGACCAGTGGTGTTCTGTTCTTGGCTTTTTTGGGCCCCTCTAAGAGTTACTGGTCTCTCGGTATTTGTCTGGTCCTGTCAAATTGTTTTTTTTTTCATTTCTCCTGATGGGTAATTTAAGTTTATGACTTAAATATTGACTCTGTTCTGCTATGGCTCTGGTCTGAAGAACTGGGTCTGTCCCATGAAAGCTCACCTAAAAAATTATTTTGTTAGTCTTTAAAGTTCTACTTTACTGCTTTTTTGTTTTGATAGAATATAGACTAGCATGGCTTGCTCTCTGTTACTTTCTCTCTCCAGGTGCACCTTACAGCTGCCCCCCACTGACCTGGCTTCTCCCACCCACAGAGTTACCTCAGCTAAGGGAGGCAGATTATTTGTGCACATAGGGCAGCTCTCTCCCATCCGCCTGGAGCGTCATCAGTGATTTCAAAGAAGTTGGGAAGAACCTAGAGACGGATAGAATGTTATCCAGCAGGTGTTGCTGGGTTTGCGTTCAGTGTCAGTAACTCCTCTATGGGTGCGTCTACACTAGCCAGCTACTTCAAAGGAGCTGGCACAACGTTGAAATAGCACGTCGCGTTCTACATGTGCCATGTGCTATTTCGACGTTGAAATCGACGTTAGGCAGTGAGACGTCGAAATCACTATTCCCATCTGAAGATGGGAATAGCGCCCTACTTCAACGTTCAATGTCGAAGTAGGGTGTGTGTAGATGATCTGCGTCTTGCTACTTCGAAATAGCAGCGTCCTCCATGGTGGCCTCCGCACGTTTCCCTCTGCAAATGTACCAGCCCTGCGCAAACCCAGCCCTCAGCTGCAGTCAGTTCCCAGTCTGCGAGGCTCAGCTTTCTGTTCCATTGATTGCATAGAGGCACAATATGACCTGCACATGCAGGGCCTGCTCAGCACGGGCTGTGCTGGGCAGGGGAACCAGAGCCACCACTGGAGGAGTCAGGAGTCTGACACACAAAGGCCTCATGGTGCAGGACAAGCTCACAGCTCTTTGGCTCCATCACAGTCAGCCAGCAGCAGCGGGGCCTGTCCCAGGCACAGGGACAAGACTGTGGCTCTCAGCAGGCAATATTCACCAGGCTGGGGCAGAGCTGCCAGGAGCCCCAGAAAGGCCCCAAGCCCAGGAGCAGCACAGACTTACCAGAGAGGAAACTGCAGAAGTGACCAATGCAGCAGCAGAAAAGGCCCCAGTTCCTGAGCTGCAGGCATTGGCCGGAGCCCCTGAAAGCAAGACCTGAGTGAGCCAGGCTAACAGCAGCACTACTGCCATGGGTCAGAAGGTGGTGCCGAGACTGCAGGGCTGAGATGAGCATGCAGTGACGCGTGCCCCAAAGGCTCATGTATAAGTTAACCTTGGGGCTTCCAGAGAGGCTACAGTCCTGGTCTGCAAGATGAGGGGTTTCTTACCTGGGACAGCTGCCTGACATGTCCCCTGCTGCTCTGCTTGGCCTCAAAAAAGAACCAAACCCAAGAACCAAACAGAACAACAAAACACGTGCACAGACTGGAACAACTTAGAGTCCTGAGAGTGAACTAAACCAAACGGTAACTGTGGCAGGACATCCGCCCAGCACAGGCTTGTGAAGGAATCACTGCCCAGGATGCACCTGGAGGAAATGACAAGGAGCACAGAGCAATTGCCAGTGGGAGCAGATGGGGCTGCAAAGGCAGGATGGATGCTAGTAACACAGAGGCTGTTGGGAAATGGTCATCACTTCAAAGGCTGAGGGTTCATAGCCAGTAGAGCCAAATGAAGGGGGAGTTGTAGCAAGCAATGCAGGGGAGGAGCAGTGGGAGTGAAAAGCCAAGAAGTGCTTGAAGTAGGGTCCCTTGCTGGGCTGGAACCAGAAGGAGCGTGGGCCTGGGTTCCCCCAGCGGCCCCTGTTGGCATCGCATAGATTGGACCTGTGGCAGGGAACAAGCGGACTGCCTGGGTCACTGTAGGAGTGACAGAGAATTGAAGGGCCTTTCGCTCAGAAGATGGGAAATGCCAAGTTATCCAAAAAAAATCTGAGTTGCAAGATGGGCATTGGTGGTTTCTGCCAGCAAGAGGCGCTGCCACAGTGAAGAGAAGGGGTGTAGTTACTGGCAGGGGCCTCATCTTGGCAGAGTTAATGCCTGGGCTGAGCCATCCAGTTCAATTCAACTAGTTCTTCACACTGAGCAAATGAACTGAGGAAGAATACCTGCAAGGCCACCAGCTGCCCAGGAACAGCATGAGGAAAAGGGCTTGTCTGGGATTTGAACCCAGGACCTCTCCCACCCAAAGGGCAAATCATACCCCTAGACCAACAAGCCCCCTTTGGAAGAGATGCCTGGGATATTCTCCAGGACCAGGTTTGAACAAACAGCCAGTGCTCTGAGAAGTTCTGCATCAAACTTCTGATTTCCAAGGTCATTTCCAAGGTGTCTTCACAGGTCCAAATCAAGAAACTAACTTCACATTCTGAACAGGTCACAAACCACTCTGAATGGGAGAAAAATGTCGGGAACAACACAAAGGCAAGGAGAACAGCAAACACACTCTTTGGGGGCAGCATCAGGGAGTTCAACTCAAGACTTTTTGTACTCTGAGCAACACTCGGCCTTGCAAAGCAAACCCGGCTGTGGAGGAAGAACAATCATCACTTCTCACACCCACTGCACCTGACCTCACCTCCCAAACCTTCCCCACACTCCCTCCTGCCTGGAGTGAGATTCACACACTCTGAGCTGGATGGACTGGTGACGCTGGGCTTTGTCCTTCATAGCCCCTTTACTTGCCTGGTCTCTGTGACTCAACCCAGCACAAGCTGAGCTCACCCTGGTGCCTTACAGAATCCAAACACCAGCAAAGCTGGGCAGGTCCACGTGTTGGGGCTGGCAGGGAGTCAGGTGTGGGTTCTTGGTATCCTCTGTGCTGCTGGGCCTGGGCTCTCACAGATTTGCTGAGCTAGATGTGATGGTGCTGTACATGCAACAGGGATGGTTTTGTGAACTGCAAAAGTCTGCAGCTTGCTCGTGTTTTGGCAGATTGTCATTCAGAGTCTTTCAAATGTGTCATATTCAGCCGCATGGTGTCTGCACACTTTGTAAATGTGTGTGCAGAGAGGATGTCAGTTACCCTGTGAATTCACAACCAGAGCTATTATCTCCTCTGTTGGCCGGATATTGCTCTACAATCACCACCGACCTTTCCAATCTCTGCATCTCCATTATTTGTCTCCAGCTGGTTTTTGTTAAGGAATAATGGACTTATCTCATCCTTCTCAGGGCGTCAGAGAAATGTAGCCCTACAGCCAGTTGCAGTCAGCAGCGGGAAGGGCTGGGGTTGATGTCTGGAGGAGGAGAGAGGCAGAGATGGGGTAGGAGATGAAGCAGCTGGAGGGAGGCAAGGAGCGCATGGCAGCAGCCTGCCAAGAATCACAGGTTCCCAAGAAAAGTACAACTGCAGGGTGTGATGGAGTGGGAGATACCTGTGTGTGTGTGTGTGTGGCTCACAGAGGGTGTGGGGCTCCTGCTGAGGGTAACCCTGACAACCAGGTAACACCTTTGTACTGCAGACAAAGGAGGAGGTGGAGCCTGAGGGGTTTGAATTGGAACTGGGAGTTGGAAGCAGTGAGTCTGGGCTGAGGGAGAGAGAGACCAAGGAGGGGGCAAGGCCCCGGCTCTGGGGGCCCCTCGAGGCCTCCTGTCCCCAACATGAATTGGACTGGCTGTCTCTGCCTGCTGTACTGACTCCTCTATACGATGCTGTGTCCTGTCGGCTAATAAACCCGCTGTTCTCCTGCTGAGTGAGCGTCACTCCTGCCTGCGACGGGGTGCAGAGCTTGGGGGACCCCAGAACCCCATCACACTGGTGTCAGGAGTGGGATGTTCTGCACCCTGAGGATGGAGCATCCAGCAGTAAGTGACCGGGGCCCCGGAAGAAGTGGGGCCTGCGAGACCCTGGTGTGCTGAAGGGCAGTGAGGTGCAGCTCCCCAAGGCGGAGGGGCCTGCGGCCGAACCCAAGCAACTGCGGTCGTGGTTCTCGAGAGAGGGTGCCACACCCGAGCAGGGGTTACTCCTGGGAATCTGTTGGAGTCGGTCCCAGAAGGTGGAGGGGCCGAGGGCCCAACCCCCAGAAACAAGTGACCCACAAGGAGGCTGACGCTGAATGAGTCTTCCCAAGACAGTGTGCTCATGGTCCTTGAGAGCGGGTGTCACACTGAAGAAGGGGTTCCTCTGAGAGTCTGTTGGAGTCGGTCCCAGAGGGCGGAGGGGCCTATGGCCTAACCCCGGGGAGCTTGTGGCCCGCAAGGAGCCTGGCACACTGAAGGGATTCTTCCAGGAAGCGTGGGGTGCAGAGGGCATCAGCCTGAGAGCCTGCAACCACGCTGAGCAACTCCGCTGTGAAGTGGCAGCACCTGGAAACCGAATCGAGATTAAAGAAGCTGGACAAGGCAGCATGGATGTGCAGTGGCAGAGGTGAGGGTTAAGGAAAATCCTGCAGAGGTGAGCCTGTATCGGGGCAGGGAACCCTGGACTGCATGGAGCTCTGAACCGAGTGGCCTGCCACAGCTCAAGGAGGGAAGGAGCGAATCCAACCCATCATCTACTAGTGGCCAAGACAGACCTGCGAAGAGTTTTCCAGGCCTGGGCCGAGGAAGGTGCCTGTGTGTCTGTGCAGGAAAGCAGCTTGTCCACTGGGAATGGCAAGTTGTCTGTGAGAGAAGCTGCTTCACCTTCTGTGTGTGTGTGGAGACCAGCCGGGGGGCTGGGACAAAGGAGAGAGTGTCTCCCATTGTCTGTCTGTGTTGAACAGCAGCAGCAGCCTGGGGAGAGAGCAGAGCCTGCGTTTGGAAAAGGTGCCAATGAGGAAACTAGCCCATTGTCTGAGGAAGACTTCCCCAGCCTAGGGTGGCTGGAGAAGGATCCACCAGAAAAGAGCATTCCAGGTGTGTCTCTGAATCCAGCCATGGGGGCTGGAGCAGAGGGAATGGCTCTGGGATGGGCAGTGATATCCCTGCTAAGGACACTGGTCCTTGGTGCAAGAAAAGTGCTTCTGCTTCTGGGGAAGTGAATCCTTTGCCTGAGCCTGTGGGGGCTCGAGATGGAGCCAAGATCCCAGAGCTGGATCTGAGGGCAGCTGAAGCCCAGCTGGGAAGTGGGCCTGCCTCTGTGTATCTCAGGGGGGATGATGCTTTAACTTGGTCTAATCCAGTTAGGATCATCAGGAAATCCCAGAGACCAGACGATTCTGGTACTTGTTCTTTGCCTGATGCTGAGGTGTTACTGGGAGGGGGTGAGAGGACTCTGTCCTACCGGAGTCATCCTCTCATCAGGACACAAGAACAGACGGGCAATGGAGTTATGCTGAGTGATGACGATAAAGGAGCTGGTAGCAGAAGGGAGGAAAGGGATCCTAACCTTCTGTCCGGTGGTACTGGCTGTCTGCCTGGAGGGGGATTACGTGGGAATCTGCCTAACGGGCCAGAAGTGATCCTGGGTGTAGGTGAAACCCAAGAGCTGGTTGTGGCTCAAGGGAGCAGTGCCCCCGTGGAGGCAGACAGGGGTGAGTTATTGTTTGGGGAAGCTCTTAAGGAAGAGAATTTCCCTGAAACTTTTCCTGACCCATCTGTGGGGACTGCAGAAAATGGGAGTAAGGTGAAGGAAAGTGAACAGGAAAGGTGCTTGTCTGTAAGAGCCAGAGCAGCCCTTTGCCTGGGGAGAAGTTTGTTTCAGCTCCTGATGGCCAGAACCTGCCTGAGTGTGAAACCACTGGCTGTGCTCTGCAAGGGTCCAAAGCAGGAAGGGTAAAAGTTTCTCAGGAATTGGAAGTTGGTGCAAGTAAAGTGAAAACTATCAGGTAGTGTGAGCAGCCCTGTGAGAACCAAGTAAAACTGCTGCACAGTCAATCTCTGTAGGATGCAGGAGAGGTTCAGCAATTCCCCATCTCCAGATGCTAGAAACACTTATATTCTCACACTGGACTCCAATTCTGATTCCATGGGGAGGCAGTAGTTGGAGGTGGAAGGACAAAGGAGCTTTGGGCCTGGTGGGCCGATAAGGGATAAACAGGGATTCCTCCATGTGGATTCTGCGTCTGGGACTCACAAAACAACTTTTAGAAACCAGTTTGGTTTGCAAATTTCCAGGCTGGCTGGGAGGGGGAAGTCTCCCTGAGATCATCAATGGCTCAGCTCTTGTTAGAAGGGAGGGCACAGCCAGAGAGATCAAATTTCCACCCCAGGGGGCAAGGGAGAAGATTAGAACTTGATGGTGCTAAGAAAGGCCTCAGCCATTTATCCCCAAAATACCAGATTCTCAAGGATGTTGCACAAAGGTTGTGGTCTGCCAAAGAGCAACGTAAATGTACAGTTGCAATGGGTTTGTTATGTTACTCACGCTGACTGCTGTAACCAAGGGGTGCTGCTACCAAAAGCTGTAGAATTGTACCATGTACTGAAGGTTTGGAAAGAGCCATGTGACATGATGACATTGATGTAGAAGCATGAGTTGTATGTTGAAGGAGTCTGTAACTCTGAAATGTCACCATTGTTCCCTGTAACTAGTCTTGCAACCTCTCACATGAGGAGGAACATTCCAAACCTATTGTGTGGCATGGAAGGGGAAACAGGCACACAACCATTTTGGTGGTCTGGCTAAATGCCAAGGGTGGAAGCATTTGTACCTTCTTTTACTGGACTGTAACTGAATTCCAAACATTGGCTGGAGCAGCTGTATGGGCTGGTGGTCAGACAGGGCAGGGCCCAGACCAGAAAAGAACTATTTGATCTGTTGGTGCTGCAGCATCTGTATGGGCTCTGCCTGCCCAACTTGAGAACGTGGCTGATGGACCAGAGAGAGAAGCAGGGAGACCGACCAACCTGAGGGAACTAAAGGGACTTGCCCGGCTGCATCACATGAAAAGGGCCAATACCAAGCTCGTAAGTTGGAGCCTCCCCCAGCAGGATTATGACATGGAGGTGGTGCACATCAAGGGGAGCACTGAGGGTGCAGCCGATGCCCAATCATGAGGGGAGGGCCCCAAACTTCCCCAGGTCACTGGCTGAGTGACCCTGCTCAGTTCGGTCTGGAAGGGGGGAGAGATGTGATGGAGTGGGGGATACCTGTGTGTGTGTGTGTGGCTCACAGAAGGTGTGGGGCTCCTGTTGAGGGTAACCCTGACAACCAGGTAACACCTTTGTACTGCAGACAAAGGAGGAGGTGGAGCCTGAGAGGTTTGAATTGGAACTGAGAGTTGGAAGCAGTGAGTCTGGGCTGAGGGAGAGAGAGACCAAGGAGGGGGCAAGGCCCCGGCTCTGGGGGCCCCTCGGGGCCTCCTGTCCCCAACATGAATTGGACTGGCTGTCTCTGCCTGCTGTACTGACTCCTCTATACAATGCTGTGTCCTGTCGGCTAATAAACCCGCTGTTCTCCTGCTGAGTGAGAGTCACTCCTGCCTGCGGACGGGGTGCAGAGCTTGGGGGACCCCAGAACCCCATCACACAGGGCCCATAGGGTAACGGGCAGCGCTCAAGGTTCTCATTCCTGCAATCTGCATTGAAATCTCAGTGGGACCTCGAAGTGCTGGGATGGTTGGCTGCAAATCTCTGGCTCTATCATGGTTGTGCTTCTCCATCCACATGCTTGTTAAGAGAGGGGTTTGGGCCTTATGGTGGATGAATGAGGTGGACTGGAGTTCAGTCTCTGATTGGGCTGGTTCACTGACATAGCTGCAATGTGTGGAAGTGCAGAGGAGACTGTGACTGCCTTCAGGCGTCCATAAAGACCCAGTGTGGGGCTCCTCCCCCTCACTAAGGCCACGCCCACATGAGGATGTGGCCGTCAGGGCTGGGATGCAAAACTCAGGACCCCTTCCCCAAATGTACCATCTATCCCCCATCTGACACTGTGTTCTGCTAAAGCTGTCCAGCTGCCTCCAGTGTGAGCTGAGCTCAGGGGCAGTTGGCTCCCTCACTCAGTGCATCCCAAGGCCAAATCAGGGCAGGGCTGGGTGCGGTGCTGTGTCTGAGGCCCTGTGCCCCATTAGCTGTGGGCTTGTTCAACTGCTCAGGAGAGATTCCAATGTCACTCAGCTGATTAGCAGAGTGCTCACTACTGAGGCTTTTGTTTCTGTTGGTGGTGCTCATTGGTGCATAGTTCAGAGCACATCAAATTTATTCCACACATGGATGGAAGAGGCTGGAGGGAACATTGTCTGTGGGTGTCCAGCCAGGCCAAGGGAGGGCTGTTCATTGTGTGTTGGACCTCACTGGGAGTTTGGGGAGGGCAGCTGGGGCGGCTGACCTGGGTGTGCGGCTGGGTTTGTTGGGTGACATCACAGTGGTTTTGTCTTCTGAGGTGTGGTGCTTTTTGTGGGGGTAACTCTTATCCCCATGACACACCTCATGCAGGAGCCTTTTCTCTTTGTGCCAAGGCATGTGGCTGGGATCCAGGACTCAGGACCCTTTCCCCAAATGTACATATTCCCCTCCCACCACACACATCTGACACTGTTCCACTTCAGACTCTGGAGACTTCACTTTCCCTGGCTGGTGCCTCAAACGGCTTGCATATGTGGGGGTTAGCTCAAGCGGTACCTCCTCCCCTTTCAGGTGAGGCGAGAGTCGGTTCCATGTCCATATTCTCCCACTGCTGGTTTTCCTTTCCCAGTCGCCCAGTGTTGTCAGCCTGCAATTGTCTCTCTCTTCTGCAACGTTGGCCGCCCTCTTACTAAAATCAGCCACGACAAACTTGTTCAACCTAATTTTGTAGTACAGACAGAGTCAGAGGCATTTGAACCAGGCTGAATGGGATTTCTAGGGTGCCACATGAGTCTCTGCTGAAGTGTGGCTGTGCGTGTTTGGCTTAGGTACTGGATTCCTGTTTCTATGACTTCCTCACTTCCTGGAGAGGGAGCTCTTGAGGCCAGAAGACCTGGCAAGGAAATGAGGCGCAGAGAAAGCCAATGGAGCTGCTGTGGAGGGCTGGTGCCCTTGGGAGAGTGATCCTGCTGCTCCTTCCTGTGTAAGGAGTGCTGTGCAGTGTGGGCTTAGGGCAGGTAGCTCTGAGCTTTGGGAGGCTGGGTCCAGGGATGTCCAACCCTCACCTGCTCTACTTTCTTCCTCATTGTTTTTTTCCCTTTCATGAAACTTTAACACTTGAGGGATAGTGGGGAATTGTAGCCAAAAAGAGCTCCCGTCACTTGGGCGCTTGATTGCCACTTATTTAACAAATCTGAGCAGAGAAGAATTCCAACCCTCAGACTGCGTCGGCATTAGCAAGATCTTTCGAAAGATGTTTTGAAAGAAGGGGGCTCTTTTGAAAGAGCCCATGGATCGTCTGTGCTCTGAAACCATTCTTTTGTAAGTCAATGGAAAGAATGCAGTGCTCCTTTTGAAATCAGTCTTCCTTCCTGTTCCAGGAAGAGCACCTCCGGGGACGCGCTTCTACACGGCGTTTGGAGTCCGGAAGAACGGTCTTCCGCACTCCAAATCATGTGGCCGTATGCTAATGAGGCATGGGGAGTTTACATCCATGTCTCATTAACATATTTCAGGCTGTGTATTACCAGGCCACTTTGGAAGAAAGTGGTCTGTGTAGAAGCGGCCTTTGAAGGGCCTTTCTTTGGAAAGAACAGTTTTCATTTAGGATCCCTGGTGCATTCTTTTGAAAGAGCGGGAGCTGGGTGGCTGCTCTCTTTTGAAAGAGCAGATCACGCTTTTGATTCTCTTCTTTGTGTGTGGACACACTCTTTGAAAGAAGCTCTATCGGAAGAGATCTTCTGGAAGGGCTTCTTTCACAAGATCCCTGTAGGGTAGACAGAGAGTCAGTGTGGCAAACTGGCAGTTCCTCCTTCGTCCATTTCTTTTCAGCTAAGGATAACGTACCTCCCAGCATTAGCTCATATCAGGGTGATTATGGGTGAAAGCCAGCTGTGCTGGAGAATAGCTCTTTGGGGTTGAATGGGTTGTGCTACAGATGAGGACAGAGAGAGTCAAATCTGCCTGACTCATAAAGAAATTAAGCAAAGCTAGTATTGAAAGAGCTTTACTTTCAGCCCTGTGAAGATGGCCAACTGGTCAAAAGCCCTCACCTCAAGACATTTTTTCTCCCCCCTCACTTGGGTGTCCTGGTCTCCCCAAAGAGGCATGGGTTCAACTCCCATTTGTAGCATCAGTTTCATTTTCTGCATGCCAAACAGGCCTCCAGAGGCTCCTGGAAAGAACCGACCTATCAGCCCACTTCCACTGGCTGGACTCTTCTAAGCTTGCACCAAGCCTTGCTTTGGATTTCTGTTAGAGCAGTTCCAAGACAGGCATAACTCAGACATGAACTTCATGGGGAAGCGATGGTGAACCTGCAATGTCAGTATGACACTTGGAAGTTGCTGAAGGGGAGAATTGGCCTAGTGAAGTGGTGCGTGTACACAGCAGCCCTTCCTTAGTAATCTCCCCTGGCCCTGATTACCGTGTCCCCTTTTTAGTTAGGGGCAAGTGTAGAGAAGCCCCTTGAGGCACCAGCCAGGCAAAGTGATGGCTCTAGAGTCTTGTCACATGGGTGTGTTGGGAGGAATGTGTCGATTTGGGGAAGGGTCCTGAGTCCTGATCCCAGCCACATGCCTTGGCACAAGGAGCAATGGCCCCTGCATGAGGTGTGCCAGAGAGATCAGTGTTATTGCCTCAAAAAGCACCACATTGTTGAAGCAAAAGACTTCTCTGTGTGTAGGCGGCTAACATTCAGCTTTATTGAATTCAACAAGGCAACAGATGAGCCAAACTGGACACCAGTAAAGCCAGGTCCAGCAAGGCTGCTTGATGCAGCTAACTCCAGTATTTTATACCCTCACACAGGCAAGTCCAGAGCCAGAAGGAATTAGTGAGAGAAACCAATTATTTTCAGAGAGAAAACTGTTATCAGCCAGGAGGAGCAGGTACTAGGGAGTAAGAGCCCCAAATCCAGAGTTCATTAACGCATTCCACTCAGCTCACCCTCCCTGCCGTTCCCAAATAGGCCAGGAAAACCTCAAGCTCTTGTGTACGTGCAGAACTAAGAAACAAGAAAAGGCGTCTATCTGAGATGGCTTCCACAACACCTCAGAAAAGAAAACCTCTGTGACGTAACCAAACAAACCCAGCCGCACACCCAGCTCAGCAGCCCCAGCTGGCCTTCCCCAAACTCCCAGTGAGGCCCAGCAAACAATGAACAGCCCTGTCTTGGCCTGGCTGGACACCCACAGACGATGTTCCCTCCAGCCTCTTCCATCCATGTGTGGAATAAATTTTGTATGCTCTGAACTATGCACCAATGTGCACCACCTATGGAAACAAAAGCCTCAGTGGTGAGCGCTCTGCTAATCAGCTGGGCAACACTCGAGTCTCTCCGAGCAGTCACACAAGTCACAGCTGATAGGGAACCCAGCCACAGACACAGCACCGCACCCAGCCCTGCCCTGCCCTGATTTGCCTCACTGCAGGGCACAAGGGCTCAGCTCCCTGGGGTGCACTGAGTGAGGGAGCCGACTGGCGGGAGGGGTCCGATGCCCTCTCAGCTGTAGGGCAGGTCACCCACATGCCCCTGAGCTCAGCCCATGCTGGAGGCAGCCGGACAGCTGAAGCAGAACACAGTGTCCGATGGGGAGTAGATACGTGTATTTGGGGAAGGGGTCCTGAGTGCTGCATCCCAGCCATGTGCTTCAGCCATGACCCTGACTTCCTCTTCCAGACCCAGCCTCCAGGGCAGAGCTGTTCCCGTTCCCTCCAGGGGGAGGGGAGATGTTCAAGGTGCTCTCCTGTGCCATTGCACATGGCTGAGCACAGAGCGCCCCAGATCCCCCGTGTGCTGGGAGCCAGGTTGCTGGGTGAATTCTGTGGTGCTGAGGACGTCAGGCCTGGGCCCTATGATTAGTTTCCAGTGTCTCTGGCTTAACACCAGGTACCACATTTCAGCTGTGATGGTTGAGCGATGAGGGTGTTGGACTAGACCCCCAATAGGGTTTCCCTGGGCAGGTTCCAATCCTGCTCACAGTGGGGCCTGTGTTAGCCACACTCCTACCCTGGCAATGCAGGCAGGCACTCTGAGCACAGCCTGAGCTTGCCACACAAAGGTGCCTGTGCCTGGGGCAAATGCTGAGGCTGTGATGCAGTTGCTGCTCCAGA
Source organism: Carettochelys insculpta (assembly GCF_033958435.1). Lineage (NCBI taxonomy): Eukaryota > Metazoa > Chordata > Testudines > Carettochelyidae > Carettochelys > Carettochelys insculpta. Next base: position 43,140 of record NC_134157.1, read on the forward strand.
CATGCACTGGCTGCTGCTGTTTGGGGGAGCTCGGAGCAAAGCTCCAGGCAAGTCGGTGCCCCCCTCATGTCGCACTGCGCTCTGCCCCTGAAATGGTGTCCTGCTCTGCTCTGTCTCTGCCCACCCTCCTCTACCTCATCGCCAGGCCCTGCCGCTCTCTGCCTCTTCCTGTCCCTGCCCCACCTCCTCCCCTCCAGCCACCTCCTGCTCCCTGCAGGCAGGAAATAGTGACAGGTGCCTTTCTCCATGGCCCTGGTAGCTCCATGGACAGGACAGGGCTGAGGGAGCCAGAAATGGGGCAGTAGAGCCTTAGGGGATGAGCCAGAGAGTTACTCAGAGTCCTGTCTCAATTCACACAGCGCCCTTATAGAGCATCCGATCTGTGCGTCCCTGGCACTGTGTGTGTCACTGCCGTGTGCAGGAGTCCAGCCTGGGGCTCCTTGTGCTCGGGGCTGTACAGACACAGACAGAAAAGCCGTCCCTGCAGCTGACAGCTTCCAGGCCCAGCTGAGTGACTGCAGCTGCAAACAGACAGGCAGATGGGGGAGCAAGGGAAGAAGGAGACAGCTCTGCCCAGCAGTGCAGGCGGGGATCTCCCAGCACCCGCAGCCTCTCTCCCGTACCGCTTGCTGGAGGACCGTGGTGCAGACGGGTTTGAAGGAGGCGGCTCGGAACTTTTTGGATCTCTGTGGAAAGCTGGTCCCAGGTGGGAGGGCCTGCGAGGGAGAGAGCAGGAAACGTGTGTGTGGCTGGTCCAAGAGGCGATGGAGGCTGCGGTGAGGCTGGCAGGAGATGGGACCTGAATGGGGTAGCAGTTGTGCAGGGCGGTCGCTCATGAAGGGCCAGGTGAGTGCAGAGCTGTAGCCTGTGTTTGAGGAGGTGAGAAGTGGGAGTCAGCGGAGGCTGCAAGGACAGGGGAGCTGTGTGAGCAGGAGGCCAGGAGAATGCCCATTTTCCAAATGCTGTGCTAACGGAGCAGCTGCAAAGGAGCAGAGAGCGTCGGGGGAGACACAAGAGCTGCAAACCCTGCCCAGGGCCAACCATAGCCCCTGTCTGTACCTGTCCAGCAGGGACACATGGACAGAGCTGGTGCAGGACCAGCCCCAGAGTGGAGCCTGCCCGTGTCCGGACTGTGCAGGTCCCAGGGCAGGGCACTACAGCTGGGGTTTTGTTCGAAGCAGAAGCAGGGGAAGAGGGAGCTTCGGTCCGGGCTGTGCCCAAGGTCCGTGCATCAGGGTTTTCCTTCCACTGCACAGAGGCTGTGGGTGAAGTGGGTTCAGTGGTGACTGGGGAAGTGTTGAAACAGCTCCCCCTCTGCCCCACGCCCTGCCCTCGCCTCCGGCTCTGCCCCTCTCCTGCCCCTGCCCCGCCTCCTCCTCCAGCAGCGTTGATGGTGACTGCGGTGGGAGTGGAAGCTGGAGGGTGCGAGTGACCCCTAGTGCACCCCCACGTCACTCTGCACTGCACGTTGGTGAGGCCCTGGGACCGGCCATGGGCAGGAGGTCAGAGCAGGGCACCAGCAAGGGCTGCCTGGCCTGACAGTGTGTGGGTCTGACAGGCTGAGGGGAGTCCAGGGGACAATCACTAACCCCTGGGCTGCAGGCAGTGAGGGAGCTGGGAGGGACGCCCCACACTTCAGACGAGTTGTTCCCCCCCGGGGAGGAAGGGCTCGGGTGTGCACAGACCCACTGCCAGGGGAAGGGGGGTTGCTGGGTGTTCAGGCCATTACACCCCCAAAAGCTGCAGCTGCCGCTCTGGCCGAGTCCCTGGGAGCAGGAGGAGCGAGTGGGGCCGAGCTTTGGGCTCCAGGCCCTGTGTGTGTCTCTGCGCCACAGGCACTTTCTCCCACCCCCGGGGTTTGTCTCCTCTCTCTGTGCCCAGCCCCAGGTGCTCCCCACTGGCGCTTTCTCAGGAGCTCCCCACACGGCATTTAGTGCAGGCAGGGGCCATGTTCTGCCTGTGCTGTTGTGCCGGTGGGGAAGTGCCCAGCTCCCAGGGCAGCAGGAGAAAACGGCACTTTCAACAGCCTTTCTCTGGGCACCGCTGAGCAGGGACCCCAGGGGCTCCAGGGCGGGAGGGCCACATGGACGCCTGCCTCAGGCCCTGTGGCTGGTGCTCCAGACTGATCTATTGCTCTCAGTGTCAGAGAGGGGAGTGTGACATTCATCCCCACAGGCAAGTGTCTGCCCCTTTCCCAGCTGTGCACTGCCCAGCCCGGCCCAGCAGCTGGGACAGACCAGAGCCCCTGAGCCAGCCTCGGAGACAGGCCCTTCCCTCAGAGACAGCTGCCCATGTCAGTGGCTGCAGCTGAGCCAGGGCTGCCCCCACCTTCCCCCTATGTCTGGCTGGGGCACTGCACCCCGGCTGTGTTTGGGGCCCTGCTCCCCCGAGGAAGCCGCAGTGCAGGAGACAGGAGTGAGTGTAGCTCTGTTGGGCCAAACCTGCGACCCTGTGTCCCCGGCTGAGCAGCCAGTGGCAGAAAGGTTCCTGGCAGAACTGACGTTGGTGGATATGAAAAGCCCATAGAGGTATCAGGAGAGGTGGCTGAGTGGGAAAGGTGATGTACTAATAATCCATTGTGCTCTGCATGCCTGGGTTCCGATCCCCTCCTCCCTGCACCTTCATAGTCACAGGTTTGCTGAGTCCCAGCCTCAGGGTGTAATGTTGCTTCTGACCCACCCCCTTCCCTGAGCCTGCTGCTTCCCAGCTCCTCTGCTGGGCTCATGCAAAGCACAGACCAACTCTGTGAGGCTGAGCTGAGCTCTGGCTGCCAAGGGTGGGGGTGGGATGATTTAATTTGCCTGACAGGGCCCAGCCTGTCTCCAATGTCAGCCCAACAGTGCTCTGCTCACCTCAGTCCCCTGCAGTGCTGCTGCCAGGGCCTCAGCAGGGCCCCAAATGCACCCAGTGCTGCAGTGCTCTGGCAAGGAGGGGGCAGCCCTGGCTCAGGTGCAGCCAATGAGAGGGGAAGGGCACCTCTCCAAGGCTTGAGATGGTGCTCTGGTCTCTCCAAGCTCCTGGGCTGGGCAGTGCACAGCTGGGAGAGGAGCAGGTACTTGCCCAGGGGGAATGAATGGTGCTCTGCCCCTGACAGCAATAGATCCAGCCACAGGGGGAGGGGCAGGTCTCCACTCAACTGTGCCACCCTGTGCAGGCCGAGTTCTTCTGTGCTTCTCAGCAGCTGGGGAAAAGCCTCTTTGGGACTCATCTCCTGCCCCACAGTTAAGAGGCCCCTCTGGGGGAGTGGCTGATTTTCTATCCCATTTTGAGGCTGGCTGCAGAGCACATGCTGCTTTGCAGGGGGGAGCAGCAAGGCCCTGTGATCTTTAGGGAAGTCCTCTGGCCACATGGAGTCCTGGCCCTCCCCTCCTCTTGTGCTGGCCTTGGGTGCTCGGTAGCATTAGGGCATCCCATGAAGGTGTCAGAACTAGCAGCTCCTGCTCCAAGGACCCAGAGGGGGACAGATGAGTTGTGCTCTAGCCTGGAACTCTCCCTCTCACCTGCTGTCCCCTGACTTTCTTAGCCTGCTCTGGATGGTCCTTCCTTTAAATGCTGTGTGTGCAATAGGAACAGCCTGGCAGCTCCAGGTACAGGCACCACTTGTGTGGCAACCAGCAGAAGCTGTGAAAAACACAACCTCAGTGCTCATGTATCTCTACACAGACTGGTAAGTTCCAGGGTCCCAACCTATTGCAGCCATGTTGGTGAATCAGCCCAGCCAGAGACCTATCTAGCTCCAGTGGGTCTCACTGATCCAGGAGGAGGAAAAAAAACACTTCCTCAGGTGCACCTGTGGATAAAGAAGCCCAAGCTTTGGGGAGACAGAGATTTACAGCAACAACACAACCAACAAGGAGACCACTGAGATGTGAACTCAGATTGCAGAGATCAGACTCCTGCTGTTTACACCCCAGGACCTACCAAATGGAACTTCTTGGGGCACCTGTGACTCTTGACAGGCTGGCACCCTGCACTCCATGCCACCCTCCAGCTGTTTCACCTCTCAGGAAACTCCTTCCTGCCCCATTTCTACCACTCTTCTCCCCAAGACATTGAGCCCAGCCCGTCTTGCTGCCGGCTCCACCTGGCTGTAAGGTGACATTTCTCTGAAGCCCCCAGAAGGATGAAAAGGGTCAATTTTTTTTTTACAATAACCAGCCTGCAGAGAATTAACGGAAATGCAGAGACTGGGGAGCTTGGTAGTGCTTGTGTATGAATATCTAGCTGAGGGAGGACATAATGGCCTTGGCTGTGAATTCCCCGAGTAATTAATGTTCTCCCTCCACATATATTTACAAAGTGTGCAGAGACCTTTCCTGCTGGAAGTGAAATATTTGATAGACTCTGAATGAGAACCTCTTTACGGAAATGAGACCCAAAATCCCTCATTTCAGTCTCAACTGTCAGTTTCCCTGTGTAGCCAGATTTCAACAGAGGGAGGGGTTTGCTAGGTTTATCTGCATTGGCACTGGCAAATGTTAAGGGTTCATCTCCACTTTCAGGATCCCCACACTATAGAAATCCAGAGTATGGTGGTTAAGGTGAGACAACTCTTGTCATACAAGTGGCTGCCTTTTGAAAGGGGAGCATGGATTAGAAAGAAGATCACTTCATCTGAAATCAAACACTCTACCACTGGCCCACACCCACATTTCACTCTTGCTTGAATCACTAATCTTCAGGTCCCTGTTGGACAACCTCTTCTTCTCCAGGCTCCTTTTTCTGTCCCAGCCTAGAGTAGTTTTTCAAATGGGGGTTGATTAAACTTCCTCTGCCCAGCTGCACAACACAGCTTCTCCACTGACCTTGCTTCTCCCACTCACAGAGCTACCGTCACTCAGGGAGGCAGATTTCCTTTGTGTGTGGGACAGTGTTCTTCAATCTGCTTGGAGTCTCTTCAGTAATTATAAAGAAGTAGGAGAAAATCTACTGAAGGACATCAGCTCATCTGGCAGGTGTGCCTGGGTTTGCATGTAGGGTAGGTAAGTCTTCTATCTGGTGCCTTTGATTATCTAGCCTGCCCTGTGAGTGATGGATAATAGAGCTTCTACTATATTAATATGTCACAGCTTATGAAAATATAAACATGGGGTTGAAGACACATGCAGTTGAAATCCATTGTAAACTTTCCCACAGAGCTGTCAGTAGCAGCAGTGGGAGTTCAGCTGGGTAAACATGTGAGTGTGGAAGGTTGTGAGTGGGTGTGATGACCTTTGAAAACTAGCTTGTTGGTCAAGGGGTGTGATTTTCTCTTTAGGTGGGTGTGATCCTGGGTTCAAATCCCAGATAACCCCTTTTGGGGTCCGAGGAAGCTGTTCTCGATTTGATTTTCCCAAAAAGGGAGGAATTGGTCGAGAACTTGAAAGTGGAAGGCAGCTTGGGTGAAAGTGATCATGAAATCAAAGAGTTCACAACTCTAAGGAAAGAAAGAGGAGAAAACAGCAAAATTGAGATAATGGATTTCAGGAGGGCAGATTCAGAAAAACTCAGAGAGCTGGTAGGTCAGGTCCCATGGGATGCAAAACTGAGGGGAAAAACAGCTGAGGAGAGTTTGCAGTTTTTCATAGGGATATTATTAAGGGCCCAAAAGCAAGCTATCCCGCTGCACAGGAAAAATAATGGAGCAGATAATTAAAGAAATCATCTGCAAACACTTGGAAGGTGATAGGGAACAGCCAGCATGGATTTGTAAAGAACAAATCATGTCAAACCAATCTCATAGCTTTCTTTGATAAGATAACGAGCCTTGTGGATCGGGAGAAGTGGTAGATGTGGTATATTTAGACTTTAGTAAAGCTTTTGATATGGTCTCGCATGATATTCTTATTAAAAAAAACAGGCAAATACAATTTAGATGAGGCTACTATAAGGTGGGTGCATAACTGGCTAGATAACCGTACTCAGAGAGTAGTTCTTAATGGTTCTCAAGCCTTCTGGAAAAGTATAACAAGTGGGGTTCTGCAGGGGTCTATTTTCGGACTGGTTCTGTTCAATATCTTCATCAACGATTTAGATATTGGCATAGAAAGTACACTTATTAAGTTTGGAGATGATACCAAGCTGGGAGGGGTTGCAACTGCTTTGCACTTTCCCCACAACACTGGCAGCTTGGGGCCCATCCCCACTTAACCCTGCTCAGCCCTCTTGGCTGCCTCTCCTCCAACTCCAGCTCATGCTTCTGTTGTTTGTAGCCAGACAGAATTCCCCTGCTCTCCTCTATCCTGCCCCTCTGAGGTGCTCCAGAGCACAAAGGACCAAAGGAAACAGCCCAGTCTTGGAATGCCTGAGAGCACAGATGCGCTAATCTCAAGCACAGTCTTTGATGCCTCAGAGCACAGATGTCCTGCCTCATCATGACCCTGAATGGGCTAAAACCAGACAACAAAAGACAAACGGGCTAGCAGACGACCAGGGCCTCAGGCTGCCCTTGGCTTGTACCGGTGACTGATATGCCTGCACATCCTCCAAGGAGAGGAATCTCACGTCCATAGGAAAAGAATGTCTAAATTATCTCCACCTCACAGGTGTGAATTAAGCCCTTGAAACTCCCTGTGAGAACTGGCATCACGAGACGATCTAACACAATTGGCATCTTTAAGATAAGGAAGAGTGAACTTGACCCAAGTGGTATAAAAAAGGGGCCGGCAGCCCCCTCTAATTGAGCTCTAATCACCTATACCTGCCAGTCAGGAAGGTCTTTGCCTCCCGAGGTCCCAGGGGACTCCATCCTCGTTCTCTTCTTCCCGAGGGATTGAGTGACAGACGCTGGCCACGCCAAGACAGGTAACACAGCGGTGAGAATAAGACCTGCTGTGTGTTTTGCTTGTGCGGTCATTTAATAATAGATCTATGAATTAAAGTACTTTTGTTATATGCTCGCTACTTGTAACTAAGCAGTGAAAATCTAAGCCTTGTAACTATAAGAGTTCAGCTTTTTTATCAAATAAATAGTAACTGGTTAAGTTTTAACCTGACTCCTCCTGTTACTGTGCAAACGGAACACAAATAAAAGAACCCAGCTGGTTTTCGGCTGCATTAGCATGGTCACAGGTGAGGCACACTGAGAGGTGAGCACTGGGTCGTGCCGCCTCCTTGGGGCAGACTCTTGGAGCACCTGTCAGCCTCCCTGGCTGCCCTCTGTGAAGGGACTGTCTGTCCTAGCAGTCAAAGACTTGGGTGAAGGAGGCTCTCAGTACAGCCTTTGGGGCACCCTTCAGCCTCCCTGGCTGCCCGCTGTGAAGGGACTTTCCATCCTAGCAGTGAAAGATGGGTGATAAATCCTTGGGGCATCCGTCAGCCACTCCTGGCTGCCCGCTGCGAAGGGACTTCCTGTCCTAGTAGTTAAAGACTCGGATGAAGTGAAGGGACATGTGGTATCTCACCAGACCATTGGCTAACACTGTTCCATGCAGTTGCTGTGGGTAAGGCACTAAAAGGATGGAGGTTTAATTCCCAGCCCTGCTCCAGACTCCCTGTGGCACTTGGAGAAAATCACTGACAATTACAGTTGCTCAGCATCTCTCGGTAAATGAGGTGTAGGAGAAAGGGGCTCCTTGTTAAACATCCATCCTCAATAGCACAAGGCTCAGGAAGATTGTGCTTGGTTGGCTGGTGTGAGGCAAAGGGATTGTTTTCCCTGCCCAGGTGCTCCTGTGCAGCTGCTCAGCAAGGACAGGGGAACCAGCCCTTTTCTTCCTTTCATCTTCCTGGGGCATTAAAATTCCCCCCCTTGCGCACAAAGCCAGCCTGGCACCCAGCACAGCAGGTTCTGGTCACTGGGCTTCTGAAGGTTCTAATCAGCTTGGACCCCTGGTGCCTAGAATTTCCCATCAGTATTGTGCTTCTAACAGCTGCCTGCCCCCAAAGCCAGACTCCAAACCTGCTCTGCTGCAGGAGCTGTGAGGGACCCATTTCCACACCCCAGGGAAACAGAAATTCAGCCCGAGTGTTCTGGAAGGACAAAGTGACCCAGATGAACCTTTGTTTTAAAAAAAATCTGTAAGGCCCAGGAGGGCCAGGTCCCAGCAGCTTTCTGCCCCAAATGGGCTTCCTTTGGTGGGGGGGGGGGGGCAAGCAAGTAGGAAGAGGGAGGGGGCACTGGAGAAACTTAGCTCCTGGCCTGACACTGCTTTGGAAAAGAAGGAATAAGAACACCAGTTCCACTGCAGAACGTGGGCATTAATCACACTGCTCTTGCATGCAGAGGAAGTGCTCTACCCATTCAGCTCATTCCCCTCTGCCTGTTTGAGCATCCTGACTCACCAATCCCATTCCGGAGGCCAGTGTCCTTGAAGCTGCCCGTACCTCTGACTCAGGCACCCAAAGGCTGTGTCTGCACAGCAACGTTAGTCCTGAATAAGCAATGCCAGAACTGCTGAATCTGATGCAGCGCAGCTCCACAAAACAAAGATTTCAAACTACTGCTCAGCTGTTTTGACATACAGCATCTGCAAACAATAGAGACTATTGTGAATTCGAGCTCTTGGATGGACTTTGGCTTATTTTGAACAAGGCACTATTCCCTGGCTGCAGAGCCCCAATTTCAAGAGAGCTATTTGGAATATTTGACACAGGTGGAATCATGATCCCAAGAGACACCCAGCCAGTTCTCTGCTCTCTCTCTCTGTTTCCTTTGGGATCCTGGCCTCAGGCAGGAAAAGTCTCTTCTTCCCTGCCCTAGAGAGGAGAAATTGATATTTCCATCACCCTCAGGGAGGAGAAGAGGATTTTCTTCTCTTCACTTCCATCCCCACCTGCCCAGAGAGGAGAGGAAATAACCCTTCACCAGCTGAGTGGCCCTCTCAGCACTCTGTAGCTTCATGTCTTTCCACATCAGCTCCCAGGGCCTATCAATGAGCTCCACATATCCAGGGGAGAGTAAGGAAATGAGGAGCTCGTCTTACTCACGCCTACTTCTTTATAATTCCTGATGAGGCTCCAAGCGGATGGGAGAGCTCTCCCCCTGAGTCCTAGGCATCTTCCACACCCGGAGCTCCCTTCTGGCAGCCCAAATCCCAATTTTCCAGCACCTTCCTAAAGCCCGAACTCCCAGGCAGAGCCCTCACACTGCTGCACCCCAAGCCTCTGCCACAGCCCAGAGCCCCTCCCCCCTCAGACCCTTGGCCGCACTCCCACCACAGGAGTTGTGTTCTGTGCACCAGGGTGAAGCTGAGGTGTAACACATCAGCTGTGTATTGCACTGCCCTCTGCCGCGCGACACATAAGAAAATTCACGCCACTTACAGGAGGAGAAATTTGAAGAGAACTCCAGCTGGGCCATGGGCTTAACTAGGCTCTGTCTCTGGGCCCCTGGTGTCCTGGGTCACTCCCAGAGCAGGCTCCCCCGTCACTCTACTTCCCCGCACCAGGCCCTACTGCCAGTGGATGAGAGTGTCCGAGGGATGGTGTATGTGCTCTCTGCACTCTCCAAGGACAATGGAGCCTTTATGAACTGGAAGGGAAAGTTCTTCCCTGGTGAGATGCTCCCAGCCCTGCACCAAAAGCCCTGGGCCAGGCCGTTCCAGTGACCGCGCTGTCAGCTCTGCCTGTGTTCTCAGTCCAACCACAGAGCTAACGCAGCAGCCGTGCCTGAGCCTGGCCAGGTCTGTCCTGTCCTGGAAGCCACCTCACCCTTCTGAGTGGGAAAAGGGGATGAGGAAGCACTCGTGCTTCATAACGGCTGAGGAGACAGGAGGCCTTCATCTCTCACACTTGTGCTTGACTTCTGGGCAGGCAGCCACACCCCTTCACGGCCTAGACCAATGCTTAACAATCTGTGTCCCGTCGCTCACATGCCAGTCCTTGGGGTTCCACATGTACATCCCATCAGACCTTCTGTTTATCATCGCCCATGCGCAGGGTGGCCATATTCCACTGGTTTCGCTCCACCCACTGTTTCTTCCGACCGTTCTTACCAAAGCAACATACACACAGAGCAAGGACAGGAAAAACGAGATGCGTGTTCCTTGCACATCCCACTGATGCTGAGAGCCGTGTGCTCCCTCTGCATCTATTCCTGGGGCTGCTCTGGCTCAATGGGCACACCCCAGAAGGCCTCAGGAGGCAAGCGCATTTAGCCAGAGTACCTATGTCAGCAGACCATGTGAGTTAAAAGCCTTTTGCAGCCCACTAAGAGGAAGGAGGGGCAATCATGCATCCAGTTCGCGAGCTTAGGTTACACGGCTCTGGGTCTTGGGCCCCATCAGCAGGGCATCTTGTATACAGTTAGCAGAGAATGGTATTGACTCTTCAACCTCTGGGTTATGGATACAGAACACTTCTGCTCTACCACTCTGCTCAGCTGAGTTGGGGCTACCCAGCATGCAGCACTGATGCTGACAGAAGGCGAGTATTCTGCTGGCAAGTGGCTTTGCAGCTCGTGGGGTTTCCCTGTGGCTGTTAACTAGAGAGGTGGTGACTGAAGCCCACCCAGGGATGGTGCTGTTAAGTCTGCTACTGAGTACCTTTGTGTGAGCTCCCACATTACTGGAGGCAGCCTTCCCTCTCAGCTTTTCACCCAAAAGAGCACGCTGTGCCAATTCTTTACAATCCAAAAGTGAAAGGTTTCTTCAGAAATAAGAAAAGGACAAAACGTTGACAGTCAAGTGATTAGAGCCATCAAATTACAGACCCTAATTGCAAACATTTCAATGCAGGCTAGTAGCACAGACAGAGTAAACTGCCAGCTTGAGAAAACAAGTCTCTGGCCTCCTCCTCTCTTAGCGTGGCTCAGAAAGCCTGTGGAGCTCAGTTCAGAGCAGAGAGGTTCCACAAGAGAGGAGCTGGAATAAAGACCAAAGTGGAGGCACCCACAAGGCTTTCTCCTCAGCTCTCTAGCTCGTGTGGAGGGAACTGCATTGTTTTCATCTGTGAAACTAGATTCCAAGAAGAAGTCTGTCACATAAACAAGTTACGTGTCCACGCACGACACAGTCCTTTGTTGGTAGCAGCCATTGCTTACATGCTCCGCTCAATGTTCACAGTAAAAACCTCAGAAGTGGACTGGCACCTATGAAAGCGCGTTGTCAGTCACTCGACCAGCAAGCTTTGCAAAGAGTTTGGCCAAGCCGTTGGAAGTGTCCCAGAAGCGAACATTTGGACCCGTTGGAAGTCTCCCAGAAGCAAACATTTGACATTCTTGTTTTCAGCCAAAACTCAGAACTTCAAATCCAAAAATGAGACGTTCCTGTGAGGAGTGGAAAAAAATGCAGCAAATCATCAGTTTTTGATACGTACCTTCCCTGACCCACTTGTACAAGATTTGGTGCAAACAGAGGAGTTGTGGCAATGATTTTCTCTTCATCTGACAATCTAATACTGTCACCCCTGTCTCAGGCCTTGCCAGGAGAGCGCGGCCATGCTCCCCAAGCCTGAGTCACCTCTGGTCTGAGTGAGCGCAGAGCCAGGTGTGCCAATGGCAGAGTGAAGTGGGAGCCTCGTCTCTCTCCCCTCAGGGCCAAGCACAGCTGCCGAGCACCCCAAGAGCCTGCCTCGTGCACTCCCTCAGCAGCCACCCGCACAGCCTTCTGGGTGGGAAAAGGGGCCAGGAATCACTGATGCCTCTGGCTGGCAAAGGAGGCAAGAGGCTCTCACCTCTCACGCACCAGCTGTGGGAGTCTTGGCAGGAGGGGATGTGGGAGTGAGCTGGAGGTGCGTAGTCTGGGCGATTGAGGGGCTGTATGTGTGCAGCTCCCCAGGGATGCACACGGCTCTGTGTTCCCTGCCGCTCCAAGGCACTGATCCACACCCATCCCATTGCCCACTAACCCGCCCAGTCAGAGTGGAAGTGAAAAGCCTCCAGCAGCGACTCCTTACACTGCCATTCCCTGTGCAGGCGGGAGATGGAGGGGGAGCAGCAGCAGCAGGTGGAGCCCTGACCCTGCCTCTGCTCTGTGCGCCAGTCTGAACGTTCACAGGGAAGTGGCTCAGATGTAGACAGGGAACTCCCAAGACCCCCTGGCAGCCAAGTCCTTCTACCCAACTTCAACAGTCCTTGTACAACTGGCTGGACAAATATCTCCCTGGTGCTACTCAGATTCAAACCCACTGAAAGACGTGTCCAGAGCCAAAGCTCATCGCCTCCGATACAAAACACGTCCTTGCACGCACAGCGCAATCACCACCAGTGACTCATCAGCACCCCACGGACACCTCATTGGCACACTTTGTCCAAGATTTCTGAGTAACACGAAGCAACGTTTGCACCACTGAGCTATGTATTAATCAGGGAACAACACATTGACAACCAGGTTACTCCCTTAAACTTGTCCCAGCCTCTTGGATTTCAGTCTCCTGAGCATCTTTGTTGCTTGCAGTAAAGGTGGTGATGAAGAAAGAGAAACCTGGGCCTGTGTTTGGCTTTTCTCCCCTCACTTCCTATGTCTTTGGGGAACCCCCCAGGCAGGTCTGGGGGCATTGTGGAGTCTCCAGGCAAAGTTGAGCCATTCTCCTGGAGTGGCCTCATGCAAGTGAGTCAAAGGATTGTAACTCCCTTGTTGAGCGACTGTAATGTCCATTTAGCAGCAACCAACCTTGTCTCTGCCAATAGCCGGTGCCTCCAAAACCCACAGCTTATTACAGCAAAAACCATCCAACACAATTCTTAACGTTCCCTGTGCATTGAGGATTTCATAGATTTCTTCAAAGAACACTAGAACTGGAGGAGACCTCAAAAGGTCATTGAGTCCAATTTCCTGCCTTCTCGGCAGGACCAAGCCCTCTCTAGACCATTTCAGATAGGTGTCTAGCTCTTAAATATCTCCAGTGATGGAGATGGCACAACCTCCCAAGGTAACTTATTCCAGTGTTTAACCACCCTGACAGTGAGCAAGTTTTTCCGAAGGTCTACGCTAAACCTCCCTTTCTTCAGTTTCAGCGCATTGCTCCTTGTTCTATCCTCAGAGGCCAAGAAATGTGATTTTTCGCTCTCTTCCTTGTAATCCTCTTTGAGGTACTTGAAAACCTCTGTCATGTCCCTCTAAGTCTTCTTTTGTCTCATCTAAACAAGACCAATTCTTTCAGTCTTCCCTCATAGCTCACCTTCTTTAGACCTTTTATCATTCTCATTGCTCTTCTCTGGACCTTCTCCAATTTTTCCATATCTTTCTTGAAGCGTCATGCCCAGAACTGGACACAGTACTCCAATTGAGGCTTTATGAGCACTGAGTAGAGCGGAAGAATGACTTCTCATGTCTTGCTCACAACTCTCCTGTTAATACATCCCAAAATCATGTTTGCTTTTTTTCCTACAGCATCATCCTGTTGATTCATATTCAGCTTGTGGTCCAAGTATGAACCCTGAGTCTGTTTCTGCAGTTCTCCCTCCAAGAAAGTCACTTCCTCACTGGGCTGCTTTTTATTTAAGATCACACTGACATAGGCAGGAGGGAGATGGATGTTACTGGCTCCTCTTCCCAGCTGTAGTATATCACACCCCCTTTGAAGCCCAAGTCATATTTCCTGAATGCAGCTGCAGCCCTCTGCTCCAGCAGTTGAGCCTATGAAGGGTTCCCCACAATTTTGCTAAGGTTTTCCGGCTGTGTGTGCCTGATGCATTGTTGATGGAATTGGGGAGATGGAAAAGTTTTTGCACAAGAGCTCTTGTAAGCAAGTGCTTCTCATACTTGCCTATAACAAAAAAGGTTATTGGTTCAAAACCAGGCTGTAACATCAAAGCTGTTGTTATTCTGCCTCCCCTTTATGCTGATCTCCTTCTGCCCCTTCCTGTCCTTCTCAGCAGCCCAGCTCCTGTGTGACAGAAGATGGAGACCTCAGCTGAGCATTCCCGTTGCTGTCAACATGGGGAAGCTACAGGAGTTAAATCAGTCATTTCTAGGAGGCTTGAATCTTGGGCTCCCTACCCTTGGAGGTTCACCTGTGGAGGCCGGTTCTCCCTGCTGGCCTCCTTTGCTTGAGTTGCTGAAGGAAGAAGTGAAGCAGGAATCGGGGGCAGGCCGGGGAGAAGGAAGCCCAGCTGAGTAAGGCAGGGGGGAAGCTGAGTGCTTCAGACTCATAAATGGAGCACCACCCTTTCCTCTGCCAAAGCCTGTGCAGGTGTGGCTGCCTGAGGGGAGGAAGAATCCTGTGTCTGTCTCATAGCATGTCAGGGGTGGATAATGGCAGCCTGGGGCAGAGGTGGGTGTTTGAGTGGAAGGGAAAGAAGCAAAGCTGTGTCCAAGAGGGCAAGACCCACCACTCCATTGTGGCAAAGCTCGGGGGGCAGAAGTGGGTTTGAGGGGGCTCCCTGTCAGCCTCAGGGTACTGAGAAGCACTGACCCTTTGGAACTGAGCCAGGGGAGTGGTTCATAGCTTTGGGCATGGCTGGATGTGAGCCACTGGACACCACGAAGCCCCAGCCAGCTTGTGTAGTAAGCAGATCTGAGGCAATTGTCCTAAATATCTGGGGTAAGGTAGGTGGGAAAATGTTTGCATCATTCACATATCACAAGCTCATTTCCTTGTGGGCAGAGTTCCTATTCTGAGTGATCAATATGTCTGTCTGTCTGTCTGTGTTTCAGAACTTCTGCTATGTGTCTGGGTCACACTCAAAGCCAGTTGGGCAATGCACTGCCAAGCTTGCTCAATGGCCCCACCTGTAGCATCTCCTATCCAGTTGGCCCAATGAGAAAGCCAGGAATACAGCTGAAGGCTACGCAAGTAGCTCTGACCATGCCCATGCAAAGAACCCAGAGCCTTCCAGGCCACATGCTGAACAGCTTTTGTCTGGGACAAAGGAGCCAAAAATCACATGGCAACAGAAAGACAAGAGGGAGCTGCATCTTCCCCAGCTTGTCTTCATTCCTGCTTCTTCTCTCTGGGGTAATTGTTCTCCAACTGGAGCACTGAGAAAAGCACTGAAAGACCCACCCCAGCTGTGGCTGGATCACGGAGAGACTTTCAGTCCTGCAAACTCCCCAGAACTGCTTGGAATCTGAAGGTCTGGGAGGGCTTTGTGTGCCTGTGACCTGCCATTTAACAGCTCCCATCCTGTTCAGTTGTGTTTGCGTCAGAATAAAACTTTTGTTTCACACACTAAAGGCTTGGGTGGCCTGTGGGGGTCAGAAGAAAATTTGTGTACGTGAGCAGGGGGGTTAAATTGATTCTCACTGTCCCACACCTTGTTCCTGACTGGGAGTCAGAGAACTGGGATCAAATCAAGCCCTGAAAGGTGGCCAGTGGTTTCAGCAGGGGCATCATCGAGCATTTCCAGGTAGGATGGACCCAGACTCACCAGAATCAGGACTCCAGGCATCTCTGGGCCCACTGCCTAGTTCTACAGCACCAACCTATTGCCCCAACCCCTCCAGCCAGCTCAGCCAAAGTCCTGGATCCAGCAGGCCTGAGTCACCCCTGCTCTGTCTTTTGCATGGGATGAGAGAGGGAAGCAGCACAGAGAGCTTGCCAAGGCAGCGCTAGCAGGTGCCTCTGACGTTGAACTGTGACTGCAGGAAGCAGAGCCCTGAATGGTGGCCTTCACACCTCCCCAGCTGCTCCTTATGCATTTGAACAGGCTGGTATTTCAGGCTGGGAACCTCTGACCCTCAGCTGGCAGCATGCACTCTGCCCTCATTGCTTCCCTGCAGCTGCTCTTTCTCCCGGGACCCCCTCTCTCTGCCCTGGACTTCCTTAGCATGTGGCCCCACGGCACTTCCTCCAGTCAGAGACTGAGCTGTCCAGGCCCATTCCTGTGGAGATGAGATTCGAACCATAGAAGCCTAGTGCTGGGAAGGACCTCAGGAGGTCATCCAGTCCAGTCCCCTGCCTAAAACAGGATCAATCTCAACTAAATCATCCCAGCCAGGGCTTGCTCAAGCCAGGACTTGAAAACCTCTAGGGATGAAGATTGCACCACCTGTCTAGGTAAAGCACTGCAGTATTTCACCATCCTCCTGGAGAAGTAAAAGCAGCACTACCCAAACACTGGGCTATTACTGCTATGGCCTGGCTTTGGATTTGACCCAAGGTTGATGCAGCCATAATGCAGAGTACTAACCACTGCAGGATGACAGCAAGCTTTTGGATGCCTGCTGGGGAGATTGTCCTTTCTCAAGCTTCACCTGACAGTCTGACGTGAGGCTAGAAAGCCTGGGAAGGTGATGGAGAGCAAAGAAAGCCAGTGCAGCTGTTGGGGAAAGCTGGTGCCCTTGGCAGAGTGTTCCTACTGTCCCTTGCTGTGCGAGGTCAGTGTTGAGAACCTGGGGAATCCTCTCCTCGCCCACACCCAATCTGCAGCCCCTCCCTTAGCCTGGGGTAGTAACTCTGGCTTGTTCCCTGCCAGCCATTCAGCCTGTTTCCCTCACCTCTGTCATTCTCCTGCCCAGAGGAAACATCTTTCATAAGCCAGAAAGGGGCTTCAGCTCATGATTTTGGTTCTATTAGTACCATGCTCTGGCCAACTGAGCTCTCCAGCCTGCAGAGAAGCACCTCCCAAGGGGCCTTTTTGGAAATGAGCAACAGGCAGCTGCAGGGCCCCTGGCCACTGGAATGAGATTTTCTCCCCTCCCCCACCAGCCTGGCCTCCCCTTTCAGCCTCTGTCACCCATCCCCCACTGCTCTGAGCCCAGCTGGGGGTTCCCTCAGCCCCGGCTGCCCCTTGCCAGCTGTCCCGGGCCCTGCAGTGGGTCCCTCAGATCCTGTCTCTGTCAATCCTCCCCATGGCCCTGATCCCCTTGTCCCCTCAGACCCTGCTGACCCCCACACTGCCCTTTCCCCCTCCTCCTTCAGGCATAACCCCTGGCTGGGCTCCCCCTCACACATGCTGCCACCCCTCCACACTGGCAGCCGCCCTCCCCCTCCCTCTCCACTGCACAGTCACCAGCTGAAACCTTGGGGCCTGCCCAGGGGCTGGGTGAGAACAGAGAGAGCCTGTGGGTGCAGCCCCTGCCAGGGGGGATCCTGCCCCGCTCCCACCTGCACCATTCATGTCCCTGCAGGGGTTTTCCTCCCAGCAGGACAAGGACATTTCGAGGAGAAGCAAAGGGAAGCCACAGGAGGGGTCCCAGGCTGCTCCCAGGCAGTGCGGGTCCATCAGTTCAGCACTGGGGGCAGCTGGGGGAGAGGGGAATTACCACTGGGGGGGCAGAGCTGGGTGTGTGCACCTGGGAGTGAGACTCTCCCTGTCGCTCACTAGCGTGGGGTGTGTCTGCAGTGGCAGGGCTGGGGCAGGAGCTGCTCCTGCAGACAGGGCAGAACGTAGCTCCTGCCGGCTCAGGCAATTGTGTGTGTGTTACAAATGTGCTGCAGGAGCTGGTTAGCACTGACCTGTCTGGAGAGGGCCAGGAGGCAGCACACACTGTGACCGGGATTCCCTCGTGCTCAGTGGCCCAGGACTTAGTGCTGAGCACTGGGCTGCACAGACCTGTTGGTGAATAACAAGAATCAAGGGTGTCACCTCCCTGCCTTAGTAACAGACAAAGGGCTTTGGGGTTCCTCCCATGCTCCCCAGGCCCCCTCTGCAGCCACCTCAGCCGCCCACCTGTCAGTGTCTGTTACTTCTTCCTCCAGAAGGACGGCAGCCGCCTCCTGCAGCTCTGAACTCTCCAGCACAGCCCAGTGGTGCTGCAAAGCAGGTGAGAGGCAGCCAGAAATATTTGGCCAGGCACCACTGGGTGCTGCTTTCCTAATCCCCATGTACCTGGGAGGTTCATGGCCAGGGGAGCCACAGAGCCTCTCTGGGACTTTTCTCCTCACTCGTTTGGGTTTTGTCAGTGACAAACAAAGGGATGTGAGAGGAGAGTAACTCTCCCTCTCCTGCCCTGCCCCACTGTCACCTTCTGTGTGCACAGACAGCCCCAGAGAGCCACAGCGCTGGGAGGATCAGACTCTCTTCTTGCAGCCAGAGGAGTCACCTTCCCAACACCAGTTCCAGGTGCCTTTGCCTGAGCTCTGCTCTGTACCTGGACTACTTCCCAATGCCCCTCTCCCATCAGCCTTTACCTTCCCCAGCAATGACTGGGATTGCCAAGGGAGGGCTCTTCTGTTCCCCACACAGATGTAGGAAAACATCACCAAAGATGGGCCCCAAGGCACCACTGGGAGTTGAACCCAGGATCTCCTGTTTACAAGACAGGTGCTTTAGCCAGCTAAGCCATGGTGCCCCCTTTCTTTGAGTTGTGGCTCCTGACAAAGAGGTATCTGCATAAGTCTGTCTCTTCAACCAAAAAGCAGTCCTGGAGCACTTTAAAGATGACCAACCTAATTTATCAAGTGCTGAGCTTTTGTGGGGTGAACCACTGTGATGGATGCCCACAGCCACCCCTTCCCATTCCCCAGCACAGACATTGTGCCTGAGGGAAGCTGGAGTTGCCGCCGAGAGGATAGTGAGGATGAGAGGAATGAAAACCCCCTTTCATTTCTTGTCCCCTCTGCATTGTGTGGGTCGGACTCCACCAATCTACCCTCCTCTCTCCCCACCTGCCCCAGTGCCAGGATCCCACCAGCAAAGCCTGGAGTCCTGCCCGTCCCCTGCTCCCTCAGCCTGAGTCCCCCCCTCACTTTCACTCTGTGCTCCCCACTCCCTCCTTTCTCCCTGTTCACACCCCAGGGGTGGGGCGAGGAGGGCCCAGCTGTGGGGCACAGTTATCTCCTGTCTCTCACAGAGGGGGGATGGGCTGCGCTGCCCCAGCTGGAGCTCGTCAGGGGGAGTGCTTGATGCAGTGTAACGAGAAGAACATTTTGCCTTTCTGTCTCCTTCTGCCCTTCAGTCCCACTTGTGACCCTCCACACAACCCCTTTGCTTTATTACAAGCCCAGTGCAAATCACTGTGCCCTGGGGGTGGGGCTGACTTTACAGCTTTCTCTGTGTGAAACCTTTGAGCAGGGCCTGGGGCTGTGACTGGCCAGTTGCAGGTCGGGGTCCGCCGGGGTCGTGGGGCTCCTGGTCGTGTCTGGTGCCCCTCCCCATGTCACGGATGTGTGTGCCGTGTGGGGTGTGTACCTGACCATCCAGTGCCATGGTCAGGGGTACCCTTGCCTGGAGAAATCCTCCTTGCTGAAGACCTGCAGGTGGACCATGGCAAGACCCATGTGGGCATCAGTGGGGAGCCAAAGACCCCCCCCCATCTGCCTTGGATGAAGACTGTGAATGCAGGGAGCTGAACTGGGGATCATTGTTGGCCTCTCCAGGGTATGAGTAGGATCCATGGCTCCGCACACCTTCCTGGGTGAGGCTCCTGCTTCTGGCCTGGCCGGGGGCTGGGCATCAGTGGGAAGAGCAGAGACCCCCGCATTCTGGTGCCCGGTCTCACGAGCAGAACTCTGGTTCCTTTTCTGATCCCACGGCTGCTCTGCTCTCCCCGCTGCCCAGGCCTTCCTGCCCTTGCTGAAGCAGGCTGCCCAGGGAAGCCCCCAGAGAGGGCTGCGCTGCAGCAAGGTGGCCGTCGTCAACATGTCCAGCATGGCTGGCTCCATCCAGAATGTCTGTGGCTGTTATATGGTCCAAATCATCTCCTATCGCTGCAGCAAGGTACAGGGCACACCCAGCAGGGCCTGACTGCTGCCTGGGTTTGCTACTTGCACAAATCCCTGTCCCTCGCTATATTCCCCTTGTTCCCCATCCGACTGCCACCACTCCAGCCTCCAGCGCTGTGTTGGGCAGGGCTGGCAGATTTTGTCTGCCTGCAATTCGCTTGGGCTTTAGATCAGAGCTCCCATCCTGTGAGGAACTTTCTGTTGTGCCTGTATCCCTCTGGAGAAATCCCCACGCTGAGATGGGCCGGGGACGGCTCAGCCCCAGTCGAGCCAGTCTCAGCTAAGGGAAGCGCCATTGAAGAGCTCTTCATTCTACCCACTCCTTGGGGGGGACTTACCCCTTTTGGAGACCATCCCCAGCTCAGCTCCAGGGGGCCAGACCCTAACTGTGCCGAGTAAAGTTATGGGAGAACCAAAAGGAGCAACAATGTCACATTTCCACTTTTCCCTGTCGGCCCAGATCCTGCATAACCGGGAGCAGCCTCAGCACGGCTCTCAGGTGTGCTCACCTGTCACAGCTCACTGGAAGTGGCTCAGGATCAGTGGCTCATCAAAGTGCAGCTACACCCGCATCTCAGTGGGTTGCTGTCATCACTGAGAGCATGAGAGAGTGCAGCTCCCAGGAGCGTTTTCTTCTCACGAGTGTTTCCTATAAGCTGAGTGCTTGAGTGGCCATGGAGCAGAAATTCAAATGCTGCCCAGCTGATTAGCAGAGCACCCACAGCTGGCAGCGAGTGTTTTTATTGGTGGTGCCCATCCGCACTTGCTTTCGTGCACATAAGATTTATTCTGCACATGGAAAGATGAAATTAAAAGGAACACTGCTCTCACCCCTTTGTCTGTCTGTCCCTTCCCTCCCTTCAGGAGTGTGGGTCATTTCCTCCAGGACTCGTTCCCTCCCCCACACTCTGCTGTCTCTGATCATGGCATCTCGCCTGCAGTTCTCCCATCCCCACGTGCCCAGGCAGAGAGGTGCCAGGGATGGGGTCGGTGGCTCTCAGCAAAGCCCAGGTGGTGCGTGAGGGAACTCCTTGAAGAAGTGCAGTGAGATGGGAGCATAGAGGTATCAAGAGGGTAATAACAAGACCACCTGGGGCTTTGTTTGGTAACAAAGGTGCTCAGCACCCAAGTGGTGGCCACCAGGACTCCAGCATTTCTGTAGCTGGCAGGATATGAACCTGCACAGGGCAATCCCCTGGGTGTCTTTGTCCCTCAAACTCACCACAAACCCCTCTCTTGCAGTGTCAGCCCTTGGTCTTTGCCAGAGGTTTGCTGGGAATTTCCAGCACATTGGGAAGTCCAGGTCACACATCTCATGCCATGTGGCAGTGGTGACTCTGGGGTTTCTGGGTGCTGCTTGGAGCACAGTGTGCCACCCCAGGGCACTCACACTGCAAAAGGAGACAGGCACCTCTCTGGTCAGTGCCTGTCAGCACCATGTAAAGCATCCAAATGTCCATTGTGGGTCAGGCCAAATGTCTATCTGGCCCCGTGTCCTGTCCTCTGGGAGGGGCAACACCACGTGTCCCTGAAGCCAGCAGGCGGGTACCACTGGGGGGTTGAACAAAGGATCTCCCCTTTACTCGGCAGGTTCTTCACCAACCAAACCATGGTGCCTGCTCCAGCTGAGCTCTGCCATCTGCCCACACCTGACTCCTGCCAGCCCACCCCAGGGCCTGCCTGGCTTCAGTGGTGTTTGGATCCTGTCAGGCAGAGGCTGGAGTAGTTTTACTCCCAATGGGGGTGACTCATTGCAAAGCCTAGAGAACCAGGTCAGTGTCACTGTGTTACTCAGGGCTGTAAAACCCACACCCCCTCCTGAGTAAGAGGGACACTGACCTACCCCTGGTGCAGACAGTGCCCTGCCAACCAGACAGCTTTTCCCACAGCACTGCTGGTGCTGGTGGTGGTTGGGCAGTGCAGACTCAGCACACAGGTGGGCTGTGACAGCTGCAATGGGGAGGCTGGTGCCAGCGCTGGAAGCTCCCTAGGAGTGGGAGGGGCCCTGGTCTGCTTCACCTGCTCCCTCTGAGGCCACCTATGCTCCTCCTCCTCCCATGACACCTCTTCCTCTCCCAGCTCTGCCTCTTCCCCTGAGCTCTGCCCCAGCAGCCTGCTGCTCTCTCCTCTCTTCCCCACAGGCCTCCCCACCTGCTGCTCATAGCTCTGCACCCCTGCCCAGGGAGTGCCAGCCAACTCCCCCTGTGCAGAGACCCGCTCCTCCCATCCCATGCACCTCTCTGCCCCTCTCCTGAGCTCCCATGGCCAATGCTGCTCCTCACTGAACTTCCGCTGGTGCCTGCTCCTTGTACCTCAGCACTCCACCTCCAGCAGCGACTGGGGACCTCAAGGAAGAGGCAGTGACAAGTGTGAGAAGAGGAGCGATGCAGGCAGGGATTTGCACCAGTGGTGAGTTACCTGGGCCTGTGGTGCTGCTGCAGCAGGTGTGCAGGGAGGGAGCCTCTGAGGCTGAAGAGGAGAAGGGGACCAGAGAAAGCCAATGGAGCTGCTGGAGAGGGCTGGGGCCCTTGGCAGTGGTGCTGGTGGTGCTGCTCCCCCTTCCAGGATGAGGTGTGTTGCAGCATTGGGAAATTGGGGATCCTCACCTGGCCCAGGCCCACTCTGCAGCCCCTCCCTGAGGCTGGGGTGGTGACTCTGAGCTACTCCCTGCCAGTCTCTCAGCCTGGTTCCTTCAGCTCTTTTGGTCTCCTGTCCAGAGCAGACAGGTAAAGGGAAACACCTTCCAATAGCCAACATGGGGCTTGAACCCGTGACCTTTGCAGTATTAGTACCATGCTCTGGCCAACAGAGCTGGCTGGCCCATGGAGAAAGGCTTCATAAGGGGCCTTTTTGGAAATGAGCAACAGGCAGCTGCACGGCCCCTGAATGAGATTTTCTCCCTTCCCCCACCAGCCTGGCCTCCCCTTTCAGCCTCTGTCACCCATCCCCCACTGCTCTGAGCCCAGCTAGGGGTCCCCTCAGCCCCGGCTGCCCCTTGCCAGCTGTCCTGGGCCCCTGCAGTGTGTCCCTCAGACCTTGTCTCTCCCACCCCTCCTCACTGCCCTGATCCCCTTGTCCTCTCAGACCCTGCTGACCTCCCCACTGCCCTTTTCCCCTCCTCCGTGAGCCATAACCCCTGGCTGGGTTCCCCCCACACCTGCCACCCTCCCCACTGGCAGCCGCCCTCCCACTCCCTCTGCCCTGCACAGTCACACACTGAGACCTTGGCCCTGCCCAGGGCTGTGTCAGAGCAGAGACAGCCTGTGGGTGCAGCCCCTGCCTGGGGGGATCCTGCGGCTGTGTCTGCATGTGCCTCTTCTTCCGGAAGCAGCATGGTAGTGAGCTGTCCAGAAGATGCTAATGAGGAGCAGATGTAAATTGCCTGCACCTCATTAGCATATGGAGCATAATTCAGAGTCCGGAAAAGGCTCTTGCAGACTCTGAAATACACGTGCCGACGTGTGGCCCACAGGGATCTTCCAGAAAGAAACGCTCCTCCAGAGGCCCCTTCTTCCTCACTTTTAAAAGGTTTTTGCTTTTTAAATTTTTAATTTTTATTAATTTAATTTTTAATTCCTCACGAGGGCTATTCAGTATTTTAACATAACTGACGCATCTGGGCTGTGTCTACACGTGCCCCAAACTTCGAAATGGCCATGCAAATGGCCATTTCGAAGTTTACTAATGAAGCGCTGAAATGCATATTCAGCGCTTCATTAGCATGCGGGCGACAGCCGCGCTTCAAAATTGACGCTCCTTGCCGCCGCGCGGCGTGTCCAAACGGGGCTCCTTTTCGAAAGGACGCCGCCTACTTTGAAGTCCCCTTATTCCAATGAGCTCATGGGAATAAGGGGACTTCGAAGTAGGCGGCATCCTTTCGAAAAGGAGCCCCGTTTGGACACGCTGCGCGGCGGCAAGGAGCATCAATTTCGAAGCGCGGCTGCCGCCCGCATGCTAATGAAGCGCTGAATATGCATTTCAGCGCTTCATTAGTAAACTTCGAAATGGCCATTTGCATGGCCATTTCGAAGTTTGGGGCACGTGTAGACATAGCCCTGGAGAGCAAAATTCTCTGCGACAAGATTATAACATTTAATCTCCTCCCCATAATGCCGTACAACAGCGAATTATTTTCTCAGAAGCAATAGTACAGCTCTGACAGTGAATGAAACTACCAATTAGCTCTTTCCCTAACACAGGAATTTGTTCGTCTTTAAGGTGCTTCAGAACTGCTTGATTTTTGTGAAGCGACAGACTCACTTGGCCACCCCCTGCGACCTCCCCCCGTCTGACCATCTCCCTCATGGCTCGGGCCGGGGGTCTGTAACCGAAATAGTGAGAAGGGCCAATTTTTACAATTCAGTTACAAAACGAATCCTTCAAGAGCCGCAGGGCCTGTGAACCCGGCACCGTCCTTAGGAGACAGATAGAAACAGCGAATGAAGCCAGACTGGACTTTTTGTGACCCCTGGTTTCAGAGCAGCGCTCACATAGGCATTGGTACCCGTGAGAAATTTAAGTTACACCCAGCCCCAGCCCCACCCACATGCCACAAACCCACCCCACAGCTCCAGGCTTAACCCCTTCAGGCCCAAACCCGCCCCCCGCAAGCCCCCGGATTTACCTGGCTCAGCCGAGGAGCTCTGTGCACTGCGGCTGCTCCCCCTGCCCTGCTTCCACCTTCTCCGCGTGGCTGCGCAGCTCCGGCAGGGCAGGCTCGGCCGCTCCTCCCCCCGGGTTTCCTGCAGGCTGACTTTGCCCCAGTTCCCTCTTCTGGGGCTCCCTGCCCTGCTGGTTTCCCCCAGCACAGCTGAGTGCTCAGCAGCTCTGCTTAAACAGAGCAGCTGAGCAGAGCAGCCTCCAGAGCCGCACACGGACTCAGTAGCGCCAGCACGCGGAGCCCCAAACAGCTCCTTAAAGAGCCGTAGGTGCCCCAGAGCCGCAGGGGCCGACCCAGGCCCAGGTGGTTTAGAAATAGAAGAGGCCAGTCACAAACCCTGTTCAGTAACAGGAAGTGAGTGCACTTTTCAACAGTGCAGGGAGCTGGGGTCACAGTCACAGACCCACAGCAGGGGGCTGGTGTGATGCTGAACCACATGGCTAAGCACGGAGACCCCCCCAGTCCCCCTGTGAAGTGGGAGCCAGGTTGTTGTTTCGATTTTGTATTGCAGATGGTGGCAGGCCTGGGCCCGGTGACTATTTCGCAGTGTCTCACAAGCCCCTCACGAGAGGACACAGCTGCACACCCCTTGAGACGCTCTGTGCAAAGGCTGCATGTGGCAGCACACGCACGAGGCAGGGGAGGCTGAGCCTGCCACGGAAAGGCTGTCTGGGCCTGGAAGAAATGCTGAGGCTGTGCCCTGCTCACAGCTCTGGACACCGACTGGCTGCTGCTGCCTTTAGGTAGCTTGGACCAAAGCTCCAGGCAAGTGGGTGCCCCCGGTACCCCCTCGACTGTGCCTGTGAAATGGTGTCCTGCTCTGCTGTGTGTGTGCCCCACTCCGCCGCCTCTTCTCCCAGGCCCTGCCACTCTCTGCCTCTTCCTCTCCCTGCCCCCACCTCCCACCCCCTCAGGCAGGAAATAGTGACAGGTGACTGGCCCATGGCCCTGGCAGCGCCACGGACAGGACAGGGCTGGGGAGACAGAAGGGGGTCAGTGGAGCCCTAGGAGAAGAGACAGGGAGCAGCGAGGGGCAGAAGGAAGGGAACAGTGGCCGCAGGGGGCTGTAGGGTTGGGTTGAGAACGGGTGTGAGGTCGGCAGACTAGTCTGAGATGGGAACGTCGGCTACCAGCCTTCCCTGGGCTGAGGTTCAATCTCACCCTGGATACGACCTTCCCTGCCCTGGGGTGCTGGGCTTAGGAGGTTGTTAAGTTCTTGGTCCCCAGCCTTTGGATCAAAGATCGAGCTCAATTGGGCATCAGTCCCCCAGCAGGGAAGAAACCATTGACTGTGGGTCATTTAAAGGCAAGGAAGCAAAGTACTTTGACCAGCAAGGGTTTTGCTAAATGCAGCCCTACAAAGCTTCTTTTCGCTCTCTCCCCTGACATGGCAGGAGCAGTGGGTCAGGGTTTCTGCTGAAGTAGCAGCAAAAGAAACTGGAGGAAGTTCAAATACCTTCAGAAACTGTTCAGTTAGATCTTCTGCCTGTGTAAATTTAACCATAACTCGGGCACTACAGCTCTGCACAGCCTGAGACACTCTCCAGACACTTGCCATGCCAGGGAAATCCCCTTCTGCTCCATTTACACAGATCTCGGGGACTGGGCCTCACACTGTGTCCCTGAGCTCTCAGGCAAACTCTCAGCTCCTCAGCCCTCCCCTAGCGCCCCAGGACTCTTTCAGTGCTCACCCCTTCATTTCTGGGTCTGGGACTGCTGGTCTCTCACTCATAGGCTGTGTCTACACGTGCCCCAAACTTCGAAATGGCTATGCAAATGGCCATTTCGAAGTTTACTAATGAAGCGCTGAAATGCATATTCAGCGCTTCATTAGCACGCGGGCGGCAGCAGCGCTTTGAAATTGACGCGCCTTGCCACCGCGCGGCGTGTCCAGACGGGGCTCCTTTTTGAAAGGAAGCCACCTACTTTGAAGTCCCCTTAAGGGGACTTCGAAATAGGCGGGGCCCTTTCGAAAAGGAGCCCCATCTGGACGCGCCGCGCGGTGGCAAGGCGCGTCAATTTCAAAGCGCTGCTGCCGCCCGCGTGCTAATGAAGCGCTGAATATGCATTTCAGCGCTTCATTAGTAAACTTCGAAATGGCCATTTGTATGGCCATTTCGACGTTTGGGGCACGTGTAGACGTAGCCATACTCAGCGGGGGAGGGTTTGGGTGACTGGGCCCAGCACCAGCATGAGTGGGTGGGAGATCAGGACCCTGAGACTGATGGGCCCCAGGGGCGATGAGGCAAGGCCAATGCTCCAGGTCCATGTGCTGGACAGGGAGGCAGAGGGAAGAGGAAGCGGGAGGCTGGAAAGGTGGGGGTTCTGCCTTTCCTGTGAGCTGCAGTTGCCAGGGTCAGGCAGAGTGGGGCCAAGTAAGGAGAGAGCAGGGACCCGAGCGGAGCTGGGGCAGAGCTGCCTCAGCCACAGACAGCTGGAAAGCAGCCCAGGGAGAAGGGCAGAGCTGGGCACAGGAGTGCAGAACCAGCCCAGACTGCGCACCTGTGTGGGGGCAGGGCTGTAGCCACCAGTGCAGTGGGAGAAGCCATCCAGGAAGGTGCAGGCAGAGCAGCACCAGTGAAGCAGCAGCGTGGAGCAGGAGCAGGTCACAGCTGGGTGTGGTGTGGAGCTGGGAGGCAGAGAGGGATGCTAGGCTGAGGGCTTGGCCTAGGGAGACCCCACCTGTCCAGAGGCCTTGCAGGCCCCACTTGGAGGGGATCAGAACCCCGATGGGGAGGGGGCTCATAATAGGAAGATGGATCCTATTGCCATCAGCTCATGGGAATAAGGGGACTTCGAAGGAGGCGGGGTCCTTTCGAAAAGGAGCCCCGTCGGGATGAGACGAGCGGCAGCAAGGCACGTCAATTTCAAAGTGCCGCAGCAGCCCGCATGATAATGAAGACTGAATATGCATTTGAATATGCATATGAATATGCATTTCAGTGCTTCATTAGTAAACTTCGAAATGGCCATTTTTGTGGCCATTTCAAAGTTTGGGGCTCGTGTAGACACGGCTTCAGTATGGGAGTTGTGAGATCTCACCAATGCTCTGGGTTGTTGTGGGGGACAGGGCAGTCGCCATAGCTGCGTAAGACATTGATTACACAGGGCTCCCTGGTTTAAAGCATTGTGAAATCAGAGAGCTTCTGGTTGAGTTTGATTCCTGAGTGCTTTGATAATATTGTGTTAAGGGTGGGTTGGTCAGTCAGTTTTCTTGAGCTGTTGAAAGAGGGAGGTAGATATTTGAGTGGTTGTGTATCTTTCTACTAGAGATATTAAAAGCTCAAGTCCCAGAGGCTGTGTTTTTATTAACCAAAAACTTCAAAATACTTCTTTTGAAGTTTACTACTTAAGTGCTGAAATACATCTTGAGTATTTCATTAACATGTGGGTGGCTGTGGCACTTTGAAATTGACTTGGCTTGCCCAGATGGGGCTGCTTTTTGAAAGGACCCTGCTTACTTCAAAGTCCCCTTATTCCTCTGAGTAAATGGGAATAAGAGGACTTTAAAGTAAGCAGGGTCCTTTCAAAAAGGAGCCCTCTCTGGACAAGCTGCACAGCAGAGACCTGCATCCATTTCAAAGTGCTGGGGCTGCCTACATGCTAATGAGGTGCTGAATATGTATTTCAGCATTTCATTTGTAAACTTCAAATTGGTCATTTGCATGGCCATTTTAAAGTTTTTGGCAAGTGTTGACATAGCCCGAGTGGCAGCTGTGGCCACACAGAGCTGAAATCACAGGGTTCTGCCTCAAGGCGATCCCAAGCAGCATGATTGGAAAAGGGGCGGTGGATGACGGCGACCGGTGGGCAGCCCATAGGAGCAGCGGCAGGCGGCTGGAAGGAGCAGCGGCAGACGAGCATTTCATTCTGGAAAATCCCTGTGGGCCACATGTCGGCACACGTATTTTGGAGTCTGCAAGAGCCTTTTCCAGACTCCGAATTATGCTCCATATGCTGATGAGGTGCAGGCAATTTACATCTGCTCCTCATTAGCATCTTCTCGACAGTTCACAACCATGCCGCTTCCGGAAGAAGAGGCACATGTAGACACAGCCACAGGATCCCCCCCGGGCAGGGGCTGCACCCACAGGCTGTCTTTGCTCTGACACAGCCCCTGGCAGGGCCAAGGTCTCAGTGTGTGACTGTGCAGGGCAGAGGGAGGGGGAGGGCGGCTGCCAGTGGGGAGGGTTGGCAGGTGTGGGGGGAACCCAGCCAGGGATTATGGCTGAGGGAGGAGGGGAAAAGGGCAGTGGGGGGGGTCGGCAGGGTCTGAGGGGACAAGGGGATCAGGGCAGTGGGGAGGGGCGGGAGAGACAGGATCTGAGGGACCCACTGCAGGGGCCCAGGACAGCTGGCAAGGGGCAGCCGGGGCTGAGGGGACCCCTAGCTGGGCTCAGAGCAGTGGGGGATGGGTGAGAGAATCTGAAAGGGGAGGCCAGGCTGGTGGGGGAGGGGAAGAAATTTTATTCAGTGGGCAGGGGCCCTGCAGCTGCCTGTTGCTCATTCCCAAAAAGGCCCCTTGGGAAACGTTTTCTCAAAGTGCGGCTAGCTCTGCTGTTTAGAGTGTGGTGCAAAAAGCACCAAGGTCATGGGTTCAAACCCCATGCAGGCCATTACAGGCCTTTCTTGGTTTTTCCCTTAATTTGGGCAGGAGGCCAAAAAAGCTGAAGGAAAGAGGCTGAGAGCCTGGCAGGAAGTAGGACAGAGTCATGGCCCTGGGCCAGGTCACCATCCCCAGCCAGGGAGATGTAGGAAACAGGTTCACAGTTCCCATGAACGGCAGCTGCTCACTGGGCTGGACACCAGGAGCTGCCTGGCTCTGGGACACACCATGGATCTTTCTGGCACCCGGAGGAAAGTGTAAAATAAGGGACAATTACGTCATCATTTCTTCTCTCCTCCTGCACCTACACTGAAAGCAACAACAATGTTGGAAAGACAAAGACAGCTTTGATTTGGCCTAACTGGAAAAGCATCCCAATAAGCACAAACTACTAGAAGTTATGGGAAGGGAAACTTTCCCATCTAGCTCAGCACGAGAAGATTTCGGAATCAGACGAGAATTTGCCTTTTCTTTCTTTTGTAACAGTTTTGGACGCCTGTACCAATACCACCGCCAAACACACACAACTGCTCTTTGCGTGGGGAAGAAATACTTCATAATGCTTCAGCTAAGCTGCGACAGTTTTGCTTGACGTCTGGGGAGTCTATGCTGGTAACAAGCACAAAACTGGGCCCCGTGTGGTAGCTCCAGGTTTGCCCCAGGTGCAGTGGTGGCAGCAGCTCAGGTCTTACCCTTCCTGTTCTAGTACTCTAGGAAAAAGACTGGTGCATTGTCACACTTCTGATTTTTTGAGGCACTCACGAAGGAGCTTGGTCTGATAAGAGAGTCTACAGTTTTGTCATGTTACCCTTGGGTCATAAAGAGTCGGCAGCAACAAGAGCCGGGTTCATTATCTTGGGGTCCCTTTTCATCTCTCTCACGTAGAACCAACTCGAGCCCCCACCCAGTAGCCTGGGACATTCACACACCCCTGGGCGCCTCGGAAAGGCCATGCTTCCTCACTCGCAAGCAGAGCCCGAGTGGAGAAAATAAGCTTTTAATAAAAGAGTCAGAAGTGTCTTACGGCGTAAGCTGGTGAAAATACCACACCCAGAGTTCATAACCAACCCTCAAGTGACTGTCCCAGCTCAAGTAGATGGAGCAGCGCCCTTTGCCTCTCAGGCTCAGCAGACCTACACTGTAAAGAGCCAATCCACACCCCCAAACTTCCTCCCTACCCAATTCAAATGTCCCACTCACAACTCTGTGCAGTGCAGGCAGGCCCCTGACACATCACTTTAGTTGTGCCTGCACCAGCCCCTTCCTAAAACCAAAGCGGAAGATGGTGCTTTTGAAGAAAAGGCGGCGGGGGGGGGGGACTTTTGCTAGGCCCCTGTCTACACAGCAGTGCGCAATATGGAAGTGGCACTTTTCAAATTCCATGTCCACCATTATGCGAATGATGCACTGCATATTCATGGCAGCAGCTCAGTAGCATCTTCCAGCCTCGCTCATTACCACACCCCTACCGAAAGGAAGAGTTGCGGGTTCGAAGTAGCCCTGGATGAATCCCCTGGCTGAACCAGGGGTAATGCAAACTTTGGGTGCAGCTGAAGGCTCAGCAGGTGGGTTTGGCCATTCCTGTGCACATAACCCTGAGGCTTGTGGCTGGGACAGAGGAAACACAAGCCACATGGCACCAGGAAGGTCAGAGGGAGCTTCATCTTTCCCAGGTTTCTGCTCCTCGCCTCTGGGGTCACCTTTCTACAAGCAGCGCTCTGAGAAAAGCACTGAATGACCCACCCCAACTGGGGGGTGTGCTGCAGAGGGACTTTCCTGCCTGAGAAGTCCCCAGCACGGGGTAGAAGAAGGCTTCTGAAGGCTTTGTATGCCTGTGACCTGCCATGTAACACCTCCTATCCTGGTCATTTGTTTTCTCTTGGTCATAAACTTTTGTTTCCCACACTGCAGGGGGCCTATTGGGGGTCAGAAGAGCACTGTGTACTTGTGAGTGGGGAGTTTAAATCACTTCTCTCTGCACCAGAGCCTTCAGCAGGAGAGATACGGCATTTCATAAGAACATAAGAACATAAGAATGGCCATACTGGGTCAGACCAAAGGTCCATCAAGCCCAGCATCCCATCTGCCGACGGTGGCCAATGCCAGGTGCCCCAGAGAAGGAGAACAGAAGACAAGTGATTTATCTCCTGCCATCCATCTCCTGCCCTTGTTATGAAGGCTAGGGCACCATACTTTATCCCTGGCTAATAGCCATTTATGGACCTGACCTGCAAAAATTTATCAAGCTCTTTTTTAAACCCTAATAGAGTCCTGGCCTTCACAGCCTCCTCGGGCAAGGAGTTCCACAGGTTGACTGTGCGCTGTGTGAAGAAAAATTTCCTTTTATTAGTTTTGAACCTACTACCCATCAATTTCATTTGGTGTCCCCTAGTTCTTGTATTATGGGAAAAGGTAAATAATTTTTCTATATTCACTTTCTCCACACCATTCATGATTTTATATACCTCTATCATATCGCCCCTCAATCGCCTCTTTTCCAAACTGAAAAGTCCCAGTCTCTCTAGCCTCTCCCCATATCGGACCCTTTCCAAGCCCCTAATCATCTTAGTCGCCCTTTTCTGAACCTTTTCTAATGCCAATATATCTTTTTTGAGGTGAGGAGACCACATCTGCACGCAGTACTCGAGATGTGGGCGTACCATAGTTTTATATAGGGGAAGTATGATATCTTTTGTCTTATTATCGATCCCTTTTTTAATAATTCCTAACATCCTATTTGCCTTACTAACTGCTGCTGCACACTGCGTGGATGTCTTCAGAGAACTATCCACTATAACTCCAAGATCCCTTTCCTGATCTGTCGTAGCTAAATTTGACCCCATCATGTAGTACTTGTAATTTGGGTTATTTTTTCCAACATGCATTACCTTACACTTACCCACATTAAATTTCATTTGCCATTTTGCTGCCCAATCACTCAGTTTGCTGAGATCTTTTTGTAGTTCTTCACAATCCCTTTTGCTTTTGACTGTCCTGAACAACTTGGTGTCATCTGCAAACTTTGCCACCTCACTGCTTACCTCATTTTCTAGATCATTGATGAACAAGTTGAACAGGATCGGTCCCAGGACTGAGCCCTGGGGAACACCACTAGTTACCCCCCTCCATTGTGAAAATTTACCATTTATTCCAACCCTTTGTTTTCTGTCTTTTAACCAATTCCCGATCCATGAAAGGACCTTTCCTCCTATCCCATGACCACCTAATTTACATAAAAGCCTTTGGTGTGGGACCGTGTCAAAGGCTTTCTGGAAATCTAGGTATATTATGTCCACTGGGTGCCCCTTGTCCGCATGTTTATTAACCCCTTCAAAGAATTCTAATAGATTAGACAGACACGACTTCCCTCTGCAGAAACCATGCTGACTTTTGCCCAACAATTCGTGCTCTTCTATGTGCCTTGCAATTTTACTCTTTACTAGTGTTTCTACTAATTTACCTGGTACTGATGTTAAACTTATCGGTCTATAATTGCCAGGATCTCCTCTAGAGCCTTTTTTAAATATTGGTGTTATATTGGCCGTCTTCCAGTCATTTGGTACCAAAGTGGATTTAAAGGATAGGTTACAAACCACTGTTAATAACTCCGCAATTTCATATTTGAGTTCTTTCAGAACCCTTGGGTGAATGCCATCTGGTCCTGGAGACTTGTTACTATTCAGCTTATCAATTAATTCCAAAACCTCCTCTAATGTCACTTCAATCTGAGTGAGTTCCTCAGATTTGTCGCCTAAAAAGGCTGGCTCAGATTTAGGAACCTCTGTAACATCTTCAGCCGTGAAGACTGAAGCAAAGAAATCATTTAATCGCTCCGCAATGGCACTGTCTTCCTTGATCGCTCCTTTTATATCTTTATCATCCAAGGGCCCCACTGCTTTTTTAGCAGGCTTCCTGCTTCTAATGTATTTAAAAAACATTTTACTATTGTTTTTTGAATTTTTGGCTAGCTGTTCCTCAAACTCTTTTTTGGCTTTTCTTACTACATTATGACAGTTAATTTGGGAGTGTTTATGTTCCTTTCTATTTTCCTCACTAGGATTTGACTTCCACTTTTTAAAAGCTGCCCTTTTCTCTCTCACTGCCTTTTTAACATGGCTGTTTAGCCATGGTGGTTCTTTGTTAGGTCTCTTACTGTGTTTTTTTATTTGGGGTATACATTTAAGTTGGGCCTCTAGTATGGTGTCTTTAAACAGTTTCCATGCAGCTTCCAGGGATTTTAGTTTAATTACTCTACCTTTTAGTTTCTGTTTAACTAGCTTCCTCATTTTAGTGTAATTCCCCTTTTTGAAATTAAATGCCAGAGTGTTTGACCGCTGCGGTGTTCTTCCCAACACAGGAATATTAAAAGTTATTATATTGTGGTCACTATTTCCAAGCGGTCCAGTAACAGTTACCTCTTGGACCAGATCCTGCGTTCCAGTCAAGACTAGATCGAGAATCGACTCTCCCCTTGTGGGTTCCTGTACTAGCTGCTCCAAGAAGCAGTCATTTAAGGCATCAAGAAATTTAATCTCTGAATCCCGTCCTGAGGTGACATGCACCCAATCAATATGGGGATAATTGAAATCTCCTATTATTACTGTGTTTTTTATTTTGATAGCCTCTCTAATCTCCCTCATCATTTCAGCATCACTATCACTGTCCTGGTTAGGTGGTCGGTAATATATTCCTAATGCCATATTCATATTAGAGGAATGAATTGTTATCCATAATGATTCTATGGAACATTTTGATTCCTTTAGGATTTTTACTTCATTTGATTCTATATTATCCTTCACATATAGTACCACTCCGCCACCCGCACGACCTGTTCTGTCTTTCCGATATAATTTATATCCCGGTATGATAGTGTCCCACTGATTGTCCTCATTCCACCATGTTTCTGAGATGCCTATTATGTCAACTTCCTCCTTTGATATGAGGTACTCCAGTTCACCCATCTTATTAGACAGACTCCTAGCATTAGTGTAAAAGCATGTTAGAAAACTACCACTATTTATATGTCCGCCTTTCACAGACGTGGTGGATTTTTTTATGCACGATTGTTTCACATCTGATCTTGCCCATATATTATTTCCCACGTTCCCTATCTGACTAACTTCTAGGGAATCCCTGTCTATGGAGCCTCGTGTAAGAGAAGTCTCCGTCCGATCCAGGTGCTCCCCCGCACCAATCGGCTTTCCCCCACCTCTTAGTTTAAAAACTGCTCTATGTCCTTTTTAATGTTTAATGCCAGCAGTCTGGATCCACCTTGATTTAGGTGGAGCCCATCCTTCCTGTATAGGCTCCCCCTACCCCA
Source organism: Carettochelys insculpta (assembly GCF_033958435.1). Classification (NCBI taxonomy): domain Eukaryota; kingdom Metazoa; phylum Chordata; order Testudines; family Carettochelyidae; genus Carettochelys; species Carettochelys insculpta. Next base: position 77,193 of record NC_134157.1, read on the forward strand.
AAAGTGTCCCCAGTTCCTAATAAATCTAAACCCCTCTTCCCTACACCATCGTCTCATCCACGCATTGAGACTCTGAAGTTCTGCCTGTCTATCTGGCCCTGCGCGTGGAACTGGAAGCATTTCGGAGAATGCCACCAAAGATGTTCTGGATTTCAGTCTCTTTCCTAGTAACCTAAATTTGGCCTCCAGAACATCTCTTCTACCCTTCCCTATGTCATTGGTACCAACATGTACCACGACGACCGGCTCCTCCCCAGCACTGCCCATAAGTCTGTCTAGATGCCTCGAGAGATCCGCAACCTTCGCACCAGGCAGGCAAGTCACCATACGGTTCTCCCGGTCATCACAAACCCAACTATCTATATTTCTAATGATCGAATCCCCACTACTAAAACCTGCTTCTTCCTAACAGCTGGCGCTCCCTCCCCCGGAGAAGTATCCTCGGCACGAGAGGATACAACATCACCCTCTGGAAGGAGGGTCCCAACTACGGGATGGTTTCCCTCTGCTCCCCTTGACTGCTCTCCTTCCCTGAGCCTTTCATCCTCCGTAACAGCCTCAGGACTGTCAGATTGGAGGTGGGACAGCCCTACTATGTCCCGGAAAGTCTCATCCACAAACACCTCTGCCTTCCTTAGCTCCTCCAGTTCAGCCACCCTGGCTGTATTTCCAGGAAGGGCTGCCCCAGGCTCACAAGATCACACCAGCATCAGGACTCCAGGGATCTCTAGGCACACAGCCAAGTTCCAGCACACCAACCGATTGCCTGAACCCTTCCCTCTGGCTGGGCCAAAGACCTGGCTCCACCAGGCACCAGCCACCCCACTCACTCTCGTGCAGGACAGGAGAGGGAAGCAGCTCAGAGAGCTTTAGGGCTGTGCCTCAGTAAGGCAGCCCCAGGAGGTGCCTCTAACATTGAATTCAGATTGAGGGAAGCAGAGCCCTGAACAATGGCTCCAGCCCTCCCCACCTGCCCCTCACCCTTTGGGGCTGGCTGGCATTGCCCTCTGGACACCTCTCACCCTCAGCTGGCAGCATGGACTGTGTCCTTATTGCTTCTCTGCAGATCCTGTGTCTCCCAGGACTCCCTCTCTCTGCCCGGGGCTTTCTCAGCACCTGGCCCCACAAAGCTTCCACCAGTCACACACTCTGCTTTCCAGGCCCATTCCTGTGAATATGGGCTTAGAACCACAGAATCCTGGGTCTGGAAGGGACCTCAGGAGATCATTGAGTCCAGCCTCCTCCCCAAAGCAGGAGCAACCCCAACTAAATCATCCCAGCCAGGGCTTTGTCAAGCCAGGGCTTAAAAACCTCCAGGGATGGAGATTTCACCACCTCTTCAGGTGACGCATTGCAGTGCTTCACCGCCCTTTTGGGGAAAATAAAAGCAGTAACAGCCCTGTGCTTTTACTACCATGACTTAGATTGGAACCAAGGTTTCTACAGCCATAGTACAAAGTACTCACCACTGTACAACCATGGCCAACTAGTGAAAACAATCCTGTGAGCTTTCCTTTCTAGGGCATTATCCCACACTCTGGGACCTGAGCCACTGCTCCAGCTTCAGGCAGGACTCTTTGGGCCCCTGGGGCACAAGGCAAATTAACAGCCAGCTGCCCACAGAAGGGCATGAGCCCGAGACTCCCAGATAAAGAGCCTGATGGTCATCCAGCTTGTGCTGGTAAAAGGGGCTTTTCCTTTTGGCCCTTGACACAAGTGGACCATGTCTACACTAGCCCCAAACTTCAAAATGGCCATGTAAAAGGCCAATCTGAAGTTTACTAATGAAGCGCTGAAATACATATTCAGCTCCTCATTAGTGTAACCCTTCTTTTAATGCCAGATGCCTGCCAGAAGGGCCGGGTTCAACTCTTGTGGGGTTTTTCTGTCAAAGATACAACCAGCCGGCTCGAGCCCCCACCCAGTGGCCTGGGACAATTTCACCCCATTCTGGGTGCCTGTAAGGCAGTTCTCCCCCACCCCCCTCGCAAGCACAGAGTCTGAGATAGAAATGGCTTGTTTAATGACCATAACCCACCCCCAGGTTACAGTGACAGACGCAGTGTATCTAAGCAAAGAAGAGACAAACCCCCTTCACCCAGATCCCATCCCCATATGAAGTAGAACCCAGTCTCTTGCTGGGGCTCTTGGCCCTTTACCCCACACACAGTTACAGGGTGAACCTTCTGCGGTGCAGTCCCAAACCCAAAGCCCACAGATACATCACCAAGGCAGTACTAGCTGTCCACTTGTCTGCAGCCTCCCCTTGCTGCCACCAGCCATAGCCTGCCAGTCACCATCGGGCACCCCTACTCCCACCAGTCACCATTGTCACTCCCCACTCTACTGCTTGCAATCGTCCTAAGACAGAAGTCTGCACTCTCAGCTGTGCAAAGCCTCAGCTGCCACTCTGTGACTTTACCTCCTGTTATCTCTCATATGGAGTTTCACCCAGACCCCCCTATCCCGCTCTAAATTTCAACAAGTGCAGAAAGTTATTCAATCCAGGTTTATAAATATATGGCCAAACCATAGGCAAGAACATAGCACTCAGCAAGGCAGCTCAATCAGACTACGTCTACACGTGCACCCAACTTCGAAATAGCTTATTTCGATGTTGCGACATCGAAATAGGCTATTTCGATGAATAACGTCTACACGTCCTCCAGGGCTGGCAACGTCGATGTTCAACTTCGACGTTGCTCAGCCCAACATCGAAATAGGCACAGCGAGGGAACGTCTACACGCCAAAGTAGCACACATCGAAATAAGGGAGCCAGGCACAGCTGCAGACAGGGTCACGGGGCGGACTCAACAGCAAGTCGCTCCCTTAAAGGGCCCCTCCCAGACACACTTTCATTAAACAGTGCAAGATACACAGAGCCAACAACTAGTTGCAGACCCTGTATATGCAGCACAGACCCCCAGCTGCAGCAGCAGCAGCCAGAAGCCCTGGGCTAAGGGCTGCTGCCCACGGTGACCACAGAGCCCCGCAAGGGCTGGAGAGAGAGTATCTCTCAACCCCCCAGCTGATGGCCGCCATGGAGGACCCCGCTATTTCGATGTTGCGGGGCGCGGATCGTCTACACGTCCCTACTTCGATGTTGAACGTCGAAGTAGGGCGCTATTCCCATCCCCTCATGGGGTTAGCGACTTCAACGTCTCGCCGCCTAACATCGATTTCAACTTCGAAATAGCGCCCGACGCGTGTAGACGTGACGGGCGCTATTTCGAAGTTAATGCCGCTACTTCGAAGTAGCGTGCACGTGTAGACGCAGCTTAAAAGCAAAAAAAAACTTTTACACATTTCACCACACAAAAAACACTACTGAAAAACACACAGAAACTGGAAGTGGGGGGGGAACCATACAGCATGCATTGAGAAGGAGCTGGCAGGGAAAAAGCAAGTTCTTCTCAGATCACAGTGTCCATACGGACAACCCGCAAAGCCTCCCCTTTGTGCAGCCCATTGCCCAGAGGTGCTTCCAGCCGAATTTCACCACCAGAACCAGAGGCTCCAGGAGCAAAGGCAGCTCGTGGATGAGGGACTCTGGACACACCACGCAATGCATTGTGGGTATGCAAAGGAGCATCACTGACTGCCCCAGAGAGCAGAGGAGCTGGGGTCTCCCAGCTGTGGCAGCTGCCCCTAGAACAGGGGTGATGACAGTTTTTATGCTGTGCCCCCTTTTTGGCCCTGCACTGAGCTGCTCCCCACAACCTGTGGGAGAACCATAGGAAGGGATGCTGGAGGGGGGCGCGTGCTGGTGGGGGCTCAGGTGCTGGGCCAGCAGTGGCTCCTCTCTGGGGGAGGAGGAAGTGCTATGAAGCCAGGCTGCCTGCAGTGCCCCTGGGGGATCCTGTGCACCACACTGGCGCACCTGCCAGCCAGGAACCAGCCGTCTCAGCCCAGCAGCAGGGAAGTTGTCACAGGTGCACCTGCCTCCTCCCCCTGCTTGGCCCATCACAAATGCTCCCATCCCCCAGCTTCTGCTGTGTCCCCTGCGCTATGGTGCAGAGGCTGAGATTTGGCAACGCAGCAGTAGCTGTGGGGGCAGGAGGCAGGGGATCGTGCTGAGCCCTGGGCTGGTCGGGGTCACAGTTATGCCAGTGCACATCAACCCAGCAAACCTGTCCCTCGGCTGAGATCTGGGTACAGAGGGGAAGAGACAGTTGCTACTCCTATTGAATAGGAACTGAGAGAAAGCCGGGCTAGTCTGTGTACTAACAAAGCCAAAAAGCAGTCCAGGAGCACTTCAAAGACTGACACAATAATTGATTAGGTGCTGAGCTTTCATGGGACACAAAAGCTCTTCACCTCGTAAATTATTTCGTGCATCTTTATAGTGCGACTGAACTGCTTTCTTCTCAGAATCATAGAAAGATACAATACTAGGATTGGAAGGGATCTCTAGAGGCCATCGAGTCCAGCCCCCTGCCGTCATGGCAGGACCAAGTACTGTCTAGACCATCCCTGACAGACATCTATCTAACCTGATCTTAAATATCTCCAGAGATGGAAATTCCACAACCTCCCCAGGCAATTTATTCCAGTGTCGGACCACCCTGACACTGAGGAACTTTTTCCTAATGTCCAACCTAAACCTCCCTTGCTGCAGTTTAAGCCTATTGCCTCTTGTTCTATCATTAGAGGCCAAGCAGAACAAGTTTTCTCCCTCCTCTTTATGACACCCTTTTACTTAACTTAAAACCGCTCTCATGTCCCCCGCTCAATCTTCTCTTTTCTAAACTAAACAAGCCAAATTCTTTCAGCCGTCCTTCCTAGCTCATGTTCTCTAGATCCTAGATCATTCTTGTTGCTCTTTCCTGATCCCTCTCCAATTTCTCCACATCTTTATTAAAATGTGGCTCCCAGAACTGGACACAATACTAGAGCTGAGGCCTAACCAGAGCAGAGTAGAGCGGAAGAATGACTTCTCATGTCCTGCTCACAAAACACCTGCCAATGCATCCCAGAATCATGGTTCGCTTTTTTGCAACAGCATCACACTGTTGACTCGTAGTTAGCTTGTGGTCCACTATAACCCCTACATGCCTTTCTGCTGTAGTCATTCCTAGACAGTCTCTCCCCATTCTGTATGTGTGAAGCGGATTGTTCCTTCCCAAGTGGAGCACTTTGCATTTGTCCTTATTAAACTTCATCCTGTTTGCCTCAGACCATTTCTCCAATTTGTCGAGATCATTTTGAACTTTGACCCTATCCTCCAAAGCAGATGCAACCCCTCCCAGCATGGTGTCATCTGCAAACTTACTAAGCGTACTTTCTTTGCCAATATCTAAATCCTTGATGAATATAGTGAACAGAACAGGTTTTAGTGTTGGTTCTCGTATGAGCAATTTGAGTATCATTTTTAGATGTAACAATTGTGCCAGCAGGAGCTCAGTATTGCTGAAGGGTTTGGGGAATGTGTCCTTTAGAGAGTGTCTGCATGAAAATGCAAAGGTGTGCTTATGTAATGCCTTGGAAACAAAGCCTGATGGGAACAGGCAAAGCAATGAGCCTTTGTCTATTGTAAACACCTGCATTCTGGGGGCTCTTGCTCCCACAGGGGAGTGCACCAGGCTGAATGAATCAGTTTTCCATACTTGGCCAGAAAACTCACATGAATATCTGAGAGGTGTCAAGCAAAAGGAGTAGCATTGTCCCGTCAGTGGTGTAACATCGAAGAGTCCACACCTCCCTCCCCCCATTCAGTTCCAGGGCTGGGAGGAAAAAGTTTCTGCAGAATTATACAGAATAATAGCTTCTGTACTGCACCCGTCCATTGGTCTGGCCACTGGGGGAGGGCAGCAGCCCACGAGGCTCAACCTCTGCAGCCCTCATCCCTTCCTTTGTCAGCCACCAGAGAACCAAGGCCACATCTGTGTTCCCTCGGCCATTGCCCATCCTCGGGCTGGTGGAATTTCCTTTGGGGTGGGATGAATTTTTTATGGGCAACACCAATGCTGGGGTCATGTGTAGATTTGCCTCATGGGTACAAATAAACATCCTTAGCTATTAATACATATTTGGAACAGCTCATAGGTATGGAAGACAAACAGATTTAAGCAGCTGATAACTCACAAGCAGCAATGCTGCTAATGATTATTTCATATGACGTCATATTAAAAAGAATATTAACGCCCCGTTTCGGTACCTCTATTTGATCATCCTTTGTAGCAGCTCCAGCTATTAAACACACCCAGATGGAGCACTCTGAAAGTGGCTCTATAAATAAATCACAGACATGGCCGTTCAGTAAAAGCTTAAAAATATGCCCCTGACCCCAATGGAAACACCTCCTCCCACAGACCCCTAACTCTCCACTGCAGCTGCTCTCACAAAGGAACCACCTGCCAAAGCACCGCGTGCTACACACCTCTGCAGTTCACAGAGCCACCCGCTATGTGTATCTCACCTGCCCACGGAGCTTAATGACGCTGAGTCCAGGGAGGTGACCCAGCCAGCAGAACATGTGCAGAGGACACCAGGCACTGCAAAGCCACTGGAACCTCCCTGTCCCTGTCCAGAGCAGCCAGGCCACTTAGTCAAGATGCCCCAAGGGCTCACCTGGAGCTGGAAACTGCCATTTTGGCGTTATTAGCAGCTGTGTCTAAACAGCTCAGCCAGCTGGTAGGAACCAGTCTTACAAGTGTCGTCTTCAGACAGGAGCCAGGGGAGCGGCAGGGACATATGGACTATAAGATGGATATAAAGATGGCTTGATGGTCGGGCCCAATGGGTAGTGGTCAATGGCTCAATATCTGGATGTTGGTCTGTTTCAAGCGGAGTGCCTCAAGGCTCGGTTCTGGGGCCGGTGTTATTCAACATCTTCATTAATGACCTGGATAAGGGACTCGGTTCAACCCTCAGCAAGTTTGTGGATGACACAAAACTAGGGGGAGAGGTAGATACGTTGGAGGGTAGAGAGAGAATCCAATGGGACCTGGATAAATTGGAGGACTGGGCCAAAAGAAATCTGATGTGGTTCAATAAGGAGAGGCGTAGAGTCCTGCACCTGGGGCGGAAGAATCCCAGTCATTGTTACAGGCTGGGGACTGACTGGCTCAGCAGCAGTACGATGGGAAGGGACCGAGGGGTTATGGTGGATGAAAGGCTGGATATGAGTAAACAGTGTGCCCCTGTAGCCAAGAAAGCTAACAGCATACTGGGGTGCATTAGCAGGAGCATTTTGAGCAGATCTAGAGAAGTAGTTATTCCTATTTATTCAGCACTGGTGAGGCCACATCTGGAACATTGTGGCCAGTTTTGGGCCCCCCAGTTTAAAAAGGATGTGGATTTGCGAGAGCAGGTTCAGCGAAGGGCAACAAAAATGTTTAAGGGTCTGGAGCACAAGACCTATGAGGCTAGGCTGAGGGATTTGGGCTTGTTTAGTTTGCAGAAGAGAAGACTTAGAGGTGATTTAATAGCAGCCTTCAACTTCCTGAAGGGGAGCTCTAAAGAGGAGGGTGAGAAACTGTTCTCAGTGGTGTCAGATGGCAGAACAAGGACTAATGGTCAGAAGTTGAAGAGGGAAAAGTGTAGGTTAGATATTAGGAAAAACTGCTTCCCCAGGTGGGTGGGGAAGCACTGGAATGCGTTGCAAAGAGAGGTGGTGGATTCTCCATCCCTTGAGGTTTTTAAGTCCCAGCTGGACAAGGTTCTGGCTGGGATGACTTAGTAGGGGTTCATCCTGCTTGAAACAGGGGCCTGGACTGGATGACCTCTTGAGGTCCCTTCCAGCCCTGTGATTCTGTGACTCAACAGTGGGGTGGCTGGGGCACAAGGTTTTAAGACACTCAGGGGAATTAGCTCAAATGGTAGAGTGCTCGCTAACCTGCAAAAGGTGGTGGGATTGATACCCAGGTTCTCCAATGCCCGTCTTCTTCTCCACACTTTCCTTCCAAGGTAATGTGAGAGCAGTGCCCCCTTCCTCCTTCTACTTGGCTGCCCCCCACAAAGCTCTCAATGTACAGGGGGGATCTTTAGCTGTGTGCAATGGCTCCAGAGAGCACTTTGAACATCTCCTCTCCCACCTGGTGGGAACAGACGCACTTTTGATCTGGAGGCTGGATTTGAAGGAGGAAGCCCTGGCCATGGGCTGCCTCAGCTGAGAGAAAGTGGTGATGCACATGTGAGCCATGTACCTTATACGGAGATACCCCTAGAGCAGGTGGGGGTGAGTTGCAGGTCAGTTGTTTCGGTGGGCAGGTTTAGTTCTGCATACAGAGAAGGTTCTGGAGTTGGGGTGACAGCTGTGGGGTCTGCTCCTCTGGGCTCTGTGTCTGTGGGTAGGAGAGCAGACAGGGCAGCTGCTGCTCCAAGGCCATGTGCCCTGGGTGAGCTGGGAGCAGCTGAGCTCAGGAGCAGGCAGCAGACTGGGGGTCCCTCCATCGGAAGCACATTGCAGCAGGTGGTGATGGTGTTACCCTCTGCCAGGGAACATGGGCTGTGTTAATGTCGTGCTCAGGGCAGTGGGGGTTGGCAGGGTCGAAGGCAACACCCAGCAGGGGCCTCGGACAGTGGGTGAGGGGCAGCAGGCTGAGAGGGAATTCCTAGCCAGGGCTCAGGGCAGAGGGGAATGGGAGACACTCGCGCTCATCTTCCTCACCCTGAATTCTCTCTCCAGCACCCAGGGCAGAGCTCTCGAGCAAAAGACTCCCTGCAGCAAAGCCCTGGGGGACTCTGAGATGGCCCCTGTCCTGCAACCTGTCTCACCTGGCCATTGTTCTGCACTGATGTGAGGTCACCACCTCCCCACCTCCTTTAACCAATCAGCTACTGCTCTGCGAAAGGCCCTTGTGATGTCACTGCCACACCCACCCACCCCTCTGCAGGGCTCATGTCCTGAACCCGGCAGCCCCTTGTGTAAACACACCCGAGGGCTCTGGAGCAAAACAGGCACATAGTAAAAAAACCAAATAATCTGTCTGACTCTCTGTCTGTGTCTGTGTCTGTCTGTCTGTGTCTCTCTTCAAAATGTTCTGCCCTGCAGGGATCTTTCTCGTAATTTTTGAATTGTTTCCTTGAACTTTGGGCCCTAGAGATGTGTCACTGTGGAGTGAAGTGCACAACTCTGGCCCAGAACAAAAAGGGAGAAGGACATTGGTGGCTCTTAGCCAGGAGAGTCAGAGAGGGGAGCTCGTATGCTGGGTGTCCCTAGTCTCTGTGTGTGGCCCAATGGAAAGCGTGCTGGCCTTCCCAGCTGTCACGATTACCTTGAGCTAAAGCTCATCACCAAACTGATTGTCTTGTTAGTCTTTAAAGTGGTGCGTTTGTGCGGTTTTGTGGTGTTTGGTTACCTTGAGTTAAGACCGGTCACTCAAAGGCTGTGAGGTCAAATGCTGCCAGACTCACTCTGCTGTGCATTACCTGTTGGGAGGGCTGGCGAAGATGGCAGAGCAGGTACTTCAACCCGCCGGGATCTACTCTACGGAAACCTCAGCTCTGTTCTCTCTTCTCTTATGCCACAACTGAGTGAGGCAGAGCCTGCTGCAGGGAACCTCTTCCATGGGACAGCTGCCCCTTTCCCCAGCATGGCAGCCCCCACTGCCAGGAACCCTGCTGTGGGGTGGCTGCTGCATTTCCTGACTCCCCCCCAAGTGAGAGCTTTCACAGCCCCTTTTCTCAGCACACACCCCCACCAGGAGATTCTGGAGCCCCCATCCTTTGCTGCCCCTTATCTCTGCTGTTGCACCTCCACCTCTGGTGCCTCGCCATGGGGCACAGCCCCCCATCACCACGGAGCCCTGACACAGGAGAGCAGCTCCCCTATGTCCAGAGATCGGTGTCTGGTATTTGCCACAGAGCAGTGTGGTCACTCTCTGGACTTCCTTTTCTACATTGTCCCAGTTTCCCTGTGCTACATCTCTGGGGACTCCACACTGCCCACCATGAGATGCAACGCACCTCTGCTTAACACCAGCTTCCACATCCTGAGACCTTGAATCTGTCTCAAGGCCACATCCCTTAGTGCCAGGTTGCAACCCTCTCACAGCAGGGTGAAAGCACCTGCTCCTGATGAGAGGCTCCATGTCACAGCACTGCTACTTTGGGGTTTCCCAGAGACTTCTTCCACCCAGCTCCCAAAGATCTCAGTTCAGCTCCAGTCTTGTCATTGACATGTCTTTATTTGCCATCGTTCACACAGGCCCGTGTTTCCCAGCTGGTGTTCCGCAAAGTGAAATTAAGGGCTCCCCGCCCAGGGGTCAGCAAATTGTCGCTCCAGAGCTGCATGCGGAGTCATTTGCATCTTCGGATTCTTCCACCACTGACTCCTCTGCTGTTCCCTGCCCTGCTGCCGCTGTGTGACCCTTCTGCGGATCCCTGCACTGCTGTTGCTTGAAGTGGAGTCAGAGGCATCCTGCATTGTCCTGCGTCAGTGCTTCCCTACTTGAGTAGGAGACGCAGAGGTAGAGTCATCCATCATGTTGGGTGAGGTATCTGGGAGGGTGTCTGGTTGAGAGGGGTTAAGCTTGGGGATCAGCGTGGTCAATGTGGGGCTGAGAGGGGTTAAAGGGTTATTAGGGGTTCTTTAAATTTCTTTTGAAGTTTAAAAGGTTTCCTTGGCCAAATAAAACTGGGTAACACTGACATAGACAATCACACACAGCTGGCCTCCTTTGCCTCCCCTGCCAGCTCCCCTGCCATCACCAAGGGAGCACGGCGCATCCCTTCCAGGTTGGGGGACCCAGGGAATAATACTGGGTCCCATTATACAAAGTTTGCTCACCCTGGTGTAAACCATCAGAACAGCTCTTATGGATCACAGAAAAGGTCCACCAACGCACATAGCCTTATAGTGGCCAGGGCCAGGTACAGCAAAACCCAGCCCCCAGGTACGACTGGGAGTGGAACCTCGGATCTCCAGTTTACAAAACATGAATTAAGCAGCTAAGTCACAGAGCCCATCACCATTGCTAAAACCCAGGCACTGCTGGGAATGGGACCTGGGCTCTTCTGTTTCTAAGACATGCGCTTTAACCTGCTATTCCACAGACCATCGAGTACCAGGGGCTCAGGACTCGTTGGTGGCCAATGCCTCCCTCACGATTTCCTTCATTCTTTCCCTGTCCAGTGTGGAACAGCTCAGTTTCCGTAGACTAACTCCGAGCCCACCTACGACATCATCTACCCATTCTCTGTGGGCTCTGCCTCTCCTAGTCGAACCCTCCATTGTGCTAAATACCAGGGTCTTGATTCTTCTTTCCTCCATTCTGCAGATATACTCAGATACCTGTAACTTCCATTGCATAACCTTCTGCACTAGGTTCTCTTTCAGTTGCTTCTTTCTGTAGAATTCCTCATTGGTGAGCTTCAGCATCCATCCGATTATCAGCATCTTTCCATAACAGCTCCTCTTGAACACCAATATCCTTCTCTTCTCTTCTCCATGTCTCACATCCGTACAACATGCTGTTGAATACATACGTTTTCAAGACACGCAGCTTTGTTCCTAAGATAATCACTTTGTTTTTTTCAGTTCTTATCCATTGTCTTCAAACTTGCACTTGCTTTCACTATTCAAGTCACTATTTCATTCGTACAGTCTTGAGCATATATGATGTTACTTCCCAGATATGTGATCTTCTCTACTTCGATCCCATCTACGCTGATCTCCCTTCCAATTTTCTTATCTACATGTATCATTGTTTTTGTATAACAATGTTCATAATCAGTCTGTACAACTTCCCTTCCTCGTTGAGCACCTGCACCATCCTTGTTAGCTTCTCTTCATCATCTTCAAAGAGAACTATATCATCCACGAACCTCAGCTTGTAGATTATTATCCCGTGCAGCTATTCCTTCTACTTTGTCTATGATCTTGTCCATCGCTCTCTCTAGGTGCATGATGAAGATACTTGTTATAAACCAAATTCCCATCCCTCCGCACATTCTTACCACTGCCTTCTCATTGTTGTTGATACCTATCAACAACCGTTCAGTCTGCTATCCACTCCCTGTGACTCCAACAGCGCCCAAGTCACTTTCTGATCTATCCTGTCAAATGCCTTTTGAAAATCAACAAAGCGACTGTCGACGTTTTGTGCTTTCATTGAGCTTTCTCTGCTGTCAGTCTTAGTGCCAATATCTGCTATATGGTTCTTCTGTCTTTCCTGAATCCCACTTGCATGTCCATTAGATGTTCTTCTATCTGCGATCTCAGTCTCTCTGTCAGTAGTACCATCAGCACCTTGCCTAGATCACTTGTTAGGGCAATCATTCTGTGGTTCTTGCACTCCAATGCATTTACTTCCTTGCGTATTGTCACTAGTGTCAATGTTGTCCATTCCTTAGGTGCCCTCCCTTCTTTTCATGTTATGTTACATTGTGGCTGTATTTCCTGACATGCTTTCTCTGCCATTTTTGAGCATCTCTCCCATGATCTTACCATTTTCAGGACTTTTGTTCTTCTTTAGTTGTCTCACTGTTCTTTCTACTTCCTCCTTTGAAATATTGCACGAAGCTCTGCTATCTGCCCACACCTGAGTCCCTGCCAGCCCCAACACCTGGGCCTGCCCAGCTTTGCTGGTGTTTGGATCTTGTGAAGCACAGCAGCAAGCTCAACGTGTGCTGGGTGGAATCACACAGCTCAGGCAGTTCTGTGAAGGAGTGAGCTCAGCAGCATCAGCCCCGTTCCCAGGTTTTGAATCTCACTGCAGGAAGAAGGGAGTGTGGAGTTCTTGGCAAGCTGAAGTCATGTGTGGGGGGCTCTCTGGTTTTGCTTTTGTTTTGAATTGTGAGAAGCGATGACTGCTTCTCCTCCACAGCTGGGTTTGTTTTGCAAGCCTGAGTGCTGCTCAGGGCACAAGAAGTCTTGAGTTGAACTCTGTGATGCTCCCCTCAAACAGTGTGTTTGCTGCTCTCCCTGACTTCGTGGTCCCTTTCTTTTTCTCCCACACAGTGTGGTTTGTGAACTGTCCCGAGTATGAAGTTTCTTTCTTTCCTCAGGGCTGTGAAGAGAGCTTGGAAATTACCTTTGAAAGTTGAACTGAGGCACAGCAATTCTCAGAGCACGGGCTGTTAGTTCAAGCCTGGTTCTGGAGCATGGTCAATGCCTTCCCTTCTGCTGTGGCTGGTTGGTCTAGGGGTATGATTCTCCCTTTGAGGGTGGGGAGAGGTCCTGGATTCAAGTCCCAGACAAGCCCTTCTTCTGCCTCCGTCCTTGCCAGACTGTTGGGGGGCTTGTGTCCTTGTGCACATTTTTCCTCTGTTCCTTTTCTGAGTGTGATGGAGCAGCCAATCGCCACTCGGTGGCTCAGCTGAGGCATTAGCTGTGTCAAGATACGGCCCTGCCAGTGACTACCCACCTCCTGCTCACTGGGGCAGCACCTCTTGCTGGGAGAAGCTGCGACTGTCCAGCTGCTGACTCAGCCTTTGTCTGGATAACTTGGCTTTTCCTTCCTTCTGACCAACAGTCCTGCAGTTCCCTGTCACTCCCACAGCGACCCATGGAGCACTCGTGTTCTCCGCCACAGGCCCCAGCTCAGCCACAGCCTCAGTGGCTGCTGGTGAAACCCAGGTGCACCCTCCCTCTGGTTCCAGCCCGGCTGGGACCCTCCCCCAGCAGTTCTGAGCTTTCCCGTCCCAGGTCTCGATGCTCTTTCCTGGACTGCATCCCACCCCTCCCTCTTCATTTGGCTTCACTGGCTATGACCCCTCAGCCATACAAGTGACTGCCCTTCCCAGCAGCCTCTGTGTGACCAGCTTCCATCCCTACTGACAGATCCATCTGCTCCTGCTGGCAATGAATCTCTCCTCCCTGCCTCTTCCTCCAGGCACAGCCTTGGCCGTGATTGGGCCCAGTTACCCACCTCACAAGCCTGTGTTGGGCAGATGCCCTGGCACAGTTACCTTTTGGTTTCATTCATTCTGAGGATTGTAACTTGTTCTGGTCTCTGAATGTGTTTTGTGGCTCTGACTGTTCAGTTCTTGATCTAGGATCTTTTCTGCAGCCAATCTGAGCAGCCAGGGACATGTCAGGCTGCAGTTCCAGGTAAGAAACCGCTCATCCTCCAGACACTGGCCTCTCTGGGAGCCCCAAGGTAAACTCGTAAATGAGCCTTTTGGGGCAGAAGTCACTCCATGGACCTCTCATCCTTTCATTCTCAAGGCAAGTTTCTAACCCCTGGCTGTGGGGCTGGTGTTAGCCTGGCTCACTCATGTCTTGCTTTGGGGGCTTTGGGCCTGTGCATGGGGCTCTGCAGCTGGGAACTGTCAGTGACTTTTCTGTGGTGTGTTGGTCCTTTCCGCAGTCCCCACTGTGGTAGGGCATTGCCTGATCCTGGGCTGGGTTCTTTTCTGGGGCTTCCGGCAGCTCTGCCCCCTGCCGGTTGAATGTTTCCTGGTCAGAGGCACAGGCTCCTTCCTGTGCCTGGGGTGGGCCCTGATGCTGCTGGGTGAGCGTGATGAAGCCAAAGTGCTGTGAGCTCCATCTGAACCAAGTGGCCTTTGTGTGTTAGATTCCTGAGCCCCCTGGCTTTGGGCCTGGTTCTCCTGCCCAGCACAGGCCACTGTGAGCAGGGCCCTGCATATCTGTGATGTATAGTACCCTTGTGTGTTCAATGGGAACAGAACCCTGAGCTTTGCAGGCTGGGAACTGATCTCAGCTGAAGGATTGGTTTGCTCAGTGCTGGTACATTTGCAGAGGAAAATGGTAAGTGTTTAAATCTATTTCAAACATCCAGGAAAATCCCCAAATGTACTGGAGATGAAAATATATTTCCCTTAAGACAACCATCTGTGAAGGGGCACCTGGGACTTCTTCAGCTGCAGTCAAATGCTCCACCACTAAGCTGTACTCTTTACCAGTGGAAAATGGTGAGTTTAGTTATGCTGTAGAGGCAACTTTACCTTTCTCAGAAGGAAGGCGTGTATGCTAGTATCAATAGCCAAGGTATGCAGGGTGCCAACCTCCAAAGAGTCACAGGTGACCAGAAATTGTTTATCTGCAGGTCCGAAGGGGAGGGAAGCAGACAGGAGAGTTTGAGAAAAGGAGTGATGGGGTCAAGTTAATGCCTTTAGTTCTTTCATGTCTTTTTCAGAGCCTCTGGAGGCCAGTTTGGCATGTAGAAAATGATGCCATGAACGGGATTTGAACCCATGCCTCCAGGGGAGACCAGAACACCCAGGGGAGGGAAAGACAGTGCCGTGAGTCTGGCGCCTTAGACCACTCAGCCATCCTGACACAGCTGCAACAATGTTCTCTCCACACTAGTTTTGCTTTATACTTTATGAGTCAGGCAGGCTTAACTCTCTGTACTCATCGGGAGCACAACTCTTCCAACACCAAAGAGCCATTCTCCAGCACAGCTGGCTTTCATACTTAATTACCCCAATATGACCTAATGCTTGGAGGTACTTTGTCCTTAGCTGAAAAGTAATGGATGAAGAAGGAACAGCCTGTGAAAAAACAGATCAACAGAGCCAGAGGTGTGCCACGAAGCCTCTTGCTACAGGACAAGCCCAAGAGACAAACCAACAGAACACCACTGGCCATCACCTACAGTCTGTCCTCAGCTAAAACCACTGCAGCGCATCATCAGGGATTTACAACCCATCCTGTACAATGATCCCCCACTTTCACAGGCCTTGGGAGGCAGACCAGTCCTTGCCCACAGACAACCTGCCAACCTGAAGCAAATCCTATCCAGCAACTATACACTGCACCACAGTCACTCTAACTCAGGGACCCTTCCATGCAACAAACCTCGTTGCCAGCTCTGCCCACATACCTACACCAGCAACACCATTACAGGACCTAACCAGATCAGCCACACCATCGTGGGTTCATTCAGCTGCACATCTACCAATATAATTTATGTCATCATGTGCCAGCAATGCCCCTCTGCTATATACATTGGACAAACTGGACAGTCTCTACGTAAAAGAATAAACGCACACAAATCAGATATCAGAAATGGCAATATACAAAAACCCGTAGAAGAGCACTTCAATCTCCCAGGCCACACAGTAGCAGACTTAAAAGTAGCTATCCTACAGTAAAAAAATTTCAAGACCAGACTCCAAAGAGAAATTGCTGAGCTACAATTCATCTGCAAATTCAACACCCTCAGCTCAGGATGAAACAAAGACTGTGAATGGCTGGCTAAATACAAAAGCAGCTTCCCCTCCCTTGGTGTTCACACCTCCAGATCAACTGCTGGTAGTAAGCCTCATCCTTCCTGACTGAGCTAAGCTTGTTATCCCCAGCCTTGCTCAGGCTTATTTATACCTGGCCCTGCAGATTTCCATGACCAGCATCTCATGAAGTGAGTCTGTGCTCACGAAAGCTCACGCTCAAAACTTTTCTGTTAGTCTATAAGGTGCCACAGGACCCTTCGTTGCTGTTACAGATCCAGACTAACACAGCTACCTGTCTGATACTTAGCTTTTTTAGATAGCTCCTAACCTGTTCTTTCCCCACCAAAGGCTGTCCACCTTCATCCCACAATGTATCACTCATCGCATTTGTCCAGGAGCTGTCCTTGTCCGTGAAGAGAGGAGCAAAGAAAGCATTAATTACTTCAGCTTTCCCTACATCATCTGTCACTGGGTTACCTCCCTCATTCAGTAGAGGCCCCACACCCTCTCTGATCACCTTCTTCTTGCTAACATGACTGTAGAAACTTTTCTCGTTATCCTTCACATTCCTTGCGAGTCACAATTCCAGTTGCGCTTTCGCCTTCCTGATAAATGTCCTATATTCTCAAGCTATACCTTTATGTCCCTCCCAAGACATCTGTCCAAGGTTCCACTTTTTGTAAGCTCCCTTTTTGTGCCAAAGTTTTCCAAGGATTTCCCCAGTAAGCCAGTCTGGTCTCCTGCCATATTTACCTCTCTTGCTGTGCATCAGGACGGTTTCTTTCTGCGCCTTCAATAGAGCTCCTTTAAAATACTGCCAGTTTCCCTGGACTCCTTTTCCCTTCATGGTAACACCCCAGGGGATTCTGCCCATCCGGTTCTTGAGGGAGTCAAAGTCTGCTTTTCTGAAGTCCGAGGAGTACAATTTACTGCACTCTTTCCTTCCGTATTAGTACAGCAGAAGCTCTACTATGCTTCACCCCCAGGGCACCAGGGTGCCAAATAATCAAATGTGCCAGACAGAGAAGTTACCTACCCTGATGTAAACCCAGCCACAGCTGAGCGGTGGGCTTATGTCTTTCTGTAGGTTTTCTCCTACTTCTTTATCTTAACTCATGAGGCTCCAAGCAGATGGGAGAGCTGTCCCACACATGCAGAAAATCTGTCTCCCTGAGTGATGGAGATGAACCATCAACATTTGCCAGAGCCATTGCATATAAACCTGGCAAACCCCTCCCACAGCTGAAATCTGGTAACAAAGGGAAACTGACAGTTGATACTGATATGAGGAGTTTTGTGTCTCATTTCTATAAAAAAGTGCTCGTTCATGGTCTACCATATGTATCACATTCAGCGATGAGGTAGCTGCACACTTTGTAAATGTGTGTGTACAGAGGATGTCAGTTACTCTGGGAATTCACAGCCAGGGCCATTATGTGCTTCCTCAGCCAGATATTCATACGCAAGTTCCACCAAGCTCCCCAGTCTCTGCATGTCTGTTAATTGTCTGCAGGCTGCTTTTCGTAAAAGAAAAATGAACCTGTTTGTTCACTCTGGAGGTTTCAGAGAAATGTTGCCCTCCAGCCAGGTGGAGTCGGCAGCAAGAAGGGCTGGGCTCAATGGCTGTGGCCACACTTGGCCAAAACTTCAAAATGGCCATGGCCATGCAAATGGCCATTTCGAAGATTACTAATGAGGCGCTGAATTGAATATTCAGAGCCTCATGAGCATTAGGACACTTCTGGCTGTGGTGCTTCAAAAGCGCCACTTTTGAACGCTCGTAGCTCAGCGCATCTACATGGGGGTCCTTTTTGAAAGGACCCTGCACCTTTCGAAATCCCCTTATTCCTCTCCAAAACGGCTAAACTTTTCTGATCCCGTTGTGTAAATGGCAGTACCCAGGAATCTGAATTCTGAAAACAAATCTCTGTGGGAACTCCTGGTGCTGTGGTGGTTTGTTGAAAATGTCCCTTTCTCCAAGGGCTAGGCTTCTTTGCACACAGGTGTGTCTGAGTTAGAGCTCTTTATCCTGCTAGATGAGTGAGGCCCGCTGGAGCTAGGCCTCTCGTTGGGCTGACTCACCAACATGCCTGTAACAGGTTGGGGCTCTGGAACTCATCAGACTTTGTGGAGATACAGGAGGACTGAGATTGTGCATTGTGGTTGGAATTGAGGGGTGGGAAAGCAAAGTAGTAAGAGCTTCTGTAGTGTAGCTGTTATCTAACTGGCCTACCACCCAAAAGGTCTCTGATTCAAAATGAGGCAGAGGTGTTAAAGTTTTCATTATTGTGCATCCCCTTTGTGCCCGGGATGTCTCATCTTCTTCTGCCCTGACCTGTCCCTCTAATGAGTCCAATTCCTTTGGGACAGAAGGTGGTGACATCAGCTGAGCATTCCCTTTGCTGTCAGCATGGGGAAACTACACGAGTTAAACCAGTCATTTGTAGGAGGCTTGTGGCTTGGACCGCCTGCCCTTGGAGGTTGGCCCCAGGAGACCAGGTCTTTCTGCTGGCCTCCTTTGCTTGAGTTGCTGAAGGAAGAAGTAAGGCAGGAATGGGTCAGAAAAAGGAGGCCAAGATGAGGAAGACAAGAGGAGAACAAAATGGGAAGAAGGGGTTTCTAATTTGGGGGTGTCATTTTGAAGGACCCCAGCTCCATGGGCAGTTTGTGTTTTGAATCTGGCACTTTTGAAGCACATGTGGCCGCTATTATGCTAATGATGCACTTCATATTGCTGGAAGCGTCTCTGTAGCATCTTCTGAAAGGAGGAGCTAGAGTGCCCACAGCCAGAGGATCTGCCCTATTGCTGGATTCTCCAAGAAGCACATTGTCCGCTCCTCTGAAAGAAGCACCCGCAAGCAGCTGTTTTCTATGACCTAATGGATAGGGAGTCTGATTTCATAGCAGCCAATTGCGGTGGGATTGTTCAGAGACCTTCTTCTCACCTACCCTGACAAATGGTCTGGCTTCAGCTGAACTTCAGGAAGGAGTCACTGGTTGGTTGTTATCCCTGGATGCTCTCAGTGGCCCTTTTACTGTCCTCCACTTGCCAAAGGAAGAGGGTGGTGGATCCAGGCTGATGTGTAAGGCACTTTTCCTCTTCCAAATGGGCACCTGGCTCTTTTCTGAGCCCGTCGAGTGGGAGCAGGGACAGATGTGCCGGGGGCAGGCCTGGCTTTCCTGCCATCTCCCAACACCAGTCACAGAGCGGCAGCAGCTTCCCTGTGTGCTGGTCAGTGGGAGGCCTTAGGTCGCTGTTTGCTGTGCAAGAGGGTGGAAGTGAAGCAGGTGTGGTCTGTGTGGCTGTCTGCAGCCCAGGCATAGGCTTGGTCCTCCCGTCCTGTTGCCTGGCCCTCCGCTGCTCTGTGGCTTTTAAGTCTCTCCTTGGAGCTGTCAGTTCCAGCTGCTCCCTGCTCCAGGTGCCTAGAGGAGGAAAGGTGTCTGGGCTCCAGCCTGGGGCCCTTCCTCCCTCTCACTTTCCCTGACTTTGGATTCTGGTCCTGGTCCTCCTTCCCTTTCATGCCTGGGGGGTAGGGCAGGGGCAAAGGAACTCCCCCAGCCTCACCCCCCTTTTTGGACATAAATTCGTATTTTGCTTTATTTCTAAAGAAGTTTGGTAAAAAGATAAACCTCTTAATCTGTTTAATTATTTTTTATTTTTATTACTAATAACTCCTTTCATACCAATTTTAACAAACCCCCCTTCTGTTGCACACCTAATAGCCTCATGTGAATAATTTAGTATTTAAGGTATTTTGAAGCAAAAAAGAAAAGGCATTTGCCATCGGGGGTGGTTGGCTGGTGGCCCAGGAAAAGGTTTGTGTTGAGTGGGCTGGGCCAGGAGTCAGAAAGTTCAACTTTCACTGAGTCAGATAGTCTCACTGCTCTGTAGAGACAAGGACAGGGGAGGTGACCAACCCCTGGGTGGGTGCTGTGGAACAGCCAGCACCAAATGGTCACCAGGCTCAAGGAGAAACTTGTATATGAATTCTATGCAAGCTTCAGCAGATTTGTCAGAATGGCTGAGTGGTCTAAGGCACCAGACCTCAGATAACCCTTCCTCGGTAATCTGATCTCTATTTAGAGGTGTGGGTTCAAATCCCACTCCTGACACACCCTTACTTTAGCCTTGTGGTGACCTGGGGGCTGATAGCCCAGCCACAATGGATAGAGGCGAATCAACATTGCACCCTCAGAGCCAGGGAGGCCAAAAGCATATTGGGGTGCCTGGGCGTATCAATTTTCAGTACCAGCCAAGGGCAAGTTGAGGCCCTGTGGTCAACAGCCAGCCTGTTAGCCCCCTTCTCTGTATTCTTCAGTCCAGGGTCATGCTGACACTGCACATCTGTGTTTTGAAGCATCAAAAGCCTGGGCTTGAGCTTAGCGCATCTCTGCTGTCAGACACTCTGAGACTGTGCTGTTTCTTTGTGCTTTGTGCTCAGAGGCACCTAAAAGGGGCAGGATAGAGCAGAGCAGGGGGACTCTGTCTGGCTACAGGACCCCACGGGCTACAAGGGGGGAGAGCCACATGGACACCTGCCTCAGGCCCTGTGGCTGGTGCTCCAGACTGGTCTTTTGCTCTCAGTGTCAGGGAGAGGGGACTGTGACATTCAACCCCACAGGCAAGTGTCTGCCCCTTTCCCAGCTGTGCTCAGCCCAGCTCATCCCAGCTGCTGGGAGAGACCAGAGCCCCTGAGCCAGCCTTGGGGACAGGCCCTGCCCTCACAGGCAGCTGCCCATGACAGTGGCTGCAGCGGAGCCAGGGCTGCCCCCACCTTATCCGTCTGGCTGGCTGGGGCACTGCACCCCAGCAGTGTTTGGGGCAGCACTGCAGGGGACAGGAGTGAGTGTAGCCCTGTTGGGCCAAACCTGCCCATCCTGTGTCCCTGGCTGACCAGCGAGGTGCAGAAAGGTTCCTGGCAGGGTTGACTTTGGGACTTATGAAAAATTTTCTACCGGAGATGATGAGGTGACCAAGTGGTGAAGGTGCTGGACTACTAATCCATTGTGCTCTGCATGCATTGGTTTGAATCTGATCTTCATTGCCTCTTTCTTTGTTGATTTCGAGCCCTATTGTGGGATGCTACTTCCACCACACCTCAGCCTGCTGCCTCCCAGCTCCTGTGCTGGGCAGACTCCAAGCACAGGACACCTTTGTGAGGCTGAGCAGAGCTCTGGCTGCCAGAGGTGGGGATGGGATGATTTCATTTGCCCTAAAAGTGCCAAGACTGACTCCAGAGTCAGCTGCACTCACCTCTGCTGCCTGGGGCTAAGCAGGCCCCCAAACACAGCCAGGGCTGTAGTTCCCTGGCAAGGAAGTGGCAGCCCTGGCTCAGCTGAGGTCAGGCACGGGTGCAGCTGCCTCGAAGTGAAGGGCTGGTTCCCCAAGGCTTGATGCAGTGCTCTGGTCTCTCCCAGCTCCTTGGCTGGGCAGTGCACAGCTGGGGAAAAAAGCAGATCCTTGCCAAGGGGGAATGAATGTTTCTCTGCCTCTGACAGCAATAGATGCAGCCACCGGGCCTGGGGCAGGTCTCCATTCAACTGTGCCACCCTGAGCAAGTCCTGAGTTCTGTGCTTCTCAGCAGCTGGAGAAAAGCCTCTTTGGGACTCATCTCCTGCCCCACAGCTGAAAGGAGTACACAGGAGCTGCTGGGTTCAGCTCCCAGGGGTGCCAGGCTGCTGCCTTCTGCGGCACCTGGTGTTGGCCGTGACAGGACATGGGGCTGGAGAGACCTTTGTTCTGAGCCACTATGGATGTTCTGAAGGTTCACATGCTGGTGACAGGCCAGTGCTCCAGCCCTCCTGGACACTCCTGTCCTTGTGGGAAAGGGGCAGCTCTGGGCTCTCAGCTCAAACTGCTCGTGGCAGCTGCCACACTGTGGGGTGGCTCTTGCAGTGCTGCTGAGACCGGCTTTGTGTGCTGTGTCTGAGACTGGAACCCCCGAGCCCCTTTGGGACAGCGACTGCAGCAGGACAGGTCAGTGTCCCGGCCCCAAAGCAGCCAGACCCACTGAAATGCCGGAGAGTCCAGGGAAACTCTTCCCTGTCCCTGGGCTGTTCTCCCCAGCTAAACCCCCTTTCAGCATTGACCTGAGTGAGACACTGACACGGCCACTTCCCAGCCCCAGCCCTGGGCACTCAGCCACGAGCACTAGCAAATGTTCTACCCCTGGAGCCAATGACCCTCGGAATAAGCCAACGTCCTGACCCACGAGTCTCATTCCAGAGACCACAAACTCTCTACAGCTGCCCAGGGCTCCTTTCCATGGGGGCTGGTGAACTGAACTGGTTATTGTGAGCCTCCTCATGCTCTGATGATGGGTTCAAGTCCTGGGATGCCTTTTAGCTCATCTTTGCTACATGTCCTGGCTGCAATGGACAAATAGGCTCTACTATGGCCAGGGGGCTGTGCAGGGGTCAGCCTGGGGGGTGGGGTTTATGGGTGTCACTGGTGGCATCACCGTAAGAATTCCAAATGCCTCTGTCCAGGGGTGCTGGTGACTGGCAGGAACCTGCTGTTACCGTTCTTGGCATCCTCTGTGTTTCTACGTCTGTCACCTGCCTGGTCACACAGATTTGCTGAGCGACTTGTGCAGGTGAGATACATGCAACACGGCTGGTGGTGCCAATGGCACAAGTCTGCCACTTGGGAGCATTTTGATGGATGCTCCATTTTCGGAGAGCAGCCGCAGTGGAGATGTAGTTGTCTCTGGCAGTAGGAGTTTAAACTGTGGCTCTGGGGTAGATTTTTACACTTACTTTCATGCTTGCTAAACTGTGCTCTGCAGGGGCTGTGCCCCAAAGGGTCTGATCTCTCTGGGTGCCCAGAGCTTACCTCATAAATGAGCCTTTGGGAGAAGGAGTCACTCCTGGGACCTCTCACCCCTTCAGTCCCTGGGCGAATTACTGACCCGTGGCTGTGGGGCTGGCATCAGCCTGGCTCACTCGTGTCTTGCTTAGGTAGCTCTGAGCCAATGTGTAAGACTCAGCAGTTGTGTCTCTTTGGGTGCTTTTCTCTGCTGCATTGGTCCCTTCTGCAGCTCTCTCTCTGGTAGGGCTCTGCCTGGCCCTCTGCCCAGCTCTGCCCCCTGCCTGGTGACTATTTACTGCTCAGAGCACAGGCTTGTTCCTGGGCCTGGGTCAGGCCCTGCTGCTGCTGCTGCTGGCTGAGTGTGGCACGGCCTAGGTGTGTCAGCCTGCACCAAGGGAATTTCTGCATCAGACTCCTGAGCCCCCTGGCTGTGGGTCTGGTTCTCCTGTCCAATGCAGCCCATGGCAAGCAGAGCCCTGAGCATGTGCATCACACTGCACTTTTGTGTCATTGATGAGAACAGACACCTGAACCTCAGAGGCTGGGAACTGAGGCAGCTGAGGGACAGGTTTGCTCGGTGTTCGGACATTTGCAGAGGAAAGTGTGAAGTGTTTAAATCCACTTCAAGCAGCCAGTGCAACCCCTCAACATACTGGAGCCAGAGATGAAAATGGATTTCCGTTCAGAAAACCATCCAAACAGGAGCACCTGGGATAGCTTCATCTGCAGTCACGCATTCCACCACTGAGCCAGGCTCTCTATGGCTGGACAACAGGGAGAGTTTTGTTACTGTGTAGAGGCCGCTCCACCTTTCCAAGCAGGAACATGCCTATGACAATATGACTGGAAAAGGGATTGTTGGAAATTGTGCTGCCAGACCAGTTTAAAAGGTGTGCGACATTGTGACAGTCTTTAACCCCAAACTCTACATGGGTTAAATTTCACTGGTACGGGCACGTTCAATGCAGCCCAGCACCTTCCTGCTGAAAACAACACATCATATTGTCACGAGGGCTGACATTTTAGCAGTGTAGAAGCTCTGCTGTCCAGCACCTCAGGGAGCCAGGCCGCTGGATCACCACGTGTGCCAGAGAGAGGAGTTACTGCCACTGACGGCAAACCGAACAATATCTGATCGATTGGTGGGTGTTCTTCCATAGGTTGTTTCCTGCTTCTTTGTAACCACTGATGTCGCTCCAAGTGGCTGGGAGAGAACTGCCCCACATATGCCGGAAATCTGCCTCCCTGAGGGGCTGTAGCTCTGTGAGTGGGAGAAGCCAGGTCAGCGGGGGACAAGCTGCATCATGCACAGGGAGAAATAAAGTTTAATCAAACCCTGTTTGTAAAGCCGCTGTGGGTTCAGGAAGGGAAAGGAGCTGGGGAAACGGCTTGTCCTGTAGGCAGCTTGAGATCAGTGAATCAAAACTAAATTTGTGTGAGAGATGGTAGCTCAATGGTTTAACATTTGATGGTGGCTCTAAAGGCCCTTAGTTCAAATCCAAACCTTTCCCTCCAAAGGGAGTGACTGATCTCCCTTCCTCAAACACACTCTGGATTTCTATTCTTTAAATGGAGCTGAGCCGTCAACATTTGCCTAGTGCCAATGCACATAAACCTCATAAACCCATCCCTTAACAGGCAGTAGATAGTGACATGAGCAATGTTGGGTCTCATCTCTATGAAGAGGGGCTCTTCCCAAATCTATCAAATGTGTCACATTCAGCCCCATGTATCTGTTTGCTTGTAAAGGTGTGTGTAGACAGGATGTCAATTACTCTGTGAATTCCCAGCCAGGGCTATTGTGTCCTCCCTCAGCCACATACTCCTCTACAATCACCACCAGCCTCTCCAGTCTCTGCTTCTCCCTTAGTTCTCTCCTGGCTGGTTATTTTCAAAGAAAAATGACCCTGTCTAGTCACTCGGGAGTCGCAGCAGGAAGGGTGGAGATGGACGTCTGGTGAGGAGAGCAGGAGAAGTGGAGCAGGAAGCAGTGTCCTGAGAGGTGAAAGAGCTGGAGGGTGGGAGGGAGTGCAGGGTCGCAGCCTGCCAAGTTACATGTGCTCAGAAAGCCCTGAACATGCAGGTCCCATGGTGTAATGGTCAGCACTCAGGACTCTGAATCCTGTGATCTGAGTTCAAATCTCAGTGGGACCTTTGTGTGGTTCATTGTAAATCTTTGCCAGTCCTGGGCTTTGTTCTCAACAGCTGCCTCCACGTGAGTGCTTCTGCCTCCTGAAGTAGCTCCCCTGCAGCTTTATCTCTACTTGGGTGCCCCACTGACATGGGTGTAATGTACAGGGGGCCTCAGAATTGTCCTGGCTGGTTTGAAATGCAAGAGGACCTGTGGCTGGTGCTGCAGACTTGACCTTCTGCTGTCAGGGGTGGGGAGTGGGATGTTTAGTCCCTCAGGGCAATTATCTGCCAGTTCCCCAGCTCTGCCCAGCCCTCCTCAGCAGGTGGGAGAGACCAGAGTCAGCCTTAGGGCCAGGCCCTCCCCTTTTAAGCAATTGGCTGTGTCCCTGTCTGCAGCTGAGTCACAGCTGCCCTCTTCCCTGGGCCTGGCTGAGGCACCACATCCCCCAGCTGTGTTTGAGTCCCTGCTCTGCTGAGGTGAGTGTGGTCCTGGGGGGCTGACACAGGGGACAGGCTGGGCCCTGTCAGGGATAATAAAACCAGCCCACCTCACCCTCACAGTTAGGACTGGCTCTGGGCTCTGGCCTGTACAGCTCTGCTGTCATTGTACAACCATTTACAGTCATATCATTAATTCCACTCGTACTTAAATCCTACTTCTGGGCACACACGCACACCATGCAGCAGTCACTGTGCTGGGGAAGCTTGGTACGCCTTGCGCTCATGCATTGGCCCAGAACCACCTAAAGCAAGACATGAGTGAGCCAGGCTAACACCGGCGCCACCGCCATGGGTGAGAAGGGGGCCCTGAGAATGAAGGGACCAGATACCCATGGAGTGACATCTGCCCCAAAGGGCTTGGGGCTCCCAGGGCTGGGACAGATGCCTGCCATGCCCCCTGCTGCTCTACTTGGCCACAAAAAAGAACCTAGATCAAGAACCAAACCCTGAGAGCAAGAAAACACATGCAGAGACTGGAACAAATCAGAGTCCTCAGAATGACCCAAACAAAACGATAAACGTGTGAGGGCATCTGCCCAGCCCAGACTTGCCTTAGGGCCAGGCCAAGTCACTGCCCAGGCTGCACCTGGAGGAAGAGGCAGGGAGCAGCTTTTGATTGCCAGCAGGAGCAGAAGGGGCTATAAGGCAGGGATGGAAGTTGGTAACACAGAGGCTCTGGGAAAGACAGTTACTTGTATGGCTGAGGGTTCAAAGCCAGTAGAGCCAAATGAAGGGGCAGTTGTAGGTGGCAGTCCAGGGAAGGAGCAGTGGGAGCTGGGAGGGAAAAGCCCAGAAGTGCTGAGTGTCGGGTCCCTGCTGGGCTGGAACCTGAGAGAGATGAGCCTGGGTGCCCCCAGCAGCCACTGCTGGAGTAGCACAGATGGGGCCTGTGCCAGGGAACAAGACTGCTAGAGTCACTGTGGGAGTGACAGAGAATTGAAGGGCCATTAGCCCAAAAGAGGGGAAATATGAAGTTATCCAAAACACAGCTGAGTTGCAAGCCGGGCACTGTTGGCTTCTGGCAGGAAGAGGTGCAACCACAGTTAACAGGAGGGGTGTAGACACTGACAGGGACTGCTCATCCTGGCAGAGTTAATGCCTAGGGTGAGCCATCCAGTGGAAAGCAATTGCTCCGTCACACTGAGCAAATGAACAGAAGAAAAAAACGCTCCAGAAGGCTCTCTGAAAAAGACAGAAGAAGGGTTTGCCTGGGACTTAAACCCAGGACACCTTCCAACCTAAGCAAGTGTTATATCCCTAAACCAAGAAGCCCCTTTGAGAAGAAATGTCCTGGATATGCTCCAGGACAAGCTGTGAACAAAGAGCCAGTGCTCTGATAAGTATCACACCTAACTTCACCTTTCCAAGGTCATTTCCAAGATCTCTTCACAGATCTGAAGCAATAAACCAACTTCACACTCTGAACAGATCACAAACCACACTGTGTGGGAGAAAAACACCGAGAAACACGAAGTCAAGGACAGCAGCAAACACACTCTTTGGGAGTAGTATAAGGAAGTTCAACTCAAGACTTCTTGTGCCCCAAGTAACACTTGGCCTTGAAAAACAAACATCTCTTCTCACAATACCTGCACCTGACCTCACCTCCCAAACCCTTCCCCACACTCCCTCCTGCCTAGAGTGAGATTCACACACCCTGATCTGGGTGGACTGGTGGTGCTGGGCTTAGTCCTTCCCAGCCCCTTTACCTGCCTGGTCTCTGTGGCTCTACCCAGCACAAACTGAGCTCGCCCTGGCACCTTACAGGATCCAAACACCAGCAAAGCTGGGCAGGCCCAGGTGTTGGGGCTGACAGGGAGTCAGGTGTGGGTTCTGGGTGTCCTCCGTGCTGCAGGGCCTGTCATCTACCTGCTCTCACAGATTTACTGAGCTACATGGGCAGGTGCTGAACATGCAACAGGGACGGTTCTCTGAACTGCAAAAGTGTGCAGCTTGCTCTTGTTTTGGTGGATGATCATTCAGAGTCTATCAAATGTCTCACATTCAGCCGCATGGTATCTGCACACGTTGTACATGTGTGTGCAGAGAGGATGTCAGTTATTCTGTGAATTCACAGCCATGGCCATTATCTCCTCCCTCGGCCGGATATTCCTCGACAATCACCACTGACCTTTCCAGTCTCTGCATCTCCGTTACTTGTCTCCAGTTGGTTATTGTAAAAGAAGAATGGCCCTTTCTCGTCACTCTGGGGCATCAGAGAAATGTGGCCCTGCAGCCAGTTGGAATCAGCAGCGAGAAGGGCTGGGGTTGATGTCTGGAGGAGGAGAGTGGCAGAGAAGGAACAGGAAGTGAAGCAGCTGGAGGGAGGCAAGGAGCACAGGGCACCAGCCTGCCAAGAGTCACAGATTTCCAAGAAAAGTCCAACTGCAGGTCCCCTGGTGTAATGAGCAGGGCTCTGAATTCTGCAATCTGAGGTCAAATCTCAGTGGGATCTCTGAGGGCTGTGATGGGTCACTGCAAATCTCTGGCTCTCCCAGGCCTGTGCTACTCCATCCAGATGCACATTTAGGAGCGGGGCTTAGGCCTTATGTTGGATGAACGAGACAGACGGCAGTTCAGCCTCTGAGAGGTTTGGGTCACTGACATAAATGCAGTGTGTGGGAATGCAGGGGGGACCTTGACTGCCGGAGGGCCTCCATAAAGAGCCAGTGTGGGGCAGACCCCGCTAACCTAGGCCATCCCCAAACCAGCATGTGGCCACCACACCCATCTGACACTGTTCCCCTTAAAACTCTGGAGCCTTCACTTTCCATGGCTGGTGCCTCAAACTGCTTGCATATGTGGGGTGTTAGCTGGTGAGCTGGAGTCGGTTCCATGTCCATACTCTCCCACTGTTGGTTTTCCTCTCTCCCGACAGCCCACTATTGTCACCCTGCAAATGTCTCTCTTTTCTCCAACGTTGGTCTCCCTCTTACTTCAACCAGCACTACAAAATTGACCTGAACTTATTCAACCTAATTTTGTAGCACAGACATGCCCAGAGGCACTTCACCTGGGCTGAATGGGATTTCTAGGTGCCACAAGAGTCTCTGCTAAAGTGCAGCCGTGCACATTTGACTGAGGTACTGGATTCCTGTTTCTGTGACTTCCCTGCTTCCTACAGAGGGAGCCCTTGAGGCCAGAAGACCGGGCAAGGAAATGAGGAACAGAGAAAGCCAATGGAGCTGCTGTTGAGGGCCCTTGGGAGAGTTCTCCTGCTGCTCCTTCCTGTGTGAGGAGTGCCGTGCAGTGTGGGCTGAGGGTCACTGTCTCTCAGCTTTGGGAGGCTGGCTCCAGGGATCTCCGAGCCTCACCTGGCCCGGGTCCACTAAGAAGCCTCTACCTCAGGCTGAGGTCGTGACTATGAAGCCTTCATCTGCCACGTGGGCTGGAGAGCCTGCCTGTCATGGGGTGCACTTGCGCATCAAGAATTTGGGTCATGGGGTCAATGCAATGGGGCGCAGAGGAGAACCCTCTGATCAACATCCTCTCTGGCCATTGGGGAAGGACTGGCTAGGCTGCGTGGAGGGCGTGGTCCTTCTCAGTCCCAGGGTGAAGGAAGTAGCTGAGTGACGGGAAGGAAGAAGGTGGTCAAAGGCCATTCCCAACGGCTGCCATCCACGCCCCTGTGCATGCTGGAGTCTCCTCCCATCAGGGCTCTAGTTTGCTCCCTGCCAGCCACTTGGCCTGTTTCCTTTCCCTCCTTGCCCCTCTGCACATAGCAGCCAGGGAGGAGAGGACAGGCTACCTGCCCAAGGCTGCTGCCTGCTGTTTTTGTTTCCTTAATTCCAAAAGTGTTCCTTTTCTCCTCGAAAGGTTCTCCAGGCTGTCTGCTGGTCAGCACTCAGAGGGGCAGGGAATGCTGGGGCACAGGCCAGCCAGAGAAGCAGCAACACCTGCCAGGATAGAAGGAGATATTGTGTTTCTTCCTGTTTTTAGCTGGGGAACATTTGCAGGCAAGACAGTAGGATAACCAGTGCACCCCAGAATGTCAGCTGGGTCCTTCTGTCCCTCCTCTGAAATGCAAAGCACCCGGGTGGCACTCACCCTGGCACACATGGATGGGCCACCCAGCCCCCAGCACCCCCAGCTCACAGCCTGGCTCTGACCCCCAGACCAGCCCCTGCCCCACTGCTAGTCCCAGCCCCTCCTTGCCAGGTCTCGCCACTCTGCACCACAGGCTGCTGGGCTGCAGGCGCCCCCCGCAGCAGGCTGCTGGCCATGGCTCGGGGGCTCACGGGGCAGGAAGAGGCTGCTCTATGTGGGGTGTGCAGTGACATGCAGGGATCTGGTCCAGGCCAGGCATGGGCAGTACCAGGGCTGGATCTGGGCCGCACATACCTGCCTGGATTAGGGTAGGGATCGGGCCTGGGTCTCCCCCCCAAGCTTCTGCCCCTCATATCACCCCCACCTGGTCCCAGCCCAGGGGTGCTGACATCCCTTGGCTTTGGGGGCCATGGTGGAGAGATGGGCCTGGCCACCCCCACCGCCCCATAGACCCCTCCTACCTGTCCCCTGTCACCCAGCCCCCCAGAACCCTTCACCTGTCCCCCACCGCCCCACAGATCTCACACCTGTCCCTTGCTCCCCAGCACCCCATAAACCCCCCTACCTCTCCCCTTCCCCTCAACAGTCCCATATACATCCACCTGCTCCCTGACCCCATTCTTAGCCACTTCGGGCTAGATGTGCTTCCCTTGTCTCTCAGTTATAGGGGCAGTGCTCACCACGCACTCCAGGGCTGGAAGCGTTTCCCTCCGTGGCATTCCCAGGGACCAGCTCTGGTGCCCTCTGACATGAAATGCCATGTGCCATGGGAGAAGGGGGCTGTACACTCCCCAGCTGCAGCACCAGGGAGGCAGAGCAGGGCAAGCCCCTCACCCAGCCTGGCTTCCTGGATGCAGCATTGGGGCTGAGTAGAGGACCCCAACCCTGGTCCCCAGCTGCAGCTCCAGGTGGGCCGAGAATACCCACCCTGCTCTGGGCAGCAGCGCCCAGCAGATGTGTTGCTGCCAGTGCCCAGAAACTGTGTCCCTGCCCTTACGTGCAGGTTTTTCCCCCACTGATACCGCTGGCCAGGAACTGCAGCAGAGCAGAGCATGGCCATGGATGGGCTGTGCAGCTCCCAGGGCCGGGCACCACAGCCGGGGAACAGGGAGCTTTGGTGCAGACCTTGCCCAGGTCCTTGTCTCAGGGTTTTCCATTCCACTGCACAGAGGCAACTGGTGAAGGGGGATCAGGGCAGCACTGGCCACATGCACCACAGCCCTGGGAAGGGCTGGAACAGCTCCACCTCTGCCTCAAGCCCCGTCCCCTCCTGCCTTGCTCTGCCCCTTCCCTGCCCCTGTCTCTGCCCCTCCTCCTCCTCCCGCGTTTGACGGTGGGTGCAGTGGGAGTGGGTGCTGGGGGGTACAAGTGACCAGTGACAGATCCCCCAGAGCTACAGGTGGGTGAAGCCCTGGGACCGGCCATGGGCAGGAGGTCAGAGCAGGGCACAGCAGGGGCTGCCTGGCCTGACAGTGTGTGGGTCTGACAGGCTGAGGGGAGTCCAGGGGACAATCACTAACCCCTGGGCTGCAGGCAGTGAGGGAGCTGGGAGGGACGCCCCACACTTCAGACGAGTTGTTCCCCCCCGGGGAGGAAGGGCTCGGGTGTGCACAGACCCACCGCCAGGGGAAGGGGGATTGCTGGACGTTCAGGCCATTACACCCCCAAAAGCTGCAGCTGCCGCTCTGGCCGAGTCCCTGGGAGCAGGAGGAGCGAGTGGGGCCGAGCTTTGGGCTCCAGGCCCTGTGTGTGTCTCTGCGCCCCAGGCACTTTCTCCCACCCCCAGGGTTTGTCTCCTCTCTCTGTGCCCAGCCCCAGGTGCTCCCCACTGGCGCTTTCTCAGGAGCTCCCCACACGGCATTTAAGGCACCCATGGGCCATGTTCTGCCTGTGCTCTCGTGCCAGGGGGAAGCGCCCAGCTCCGAACCAGGCAGCAGGAGAAAAAGGAACTTTCAATGGCCATTCTCTGGGCACCACTGAGCAGGGGGCCCACAGGCTCCAGGGCGGGAGGGCCACATGGAGATCTGCGGTGGGCCCTGTGGCTGGTGCTGCAGACTGATCTATTGCTGTGAGCGGCAGAGAGAGGGGAGTGTGACATTCCTACCCCCTGGGCAAGCGTCTGCTCCCTTCCTAGCTGTGCACAGCCCGGCCCATTTGCTGGGAGAGACCAGGGCCCCTGAGCCAGCCTTGGGGACAGGCCCTGCTCACCCCAGGAAGCAGCACTGCAGGGGCAGGAGTGAGCATAGCCCTGTTGGGTCAAACCTGCCCATCCTGTGTCCCCAGCCAGGCAGCGAGTGGCAGAAAAGTTCCTGGCAGGGTTGACTGTGGGACATATGAAAAGCTTGTAACCATAGAAAATGAGGTGGTTGAGTGGTGAAGGTGAGGGATTGTTAATCCCTTGTGCTCTACATACCTGGGTTCAAATCCCCTCCTCATCAAATCTTTATATTCTGCTTAGCTTTGTTGAGTTTCACCCCATTGTGCAATGTTACTTCCTACACACCCCTCCCTGAGCCTGTTGCCTCCCAGCTCCTGTCCTGGGCAGGCTTCAAGCACAGGCCAACCCTGTGAGGCTGAGCTGAGCTCTGGCTGCCAGAGGTAGCAGTGGGATGATTTCGTTTACCCTCACAGGGCCCAGACAATCTCCCATGTCAGCCCAACAGTGCGACGCTCACCTGTCTCCCCTGCAGTGCTGCTCCCTGGTGCTGAGCAGGGCCCCAAACACAGCCAGGGGTGTCGTACAATGGCAAGGAGGGGGCAGCCCTGGCTCAGCTGCCTCTGAGGGAAGGGCCTGGAACCAAGGCTGGCTCAGGGACACAGGTCTCTCCCAGATCCTTGGCTGGGCACTGCACATCAGGGAAAGGAGCAGATCCCCTGTGATGCTGGTGGCAGAACACACACTGGTTTTGGGGTGGCCTAAGTGATGGCTTTGTTGGTGAGAGCAGCCAGGCTGGGGGGTCTTCATAGAAGTCCACATGTGGTCATGGTCCTCCCCTTCTCATTCATTGTTCTCCAGTGCTCTGTGGCATTCACACCATCCCACAGAGGTGTCAGTACCAGGAGCCCCACCTCCAGGTGCCCAAAGGAGGACAGGTGAGCTGAGCTCCAGCCTGGGACTCTTCCTCTCACCTGCTGGCCCTGGACTTTTTTAGCCTGTTCTTGATGTTCCTTCCTTTAAGTGCCATGTGTGCAGTAGGGACAGCCTGGAGCTCCAGGAACAGGCACTAATCGTGTGGGCATCAAGAGAAGCTGTGAGACACACAACCTCAGAACTCATGTGTCTCTACACAGATTGGTAACCCTGACCTATTGCAGCTGTGTTGATGAGCCAGCCCAACCAGAGACCTAGCTAGCTCCAGTGGGCCTCACTCATCCAGCAGGAGGAGAAAACACTTACTCAGGTGCACCTGTGGATAAAGAAGCCCAAGCACTGGAGAGACAGAGATTTACAGCAAACCACCACAACACCAGGAGGTCCCACTAAAATTTTAACTCCAATTACAGAATTCAGAGTCCTGAGTGCAGCCATTTACACCACGGGACCTGCAAGTTTTAGCTCTTCTGGGCACCTGTGACTCTTGGCTGGCTGGCACCCTGCACTCCATGCTACCCTCCAGCTGTTTCACCTCTCAGGACACTCCCTCCTGCCCCATCTCTACCACTCTTCTCCCTTAGACATTGAGCCCAGCCCTTCTTGCTCCTGACTCCACCTGGCTGAAAGGTGACATTTCTCTGAACCCTCCAGAGTAAAGATAAGAGCTCAATTTTCTTTTACTTTAACCAGCCTGCAGAGAATTAACAGAAAGAAGCTTGGCCGTGATTGTGAATGAATATCTAGCCAAGGGAGGACATAATGGCCCTGCCTGTGAATTCCCAGAGTAATTGACATCCTGTGTGTGCACACATTACAAAGTGTGTGGAGACCTTGCTGCTGAATGTGATCTATCTGATAGACTCTGAATGAACACGTTTTTTATAGAAATGAGACCTAAAATTACTCATATCAGTATGAACTGTCAGTTTTTCTGTGTAGCCAGATTTCCACTGAGGGAAGTGTTTACGAGGTTTATCCGCATTGGCAGATGTTGAGGGTTCATCTCCATTTTAAGGATCCCCAGAGAACAGAAATTCAGAGTGTGTTGGGAAAGGTGAGACAACCATTTTCATACAAGTGTCTGTCTTTTAAAGTGGGGGGGCATGGATTTGAAAGAAGATCACTAGGTCTGAAGTTTAATAATCTACCACTGACCTCCACCCACATTTCACTCTTGCTCGCTTCACTGATCTTTAGGCCCCTGTGTAGGACAAACCCTCCTTCCTCAAGCTCCTTTTTCTGTCCCAACCCAGAGTGGTTTTACAAATGGGTGGAGCTTTAACTTTCTCTCTGATTGCACACACAGCTTCCCTCACTGACCTGGCTTGTCCCACTCACAGAGCTACCGTCACTCAGAGAGGCAGATTTCCTCTG
Source organism: Carettochelys insculpta (assembly GCF_033958435.1). Lineage (NCBI taxonomy): Eukaryota > Metazoa > Chordata > Testudines > Carettochelyidae > Carettochelys > Carettochelys insculpta. The sequence goes on from NC_134157.1 coordinate 111,237, forward strand.
TGTGGGGGACATTGCCCTGCCTTCAGCTGGGAGAATCATCAGTAATTGTAAAGAAGTAGGGGAAAATCTACTGAAGGACATCAGCCCATGAATCAGGTGTGGCTGGGTTTGCATTCAGGGTAGGTAAGCCCTCTCTCTGGCACATATGAATATTGACCACCCCAGTGCCCTGTAAGTAAAGGATAACAGAGCTTCTGCGATATTAATATGTCATAGATAATGAAAAAAGAACCATGAGTGGCAGAACACATGCTCGGAAATTCATATTTCTGGGTGTTGCCCATTTTGACCAGAAAGGTGCTGGTGGTGTAGTGGTTAGCATGGCTGCTTCCCATGCAGTTGGCCTGGGTTCAATTCCCAGCTAGCACAGCTTTGCTTCTTACTTCCTCTTCCCCCAGCAAGTCCCCTGTTGGAATTAGAGAGGGGATGATTTGCTCCTTGGTGAGATGGGGGCTGGTTGGTAGTCGTAGGCATCCTTCAGTCTGCATAGACTATGGATCGCGCCCTTTAAAGTTTCAATTGAGGACTTCATTTACAGTGTCTACTGTGACTATGAAGACCCACATGAGAGTGACAGTCCTTGCCGCATCTCTTGCAGAGGTGGTGGGTGTCTGGTAAGTCATTATTGTGCTTTCTGTGCACTCGCTTCTCCTCTGCTAGCTGTCTGATCCTCATCTCGCCCTTCTGAAGGCCCTTGTGTAACCCCTGCCTCCATCTGCTGCGGTCGTCTGCTAGTTCTTCCCAGTTGTTCAGCTCGATGTCTACCTCTCTGAGGTCTCTCTTGCAGACATCTTTGTAGTGCAACTGGGGGCATCCGGGAGGTCTTTTGCCAGAGGCTAGCTCACCATACAGAATGTCTTTTGGAATCCTTCCATCCTTCATCCTGTGGACGTGGCCAAGCCAGCGGAGCCGACACTGCCTGAGGAGGGTGTGCATGGCTGGGATTCCAGCTTGCTCGAGGATGGCGGTGTTGGTCACTCTGTCCTTCCATGATATTCCAAGGATGCGCCTGAGGCAGTGCAAGTGGAAGACGTTCAGCCTCTTTTCCTGGCGGGCGTACAGGGTCCAAGTCTCGCTGCCATAAAGGAGGGTGCTGAGGATGCAGGCTCTGTAGACTTGCATTTTGGTGTGAGTGTACAGCTTGTTGTTATTCCACACTCTCTTGCTGAGTCTGGACAGTGGTGGCCGCTTTTCCGATCCTCCTATTTAGCTCAGTGTCCAACAACAGGGTGTCAGTGATGGTAGACCCGAGGTAAAAGAACTCGTGGACGACCTCAAAAGTATAGTTGTCAATGCTGATTGATGGGGATTCAGCAACATCCTGACCGAGTACGTTTGTCTTCTTTAGGCTGATGGTAAGCCCAAAGTCCTTCAAAAACTGCTGGATCAGTTCTTCCCAAGCTAAAGGGCTTATATTATCCACATACCATTGGGCATCTGACAACTCCCTTCTTTTTTGTCTAAAATTACAGAGGCGATTTTGCGGGAGGGATTGAAGCACACGGAATTGCGGGAAAAGGTGAGCAGGATAACAGATACCCTGGTAACGTGTAAAAAGCTTTTGTCCCACACACCCAATGATGCCCTATTAAAGCCGGGAATGGCTGGCTGCACCTATCTGACATATAGGCATCTATAAAAGAGGAGTAATATCCCTCAAAGGGCACAGGATAATCTTCTTTGTGGGGAGCGGCAACATTTGCATGGCATTGAAAGATTGTCCTGTTTTTCTCAGGAAGGCTGTAAGGGGAGCAAGAAATTGATTTTCCTGTTTGATCCCAGGTTGAGAAAAAAATCATATCCCCATACCCGGTTCGCCATTCTCCAATCTTATTTGAATAGTGCCATACACCATGGGTCACAATCTATTGGAGACAGCTGCTTCCCCCTAAATTCAGCCCTGTCCCATTACAAACCCAGCACCAGTGGCCCTTTCCCTCCACCACACTTAGCCATTTAGAAGCATTTGTTCTCACCATTCCCCAAGTGTCATTTCTTTTCCACGTCCTTTCAAGTGGATGAGGTCCTCCGGTTAGGTCTGAGGAATTAAGAGGAATTGCCATGACGGGGACGCTAGCTCGTGAGTGAGCTGGGATGTGGCTGCAGACCCAACAATTAGAGACCTTGAGAGTCTGAGCTATCCACACTTGTTGCTGAATAAAAGAATTGTCATTGTCACTTCAGATTCCCCAGACCTTAAGACACCTGTAGCCGAGGATTAGGCTCCACCACGGACACATTTTGGAGGCAAGACCCTTTCTGGTTGTGATAACCTCTCTCAAGGGAACCGCAGGCACGGTTTTATGTCCAACAGGCAGCTGGCGCTAGGCTCACTAATGCTTCTTCTCAGGTCCTGCTAGCTGCTTACTGTCTGCTTCTGGCAACCCTTATGGGGCATAGGTTGTAAGGTATTGCAGGCTGTTCCTCTGCATCTTCTTCTGGAGCCAAAATTGGCTCTGCGGGGTCCCGAGGTGGCGCTTGGTCCGCTGGTGACGGTGCTTTCTGACACTGTGAAGCGTGAATCCATGCTGCCATGCCGGATACCTTTACAGCTGTCTGGGTAATGAGCAGTTCCTGGCCTGGACCCTTCCAGCGGGGTTCCAAGGTGTGCTTTCAAAAGCGGTGTCGCACGTACACCCAATCACCTGGCTCAAGGGTGTGACAGGTGTCAGAGGTGGGATTTCCTTGGCCAGGCTGCTCGTACCTGTGAATGGAGGTGACTCAGCTTGCATCAGCCCCTTGCAATACTGTAGGAGCGTGCTGTGAGTCAAGGTTAGGTCTGAGACTGGGGTAATGGTAGCCATTGTTCACATAGGGCATCCCGTAAAGATTTCAAAGGGACTTAATTTGTGCCTTTGAGATGGGGATGATCGAATTTCCAGAAGGGCCAGAGGTAAGGCTATCTCAACGATGTGGCTGTATTTTCTGATTCATGGGCAGAGCACCTAGAACATCTCCAAGCTGTTTTCCAATGCATAAAGGAGGCAGGGATAACAGTTAAGGCAAAAAAAAGTCAAATTGGCTTGAACAGGGTGACCTACCTTGGGCACCAGGTGGGTCAAGGCACGATCAACCCTCTGCAGGCCAAGACAGAGGCTATAATAAACTGGCCTGTCCCAAAGTCAAAAAAACAGGTTCAGTCCTTCTTAGGGTTGGCCGGGTATTACAGGCAATTGGTACCACATCACAGTGAGGTCACCGCACCTCTAAGAGATCTAACCAAGAAAAACCCACCCAACGGGGTCAAGTGGACTGACCAGTGCCAGGAAGCTTTTAACCAGCTCAAGACGGCTCTTATGACTGAGCCTATGCTGAGGACCCCAGACTACGACAAGCCTTTCCTCGTCACCACAGATGCTTCTGAGTGGGGCGTAGGAGCAGTTCTGATGCCGGAAGGACCAAATCAACAACTTCACCCTGTTGTATTTCTCAGCAAAAAAAAATGTCTGAAAGAGAGAGCCACTGGTCTGTCTCAGAGAGAGAGTGCTATGCGATTGTATGTGCTCCGGAGAAGCTAAGACCATATGTGTGGGGGCGACGCTTCCACCTTCACACTGACCACTCTGCTCTTCGATGGCTTCATTCAGTCAAAAGAACCAACAAGAAACTGCTTCGGTGGAGTTTGGCACTCCCAGACTTTGACTTTGATGTGCAGCATATTTCAGGAGCCTCTAACAAGGCAGCTGACACCCCCTCCAAAAAGGAATTTCTGGACTCAAGTACATAGGACATTCCCTATATCTGTGTTGGTACTCGGAGCATTTTGTGATTTCTCATGTAGTTGCTAAGAATGTAATGTGTGCATGTATTTATTTTCTATGTCTTATCTCAGACCTCCAGGTAGAAATCACAGCCAGTGTGGCCAGAGGCTGTCCAGCAATGTCTGTGATTTGGGGGGCGCGTCATGATCCTGAGGCTTCGCCAGCAGCCTGGGAGTAAAAGGGTTAACCTCCTCAGCCAGGTGGGGTTGGCCCGTAGGAATGGGGGGTAAGAATTGAATTTTGGCTTCTCCCTCTTCTGTTCTCTGTCTTTTCTTGTTTCTTCTTCCCAGCCATGAGGGAGAGACACAGAATATCTCCCTCCAAGAACAGCCCCTCCCATCTTCTGTGAGTGGGGAAAGTTCAGACAGATCCGTTCAGCTTTATTGTTTGCTGGTGTGGGAAGTGGGATCTGATGTCTGGGCACTTGTTAGAAATGTTCTTTTCCTCTCCTTGTAACTCAGTTCCAGGCCCATGGTGGAGACTTCCCATGTGTTTTACTTTGTGACTCTTCCATCTAGTCATGAGGCTTGCAACACGACTATTGTTGGACGAAAATAAAAGTTCTCTCTTTTTCTTTTTGTTACCCTGGTATTGGTTATGCTGCTGCTGCCTTTAGGTAGCTTGGACCAAAGCTCCAGGCAAGTGGGCCTGCCCAGGGCTGGCAGGGAGTCAGGTGTGGGTTCTTGGTATCCTCCGCTCTGCAGAGGCAATGGGCAGCATCTCAGCGTGGGGATTTCTCCGGCGGGATAAAGGCACAACAGAAAGTTCCTCACCGGATGGGAACTCTGATCTAAAGCCCAAGTGAACTGCAGGCAGACAAAATCTGCCGGCCCTGCCCAACACAGCGCTGGAGGCTGGAGTGGCGGCAGTCGGATGGGGAACAAGGGGAATAAACCGAGGGACAGGGATTTTGTGCAAGTAGCAAACCCAGGCAGCAGTCAGGCCCTGCTGGGTGTGCCCTGTACCTTGCTGCAGCGATAGGAGATGATTTGGACCATTTAACAGCCACAGACATTCTGGATGGAGCCAGCCATGCTGGACATGTTGACGACGGCCACCTTGCTGCAGCGCAGACCCTCTCTGGGGGCTTCCCTGGGCAGCCTGCTTCAGCAAGGGCAGGAAGGCCTGGGCAGAGGGGAGAGCAGAGCAGCCGTGGGATCAGAAAAGGAACCAGAGTTCTGCTTGTGAGGCCGGCACCAGAATGTGGGGGGGTCTCTGCTCTTCCCACTGATGCCCAGCCCCCGGCCAGGCCAGAAGCAGGAGCCTCACCCAGGAAGGTGTGCGGAGCCATGGATCCTACTCATACCCTGTAGAGGCCAACAATGATCCCCAGTTCAGCTCCCTGCATTCACAGTCTTCATCCAAGGCAGATGGGGGGCGGTCTGTGGCTCCCCCACTGATGCCCACATGGGTCTTGCCATGGTCCACCTGCAGCTCTTCAGCAAGGAGGATTTGTCCAGGCAAGGGTACCCCCGACCGCGGCACTGGATGGTCAGGTACATACCCCACACGGCACACACATCCGTGACATGGGGAGGGGCACCAGACACGAGCAGGAGCCCCACGACCCCAGAGGACCCTGACCTGCAACTGCCCAGTCACAGCCCCAGGCCTTGCTCAAAGGTTTCACATACGGAAAGCTGTAAAGTCAGCCCCACCCCCAGGGCACAGTGATTTGCACTGGGCTGGTAATAAAGCAAAGGGCTTGTGTGGAGGGTCACAAGTGGGACTGAAGGGCAGAAGGAGACAGAAAGGCGAAATGTTCTTCTCGTTACGCTGCATCAAACACTCACTCTGACGAGCTCCAGCTGGGGCAGCGCAGCCCATCCCCCCTCTGTGAGAGACAGGAGATAACCGTGCCCCAGAGCTGGGCCCTTCTCGCCCCACCCCTGGGGTGTGAACAGGGAGAAAGGAGGGAGTGGGGAGCACAGAGTGAAAGTGAGGGGGAGGACTCAGGCTGAGGGAGCAGGGGACGGGCAGGACTCCAGGCTCTGCTGGTGGGATCCTGGCACTGGGGCAGGTGGGGAGAGAGGAGGCTTCCCTCAGGCACAATGTCTGTGCTGGGGAGTGGGAAGGGCTGGTTGTGGGCAGTTCATCACAGTGGTTCAGCCCCACAAAAGCTCAGCACTTGATAAATTAGGTTAATAACCTTTAAAGTGCTCCAGGACGGCTTTCTGGTTGAAGACACAGACTAACACAGACACCTCTTTGTCAGGACCCACAGCTCAAACAAGGAGGGCACCATGGCTTAGCTGGTGAAAGCACCTGTCTCGTAAACAGGAGATCCTGGGTTCAACTCCCAGTGGTGCCTTGGGGGAAGTCTTCAACAACCTTTTCCTGCCTGTGTCTGGGGAACAGAAGAGCCCTCCCTTGGCAATCCCAGCCATTGGTGGGGAAGGTAAAGGCTGATGGGAGAGGGGCATTGGGAAGAATCCAGTCGCAGAGCAGAGCTCAGGCAAAGGGAGCTGGGACTGGTGTTGGGAATGTGACTCCTCTGGCTGCAAGAAGAGAGTCTGATCCTCCCAGCGCTGTGGCTCTCTGGGGCTGTCTGTGCACACAGAAGGTGACAGTGGGGCAGGGCAGGAGAGGGAGAGTTACTCTCCTCTCACATCCCTTTGTTTGTCACTGACAAAACCCAAACGAGTGAGGAGAAAAGTCCCAGAGAGGCTCTGTGGCTCCCCTGGCCATGAACCTCCCAGGTACATGGGGATTAGGAAAGCAGCACCCAGTGGTGCCTGGCCAAATATTTCTGGCTGCCTCTCACCTGCTTTGCAGCACCACTGGGCTGTGCTGGAGAGTTCAGAGCTGCAGGAGGCGGCTGCCGTCCTTCTGGAGGAAGAAGTAACAGACACTGACAGGTGGACGGCTGAGGTGGTGCAGAGGGGGCCTGGGGAGCATGGGAGGAACCCCAAAGCCCTTTGTCTGTTACTAAGGCAGGGAGGTGACACCCTTGATTCTTGTTATTCACCAACAGGTCTGTGCAGCCCAGTGCTCAGCACTAAGTTCTGGGCCACTGAGCACGAGGGAATCCCGGTCACACTGTGTGCTGCCTCCTGGCCCTCTCCAGACAGGTCAGTGCTAACCAGCTCCTGCAGCACATTTGTGACACAGACACAGTTGCCTGAGCCGGCAGGAGCTACGTTCTGCCCTGTCTGCAGGAGCAGCTCCTGCCCCAGCCCTGCCACTGCAGAGACACCCCACGCTAGTGAACGACAGGGAGAGTCTCACTCCCAGGTGCTCACACCTAGCTCTGCCCCCGCCAGTGGTAATTCCCCTCCCCCAGCTGAACTGATGCACCCGCACTGTCTGGGAGCAACCTGGGACCACTCCTGTGGCTTCCCTTTGCTTCCCCCTCGAAATGTCCTTATCCTGCTGGGAGCAAAACCCCTGCAGTGACATGAATGGTGCAGGTGGGAGCGGGGCAGGATCCCCCCAGGCAGGGGCTGCACCCACAGGCTGTCTCTGTTCTCACCCAGCCCCTGGGCAGGGCCCAAGGTCTCAGTGTGTGACGGTGCAGGGCGGGGGGGGGGGGGAGGGCGGGTGCCAGTGGGGAGGGGTGGCAGGTGTGAGGGGGAACCCGGCTGGGCTTGTGGCTGAGGGAGGAGGGGAAAAGGGCAGTGGGGGGGTGTCGGCAGAGTCTGAGGGTACAAGGGGATCAGGGCAGTGGGGAGGGGCGGGAGAGACAGGATTTGAGGGACACACTGCAGGGGCCCAGGACAGCTGGCAAGGGGCAGACGGGGCTGAGGGGACCCCTAGCTGGGCTCAGAGCAGTGGGGGATGGGTGACAGAGGGAGAAAGGGGAGGCCAGGCTGGTGGGGGAGGGGAGAAAATCTCATTCAGTGGCCAGGGGCCTGTCGCTCATTTCCAGAAGGCCCCTTGGGAGGCCCCTCTCTGCAGGCTGGAGAGCTCAGCTGGCCAGAGCCTGGTACTCATAGCACCAAAATCATGAGTTCGAGCCCCATGCCGGCCATTGAAGGGTGTTTCCTGTTGCCCTTCTCCTGACCTCTCTGGGCAGGAGAGCAAAAGAGATGAGGGAAACAGGCTGAGTGGCTGGTAGGGAGCAGGCCAGAGTCAGCACCCCAGGCTAAGGGAGGGGCTGCAGCTGGGGTGTGGGCCAGGAGAGGATTCCCCAGTTCTTCAACACGGCAACACCCATCTCACACAGGAAGAGACACCAGGAACGCAAGGCCAAGGGCACCAGCCTTCCCCACAGTGGCACAGGCTTTCTCTGCTCTCCATCACCTCCCCAGGCCTTCCAGCCTCACATCAGACTGTCAGGCAAAGCCTGAGAAAATAAAGTGCTCCCTGCAGGCTTCCTGTCGCTGCCTGTGATCATACAGCAGTTAGTACTCTGCATTGTGGCTATTACGATCTTGGTTCCAATCCAATCCACAGCAGCAATAGCCCAATGTTTGGGTCGTGCTGCTTTTACTTCACCAGGAGGATGGTGAAATACTGCAGTGCTTTACCTAGACGGGTGGTGCAATCTTCATCCCTCGCGGTTTTCAAGTCCTGGCTTGAACACACCCTGGCTGGGATGATTTAGTTGGGGTTGGTCCTGCTTTAGGCAGGGGTCTGGACTGGATGACCTCCTGAGGTCCCTCCCAGCTCTAGGATTCGATGATTCGAATCTCATCTCCACAGGAATGGGCCTGGACAGCTCAATCTCTGACTGGAGGAAGTGCCATGGGACACATGCTAAGGAAGCCCAGGGTGGGGAGAGGGGGTCTTGGGAGAAAGAGCAGCTCCAGGGAAGCAATGAGGGCAGAGTGCATGCTGCCAGCTGAGGGTGAGAGGTGCCCAGTGTGCAATACCAGCCTGTTCAAAAGTGTAAGGGTCATCTTAAGAGGGGTGAAGACCACCATTCAGGGCTCTGCTTTCTGCAGTCAGAGGCACCTGCTAGTGCTGCCTTGGGAAGCTCTCTGTGCTGCTTCCCTCTTTCATGCCATGTGAGGGCAGGGGGTGACTCATGTGTGCCAGATCCAGGACTTTGGCTGAGCTATCCAGGTGGGTTGGGGCAGCCCATTTTGGCTGAGGAATTTGGCAGTGTGTCTACAGAGGCCCATGTAAGTTATGAGACAAAGGCGGAAGAAGGGCTTATGTGGGACTTGAACCTAGGACCTCTCTCACCAGAAAAAAGAAAGTCATACCCCTAGACCAACAAGCCACCCTAGAAAAGGCCTCTTCCAGAAACAGGTTTGAACAAACAGCCGGTGCTCAGATAAGTGCTGCTCCCAAATTCACCTTTCCAAGGTCTCTTCACAGTCCTGAAGCGAGAAACCAACTTCACACTCTGGACAGTTCACAAACAACACCGTGTGGGAGAAACACATGGGGACCTATCCAGGAATTATACAGGAAGATACCCCCAAGAGACCCTGCTCCAGGAGGTTACACAACGGAAGTTACAGCTGTTTGGGTGGATCTGCAGAATGAACGATGAACCAGCAATCACGCCCCTGGTATTTGCAGTAACAGACTGTTTCTGTACGAGAGGCAGAGCCCACAGAGATTGGGTAGATGACACAGTAGATGGGTGCAGAGGTCGTTTCGCAAACTGAGCCACTCCGCAGTGAACAGGGAAAGATGGAAGGAAATCGTGAGGGAGGCGTCGGGCAGCACTGGGCACTGAGCTCATGGTTGTTGTTGATGATGACGGGCTCTGCGAATTAGCTGGTTAAAGCAGGTGCCTTGTAAAGAGGAGACCCTACGTTCCACTCCCAGTACTGCCTGGGTGTTGGGTTTTGCTGCACTTGGCCTTGGCCACTATAAGGCCACTTGCCTTTCTGATCCTTTTCTGTGACCCCTAAGGGCTGTTCTGACGGTTTACATCAGGCAGGAGCAAACTTTCGACATCAGGACCCACTTTTTCTCCCTACAATCAGCTGAGACCCCCACCCTGGAAGAGATGAGCTGCGCTCCCTTGTTGAGCACAGGGGGGCTGGCGGGGGAGGCAGAGGATGCCAGCTGTGTGTGATTGCCTGGGTCAGTGTTTCCCAATTTTACTTAGCCACAGAACCCTTTTAAACTTGAAAGAATTTCACAGAATCCCAAATAACCCTTTAACCCCTCTCAGCCCCAAATCTGCCCCCCCATCCCCAGGCTTAGTCCCTCTCAGCCCAAATCTGCCCCCCCCAATCCCCAGGCTTAGTCCCTCTCAGACCAAATCTGCCCCCTCATCCCCAGATTTAACCCCTCTCAGCCCAAATCTGCCCCCCTCATCCCCAGGCTAAATCACTCTCAGCCCAAATCTGACACCCTCACCCCCAGGTTTAACCTCTCTAAGCCCCAAAACCTCCAAAATACCTCACCCAATCTGAGGCTTGAATGTACCTCTGCTCCTCCAACTCTAGTCCGGAGGGCCCGACGTAGGACAACACAGAACTTGCCTGATTCCCCTTCCAGCAGTGGCAGAGGAGTCAGCAGTGGCAGCACCCAGACCTGCAAATGATGCGTTAATCCCCGTGCAGCTCTGGAGCCACAGGTTGCTGACCCCGACCGGGGAACCCTGACTGTCACTTTGGGGAACACCGACTGGGGAACACTGGCTGTGTGAGAGGTGACAAATAAAGACACGTCAGTGACAAGACTGGAGCTGCACTGAGATCTTTGGGAAGTGGGTGGAAGACGTCTCTGGTGAGCCCCAAAGTAGCCGTGCTGGGACTTGAAGCCTTTCATCGGAGCAGGTGTTTACTCCCTGGTGTGTGAGGGTTGCAGCCTGGCACTTAGGGAACTGGCCTTGGGAGGGATAAAAGGTCTCAGTGTGCGGAAGTTGGTGTCATGCTGGAGAAGTGGTTCCATCTAAGGGTGGGCAGTTTGGACTCCCCGGAGACGGAGTAGAGGGAAACTGGGACAATGTAGAAAGGGAACTCCAGAGAGTGACCACATGGCCCTATGGCAAACACCAGACACCAGTCTCTGGGGATAGGGGAGCTGCTCTCATGTGTCAGGGCTTTTCCATGATAGGGGGCTGCTGCCTCATGATGAGGCCCCAGAGATGGATGTACCACAGCGAGATGAAGGGGAGCAGAGAATGGGGGATCCACAGCCCCCTAGTTGGGGGGTGTGCTGAGAATAGGGGCTGTGAAACATCCCAGGAGGGGGGCCAGGGAATGCAGCAGCCACCCCATGGCAGGGGTCCATGGAAGTGGAGCTGTCATGTTGGGTAAAGGTGCAGCTGTCCCATGGAGGAGACTCCCCATAGCAGGAGTTGCCCCCTGAGTTGTGACATGCTGGTGAATGAGGCAGCTGCCCCATGGGGGGGGTTTCCTGGCAGCAGAGTGACTGGCAGAAATGACAGCCTAAACATGTGACAACTGTGGCAGCACCAGTGAGGGAGTGGACAGAACTGAGGTTTCTGGAGAGTAGATCCCTGCTGTGTGAAGGATCTGCCCTTCCATCTTCCCCAGCCCTCCCAACAGGCCATGCGCATTACAGTGACTCTGGTGGCATTTCAACCCACAGCCTTTGAATGACTGTCCTTAACTCCACACAACCACGGCAGCTTAGCAGTCCAACTTGTTTTCCATTGCACCAGAGAGCCCTGTGTGCTACACAGCACATCCTCTCCTCTGCCACTCAGACGCCAGGGGCACCCAGCATATGGGGTCTCCTCCCTGACAGTCCTGGCTAAAGAGCCATCAACGCACCTCTCCTCAAGGGACTTAGCTCATTCTTTCATGCACCCAGCTGGGGTTGTGTCCTTCACAGCACAGTGACACACCTCTGAGACCCCAGAATTTAGGAAAACTATTCAAAAATGAGATTGATCCATGCAGGGCATAAGATTTTCAAGAGACAGACAGACAGACAGATTATTTTTTATGTTCCTTTATTGTTCCAGAGTCTTAGGGTGGATGACTTCTTCGTTTCGGTCTTCACTGACAAGTCTGATGAAGGATTGCCTAACACAGTGAATGCGAGTGGGAAAGGGGTAGGGTTAGAAGTTGAAATATAAAAAGAACAAGTTAAAAATCACTTCAAAAATGAGATGTCTGCAAGTCACCAGGGCTTGATGAAATGTACCCATAAATACTCAAGGAGCTGATAGAGGAGGTATCTGACCTTTAGCTATCATCTTTGGAAAATCATGGGAGACAGGAGTGATTCCAGAAGACTGGGAAAGGACAAATATAGTGCCCATCTATAAAAAGGGGAATAAGAATAACCCAGGAAACTACAGGCCAGTCAGCTTAAATTCTGTTCCAGGAAAGATAATGGAGCAGGAAATTAAAGAAATCATCTGCAAGCACTTGGAAGGTGGTAATGTGGTAGGAAACAGTCAGCATGGATTTGTAGAGAACAAATCACGTCAAACCAATCTGATAGCTTTCTTTGATAGGATAATGAGCTTTGTGGTGGGGGGAGAAGTGGTAGATGTGGTGTACCTAGACTTTAGTAAAGCATTTGATACGGTCTCACATGATATTCTTATAAAAAAACTGGGCAAATACAACTTCGATGAGGCTTCTATAAGGTGGGTGCATAACTGGCTGGATAATCGTACTCAGAGAGTAGTTCTTAATGGTTCTCAATCCTGCTGGAAAAGTAAAACAAGTGGGGTTCGGCAGGGGTCTGTTCTAGGACCGGTTCTGTTCAATATCTTCATCAATGATTTAGATATTGGCATTGAAAATATACTTATTATGTTTGCAGATAATACCAAGCTGGGAGGGGTTGCAGCTGCTTTGGAGGATAGGGTCATAATTCAAAATGATCTGGACAAACGGGAGAAATGGTCTGAGGTAAACAGGATGAAGTTTAATAAGGACAAATGCAAAGTGCTCCACTTGGGAAGGAACAATCAGTGTCATACACACAGAATGGGGAGAGACTGTCTGGGAACGACTACAGCAGAAAGGGATCTAGGGGCTCTAGTGGACCACAAGCTAAATATGAGTCAACAGTGTGATGCTGTTGCAAAAAAAAAAACACACACACATGATTCTGGGATGTGTGAACAGGAATGTTGTGAACAAGGCACGAGAAGTCATTCTGTTCCTCTGCTCTGCACTGGTTAGGCCTCAGCTGGAGTATTGTGTCCAGTTCTGGGCACGGCAGTTCAAGAAAGGTGTGGAGAAATAGGAAAGGGTCAAGAAAAGAGCAACAAGAATGACCAAAGGTCTCGACAACATGAGCTATGAAGAAAGGCTGAAAGAATTGGGCTCGTTTCGTTTGGAAAAAGGAAGATTAAGGGGAGACATGATAGCGGTTTTCAGGTATCTAGAAGGATGTTATAAGGAGGAGGGACAAAACTTGTACTTGTTAACCTCTGAGGATAGAACAAGAAACAATGGGCTTAAACTGCAGCAAGGGAGGTCTAGGTTGGACATTAGGAAAAAGTTCCTAACTGTCAGGGTGGTCAAACACTGGAAAAAATTGCCAAGGGAGGTTGCATAATCCCCATCTCTGGAGATATTTAAGAACAGGTTGGATAGATATATATCAGGGATGGTCTAGACAGTACTTAGTCCTGCCACGAGGGCAGGGGGCTGGACTCAATGACCTCTCAAGGTCCCTTCCTGTCCTAGCACTCTATGATTCTGTGATCAATAGATGCCAGTAAATATCCATTTCACTCCAGAAACTGAAATTCCAGTTTGGAATTACTGAAGGGCACAGACAGGGCCCAGAGGAATGAGGCGACGGGAGCCCTTGGCAGAGTTGGATTTCAGGCTGTGGAGTTCTGAGGGTTCCAGATGTGCTCTTGACAGTTTTGGTTTTAACGGTTACAAAGTTTGCAGTTTGGAGTGGGTGTCTGCTGCCATTCAGTAATTACAGTCTGAGCACCGTATTGTTTCACCTCCTCCAATTCAGAGCTTCCCACGGCTCTGCCCATTGAAATGGATAAAACCTTTGCATCTGGGAGTGTGTCAGGAGATAAATGTAAAATACTATAAATATTAATTCTGTCAGAACTATGGATTAAATTCACTGAATTCTGCCTTGGGCTGAATATCACCCCTTAGACACACCCAGTTCTGGCAGCTTATCAGGATTGGGGGATTCTGGTGTCCACGTGCAGCCCCAGTGACCTGCCACAGCAGCACAAGTGGCAGATTGCAGGCTGGGTGCCCAAGTGTGGTTGGCTTTTCCCCAAAGCCCCCAGGGCTGCAATGACACCAGCTGGCTCTGCCCACTCCAGCCAAGAGCCGAGTCAGTTCCGGGAAGGGGAACGCCCAGTATTTGCTGCAGGCCGGGCCTAGTCTGAACTGAGGAAGCTGAAACTAGCCCTGTTCCCCAGCCCAGAGGGAGCCAGGGCTGCAGTGAGCCCTGTGAAAAGTCTCCAGGAGGAAGCTTCGTGTCCCGTCTGTCTGGAGCATTTCAAGGACCCCGTGATTACAGAGTGTGGGTACAACTTCTGCCCAGCCTGCCTCAGTCAGTGCTGGGGGGGCCCGATCCAGCCCCCTCCTGCCCTCAGTGCAGAGAGACTGTGTGGCAGAGACACCTCCGGCCCAACAGGCAGCTGCAAACGTAGTGGAACTGCTCAGAGGGCTGAGTTTGCTGGCAGTGAAGGGAGCCGGAGGGGACGGGGTGTGTGGGGAGCACCAGGAGGCTCTGAAACTGTTCTGTGAAGAGGATCAAAGCCCCATCTGTGTGGTCTGTGACGGACCCTGGGCTCACCGCGCTCACACGGTGCTGCCCACAGAGGAGGCTGCCCAGGAGCACAAGGGCTGGAAATTCAGTCTTACATTTCAATCTAATCACTGGCTAATTTGATTGGCACTTTCCTGACACACTCGTCATTCAGCCCGTGAAGCCTTCCTGGCGCAGGAGAGGCTGGAAGGAAATAACGGATCTCTCAGTGCAGGAACAGAGGCAAACTCTCCAGTGTCAAAGGAGAGCTGGTGTGGGGCACTTCCTGTGAGGTACTAAACCCTTCTGCAGGGCAGCCCCCGCTGGGGAACTGGGGCCACTTGGCACCGAGGGGAAGGGGTTAAGGGACAGTGAGGCTAACTCATAAGGGCTGGGGGGTGGTTTACGCCAGAGTGCTGCCTTTGGGCTGGAGGAGAGGAAATTGAGAACTGGAGTTGCTATCAGTGACTTATATCATAGAATTTCTTGATATTACCTGCGTTTCCATCTCAGTAGTTGTGAGAGACCCTGAGGAGACCTGGACTTTGTGCAACACACTTATACATGCTTGACTCCACCTGCTGGGTAGCCGAATGTGAGGTGTATTGGTGTAGTGACTGCGACCTCTGGTAGATAGTAAGAAGGCTTCCACCCCTCCTCCCTGTGTCATGGGTTCACATCCCATCCTAGGCAGTTTCTTTCCTCCCTTGATATTGATTGTCTCAGCCAATACAGCAGCTCTCTCCGAGCTTGCGCTGACGTCTTGGCCTTTGGTAGCACACGGCTGTTCTTGTTCTCCGATTTGGTAGAAGCAAAGACAGTACAAATTGTGAGGGGCACAGTTCTCGCCAGGCACATAAAAGAATGAAAAATTCCTGGAGGAGAGCTGTCTTGGTGGCTGTTAGCCTGAGCAGCCAGGGATGGAAACCTATGGATGGAACAGCTCTGATAACAGACACACCCCAAGAGCAGCCCCCCTCTTTTGCTTTCACTTACCCCAGCTCTGCCCTCCCCACATCCGCTGCTGCTGCTCCCTGGAGCCTTTTCCAGGAGCACACACCCAGCTGCCTGCAGTTCTGTCCCTGAGGCCAAGGGAGGAGGGTTGATCTCACATCACAGGAGCTGACAGGAGCTCCACTCCATGGAACGGGGCCCTTGGCTTTGCCTGCCCACCAGCCTTTCTCCTCCCTTGAAGCTCTGTGCATAGGCAGGGGGAGTAGGGGAGCCCCTGGATACGTTACAGCTCATCTCTGACAACTCTGGTCCCTCTGTGCAGCTGGCTGGGTGGGAAAACCCAGGTAGGAGTTAGAGACTCTCACTGCCGGTACATCCATGGCAGGACATTGGTGCTGTAGTTCTGGGGGGTGTTCAGAGAGATCCCTTGAGTTCTACAGAGCAGTGAGAGGAGACGGGCAGTTGGAGTCACCCAGCTCTGCCCCTCCTGCCAGGCTGATGTGTGTGGAAATGCCGCGTTTTCTTCTGCCCATGAGGGGAGGGTGGGAAAGAGCCTCTGCGAGATCCTGAACATGGACTTATCTCACGTGACTGGAGAAGCTGAAATGAGACTATTTCTTGTGGTCAAAGGTGGGTGTGTCAGGAGAGGGGTTTGAAGCTGTCTCTCCCCACCGAGACCAGAACACCCAATTGAGAGCAAGACAGAGCCTGCAGTCAGGCACTTGTGAACACTTTGACACACACATTTGACTTATACACACTTGACTCCATCTGCTCTGTGCTGGAATAGGAGGTGCATTGGTGTAGTGACTGCTCCTTCTGGTAAACAATGCAGTTGTTTATCCCCAGTGTCATGGATTTCACATCCCAGCCTAGGCAGTTTCTTTCTTGCATTGATATTGATTTTCTCAGCCAATACAGCAGTTCTCTCCCAGCTTGCACTGATGTCTTGGCCTTTGGTAGCACACGGCTGTTCTTGTTCTCCGATTTGGTTGAAGCAAAGACAGTACAAATTGATAATTCCATCCTCTTTGGAGTGTGGCAGAGGATTTTCTTCACTTCATTTCTATCCTCACCTGCCCAAGGAGGAGAGAAGAAAACTTTTCCCCAGCTGACTGTCCCCCTTCAGTGCTCTGCAGCTTCAGGGCTTTCTGCATTCGCTCCAGCTGTGCACTGGGCATGTACATGAGCTATGATTACCCAGGGGACGGTGAGAAATGTGGAGCTCGGTGCTCATCCGACTCACTTACACAAGGACAAGAGATGGAAAGTTCAAAAGTGTGATGGGAAAAGTGTCATTGAGAAGGGGAAGGTGATGGTTTGTGTTAAATAAACCTGGGGCCTGCCGGAGGGGAGGTGGCAGCCTGGCTGGGGTGTCTGTGGCTGTCTTCAGGGCAGGCATGATGGTGACCCCCTGAACAGTATGAAACATACCTGCTATTGGGAGAAAGCTTTTGCACATGCTGGGGACAGGAGCGGAGCAGTCACTGAAGCAGGCAGCTTGTACGCCATTACCTGTGCACGGGCTTAGAGCTGGGGAGAGCAGTAAAGGTGGAACAAGCCTGCACTGCTGTGAGGAAAGGGACACTGAGGCAGTCCTACTGAGGAGTTTAAGTCAGATTGCAAGAGGCAGAGTCCCGAGCTCTGTGCTTTACACCAGAGGACTGGCTGCTTGTGTATAACTGACTCTTTTCTCCCCCAGCTTACAAGCTGCACACTGCCTTTATGGCTTCCTTGCATCTGCTCCCTCTCCTGGGCCTGACAGGGCTGTGACTGTGCTGCTGGACCTCCTGTGCACTGGGACTGGAGCCTGGGAACGCCACGTCTGCCTCTCCTAAGTGCTCTGGGTGCAACCAATGGCAAGAAGAAAATCCATTGAGGTTCTTGCATTTTGCTGTCCTGGTTTGTTGAAGGGGTCCCTGGGTGGTGGCAGGAAACATTGAGCAGATATGAACATTGTTCGTTGGAATGTTTGTCTCTGTTTCTCCTCCTTGTGAGAAAGGCGAATTGGAGAAGCTATTGCACCACTGCTATTGATGAAGTTTTTAGAAGTTCTTCGTGCCCTTTGCTTGCCCGTTCTTCAAAGGGAAACTTGCTGATGCACTGGGTCCCGAGAACACTTCAGAAAAGCACCAAAATGTCAGTGTGTATTTTCTGCAGTGTCGTGGTTAGCACATGGGTCTAACTTGTAACTAGTCGCTTGTTCTAAGCCAATTAGAAACAGTCCTGCTTCCTCTTCTGTGGGGCCAGCTCATTTCTGGAAGAATCCTTAACAGCTCTGCCTTCTTCCTCATTGGTTTTTTTTTTTCCTTTCATGAAACTTTCATATCTAAGGATGGGGGAGAATAGGAGCCAAAAAGAGCTCCCATCACTTGGGTGCTTGGTTGCCACCTATTTTGCAGAGATGATGATAGAAGAATTTCAGCCCTCAGGGTGGGAAACTGGCAGTTTCTCCTTCATCCATTTCTTTTCAGCTAATGTCAAAGCACGTCCCAGCATTAGGTCTGGGTGACTGTGTATAAAAACCTGCTGTGCTGAAGAACGGCTGTTTGGTGTTGAAAGAGTTGTGCTACAGTTGTGTACGGAAACTATCTGCCTGACTCCTAAAACTGTCTTTCCTTTCCCTGGATGTTCTGGCCTCCTGAAGGAAAGGTGGGTTCAAATCCCCTTCCTGAGGCGAGTGGCTTTCTCCACATGCTGAACTGGCCTTGATTCAATGCATCTCCGAACAACTCACCAGCGGTTGCTTTGGATTTCTGTTAGAGCAGGGGGAAGACTGAGGCAGAATTCAGATATGAACCTCTCAGGAGAGTGAAGGTGAACCTCCCACTCTGACCACACAGTCAAGGGGCCAACACCCACCATCTGCACCAGGCTTCTCTTCTCTGCTCTGAGAACTGCATGAATGCCAGCTCTGTAATGCAGCACAGAGGCTGTGTCACCAGCCCCACCTGGTAGCTGAGCCTTGGGTTAGTTGGCTGGTCTCAGCCTGTGGCCAGAAGGATGCCACGGGAAGGGGAGGAAGAGACACACCTGTCTGTGGTGCGTGCAATGCCCTGGGGGTGTGGAAGGGATGGGAGAAAAGAAAACAGGCTGAGTCCCTCTCTGCTCACACAGGGGATGGGAACTGCTGTGGAGATTTCAATAGCATCAAGGGACTCAGAAAGAGCCAAAGGCATTAACTTGATCCCATCAAACTCCCTTTTACACTTCCCTGTTTCCTTCCCTCCCCTACTGCTCTGCCTCTGGCTTTTAAAGCTGCTCACTCAGCTCAGGCCTTCCCCCTCCTTAGCCACACAGGGGCAGGCTGAGCCTCAGGCTGATCAAAGGCAACCAAGGGAACAAGGGATCAAACCCTCCCAGACACACAATCCCACCTGACACCATCACAGAAATCAGCTGCAATCAGCATCAAACAGCAAACACCCAGCGAACTCACTTCACTCCCACCAAACCACAGTGCACTCACTGGCACCTCTCCAGCAGCGCCTTCTGCTGCTCCCCGTCTTACGCTCCCCTGTCTCAGGCCCCTGGCCAAGACTCCATGTTAAGTCACCTAAATTGTTCTGTCCCAAATCAGGCCTAGTTGGTAGACAAACGACTGGGGGGTCCCAGCCACCGTTCCCTTTTTGCTGCCTTACAAAAAGAGACTTGGGGAGAAAAATCACCTACTTGAGCAAGTTCCATCTTTGTGCTGCAGCCGCCGTCGGTGTTCCCTGTAAGCTGTGGGCTCGTGCGAGTGCTCAGCAGAGTTTCCAATGCTCCCCAGCCCGTTAGCAGAGCATCCCCAGCTCGGTTTCTTGTTTCTACTCATGGTGCACATTTGCTCAGACCCGAGTGTGCATAAAATGCATTCCACACCTGGGTGGAAAAGGTCAGAGGGAACACTGACCCCCCAACTCCTGGGACCCGACACCATTTTCATCCCAGCCCTGAAAAATGGCCTCATCAGATTGGGTTGGGCCAGAAAGAGCTGGATCATCGCTTAGTAAATAATATTTACAGCCCAAGGCAAAGGGCACAGACCAGGCTTTCACCATTTGGAGCTGGAAGACCATGAGCATCAGGATGCCTGATCTGGGTCCAAAAGAGCCTAAAAGATGAGTTGCCTTGATTTTAGCCAAATACGACCACCACCGCCAGCTTCGGCTAAATTGGAAACACCACCTGGGAAGTGAGACTAAGACCTTGTCTATATTACACCATTAGGTTAATGTCAGCTGCCCTGCACTGACCTAGCTGTGGAAGTGACAACGATTCCTCAGCTCTCATCCCCTATTAGCCCTCCTCTATTTGTGATACCTTGATGACATCTTTATGATTTGGACCCATGGTATAGAGACTCTAGAAGAATTCCACAGAGACTTTAACAATCTGCACCCCACCATCAACTTATGCCTCGATTACTCCACGCAAGAGATACATTTCCTGGACACTACAGTACTAATCAAGGATGGCCTGATCAGTACCACACTGTACCAGAAACCCACTGTTTGCTATACTTACCTACACGCTTCTAGCGTCCATCCTGCATACATCACGAGAGCCATTGTTTCCAGTCAAGCACTTAGATACAATTGCATTTGCTCTGATCCAACTGACAGATTCCAAAAACTACAAGATCTCTACAAAATATTCATAAACTTGAATTACCCACCAGGAGAAATAAGAAAAACAAATTGACAGGACCAGACGAATACCCACAGACCAGCAACTCCAAGAGAGGCCCAAAACAGCCAAGAACAGAACACCACTGGTCATCACCTACAGCCCCCAACTCAAACCTCTGCAATGCATAATCAAAGACGTACAACCTATCCTTAATCGGGATGCCACACTCCAGAAGGCCCTTGGTGACAGGCCTGTTCTCTTCTCCAAACAACTTCCCAACCTTACGAGGATTCTGACCAATATCTACAGTCTATCCCTCAGGAACACCAGTTCTGGGACTTTTCCTTGCAACAAACCCCACTACCAGCTTTATCCACATATCTATTCTGGAGATACCATCACTGGACCTAACCAGATTACTCACAGAATCACAGGCACATTCTCATGTTCCTCTGCTAACATCATTTATGCCATCATGTGCCAACAATGCCCGGGTGCTTTGTATGTTGGACAGACTTCAAACTCTCTGCGACAAAGAGTTAATGGGCACAAAACAGACATCAAAACACTCCTGATCCACAAACCAGTTAGTCTACATTTTAATGGAGTGGGCCATTTTGTTAATGAGTGAAGAGTTTGTGTCTTATTGAAGAAGAATTTTCAGTCTGCTTTGGAAAGAGAAACTGCTGAACTCTCTTTCATATTCTAATTCCACACAGTAACACTTGGTTTCAACCAGGATGCGAATTTTCTGGGACATTATAGGGGCTCTTTTGCATACTTGGTTTAATCTAATTCTTGACCCTCGCCCCGCCCTGTCACTCTGCTCTCTTATTTGCTCACATTGATAGTTTTTTTCTGATTTGTCAACCTTGATTACTGTTTTTGGTTCTCTGTGTCTAAAATATTGAGTCTGTTCTGGGCTGGCTCTGGTATGAAGAAGTGGGTCTGTACCACCAAAGCTCACCTCATAAATTATTTTGTTAGTCTTTAAAGTGCTACTTGACTGCTTTTTTGTTTTCATTTCAATTGGTGCCTGTTGATTTCAGTGCCTCTCTACTTTCCTTTTACATCACCTGCACAGCTGGCAAGAAGGAACTAACCTGTCAGAGTCCTCTGTGCCTGACACCTGTCACATGAGAGCCTGTAAGAAAAGTGGCAGATTGGGGAAGTAAAAGTGAGAGTGTTTGATTGACTCCAAAGGGCGCTGTATGCTAATCAGGAGGGGTGTGTCTGCAAACAGCCACATGCAACCACCTCTGATACACTGCGTCCCAAAGCGGGTAAATTGGGCTTCAGCAAAAGGGGTGGTTGGTTTTAGACTTTAGTCCCTTAGTTTGAGAAGGGTGGAAGCACCTGTTTGAAAACGTTCCCCATGGGCAGAAGCTTGTGCGTGTTCTGCTGGGTGTGCAGCTGAGGAGTATGTGATTAAGACTGTACTTTTAGAGATCATTTCTGTAGTGTGTAGTTAGAGAAGTGTATGTGGGTGTTCTTGGTCTTGCCAACCATGATGATGAGTTAAAGTGTTTTCTTCTGAGCATGAGGTAAACAAGCAGTGTTGCTGTTTGTTCTTGATGATTGTTCTTGTTTTCTCTTGGAAGCAAGAAGAAGAGAACCTAGTCTGAGTGGTTGGTTCTTATTGTAAAGTTCAAAAAAAGTTTTTAGAATGGGGAGAATTGCATTAGCTGCTTTTACATGAAATGTTCAGGAGCAGAGAGAGTAAAAATGGTGTTTAAAAGTTTCTGTTTCTTAGTTGTTAAAAGAATTTTATTCTTTTTTGATGTACACACACATTTCCTTTGTTACACTATGCTGCAATCTTCATGTGGGGACCTGGCTCTGCTTTTTTACCCTTTTCTCCGTGGCTGGCTGAGTCTACACCACAGAGTGATGTCAAAAGACAAACTTTCCAAAGCCACCTTCTGACAGATCAGCTTTTGAAAGTGAGCGTCCACACGCCCCAAGCGAAAGGAGATTGTGAGCCGCTCTTTGAAAAGACCAGGCCCTTGGTTTGCAAGGAAGCAGCCACATGTCACAGGGTGCTCTTTTGGGAGAAAAGGGCCAGAAAATGCCGTGGCTGCGCTAGCAAGGCAGATAAGCCCTTCTGGGGGCTGCAGCCTGGTGCTCCTTTAAAGGGCTCCTCCAAAACACACTCATTCTGCACATGCCAACGGCTGGCTTGCACCCAGAGCACCGAGAACTCAACTACATGGAGAAGCCACTTGGTGGCACACAATGGCCCCCAGAGACTCCCTGATGCCTGACCCATCCAGGCCATGGTCAGCCTGTAGGCACTGCTCCGAGCTGCCACCCTCCAGCAGCGAGTGATGGGACAGGCTGGTTCTGGGGGACTGGAACAACACCCGCTGGCCCCACAACTTCAGTATGACAAAGAGGCGATTTCTGGAGCTAAGTCATTGGCCCTCCCCGGCCCCCCAGCACCATGACACACAGGTGCAGCCCACACTCCCCTTGCACAAGTGGGTAGCCATTGCTACTTGGAGGCTCACTACCCTGGACAGCCACCAGTCATTTGGCCATCAATTGGGGGTGGGCACGGCCACCATTGCGGCTGTTCTGCTGGAGGTAGGGCATGCTTGGGGCACCTCCCCACCACGGGGAGGAGGGCTACCAGGCAAGGGGGACCCTCAGAGACAGGGGAGAGGGACAGGGTGGGGTGGCTGGGACCTGGTGGGGGGAGGGAAAGGGGATGCATGGAGCACCCCACCACGCACACATGGACATGTTCTCCCCACACACCATTCAGGTCTTCTGGGCAATCAAAAACAACCTTCTTTACTGGGTTGTCCGTGTCTGGGATCTGAAAGTCACCCTAATGGGGGCTGAGAAGCTGGACTTCCCCAAGTGCTTCAGAGCTCTGGATGGGACCCACATTGCTATCCAGGCCCCAGAATGCAGCACAGGAATCTTCATCAATTGCAAGGGGTACCATTTTGGGGTGCTCCAGACCTGCGTGGACACCAAGGGGCAATTTATGGCATTCTGTGTGGGTTTGTCTGGGTGAGCCAACAATGCAGGTATCTTCCAACTCATGGCTCTGCTGCAGCATGCAGGAGAAGACATCCATCCTAACCTGGGAACTACCAAATGGTGACACCACTAGCCCCCCGATATAATGCCCAATGCCATTTACCCCTTGCATGAGTGGCTGAGTTGGCCCTACATGGGACACACTGAGCCCAGCCAGGACATTTTTATTTAGTTCCTAAAGTGGGCTTGCAATATTAGGTGGCAGAAGGGCACGTTCAGGGCCCCCTCAGGATACTGGATGTCATCCCGCGCAATGTACCAGATGTCGTGGGTACATGCTGCTCCCTCCACAACATTGTGGAGGTAAAGCAAGAGCCGTTCATGCAGGGGTGGGTTTTGGGTCTGGCCACGGCTCCAAGCAGCTGGCTGCTTTCCCATGCTGTCAGGCACAGAGGGTCAGGGTGCAGGTCAGTAAGTTCCTCTGGGAGGCCTTTGTGCGGGGGCCCATGTGACCCTCCAACATACAGCCACCACCACAACTCCCTTCCCACGCACCCACCTCTCACTATCAACCCCTTCCCACACTCCCATACCCTCCTGGCCTCCCAATAGACACCAGGGACACGGGAGTGTTGCTAAAGAAAGTATTTCATGAAACTCTGGCAATGGATTCCAAACTGCATAAAGAGACCTGTAAACGATTGACAAGAGGGATGGGGGACTATAGACAATGGGGTCCTGGGGTGGGCAGTGGGGGCAATGGAACTTAGAGGAGGTCTTGGAGAGGGGGTGGGGTAACAGAACTCAGAAAGGGCTCTGGTGAGCGGGTGGGAGGCCACAGTCCATATTCTCACAAGAGCTGGGATGGAGCTGGGAACACAAGGAGGTAGGGACAAGGGAGCGGTCCAGTGGGCTCAGGCTTGGGCTCACTGGGGGCTACAGGAAGGGAGGGAGGGGATGGGGGAAGGTTGTGGGGAGCAGGGCAGCAATGTCAGTGACTGTGGGTGGAGGGGTGGGGGGAACTGTGGGACACTGTGAGGGACATGTGGAGGGAGGAGCTGCAGGGGCTGTGGGAGGGACTGGTGATGGGGTGAGAGGCTGAGCCAGGCACGTGGTCACAGCCTGTGTGAGGGTGTCCAGGCTGCCTGCCACCCAACCCCAGGCCTCCTGCTCCATCACCAGCCTCTCCTGCGTGACAGCAGTCACATCCTGCAGGGGGGTGGTGTGAGCAGTGACAGCAGCAGCTTCCTCCTCCCCACAGTGGCACCAGCACATGCCCCAGCACTGGCCCCATGTGGGCGCTCTTAGGGTTGAAGTTCCAGCCCCCTTGCCCTCTGGTGTGGGCCTTTCTGGCTTGTGTACAGGCCTTGTCTGGCCCCTGGATGGTGCAGCTCTGGAGACAGAAGGGGACCCAGGGAAAGGCCATCAGTACCATGACCTGGCCCTGGGGGCTGTGTGCCCCACTCTGCCTTGTCCCCCCATCTGGCCCAGGGTCCCTGAGGGATCTGTGTGGCTGGGGGGTCCCTGCGTGGGTGGGACATATGCGGTGTAGGTCAGCCTCCGTCCCTGGGCATGCAGCCTGTGGTGCTGTCCACAGGGGCAGGTGCTGAGTGTTGCATGAGGCCCACATTGAGGCTCAGGGAGTACAGCCATGTGGGGTGCATCCAGACTGGAGCTGGTGGCTGTGTGAGTGGGCCACTGCTGGCCTCCCCTCCCCTTGTGCCAGGCGTCCAACATGCACGAAACTGACCTTGGTGTCCCTAGAGGAACTCAGGGGAGGCCCAGGTGGAGGGGGCCCAGATGGAGACCTCTGAGGACACAGAGATGATGAGGGCCCCATTGCTGGAACCCCTGTCATGGCTCTGGGCTTCTGTTCCTGTGCCTGTTGGGTGGGAGCTGCTGCCTGATACTGGTCCTGACACCTCCTGACACCCCCTGGCAAGCGCCATCTGACCTGGTGGTGTGTAGGACATGGGTGGTCAGTGCTGCCCCCTTGGGTCCCAGGCAGCCATTGAGCTCCTGGAAGTGGGGCAGGTAGCGGCCACTGCCCCTCGAGTGGCTGGCCTCATCCTGGGCCTGGCAGTTGGCCTGCCACAGTTCCTTCACTTTTCTCCCCAGGAGTTCAGCTGTTCAGGTGGGGTGACCCTCGCAGCTCAGGCCAGAGAACAGGTGGCTGAAGGCTGCAGCATCCTGGCACCAGCCAGTCATGTGGAGCAGCAGCTCCTCATTCCCCAGAGTGTCAGAAGTCCTTACACTCAGTCTCATTCCAGGAGGGGCCCTCGTGTGCGTCCCCTGGCTGGGCTCCTGACACACCTCAGACGGCTTGAAGGTGGCCGGGGCTGAAGAAAGGGGAGGGCAGTAAACCCCACCAGCTGTCTGGCAGTGTTCCTTACCAGCCTTGGCCCACCGAGCATTCACCAGGGTCTCTGGCCTGAGGGGGAAGAACTGATTTCACAGCTGTGATGGTCAAGTGGTTAAGGTGTTGGACTAGAAATCCAATAGGGTTTCCCTGTGCAGGTTCAAATCTTGCTCACAGCAAGGGCTCTGTTTTAGCCACATCCTGGAACCAGGACACTACAGCAGCCCACACCCTGAGACACTGCCCAGGGGCTGTCTGTGACCAGTGTGTGGAAGAGGCCAGGGCAGTCTGTGCCTGGGGGGAAATGCTGACCCTGGGGTGTGGTCACTGCTCTGGCTGCTGCTGGGCCCAGCCTGTCTCCTATGTCAGCCCGACAGTGCTACACTCACCTGTGTAATGCCCTGGCAAGGAGTGGGCAGCCCTGGTTCAGCTGCAGCCAGTGATAGGGCAGCTGCCTCGAAGGGAAGGGCCTGTTCCCAAGGCTGGCTCAGGGGCTCTGGTCTCTCCCAGCTCCTGAGCTGTGCAGTATACAGCTGGGAAAGGGGCAGACACTTGCCCAAGGGGGAATGAAAGTCACAATCTCCTCTCTGCCCCAACAGCAATAGACTGATCTACACAAACAGACACAGGCCAGCATCCCTTCCTATGGTTCTCCCACAGGTTGTGGGGACCAGCTTAGTGCAGGGCCAAAAAGGGGGCACAGCATATAAACTGTCATCACCCCTGTTCTAGGGGCAGCCGCCACAGCTGGGAGACCCCAGCTCCTCTGCTCTCTGGGGCAGAGTCAGTGATGCTCCTTTGCATACCCACAATGCA
The DNA here is from genome assembly GCF_033958435.1 of Carettochelys insculpta. Lineage (NCBI taxonomy): Eukaryota > Metazoa > Chordata > Testudines > Carettochelyidae > Carettochelys > Carettochelys insculpta. The sequence continues at coordinate 137,304 of NC_134157.1, forward strand.
TTGCGTGGTGTGTCCAGAGTCCCTCATCCACGCGCTGCCTTTGCTCCTGGAGCCTCTGGTTCTGGGGCTGAAATTCGGCTGGAAGCACCTCTGGGCAATGGGCTGCACAAAGGGGAGGCTTTGTGGGTTGTCTGTGTCATCACTGTGATGTGAGACGAACTTGCTTTCCCCCCGCTCCAGCTCCTTCAGCCGGTTTGCTGTGTAATATGTTCTTTTTTTGTATAATTTTTATTTGTTTGTGTAAAAAGCTGTCTATGCAGGAAAATGTGAGAGTTTTTATCCAGTTTGTGATTGATGTGTGTTAATAGCTTGAGTTTTATGTGTCTTTTCTTGAATGTTTTTTGTTGCTTAACACCTTTTTTTTTCAAATGTACTTGCTGTGCTTTGTGGATGATTCTGTGATTTTGTAAAACTTTTTGTGTGTTGTATAATTTTTGCCTTTTTAAGCTGTGGGTCACTGTATTCTGGAGGAGCAGGGAGGATAGGAAGTAGGCTGAGGGCTCTATTTGCGTCAAAGGAGACACATTGTAAAAAGCCAGAGGGTTCTCTATTTCCAGGAGAATGAGGCACTTTCTAGCACAGAGAACGCGTGTTATGTAGAAGTGCAGCAAAAGACAGAACCATCTGCTCCCCACCTGAGGCAACTCCCCCAGCCTTTTCCAATGTGGGCGTCTTTAACATTGTACATTCCTCTAATGCTGCCCTGAAGGCGCTTGTATCGAGGGCCAAAAGGAAAAGACCCTTTTACCAGCAGAAGTTGGATGAGCATCAGGCTCTTTATCTGGCAGTGTCGGGCTCAAGTCCTTCTCTGGGCAGCTGGCTGTTAATTTGCTTTGTGCCCTGGAGCCCAAAGAGTCCTGCCTGCAGCTGGAGCAGTGGCCCAGGTCCCAGACTGTGGGGTGATGCCCTAGAAAGGAAAGCTCACTAGAAAGCTTCCCTAGATGGCCATGATCGTACAGTGGTTAGTACTCTGCACTGTGGCTGCAGAAACCTTGGTTCAAATCCAAGTCATGGCAGTAATAGCCCAGCACAGGGCTGGTACTGCTTTTATTTTCCCCAAAAGGGTGGTGAAGCACTGCAATGCGTTACCTGAAGAGATGGTGAAATCTCCATCCCTGGAGGTTTTTAAGCCCTGGCTTGACAAAGCCCTGGCTGGGATGATTTAGTTGGGGTTGCTCCTGCTTTGGGGAGGAGGCTAGACTCAATGATCTCCTGAGGTCCCTTCCAGCCCCAGCATTCTGTGGTTCTAAGCCCATAGCCACAGGAATGGGCCTGGAAAACACAGGGTCTGTCTGGTGGAAGCTTTGTGGGGCCAGATGCTGAGAAAGCCCCGGGCAGACATAGGGAGTCCTGGGAGACACAGGATCTCCAGAGAAGCAATAAGGACACAGTCCATGCTGCCAGCTGAGGGTGAGAAGTGTCCAGAGGGCAATGCCAGCCAGCCCCAAAGGGTGAGGGGCAGGTGGGGAGGGCTGGAGCCATTGTTCAGAGCTCTGCTTCCTGCAGTGTGAGTTCAATGTCAGAGGCACCTCCTGGGGCTGCCTTACTGAGGCACAGCCCTAAAGCTCTCTGAGCTGCTTCCCTCTCCTGTCCTGCACGAGAGTGAGTGGGGTGACTGGCGCCTGGTGAAGCCAGGTCTTTGGCCCAGCCAGATGGATGGCTCAGGTGATCGTTTGGTGCGCTGGAACTTGGCAGTGTGTCCAGAGATCCCTGGAGTCCTGATGCTGGTGTGATCTTCTGAGCCTGGGGCAGCCCTCCCTGGAAATGCCGTGTCTCTCCTGCTGAAGGCTCTGGTGCAGAGAGAAGTGATGTAAACTCCCCACTCGCATGTACACAGTGCTCTTCTGACCCCATTAGGCCCCCTGCCGCCCACCCCTGCAGTGTGGGAAACAAAAGTTTATGAGCAAGAGAAAACAAATGAACAGGACGGGAGGTGTTGCATGGCGTGTCACAGGCATACAAAGCCTTCAGAAGCCTTCTTCCACGCCGTGCTGGGGAGTTTGCAGGCCTGATATTCCCTCTACAACACACCCCCAGCTGGGGCAGGTCATTCAGTGCTTTTCTCAGAGCTCTGCTTGTAGAAAGGTGACCCCAGAGGGGAGGAGCAGGAACCTGGGAAAGGTGCAGCCTCCCTCTGACCTTCCTGGTGCCATGTGGCTTGTGTTTCCTCTGTCCCAGCCACAAGCTGCCCAGCATGTAGCCTGGAAGCCTCAGGGTTATGTGCATGGGCATGGCCAAACTGACCTGCTGAGCCTTCAGCTGGGCCAGCAGCAGCGACCACACCACAGTCTCCCCAGCCCTCTTACACACACTGGTCACAGACAGCCCCTGGGCAGTGTCTCAGGGTGTGTGCTGCTGTCTTGTCCTGGTTCCAGGATGTGACTAAAACACAGCCCTTGCTGTGAACAGGATTAGAACCTGCACAGGAAAACCCTATTGGATTTCAAGTCCATCCCCTTAACCACTCAGCCATCACAGCTGCAAGGCTGTTTTTTCCTGAAGGCCAGAGACCCTGGTGAATGCTCGGTGGGGGAGAAGGAGGTACACTGGCCCTGGGGCAACTTGTCACTTGATAGCTGTGTTTTGAGCACACTGCTGTACGCCGGTGAAACATGGACTTTGCACTCAAAACAAGAGCAGCGGCTCAACACATTCCACATGCGCTGCCTTAGGCGCATACTCGGTATCTCATGGCAGGACAAGGTCCCCAGTAGCGCAGTGCTTGAGAGGGCAGGCACCGCCTCCGTGGACACCCTTCTCAAATAGAGGTGTATGGGCTGGCTGGGCCATGTCTCACACATGACGGATGGCCGAATACCGAAGGACCTTCTCTTCGGCCAACTGGCGTCTGGAAAGAGGCCGAAAGGGCGACCTAAATTGCGCTACAAGGACACGTGCAAGTGTGACCTCAGTGCTCTCTCTATCAGTGTGAACACCTGGCATTCGCTCGCCTCAGACACACATGTCTGGAAACAGGGAGTGAAGGAAGCTCTTGTTATGTATGAAACTACCTTGGTGAAGGAAGCGGAAGTCAGGAGACCCCTCAGAGAGGTCCATGCCCGTGATACCAGAGCGACGTTTGCCTCCTGCTGCTCACAGTGCGGAAAGGACTGCCACTCCCGCATTGGATTGCACAGCCACAGAAGACACTGCTCGAATCAGTCCAGCTGGGGTGCAAACCCATGATCCCTCGGGATCAAAGGATGCCTACAACTAATGAAAAAAGAGCCGGGGTGGGGTGGAAACCACATGCTCAGTAATTCATATTTCTGCATGTTGCCCTTTTAGCCCCCCTCTCCCCCCAGCCCCCCAAAGAGGGCCTGGTGGTGTAGTGGTTAGCATGGCTGCTTCCCATGCAGTTGGCCTGGGTTCAATTCCTAACTAGCACAGCTTTGCTCCTTACTTCCTCTTCCCCCAGCAAGTGCTCTGTTGGAATTGGAGAGCAGGGATGATTTGCTCCTTGGTGAGATGGGGGGTGTTGGAGTTTTAACCTGTGGTGGTTGGTGTGAGCTAAGATCTGTTGGCCAAAGCTTTCAGACAGCTTAAGTGCAACCCCTTACTGTGGTCAAAGGCGCCCAGAACAAGGGGAGAGCAAAGCAGCTGGTCACCAGGAGCTTCAGGTTTCTCCAAACAGACCTACCCACAGGGAAATGAGAAGTGGGAGGAGAAGAGTGAAGTCAAGCTGCCTCCTGGGTGCTGAGGTAACTCAAGGCCTCCTGGGGCTGCTCTGCTCCAGTGGAGTAGTGGTAGAAATGCCGTCACCACCAGGCTGTGGGTGTTTGCCGGCTTCTCAAGAAAACTGGCAGCAGAAAAATCCTGAATATTTAATACCCAGCCAGGAGTTCCCCTCTTTCTGTTCTTTCCAAATACCTACAGAGAGCCTCTGGTGCCCTTTCATGTGAGAACAATCTCGTGACTGATGCTCACCTGCCCCGACTGCCCTGGCTAGACAAGTGTCAGGTGTGAAGAATCAGAACTCTCCAAGCAGAAATCTCCATCCAGCCCTTCAACACACACCATCCCCTCCCCCTTCTCACTAACACTTTTCCCATCACATTTTTGACCCTCCATCTATTGTCCTTGTGTACGTGAGGAACAGGAACTCTGAGCTCCCCATTTCCTTACCGTCCCCTGGATATACGTAATTCATGTCTAGGTCCAGTGCACAGATGGAGCTGATGTGGAAAGACATGAGACATAAGAACGGCCATACTGGGTCAGACCAAAGGTCCCTCTAACCCAGTGTCCTGTCTGCTGACAGTAGCCAATGCCAGGTGCCCCAGAGGTGCTGAGGGGGACAGTCAGCTGGGGAAGGGTTATTTTTTCTCCTCTCTGGGCAGGTGTGGATAGAACTGAAGAGAAGAAAATCCTCTTCCACTCTCTGAGGATGATGGAAACACCAATTTCTCCTCTCTTCACTTCTACGAGAGCTGAGGACAAGAAAAGACTTTTCCTGCCTTAGGCCAGGATGTCAAAGGAAACAGAGCGAGAGAGAGAGCAGAGCCCTGGCTGAGTGTGTCTTGGGGTCATGACTACAGCTATTTTGAATATTTCAAAAAGCTCTTTTGACATAGGGACTGTGTAGAGAGGGAATAGCACCTCGTTCAAAATAAGCCATAGTCCTTCCAATGACTGTATTCAGAATAGGCTTCGGTGTCTGCAGCTGCTGTATGTCAAAATAGCTGAGCCATATTTTGAAATCCATATTATGTGTAGTAACAGAGAGTAAGCCAAGCTAGTCTATACACTATCAAAACAAAAAGCAGTCAAGTAGCACTTTAAACTATTTTGCTAGTTTTTAAAGTGCTACTTGAATGCTTTTTGTTTTGACATTGTGTGTAGCTGTGCTATGTTGGACTCGGCTATTCTGGAATACCTCTTCTGGAATACCTCTCTCAGGAATAATGCTGCTGTGCAGACATAGCCTTTGGCTGTGTCGACACATGCCGCTTCTTCTGGAAGCCTCAGGCTAATGAGTTATCTGGAAAATGCTAATGAGGCACGGATGCAAATTTTCCACACCTCATTAGCATATCAGCACATGGTTCAGAGTCCAGAAGAAGCTCTTCCTGACTCCGAAGTACATGTGCAGACGTGTGGCCTGCGGGGATCTTCTGGAAGGAAACCCACCTGTGCCCCAAACTCCCTCACCAGTGCCCCCAGAGCCCTGAAGTCGCTCTTGACCTGCTCAGCATCACACTTTGCCGTATCATTAGTGCCCACATGGATAAGAAGCAAAGCATAGTAGTTAGAGGGACGGATAATCCTCGCCAACACCTCTGTAATGTCTTGGATACGGGCCCCCGGCAGGCAGCACACCTCCCGAGATGAACTGTCAGGGCGACAGATGGGCACCTCCTTCCCCCTTAGAAGAGAGTCCCTGAGCACCACTAATCTGCACTTCCTCCTCTCAGGGGTGGCAGCAGACTTCCCAGCCGTCGGGGCACGAGGCTTCTCCTCTGCTGTGTGGGGCGATTCTTTGTCTCCTGTATCAAGTACAGCGCGTAACGGTTTCCTAGTACCACGGTGGGAGGGTTCGGAGCAGGGGTGGAACACTGCCTGCTGCCAGCAGTAACCAGCTGCCAGTGTCCCCCCGATCTGTGTTCTCCTCCACCAGTGGTTTATCAGCCGTCCTGTGTCCTGGGACAGTGACCTCAGCTGTCTCCACACGAATACTATCCAGGAACTGCTCGTGGAGTCGGGTACTCCTCAACCTGGCCACCTCCTCCTGTAGCTATCCCACCTGCCCCCTGAGAGATTCCACCAGCAGGCACCTTTCACACTGGATGGTGCCCCCAGCCTGGGTATCAGTGAGTGGGAATTGCAAGCCACAGTCCCTGCAAAGCCGCACCAGCATCTGGGCAGAGGCATCCATGGCCAGGCAGTCTGTCTGGCTACAGGCGCAGGTGGAGGAGACAGGAGTCGTGTTCGCACAGGTGTTGGGGGTCTTCCTAACCATCGTAGGCCTCCCTCTGTCACATTCCCTCTTCAAGTCCCCGTCTGCAGCTCCCTGTCCGTGTCTCTCCCCTGGTCGCCCTTGCCTCTGACTTTCAAAGCCGACTGGCCTGCGTCAGGCCCTCCCCCCTGGGAGTCACACAGGGAAAGGCTGATGAAGGCAATCAAGGGAACAAAGGTGAGGCAGGCATCCCACCTGCCTCAGAAACTGAAACTGAAACTCACACACCTGAAATCAAAATGGCAGTTCAGATTCAAACAGTTAAGCACACGCACTCACTCACTCACTCACTCACCCGCCCCAAAAGCCAGCGCTCTCACCTGGTAGCTTCTGCAGCGGCAGGATCACTTGCTCTGCCTCTGAAACTCCCGTCTGCAGTGCCCTGTCCACTTCGCCATGAAGTCTAGCCCCAAGCTAAGACTCCTTTCTGCAGCCCTATTGGCAGCGTCCCAGAGCTGTTGATTGACTGGCTGACCCTGCTTTAGGCAGCGGCAGAAACAAAAAGTTGTGTCAACAACCAGAGCGAACTTGCAAATGTTACAGCTTCTTACCAAGGGCGCTGATGAGCTCTGTCCCTGAACAACTTGCAGCAGAAAGAAGAACCAGGCAGAAGTTCTCTGTCTGAGCTGGAGTTCACAGATGCAGTGGATGCCTGTTTCCCTCCCATGCGACTCAGCACGTACAGTTACAGTCCCCTCGAACTGGCACACCAATGTGAATCTGATAAACTCTTGCTCGAGCTGGAGCTGCTGAGCTGTCAGCCGGCACTTTAATGGAGTGGGCCATTTTGTTAATGACCATTTGCATGGCCATTTCAAAGTGTTTGGCTTGTGCAGACGTAGCCTTAGAAAGACGTAGTTTTCACAGCTCAGAAGAGAAAAATTGTTCTCTATTGTTGAAATATATCGTAAACCTTCCCACAGAGCTGTCACTAAAAGCAGTGGGAGTACATCTGGGTAAACGTGTGAGTGTAGGAGGCTCTGAGTGTGTGTGGTCGTAGAATCAGAGAATCGTAGAACAAAAGAGCTGGAAGAGACCTAAAAAAATCATCGAGTCCAGCCCCCTGCCCGAGGCAGGACCAAACCCATCAGATCAGCCCTGCCAGGGCTTTGTCAAGGCGAGACTTAAACACCTGCAGGGATGGAGACTCCACGACTTCCCTGGGGAGACCATTCCAATGCTTTACCACCCTCTGAGTGGAAAAGTTTTTCCTAATGTTCTACCTGGACCTTTCCAACCGCAACTTGAGTCCATTGTTCTGTGTTCTGCCATCCGTGACCACTGTGAACAGCCTCTCTCCAGCCTCTTTGCAACCTCCCATCAGTAACTTGAAGGCTCTTTTCAAGTCCCCCCTCGGTCTTCTCTTCTGCAAACTAAACAGTCCCAATTCCCTCAACCTTTCTTCAAAAGTCATTTGCTCCAGCCCCCGAATTATTTTGGTCACCCTCCGCTGGACCCTCTCCAGTGTATTCACATCCTTCCTGTAAAAGGGGGCCCAGAACTGGACACAGTCCTCCAGATGCGGCCTCACCAAAGCCGAATAAAGAGGAACAATCGCTTCTCTGGATCTACTGGCAACGCTCCTCTTGATGCAACCTAACATGCTATTAGCTTTCTTGGCTACAAGGACACACTGTTGACTCTTGTCCAGCATCTCGTCCACTCCAACTCCCAGATCCTTTTCGGCTGTTATTCCCCACTATCCCTCAAGTGTTAAAGTTTCATGAAAGGGAAAAAAAAAAACCAATGAGGAAGAAAGCAGAGCAGGTGAGGGTTGGACATCCCTGGACCCAGCCTCCCAGAGCTATCAGCCCTCACTGCACAGCACTCCTTACTCAGGTAGGAGCGGCAGGATCACTCTCCCAAGGGCACCAGCACTCCACAGCAGCTCCATTGGCTTTCTCTGCTTCTCATTTCCTTGCCAGGTCTCCTGGCCTCAAGAACTCCCTCTCTAGGAAGCGAGAAAGTTATAGAAACAGGAATCCACCACCAAAGCCAAACAAACACAGCCACACTTTAGCAGAGACTTGTGGGGCATCCAAGAAATCCCATTCAGCCTGGTTCAAATGCCGCTGGCTATGTCTGTACGACAAAATTAGGTTGAACAAGTTTGTCGTGGCTGATTTTAGGAAGAGGGAGGCCAACGTTGCTGAAGAGAGAGACATTTGCAGGCTGACAATTCTGGGCTCCTGGGAAAGGAAAACCAGCAGTGGGAGAATATGGACATGGAACCGACTCTCGACTCACCTGAAAGGGGAGGAGGTACCGCTTGAGCTAACCCCCCACATATGCAAGCTGTTTGAGGCACCAGCCAGGGAAAGTGAAGGCTCCAGAGTCTGAAGTGGAACAGTGTCAGATGTGTGTGGTGGGAGGGGAATATGTACATTTGGGGAAAGGGTCCTGAGTCCTGGATCCCAGCCACATGCCTGGGCACAAAGAGCAACAGCTCCTGCATGAGGTGTGTCATGGGGATAAGAGTTACCCCCATTAAAAAGCACCACACCTCAGAAGAGAAAACCACTGTGATGTAACCCAACAAACCCAGCTGCACACCCAGTTCGGAAGCCCCAGCTGGCCTTCCCAAAATTCCCACTGAGGTCCATCACACTATGACCAGCCCTCCCTTCGCCTTGCTGGACACCCACAGACAATGTCCCGTCCAGCCTTTTCCATCAAGACCTGGATTCTCCCCTGGAGCTTCAGTGGAGGCGACAGGAGAGCAACAGGGGCTCAGCTGCAGCTTTGGCGCAGGGTCTTGAGCCAAAAGCCACGCCATCTTTCTTAGTGGCGCTTGCTTCTTTCCTCTAGTTCCTCTTTGGCAAGTATAGGAAAACAGGCCGGGGGAAAAGCTGGCCTCCAAGGGCAGAGGAGGCCAAGGTTGAAAGCTGTTAGGAAGAGCTGATTGGCCTTTTGCCTCTAGTTTGCCCCCGATGGCACCAAGGGGCGTTCTCTTGGGCCAGGAGGTGATGGTAGAGCACAGGCCGGCGGGAGAAACAGAAGCGCCTGCCAGAAGAGGAAAGGGATGAGCAAGGATGAGATGCCGCGTTTCTGTCTGCTTTCAAGTGGGAGCCATTTTGCAGGCCTGGCTAACACGAGAGCCCAGTGGGCTACAGAATCTCCACTTTCTTCTTTTGCCTCTTCCCTGAAATGCCATCCGCTCGGGAGGCACTCGCCCCGACGCATGCAGCCGGGCCTAGCTGGGCAGAGCGGCGGCTCCCCTCTCCCCGCCTCTCCATAGCTTAGGAAGGTCAGAGGGAGCTGCATCTTTCCCAGGCTCCTGCTCCTGCCCTCTGGGGAAACCTTTGTACAATCAGAGCTCTGAGAAAATCACTGAATGACCCGCCCCAGCTGGGAGTGTGTTGCAGAGGGACTTTCCAGGCTGCAAACTCCCCAGCACGGCTTGGAACCACAGAATCCTGGGGCTGGAAGGGACCTCAGGAGATCATTGAGTCCAGCCTCCTCCCCAAAGCAGGAGCAACCCCAACTAAATCATCCCAGCCAGGGCTTTGTCAAGCCAGGGCTTAAAAACCTCCAGGGATGGAGATTTCACCACCTCTTCAGGTAACGCATTGCAGCGCTTCACCACCCTTTTGGGGAAAATAAAAGCAGTACCAGCCCTGTGCTGGGCTATCACTGCCATGACTTGGATTTGAACCAAGGTTTCTGCAGCCACAGTGCAGAGTACTAACCACTGTACAATCACGGCCAGTTGTGAAGGCTTTCTAGCGAGCTTTCCTTTCTAGGGCATCACCCCACAGTCTGGGACCTGGGCCACTGCTCCAGCTGCAGGCAGGACTCTTTGGGCTCCTGGGGCACAAGGCAAATTAACAGCCAGCTGCCCAGAGAAGGGCTTGAGCCTGGTACTGCCAGATAAAGAGCCTGATGCTCATCCAACTCGTGCTGGTAAAAGGGGCTTTTCCTTTTGGCCCTTGACACAAGTGCCGTCAGGGCAGCATTAGAGGAATGTACAATGTTAAAGACGCCCACATTGGAAAAGGCTGGGGGAGTTGCCTCAGGTGGGAAGCAGATGGTTCTGTCTTTTGCTGCACTTCTACATAACACGCGTTCTCTGTGCTAGAAATTGCCTCATTATCGTGGAAAGAGAGAACCCTCTGGCTTCTTTTACAATGTGTCTTCTTCGACACAGATAGAGCCCTCAGCCTACTACCGACCCACCCTCCTCCTCCAGAACACAGTGACCCACAGCTTAAAAGGCAAAAATTGTACAGCGCACAAAAAATTTAATAACATCACAGAATCTTCCACACAGCACAGCAAGTACACTTGAAAAAAAATGGTATTAAAAAGCAGGAAACATTCAAGAAAATACACATAAAACTCAAGCTATTAACACACACCAAGCACAAACTGGATAAAAATTCTCACGTTACTCTGCACAGACAGCTTTACAAACAAACAAACAAACAAACAAACAAACAAAAATTAGGCAACCAAGGAAGGAATTACACACCAAACCCGCTGAAGGAGCTGGAGCGGGTGGAAAGCAAGTTCTTCTCACATCACAGTGATGACACAGACAACCCACAAAGCCTCCCCTTTGTGCAGCCCATTCCCCAGAGTTGCTTCAGCCGAATTTCAGCACCAGAACCAGAGGCTCCAGTAGCAAAGGCAGCGCGTGGATGAGGGACTCTGGACACACCACGCAATGCCTTGTGGGTATGCAAAGGACATCACTGACTCTGCCCCAAAGAGCAGAGGAGCTGGGGTCTCCCAGCTGTGGCAGCTGCCCCGAGAACAGGGCTGATAATAGTTTTTATGCTGTGCCCCCTTTTTGGCCCTGCACTAAGCTGGTCCCCACAACCTGTGGGAGAACCGTAGGAAGGGATGCTGGCCTGTGTCTGGTTCTGCAGATCAGTCTATTGCTGTTGGGGCAGACAGGAGATTGTGACATTCATTCCCCCTTGGGCAAGTGTCTGCCCCTTTCCCAGCTGTGTACTGCACAGCTCAGGAGCTGGGAGAGACCAGAGCCCCTGAGCCAGCCTTGGGAACAGGCCCTTCCTTTCAAGGCAGCTGCCCTATCACTGGCTGCAGCTGAACCAGGGCTGCCCACTCCTTGCCAGGGCATTACACAGGTGAGTGTCGCACTGTCAGGCTGACATATGAGACAGGCTGGGCCCAGCAGCAGCCAGAGCAGTGACCACACCCCAGGGTCAGCATTTCCCCCAGGCACAGACTCCCCTGGCCTCTTCCACACACTGGTCACAGACAGCCCCTGGGCAGTGTTCCAGGGTGTGTGCTGCTGTAGTGTCCTGGTTCCAGGATGTGGCTAAAGCACAGCCCTTGCTGTGAGCAGGATTGGAACCTGCACAGGGAAACCCTATTGGATTTCTAGTCCAACACCATAAGCACTTGACCATCACAGCTGTGAGATCACCTTTGCCCCCCCAGGCCAGAGATCCTGGTGAATGCTCGATGGGCCGAGGCTGGTAAGGAACACTGCCAGACAGCTGGTGGGGTTTACTGCCCTCCCCTTTCTTCAGCCCCGGCCACCTTCAACCCATCTGAGGTGTGTCAGGAGCCCACCCAGGGGATGCAGACGAGGGCCCCTCCTGGAGTGAGACTGAGTTTAAGGACTTCTGACACTCTGGAGAATGAGGAGCTGCTGCTCCACATGACTGGCTGGTGCCAGGATGCTGCAGCCTTCAGCCACCTGTTCTCTGGCCTGAGCTCCGAGGGTCACCCACCTGAACAGCTGAACTAGTGCGGAGAAAAGTGAACGAACTGTGGCAGGCCAACTGCCAGGCCCAGGATGAGGCCAGCCACTCAAGGGGCAGTGGCCGCTACCTGCCCCACTTCCAGGAGTTCAATGGCCTCCTGGGACCCAAGGAGGCAGCACTGACCACCCACATCCTACACACCACCAGGTCAGATGGCGCTTGCCAGGGGGCTGCAGGAGGTGTCAGGACCAGTATCAGGCAGCAGCTCCCACCCAACAGGCACAGGAACAGAAGCCCAGAGCCATGACAGGGGTTCCAGCAATGGGGCCCTCATCATCTCTGTGTCCTGAGAGGTCTCCATCTGGGTCCCCTCCACCTGGGCCTCCCCTGAGTTCCTCTAGGGACACCAAGGTCGGTTTCGTGCATGTTGGACGCCTGGCACAATGGGAGGGGAGGCCAGCAGTGGCCCACTCACACAGCCACCAGCTCCAGTCTGGATGCACTCCACATAGCTGTGCTCCCTGAGCCTCAATGGGGGCCTCATGCAACACTCAGCACCTGCCCCTGAGGACAGCACCACAGGCTGCATGCCCAGGGAGGGAGGCTGACCTACACCGCATATGTCCCACCCACGCAGGGACCCCCCAGCCACACAGATCCCTCAGGGACCCCAGGCCAGATGGGGGGACAAGGTGAAGGGGGGCACACAGCCCCCAGGGCCAGGTCATGGTACTGATGGCCTTTCCCTGGGTCCCCTTCTGTCTCCAGAGCTGCATCATCCAGGGGCCAGACAAGGCCTGTACACAAGCCAGAAAGGCCCACACCAGAGGGCGAGAGGGCTGGAAGTGCACCCCGAAGAGCGCCCACATGGGGCCAGTGCTGGGGCATGTGCTGGTGCCACTGTGGGGAGGAGGAAGCTGCTGCTGTCACTGCTCACACCACCCCCCTGCAGGACGTTACTGCTGTCATGCAGGAGAGGCTGGTGATGGAGCAGGAGGCCTGGGGTTGGGTGGCAGGCAGCCTGGACACCCTCACACAGGCTGTGACCACGTGCCTGGCTCAGCCTCCCACCCCATCACCAGTCCCTCCCACAGCCCCTGCAGCTCCTCCCTCCACATGTCCCTCACAGTGTCCCACAGTTTCCCCCACCCCTCCACCCACAGTCACTGACATTGCTGCCCTGCTCCCCACAACCTTCCCCCATCCCCTCCCTCCCTTCCTGTAGCCCCCAGTGAGCCCAAGCCTGAGCCCACTGGACCCCTTCCTTCTCCCTAGCTCCTGCTGGTCCCAGCTCCATCCCAGCCCTTGTGAGAATATGGAACGTGGCCTCCCACCCGCTCCCCAGAGCCCTTTCTGAGTTCTGTTACCCCACCCCCTCTCCAAGACCTCCTCTAAGTTCCATTGCCCCCACTGCCCACCCCAGGACCCCATTGTCTATAGTCCCCCATCCCTCTTGTTAATCGTTTACACTTCTGTTTATGCAGTTTGGAATCCATTGCCAGAGTTTCATGAAATACTTTCTTTAGCAACACTCCCGTGTCCCTGGTGTCTACTGGGAGGCCGGGAGTGTATGGGAGTGTCGGGGGGGGCGGTTGATAGTGAGAGGTGGGTGCGTGGGAAGGGAGTTGTGGTGGTGGTGGTATGTTGGGGGGTCACATGGGCCCCCGGACAAAGGCCTCCCAGAGGAACTTACTGACCTGCACCCTGACCCTCTGTGCCTGACAGCACGGGAAAGCAGCCAGCTGCTTGGAGCCGTGGCCAGACCCAAAACCCACCCCTGCATGAACGGCTCTTGCTTTACCTCCACAGTGTTGTGAAGGGAGCAGCATGTACCCACCACATCTGGTACATTGCGCGGGATGGCCTCCAGTATCCTGAGGGGGCCCTGAAAGTGCCCTTCAGCCACCTAATATTGCAAGCCCAGTTTAGGAACTAAATAAAAATGTCCTGGCTGGGCTCAGTGTGTCCCATGTAGGGCCAACTCAGCCACTCATGCAAGGGGTAAATGGCATTGGGCATTATATCGGGGGGCTAGTGGTTTCCCCATTTGATAGCTCCCAGGTTGGGATGGATGTCTTCTCCTGCATGCTGCAGCAGAGCCATGAGTTGGAAGATACCTGCATTGTGGGCTCACCCAGACAAACCCACACAGAATGCCATAAATTGCCCCTTGGTGTCCACGCAGGTCTGGAGCACCCCAAAATGGTACCCCTTGCAATTGATGAAGATGCCTGTGCTGCATTCTGGGGCCTGGATAGCAATGTGGGTCCCATCCAGAGCTCTGAAGCACTTGGGGAAGTCCAGCTTCTTAGCCCCCATGAGGGTGACTTGCAGATCCCAGACACGGACAACCCAGTGAAGTAGGTTGTTTTTGATTGCCCAGAAGACCTGAATGGTGTGTGGGGAGAACATGTCCATGTGTGCGTGGTGGGGTGCTCCATGCATCCCCTTTCCCTCCCCCCACCAGGTCCCAGCCACCCCACCCTGTCCCTCTCTCCTGTCTCTGAGGGTCCCCCTTGCCTGGTAGCCCTCCTCCCCGTGGTGGTGAGGTGCCCCAACATGCTCTACCTCCAGCAGAACAGCCGCAACGGTGGCCGTGCCCACCCCCAATTGATGGCCACATGACTTGTGGCTGTCCAGGGTAGTGAGCCTCCAAGTAGCAATGGCTACCCACTTGTGCAAGGGGAGTGTGGGCTGCACCTGTGTGTCATGGTGCTGGGGGGCCAGGGAGGGCCAACGACTTAGCTCCAGAAATCACCTCTTTGTCATACTGAAGATGTGGGGCCAGCGGGTGTCATTCCAGTCCCCCAGAACCAGCCTGTCCCATCACTTGCTGCTGGAGGGTGGCAGCTCGGAGCAGTGCCTACAGGCTGACCATGGCCTGGATGGGTCGGGCACCAGGGAGTCTCTGGGGGCCATTGTGTGCCACCAAGTGGCTTCTCCATGTAGTTGAGTTCTCGGTGCTCTGGGTACAAGCCAGCCCTTGGCATGTGCAGAATGAGTGTGTTTTGGAGGAGCCCTTTAAAGGAGCAACAGGCTGCAGCCCCCAGAAGGGCTTATCTGCCTTGCTAGCACAGCCATGGCATTTTCTGGCCCTTTTCTCCCAAAAGAGCACCCTGTCACATGTGGCTGCTTCCTTGCAAACCAAGGGCCTGGTATTTTCAAAGAGCGGCTCACAATCTCCTTTCGCTTCGGGCATGTGGACGCTCGCTTTCAAAAGCTGATCTGTCAGAAGGTGGCTTTGGAAAGTTTGCCTTTTGACATCACACTGTGGTGTAGACTCAGCCAGCCACGGAGAAAAGGGTAGAAAAGCAGAACCAGGTCCCCACGTGAAGATTGCAGCATAGTGTAACAAAGGAAATGTGTGTGTACATCAAAAAAGGATAAAATTCTTTTAACAACTAAGAAACAAAAACTTTTAAACACCATTTTCACTCTGTCTGCTTCTGAACATTTCATGTAAAAGCAGCTAACGCAATTCTCCTCACTCTAAAAACTTCTTTTAAACTTTACAATAAGAACCAACCACTCAGACTAGGTTCTCTTCTCCTTGTTTCTAAGAGAAAACAAGAACAGTCATCAAGAGCAAACAACAGCACTGCCTGCTTATCTCATGCTCAGAAGAGAACACTTCAATTCATCATCATGGTTGGTAAGACCAAAAACACCCACATACACTTCTCTAGCTAAACACTACAGAAATGACCCCTAAAAGTACACTCTTAACCACATGCTCCTCAGCTGCACACCCAGCAGAACAGGCACAAGCTTCCTGCCCATGGGGAACATTTTCAAACAGCTGCTTCCACCCTCCTCGAACTAAGGGACAAAAGTCTAAAACCAACCACCCCTTTCGCTGAAGCCCAATTCACCCGCTTTGGGACGCAGTGTATCAGAGGTGGTCGCATGTGGCTGTTTGCAGACACACCCCTCCTGATTAGCATACAGCGCCCTTTGGAGTCAATCAAACCCTCTCACTTTTACTTCCCCAATCTGCCACTTTTCTTACAGGCTCTCATGTGACAGGTATCAGGCACAGAGGACTCTGACAGGTTAGTTCCTTCTGGCCATCTGTGCAGGTGATGTAAAAGGAATTTAGAGAGGCACTGAAATCAACAGGCACCAATTGAAATGAAAACAAAAAAGCAGTCAAGTAGCCCTTTAAAGACTAACAAAATAATTTATGAGGTGAGCTTTGGTGGGACAGACCCACTTCTTCAGACCAGAGCCAGCCCAGAACAGACTCAATATTTTAGACACAGAGAACCAAAAACAGTAATTAAGCTTGACAAATCAGAAAAAAACTATCAATGTGAGCAAATAAGAGAGCAGAGTGACAGGGCGGGGCGAGGGTCAAGAATTAGATTAAACCAAGTATGCAAAAGAGCCCTTATAATGTCCCAGAAAATTCGCATGCTGGTTGAAACCAAGTGTTACTGTGTGGAATTAGAATATGAAACAGAGTTCAGCAGTTGTTCTTTCCAAAGCAGACTGAAAATTCTTCTTCAATAAGACGCAAACTCTTCAGTCATTAACAGAATGGCTCACTCCATTAAAATGTAGACTAACTGTTTTGTGGATCAGGAGTGTTTTGATGTCTGTTTTGTGCCCAAAAACTCTTTGTCACAGAGAGTTTGAAGTCTGTCCAATATACAAAGCACCCGGGCATTGTTGGCACAGGATGGCATAAATGATGTTAGCAGAGAAACATGAGAATGTGCCTGTGATTCTGTGAATAATCTGGTTCGGTCCAGTGATGGTATCTCCAGAATAGATATGTAGATAAAGCTGGTAGTGGGCTTTGTTGCAAGGAAAAGTCCCAGAACTGGTGTTCCTGCGGGATAGACTGTAGATATTGGTCAGAATCCTCGTAAGGTTGGGAAGTTGTCTGGAGAAGAGAACAGGCCTGTCACCAAGGGCCTTCTGGAGTGTGGCATCCTGATTAAGGATAGGTTGTAAGTCTTTGATAATGCATTGCAGTGGTTTGAGTTGGGGCTGTAGGTGATGACCAGTGGTGTTCTGTTCTTGGCTGTTTTGGGCCTCTCTTGGAGTTGCTGGTCTCTGGGTATTCGTCTGGTCCTGTCAATTTGTTTTTTTTATTTCTCCTGGTGGGTAATTCAAGTTTATGAATATTTTGTAGAGATCTTGTAGTTTCTGGTCTCTGTCAGTTGGATCAGAGCAAATGCGATTGTATCTGAGGGCTTGACTGAAAACAATGGATCTCGTTATGTGTTCAGGATGGAAGCTAGAAGGGTGTAGGTAAGTATAGCGATCAGTGGGTTTCCGGTACAGTGTGGTACTGATCAGACCATCCTTGATTAGTACTGCAGTGTCCAGGAAATGTATCTTTTGCATGGAGTAATCGAGGCATAAGTTGATGGTGGGGTGGAGATTGTAAAAGTCTCTGTGGAATTCTTCTAGAGTCTCTATACCATGAGTCCAAATCATAAAGATGTCATAAAGGTATCTTAAGTAGAGGAGGGCTAATAGGGGATGAGAGCTGAGGAATCGTTGTCACTTCCACAGCTAGGTCAGTGCAGGGCAGCCGACGTTAACCTAATGGTGTAATATAGACAAGGTTTTAGTCTCACTTCCCAGGTGGTGTTTCCAATTCAGCCGAAGCTGGTGGTGGTGGTCGTATTTGGCTAAAATCAAGGCAACTCATCTTTTAGACTCTTGTGGACCCACCTCAGGCATCCTGATGCTCATGGGCCTCCGGCCCCAAATGGTGAAAGCCTGGTCTGTGCCCTTTGCCTTGGGCTGGAAATATTATTTACTAAGCGATGATCCGGCTCTTTCTGGCCCAACCCAATCTGATGAGGCCATTTTTCAGGGTTGGGATGAAAATGGTGTTGGGTCCCAGGAGTTGGGGGTCGATGTTCCCTCTGACCTTTTCCATCCAGGTGTGGAATGCATTTTATGCACACTCAGGTGTGAGCAAATGTGCACCATCAGTAGAAACAAGAAACCGAGCTGGGGATGCTCTGCTAACGGGCTGGGGAGCATTGGAAACTCTGCTGAGCACTCGCACGAGCCCACAGCTCACAGGGAACACCGACGGCGGCTGCAGCACAAAGATGGAACTTGCTCAAGTAGGTGATTTTTCTCCCCAAGTCTCTTTTTGTAAGGCAGCAAAAAGGGAAAGGTGGCTGGGACCCCCCAGTCGTTTGTCTGCCAACTAGGCCTGATTTGGGACAGAACAATTTAGGTGACTTAACATGAAGTCTTGGCCAGGGGCCTGAGACAGGGGAGCGTAAGATGGGGAGCAGCAGAAGGCGCTGCTGGAGAGGTGCCAGTGAGTGCACTGTGGTTTGGTGGCAGTGAAGTGAGTTTTCTGGGTGTTTGCTGTTTGATGCTGATCGCAGCTGATTTCTGTGATGGTGTCAGGTGGGATTGTGTGTCTGGGAGGGTTTGATCCCTTGTTCCCTTGGTTGCCTTTGATCAGCCTGAGGCTCAGCCTGCCCCTGTGTGACTAAGGAGGGGGAAGGCCTGAGCTGGGTGAGCAGCTTTAAAAGCCAGAGGCAGAGCAATAGGGGAGGGAAGGAAACAGGGAAGTGTAAAAGGGAGTTTGATGGGATCAAGTTAATGCCTTTGGCTGTTTCTGAGCCCCTTGATGCTATTGAAATCTCCACAGCAGTTCCCATCCCTTGTGTCAGCAGAGAGGGACTCAGCCTGTTTTCTTTTCTCCCTTCCCTTCCACACCCCCAGAGCGTTGCAGGCACCACAGACAGGTGTGTGTCTCTCTCCCCTTCCCGTGGCATCCTTCTCGCTACAGGCTGAGACCAGCCAACTAACCCAAGGCTCAGCTACCAGGTGGGGCTGGTGACACCGCTCCTGTGCTGCATTACAGAGCTGGTATTCATGCAGTTCTCAGAGCAGAGAAGAGAATCCTGGTGCAGATGGTGGGTGTTGGCCCCTTGACTGTGTGGTCACACTGCCAGAGTGGGAGGTTCACCTTCACTCTCCTGAGAGGTTCATATCTGAATTCTGCCTCACTCTTGCCCCTGCTCTAACAGAAATCCAAAGCAACCACTGGTGCGCTGTTCGGAGAGGCATTGAATCAAGGCCAGTTCAGCATGTGGAGAAAGCCACTTGCCTCAGGAAGGAGATTTGAACCCACCTTTCCTTCTGGAGGCCAGAACATCCAGGGAAAGGAAAGATAGTATCTTACATCTGGCACCTTAGACCATGCAGCCATCCCTACACTGCTGAAAAGAATGCTCTTGAGCCACTGATTTTCTTTAATATTTTATGAGTCAGGCAGACAGTTTCCATACACAACTGTAGCACAACTCTTTCAACACCAAACAGCCATTCTTCAGCACAACAAGTTTTTATACACAGTCACCCTGACCTAATGCTGGGACGTGCTTTGACGTTAGCTGAAAAGAAATGGATGAAGGAGAAACTGCCAGGTTGCCACCCTGAGGGTCGGAATTCCTCTATTATCATATTTGCTAAATAGGTGGCAACCAAGCACCCAAGTGATGGGAGCTCTTATTGGCTCCTATTCTCCCCTATCCTTAGATATTAAAGTTTCATGAAAGGAAAAAAAAACAATGAGGAAGAAGGCAGAGCTCTTAAGGATTCTTCCAGAAATGAGTTGGCCCCACAGAAGAGGAAGCAGGACTGTTTCTACCTGGCTTAGAACAAGCGACTAGTTACAAGTTAGACCCATGTGCTAACCACGACACTGCAGAAAATACACACTGACATTTTGATGCTTTTCTGAAGTGTTCACAGGAGCCAGTGCATCAGCAAGTTTCCCTTCGAAGAACGGGCAAGCAAAGGGCACGAAGAACTTCTAAAAACTTCATCAATAGCAGTGGTGCAATAGCTTCTCCAATTCGCCTTTCTCACAAGGAGGAGAAACAGAGACAAACCGTCCAACCAACAATGTTCATATCTGCTCAATGTTTCCTGCCACCGCCCAGGGACCCCTTCAACAAACCAGGAAAGCAAAATGCAAGACCCTCAATGGATTCTCTTCTTGCCATTGGTTGCACCCACAGCACTTAGGAGAGGCAGACATGGTGTTCCCAGGCTCCAGCCCCAGTGCAGAGGAGGCCCAGCAGCCCAGTCACAGCCCTGCCAGGCCCAGGAGAGGGAGCAGATGCAAACAAGCCCTAAAGGCAGAGTGCAGCTTGTAAGCTGGGGGAGAAAAGAGTCAGTTATACACAAGCAGACGGTCCTCTGGTGTAAAGCACAGAGCTCAGGACTCTGCCTCTTGCAATCTGAGTTAAACTCCTCAGTAGGAGCGTCTCTGTCCCTTTCCTCACAGCAGTGCAGGCTTGTTCCACCTTTACTGCTCTACCCAGCTCTGAGCCCGTGCACAGGTAATGGCGCACAAGCTGCCTGCTTCAGTGACTGCTCCGCTCCTGTCCCCAGCATGTGCAAAAGCTTTCTCCCAATAGCAGGTATGTTTCATACTGTTCAGGGGGTCACCATCATGCCTGCCCTGAAGACAGCCACAGACACCCCAGCCAGGCTGCCACCTCCCCTCTGGCAGGCCCCAGGTTTATTTAACACAAACCATCACCTTCCCCTTCTCAATGACACTTTTCCCATCACACTTTTGAACTTTCCATCTCTTGTCCTTGTGTAAGTGAGTCGGATGAGCACCGAGCTCCACATTTCTCACCGTCCCCTGGGTAATCATAGCTCATGTACATGCCCAGTGCACAGCTGGAGCGAATGCAGAAAGCCCTGAAGCTGCAGAGCACTGAAGGGGGACAGTCAGCTGGGGAAAAGTTTTCTTCTCTCCTCCTTGGGCAGGTGAGGATAGAAATGAAGAGAAGAAAATCCTCTGCCACACTCCAAAGAGGATGGAATTATCAATTTGTACTGTCTTTGCTTCAACCAAATCGGAGAACAAGAGCAGCCGTGTGCTACCAAAGGCCAAGACATCAGTGCAAGCTGGGAGAGACCTGCTGTGTTGGCTGAGAAAATCACTATCCAGGCAAGAAAGAAACTGCCTAGGATGGGATGTGGAACCCATGACCCTGGGGATAAAATCCTTTGCATTTTCTACCAGGGGGAGCAGTCACTACACCAAAGCACCTCCTCTTCCAGCACGCAGCAGATGGAGTCAAGTGTGCATAAGTCAAATGTGTGTGTGAAATTGTTCACAAGTGCCTGACTGCAGGCTCTGTCTTGCTCTCAATTGGGTGTTCTGGTCTCGGTGGGGAGACACAGCTTCAAACCCCTCTCCTGACACACCCACCTTTGACCACAAGAAATAGTCTCATTTCAGCTTCTCCAGTCACATTAGATAAGTCCGTGTTCAGGATCTCGCAGAGGCTCTTTCCCACCCTCCCCTCATGGGCAGAAGAAAACGCGGCATTTCCACACACACCAGCCTGTCAGGAGGGCAGAGCTGGGTGACTCCAACTGCCCGTCTCCTCTCACTGCTCTGTAGAACTCAAGGGATCTCTCTGAACACCCCCCAGAACTACAGCACCAATGTCCTGCCATGGATGTACCGGAAGTGAGCGTCTCTAACTCCTACCTGGGTTTTCCCACCCAGCCAGCTGCACAGAGGGACCAGAGTTGTCAGAGATGAGCTGTAACGTATCCAGGGGCTCCCCTACTCCCCCTGCCTATGCACAGAGCTTCAAGGGAGGAGAAAGGCTGGTGGGCAGGCAAAGCCAAGGGCCCCGTTCCATGGATTGGAGCTCCTGGTGATGTGAGATCAACCCTCCTCCCTTGGCCTCAGGGACAGAGCTGCAGCCAGCTGGGTGTGTGCTCCTGGAAAAGGCTCCAGGGAGCAGCAGCAGCGGATGTGGGGAGGGCAGAGCTGGGGTAAGTGAAAGCAAAAGAGGAGGGCTCCTCTTGGGGTGTGTCTGTTATCAGAGCTCTTCCATCCATAGGACAAATGTGGGTGGCTGCATTAGGCCCTGTGTTTTGGGGGCCCAGCAGCAGCTGCCCCACCCAGCCTTTGCCTGGGAGTTATGAGGGGTAACCTGGGGTTTAGAGCCAAGAACAGTGGTGGAAGAATTTTACCACAAGGCTTCTGGAAAGGAGCCCCCCTCACTCCCAAGAGGGCTATAGCAGGGCTCTGTACAGACAAGGTAACTTGACTTTCCTTGTCTCCTCCCCCATTTGCACTTCCTCAGGGGCAGAAGGCGCAAGCAGACCTCTGTGTTGTGCAGAGACTTGTCGCTCCTGAGCTGTGTCTACACGTGCACGCTACTTCGAAGTAGCGGCACTAACTTCGAAATAGCGCCCCTCGCGGCTACACGCGTCGGGCGCTATTTCGAAGTTAACTTCGACATTAGGCAGCGAGACGTCGAAGTCGCTAACCTCATGAGGGGATCGGAATAGCGCCCTACTTCGATGTTCAACGTCGAAGTAGGGACCGTGTAGACGATCCGCGTCCCGCAACGTCGAAATTGTGGGGTCCTCCATGGCAGCCATCAGCTGGGGGGTTGAGAGACGCTGCCTCTGCAGCCTGTGCGGGGCTCTATGGTCACCATGTGCAGCAGCCCTTAGCCCAGGGCTTCTGGCTGCTGCTGCTGCAGCTGGGGATCCATGCTGCATGCACAGGGTCTGCAACTCGTTGTCGGCTCTGTGTATCTTGTGCTGTTTAGTGCAAGTGTGTCTGGGAGGGGCCCTTTAAGGGAGCGGCTGGCTGTTGAGTCCGCCCTGTGACCCTGTCTGCAGCTGTGCCTGGCACCCTTATTTCAACGTGTGCTACTGTGGCATGTAGACGTTCCCTCGCTGCGCCTATTTCGATGTGGTGCTGCGCAACGTCGATGTTGAACATCGACGTTGCCAGCCCTGGAGGACGTGTAGATGTTATTCATCGAAATAGACTATTTCGATGTCGCCACATCGAAATAGGCTACTTCGATGTAGGCTTCACGTGTAGACGTAGCCCTGGTGACCAGCTGTGTCTGTCCTGGGCCTTTTTGGCCACATTTAGGGGTTTGCCTTTTCTGCAGTAGGTGCTCTGGTCATTGGCTGAAGCTGAAAAGGCTGGGGTGGAACTTGAAGGCCTTAGGAATTTGACTGGCCTTAGGCCCCAATAACCAACACAGTTTAGAAATCCAACACATTTTCCATTGGGCCACTGCAGCCCCTGAGGGTTCTCTGTTGTTGTGTCGTCTGGCACTCAGAGGCGAGAGACACCCAGAGTTGGGGGTGGGTTTCCATCCCTGGCTGCTCAGGCTAACAGCCACCAAGACAGCTCTCCTCCAGGAACTTTTCATTCTTTTATGTGCCTGGCGAGAATTGTGCCCCTCACAACGCTATGAACACACCTCTGAGACCAGAGAATTCAAGGAAAGAATTCAAAAACCATGAGCTCGATTTCTCCAGGGCAGAAAATTTTCAAGAGAAAGAAATGCAGACAGACAGACAGACAGACTCACTAGGTCAGTATAGGGAGGCTGCAACTGCCTCTCTTTCCTCCACTGAGGGCCTCCCTCTCCTTTAAATCAGGCACCACAAAACTGACCTGTACATTGTCGACCAGATTTTGCAGTACAGACATAGCGACCGGCACTTGAACGGGGCTGAACGGGATTTCCAGGGTGCCACGAGAGCCTCTGCTCAAGTGTGGGTGTGAGCATTTGCCTGGGGGTATTAGAGTCCTGCTTCTGTGACGTTCCTGGTTGCTAGAGGGGGCCTGTGAGGCCAGAACACCCCGAGAGGAAACAGGAGGCAGAGAAAGCCAGAGGAGCTGCTATAAGAGAGAGCTCCTGCTGCTCCTCCCTGTGTGAGGTGCATGGCTCAGCGTGGGCTTGGGGAGAGGGCTGGCTCTGTGTTTTGGGAGGCTGAGTAAAAGGAAGACACAGGGTCACTTTCCCAGCCCACTAGGAAGCCTCTACCTCAAGTTGAAGTTGTGATTCTTAAGCCCTCCTCTGCCGCATGGGCTGGAGAACCTGCCTCTGATGGGGTGTGTTTGGGCAGCAAGCACTTGGGCCATCAGGTAACTGCAATGGGGAGAAGATGAGAACACTGCCATCCGCATCATCTCCTGCCATGGGGCAGGGCTGGCCAGGCTCTCTCCAAGGTCCAAGTCCTTCTCAGTCCCAAGGTGAAAGAAGTAGCCAAGCGAGGTGAGGGAACGAGGTGGCCAAAGCCCCTTCCAAACAGGGTGGCCATCCCCACCACCTGTGAATGCTGGAGTCATCTCCCATCAGGGCTCTAGATTGCTCCCTGCCAGTCACTCAGCCTGTTTCCTTTTCCTCTTTGGGCCTCTGCCCATAGCAGCCAGTGAGGAGAGGACAGGCTACCTGGCCAAGGCTGTTGGTTGAAGTTTTTTGTTTCCCTATTACAAAAGTGTTCCCTGGTCTCATTGAAAGGCTGTCTGCTTGCTGGCACTCACAGGGGCAGGGACTGCAAGGCCCCAGGCCAGCCATAAAAGCAGGAACACAGGCCAGGATACAAATGAGACGCCGTGTTTATTGCTGATTTCAGCTTGGAAACTTTTGGGATAACCAGGGCGCCAGAGACTCTGCTGGGTTCCTCTGCCCCTCTCCTGAAATGCCGTCCACCTGTGTGGGCCACCCTGGAGAAAGTGGTGGTGAGAGGGACGAATTGCTGCTTTTCTATAGCTCCGCTGCTGGAGCAGTGAACTTTAGGGAGTGCTCTGCAAGCTCTTTGCAGAGACTGGTTCATATGTGGCACAAGGGGGTCTTCTTTTTCCTCCCCTTGCTGAGGAAGAGCAAGAGAAAAAAGGAACAGCCGGCTGGTGCCACAGAATCATAGAACAATAGAGCTGGAAGAGACCTAAAAAAGCCATCGAGTCCAGCCCCCTGCCCTAAACAGGACCAAATCCATCAGATCAGCCCAGCCAGGGCTTTGTCGAGGTGAGACTTAAAACACCTCCAGGGATGGAGACTCCACGACTTCCCTGGAGAGACCATTCCAATGCTTCACCACCCTCCGAGTGGAAAAGTTTTTCCTCATGTTCAACCTGGACCTTCCCAACTACAACTTGAGACCATTGTTCCATGTTCTGCCATCTGTGACCACTGTGAACAGCCTCTCTCCAGCCTCTTTGCAGCCTCCCTTCAGTAAGTTGAAGGCTGTTATCAAGTCCTGCTTCAGTCTTCTCTTCTGCAGACTAAACAGTCCCAATTCCCTCAACCTTTCTTCATACGCCATATGCTCCAGCCTCCTAACTATTTTGGTTGCCCTCCGCTGGACCCTCTCCAGTGTATCCACATCCTTCCTATAAATGGGGCCCAGAACTGGACACAGTACTCCAGATGCGGCCTCACCAAAGCCGAATAAGAGGAATAATCACTTCTCTGGATCTACTGGAAACGCTCCTCTTGATGCAACCTAATATGCCATTAGCTTTCTTGGCTACAACGGCACAGTGTTGACTTTTGTCCAGCTTCTCGTCCACTACAACTCCCAGGTCCTTTTCTGCAAAACCACAACAGAGCCAGTCGGACCCCAGCCTGTAACAACGCTTGGGATTCTTCCGGCCCAGGTGCAGGACTCTGCACTTGTCCTTATTGAACCTCATCAGATTTCTTGCAGCCCAGTCTTCCAATTTGTCTAAGTCACTCTGGACTCTGACCCTACCCTCCAGCGTACCTACCTCTCCCCCTAACTCAGTAGCATCCGCAAACTTGCTGACGGTGCAATCCAACCCGACATCGAGCTGTTGATCACTACCCATTGGGCCCGACCTTGTAGCCAGCTTTCTATCCATCTTACCACTTATCCAATCCACATTCCTTTAACTTGCTAACAAGAATATTGTGGGAGACCGTATCAAAAGCTTTGCTAAATCACATCCATTGATTGTCCCCTATGCACAGAGCCATTTATCTCATCGTAGAAGCTAATCAGATTGTTCAGGCATGACTTACCCTTCATGAATCCATGCTGACTATTCCTGATAACTTTCCCCTCCTGAAAATGCCTCAAAGTGACTTCCTTGAGAAGCCCCTCCATGATTTTTCCAGGGACTGATGTAAGACTGACCGTCCTATAGTTCCCTGGATCATCCTTCTTCCTTTTTTAAAGATGGGCGCTACATTTGGCTTTTTCCAATCATCCGGGATCTCTCCTGATCTCCACGACTTTTCAAAGATAGTGGCCAAGGGCTCGTCAATGACATATGACAACTCCTTCAGAGCCCTCAGATGAATTCATTCCAGGCCCATGGATTTATGTATGTTTAGCTTTTTAAATAGCTCCTTATCTCTTCTTTCTCCACCGAAGGAGCTTCAGGGCTCATAGATCTGAGCCAGGATGTTGGTAGATCGGAGTCCTCCAAAGTCATAGAGACTGAGGCTCAAGAGGCTGGTTTCAGGGACACAGTTGGAGCCGGGATCCCCACCCACCCAGAACCAGGGCCGTATTCTCTCCCCAGGGATGGAGCCTAGCACAAAATTGAAGATCTTGGCCTCAGCATCAACAAATGTCACCTGCCCCTGCTCACAGTCGACTCACCTGGATCATATGGGGGGGCAGCTCAGGAGCGGGGGGTGTCAGGGGAGGTGAGAGCCTGGAACCGATCCCCCCGTCGCTGCACAGCCCAGATCATCCCCCCACCCCACCGCAGGGCTATGGCTGATCTGTCCCTTCTTACCCACAGACTCTCTGTCCACACCCACCGCCCAGAGCTGTCCATCCCCCACCTCCACCTCCCAGCAGTGTCTCCCCGAGGAGAACCCCTCACAGCCCAGCACACAGGGCCACGTGTCGCATCTCTCGGGGCTGTCGGGCAGTCGCTGCCGTGCATCTGCCCATCTCACACTTTTCCCACCCTCCGGCCAGACGAGGTGGGGATGAGCCGTGTGCGGATCCAGAGTCACAGTCGCTGCAGGGGAGAGAACCAGAGCGTGAGGGGCAGAGCTCAGCCCTGGGGGAGGGTTTGACGGGTCAGTGACAGAATCGGGCCCAGCTGGAGAGGGACTCAGGGAATCTCCTTCCCCCAGGCTGTGCCCGACAGCTCTGGGATCTCAGCCCAGGACTGGGGAGAGTCACTCACAGGCAGGGACAGGTCAGGGACAGGGTGAAAGGATCGGCTGGGCCAGACCCGGGGCTCAGGATTGTGCCCCCCTGCCCCCACCTCTCCCAAAGAGAGGGACGAGGGACTCTGGGAGCCCCGGCAGATGGTCCAACTCAGCGACCATTGGCAGAGCTCCCCTCCCCCCAACACACCTTCAATCTCCCTGTGTCCCAGCTCTCCCCAGGCTGCACTTTGCTCTGGTGCCTCCCCGCTGCACCTGGCTGCTTGGAAATGTCCCAGCTCAGGCAGCACCAGGCCACACACGAGCAGGAGTGAACCCGTCCCCCCAAATAGCCCTGCTCAGCAGCAGGGGCAGCAGAAGAGTCCCTCAGCCCGGGGCAGGCAGGCAGGGAGAGAGGGAGGGGTTAACACAAGGGAGGGGTTAATGGGGGAATCAGACAGAAGCTCTGAGTGTGGAGGGAGAAGGGAGATTAGGGTTTGTGGGTCTCCAGATAGACGGGACACGTCACTTCCTCCCGGAGACTTTTCAGAGGGCTCACTGCAGCCCTGGCTCCCTCTGGGCTGGGGAACAGGGCTAATTTCAGCTTCCTCAGTTCAGACTAGGCCCGGCCTGCAGCAAATACTGGGCATTCCCCTTCCCGGAACTGACTCGGCTCTTGGCTGGAGTGGGCAGAGCCAGCTGGTGTCATTGCAGCCCTGGGGGCTTTGGGGAAAAGCCAACCACACTTGGGCACCCAGCCTGCAAGCTGCCACTTGTACTGCTGTGGCAGGTCACTGGGGCTGCACGTGGACACCTGAATCCCCCACTCCTGATAAGCTGCCAGAACTGGGTGTGTCTAAGGGGTGATATTCAGCCTTAGGCAGAATTCAGTGAATTTAATACATAGTTAAGACAGAATTAATATTTATAGTATTTTACATTTATCTCCTGACACGCTCCCAGCTGCAAAGGTTTTATCCATTTCAATGGGCAGAGCCGTGGGAAGCTCTGCATGGTCAGAGGTGAAACAATATGGTGCTCAGACAGTAATTACTGAACGGCAGCAGACACCCATTCCAAACTGCAAACTTTGTAACCGTTAAAACCAAAACTGTCAAGAGCACATCTGGAACCCTCAGAACTCCACAGCCTGACATCCAACTCTGCCAAGGGCTCCCGTCGTCTTATTCCTTTGGGCCCTGTCTGTACCCTTCAGTAATGACAAATCGGAAAAGAAATATCAGTTTCTGGAGTGAAATGGATATTTACTGGCATCTACTGATCATGGAATCATAGAGTGCTAGGACAGGAAGGGACCTTGAGAGGTCATTGAGTCCAGCCCCCTGCCCTCGTGGCAGGACAAAGCACTGTCTAGAGTCTAGACCATCCCTGACAGACACTCCTCTAACCTGTTCTTAAATATCTCCAGTGATGGGGATTACGCAACCTCCCTAGGCAATTTTTTCCAGTGTTTGACCACCCTGACACTTAGGAACTTTTTCCTAATGTCCAACCAAAACCTCCCTTGCTGCAGTTTAAGCCCACTGCCTCTTGTTCTATCCTCAGAGGTTAACAAGTACAAGTTTTCTCCCTCCTGCTTATAACATCCTTTTCGATATCTGAAAACCGCTATCATGTCCCCCCTTAGTCTTCTTTTTTCCAAACTAAACAAGCCCAATTCTTTCAGCCTTTCTTCATAGCTCATGTTCTCTAGACCTTTGCTCATTCTTGTTGCTCTTTTCTGGTCCTTCTCCAATTTCTCCACATATTTCTTGAACTGCGGTGCCCAGAACTGGACACAATACTCCAGCTGAGGCCTAACCAGCGCAGAGCAGAGGAAAAGTGGAAGAATGACTTCTCGTGTCTTGTTCACAACACACCTGTTAACGCATCCCAGAATCATGTCTGGTTTTTTTTGCAACAGCATCACACTGTTGACTCATATTTATCTTGTGGTCCACTAGAACCCCTAGATCCCTTTCTGCTGTGGTCGTTCCCAGACAGTCTCTCCCGATTCTGTGTGTGTGAAACTGATTGTTCTTTCCCAAGTGGAGCACTTTGCATTTGTCCTTATTAAACTTCATCCTGTTTACCTCAGACCATTTCTCCAGTTTATCCAGATCATTTTGAATTATGACCCTATCCTCCAAAGCAGCTGCAACCCCTCCCAGCTCGGTATCATCTGCAAACATAATAAGTGTATTTTCAATGCCAATATCTAAATCATTGATGAAGATATTGAACAGAACCGGTCTTAGAACAGACCCCTGCGGAACCCCACTTGTTATATTTTTCCAGCAGGATTGAGAACCAGTAAGAACTACTCTCTGAGTACGATTATCCAGCCAGTTATGCACCCACCTTATCGAAGCTTCATCGAAGTCGTATTTGCCCAGTTTTTTTATAAGAATATCATGTGAGACCGTATCAATGCTTTACTAAAGTCTAGGTAAACCACATCTACCACTTCTCCCCTACCCACAAAGCTCATTATCCTATCAAAGAAAGCTATCAGATTGGTTTGACATGATTTGTTGTTTACAAATCCATGCCGACTGTTTCCTATCACATTACCACCTTCCAAGTGCTTGCAGATGATTTATTTAATTACCCGCTCTATTATCTTTCCTGGTACAGAAGTTAAGCTGACTGGCCTGTAGTTTCCTGGGTTATTCTTATTCTCTTTTTTCAGATGGGCACTATATTTGTCCTTTCCCAGTCTTCTGGAATCTCTCCTGTCTCCCGTGATTTTCCAAAGATGATAGCTAAAGGCTCAGATACCTCCTCTATCAGCTCCTTGAGTATTCTAGGATGCATTTCATCAGGCCCTGGTGACTTGCAGACATCTCATTTTTGAAGTGATTTTTAACTTGTTCTTTTTATATTTCAACTTCTAACCCTACCCCTTTCCCTCTAGCATTCACTATGTTTGGCAATCCTTCATCAGACTTGCCAGTGAAGACCGAAACAAAGAAGTCATACACCCTTAGACTCTGGAAGAATAAAGGAACATAAAAAATAATCTGTCTGTCTGTCTGTCTGTTGAAAATTTTAGGCCCTGCATGGATCAATCTAATTTTTGAATTGTTTTCTGAAATTCTGGGGTCTCAGAGGTGTGTCACTGTGCTGTGAAGGGCACAACCCCAGCTGGGTGCATAAAAGAATGAGCTAAGTCCCTGGAGGAGAGGTGCGTTGATGGCTCTTTAGCCAGGACTGTCAGGGAGGAGACCCCATATGCTGGGTGCCCCTGGCGTCTGAGTGCCAGAGGAGAGGATGTGCTGTATAGCACACAGGGCTCTGTGGTGCTATGGAAAACAAGTTGGACTGCTAAGCTGCCATGGTTGTGTGGAGTTAAGGCCAGTCATTCAAAGGCTGTGGGTTGCAATGCCACCAGAGTCACTGTAATACACATTGCCTGTTGGGAGTGCTGGGGAAGACGGAAGGGCAGGTCCTCCACACAGCAGGGATCTACTCCCCAGAGACCTCAGCTCTGTCCACTCCCTCACTGGTGCTGCCACAGTTGTCACATGTTTAGGCTGTCATTTCCGCCAGTCACTCTGCTGCCAGGAAACACCCCCCATGGGGCAGCTGCCTCATTCACCAGCATGTCACAACTCAGGGGGCAGCTCCTCCTATAGGGAATCTCCTCCATGGGACAGCTGCACCTTTACCCAACGTGACAGCCCCACTGCGAGGGATCCCTGCCATGGGGTGGCTGCTGCATTCCCTGGCCCCCCTTGAGGGAGGTTTCAGGGACACGATTCTCAGCACCCCCCCCCACACGAGGAGGCTGTGGATCCCCCATTCTCTGCTCCCCTTCATCTTGCTGTGACACCTCCATCTCTGGGGCATCTTCATGTGGCAGCAGCCCCCCATCACGGAAAAGCCCTGACAGATGAGAGCAGCTCCCCTATCCCCAGAGACTGGTGTCTGGTGTTTGCCATAGAGCCCTGTGGTCACTCTCTGGAGTTCCCTTTCTACATTGTCCCAGTTTCCCTCTACTCCATCTCTGGGGAGTCCAAACTGCCCACCCGTAGATGGAACCACTTCTCCAGCGTGACACCAGCTTCCGCACACTAAGACCTTTTATCCCTCCCAAGGCCAGTTCCCTAAGTGCCAGGTTGCAACCCTCACACACCAGGGAGTAAACACCTGCTCCGATGAAAGGCTTCAAGTCCCAGCACGGCTACCTTGGGGTTCGCCAGAGACGTCTTCCACACACCTCCCAAAGGTCTCAGTGCAGCTCCAGTCTTGTCATTGACGCATCTTTATTTGTCACCTCTCACACGGCCAGTGTTCCCTAGTCGGTGTTCCCCAAAGTGACAGTCAGGGTTCCCCGGTTGGGGTCAGCAACCTGTGGCTCCAGAGCTGCATGGGGCTTAAGGAGTCATTTGCAGGTCTGGATGCTGCCACTGCTGACTCCTCTGCCACTGCTGGAAGGGGAGTCAGATGGGTTCTGCATTGTCCTACATCGGGCCCTCCGGACTAGAGTTGGAGGAGCAGAGGTACATTCAAGCCTCAGATTGGGTGAGGTATTTGGAGGGGTTTGGACCTGAGAGAGGTTAAGCCTGGGGATGAGGGGTTAGATATTGGCTGAGAGGGATGAAGCCTGGGGATGAGGGTGGCAGATTTGGGGCTGAGAGGGATGAAGCCTGGGGATGAGGGTGGCAGATTTGGTCTGAGAGGGGTTAAGCCTGGGGATGAGGGTGGCAGATTTGGTCTGAGAGGGGTTAAGCCTGGGGATGGGGGGGCAGATTTGGGGTGAGAGGGGCTAAGCCTGCAGATGTGGGGGCAGATTTGGTCTGAGAGGGGTTAAGCCTGAGGATGGGGGGGCAGATTAGGTCTGAGAGGGGTTAAGGGGTTATTAGGGATTCTGTGAAATTCTTTCAAGTTTAAAAGGGTTCTGTGGCCAAGTAAAATTGGGAAACACTGACCCAGGTAATCACATACAGCAGGTGTCCTCTGCCTCCCCCGCCAGCCCCCCTGTGCTCAACAAGGGAGCGCAGCTCTTCCCTTCCAGGGTGGGGGTCCCAGCTGATTGTAGGGAGAAAAAGTGGGTCCTGATGTCAAAAGTTTGCTCCTGCCTGATGTAAACCATCAGAACAGCCCTTAGGGGTCACAGAAAAGGATCAGAAAGGCAAGTGGCCTTATAGTGGCCAAAGCCAAGTGCAGCAAAGCCCAACATCCAGGCAGCACTGGGAGTGGAACGTAGGGTCTCCTCTTTACAAGGCACCTGCTTTAACCAGCTAATTCACAGATCCCGTCATCATCAACAACAGCCATGAGCTCAGCGCCCATTGCAGCCCGACGCCTCCCTCACGATTTCCTTCCCTCTTTCCCTGTTCACTGCGGAGTGGCTCAGTTTGTGTAACTGCCTCTGCACCCATCTACTGTGTCATCTCCCCAATCTCTGTGGGCTCTGTTTTTCCTACAGAAACAGTCTGATACTGCAAATACCAGGGGCGTGATTGCTGGTTCATCGTTCATTCTGCAGATCCACCCAAACAGCTGTAACTTCCGTTGTGTAACCTCCTGGAGCACGGTCTCTTGGGGGTATCTTCCTGTATAACTCCTGGATAGGTCCCCATGTGTTTCTCCCACACGGTGTTGTTTGTGAACCGTCCAGTGTGTGAAGTTGGTTTCTTGCTTCAGGACTGTGAAGAGACCTTGGAAAGGTGAATTTGGAAGCAGCACTTAGCTGAGCACTGGCTGTTTGTTCAAACCTGTTTCTTGAGAAGACCTTTGCAGGCTGGCTTGTTGGTCTAGGGGTATGATTCTCCCTTTGGGTGGGAGAGGTCCTGGGTTCAAGTCCCCAACAAGCCCTTCTTCTGCCTTTCTCTGACAACTTACCCAGCCAGTTGGAGCCCCAAATCCTCCCACCCCTCTTTCTTCTTCCTTTGCTCAGTGCAATGGATCAGATGCTTGCCACTGGATGGCTCAGCTCTGTCAAGATGAGGCTCTGCCAGTGACTATACCCTTCATGCCAGAGGTCACCTTCA
Organism: Carettochelys insculpta; assembly: GCF_033958435.1. Classification (NCBI taxonomy): domain Eukaryota; kingdom Metazoa; phylum Chordata; order Testudines; family Carettochelyidae; genus Carettochelys; species Carettochelys insculpta. Next base: position 169,858 of record NC_134157.1, read on the forward strand.
CAGCCCTGAGCAGAGGCACAAACAGGGCACATCTCCACTACTCCCTCCCTTGGGAAGGGGCAGGAAAATGAGGGATTTTGGCAGATGCTAATGAGGCGCTGACATGAATATGCAGAGCCTCATTAGCATAATGGAGGACATGCAGTTTGTGAAAGTGCCGCTTTGGATGTGCACGCTGCACACGCAGACTGGGGCCCCCAGGCTCCCAAAGCCCTTCTTCACAAACAGCTGCTGCCAGCACTGGAAGCTCCCGAGAAGCGGAACCTTCATTTGAGCACTTGGAGCTCTGTAGAAGTGTCGGGGGGGGTCACTGCTTTGCTCACTGGGCCCCGTTCCCTCCACGCTCCTCGCTCAGCATCCTCCCGCTGAGGCCCCACCTGTGCTCTCCCCTCACTCCCGGTTCACCTCCTCCCATCCCTGCTCTGCCTCTTCCACTGCAGTCTGCCTGCTGCTCTCACCTCTGCTCCCACCGGCCCACCCATCTGCTGCTGTCTCCCCTATTCCCCCCAGGCCTCCCCACCGGCTGCTCATGGCTGTCCCTGCCCTACTCCAGCGGCTGCCCAATGCCCAGGGAAGCCCCAACATTACATGGCGAAGGACCCCTGTTTAGCCTCTCCCTTAGCCTGAGCTGGACACAGCTATGTCTCCCTTTGTAGTGTGGGCTGGAGAGCCTGGCCTGTTAGGGAGCATTTGGGTGGACGGTGGAGGCAGCGAGAATGACAAGCATCAGCTCAACCCCTTGGGGAAAAGGGTCAAGCAGAGAACCCTGCCCTGAGCCTCTTCTCCAGGCACTGGGGAAGGTGACTTGCCAGGCTGGGTCCAAGTCCTTTTCAGACCCGGGTGTGAGACGTAGATGGGGGGAAGAGGTTCACAGGGCCCGGACATGCTGGGTCCTCCTCTCACCTGCTCCCTACAAGCTACTCAGCCTTTTTTTCCCCCTCCAGACTCTCATTTGTCACCTCAGGGACGACAAGCCACAGATGACGGTTGGCCAGCATGGGATGGGAAATACCCACCTTAGCATTAGTAACACCCCACCCTTCCCAAGTGAATTGGAGTGAAACTCCCAAGGGGCCCTTTGGAAAGGAGCCCTGGGCAGCTGCAGGGACATTGTGGCCTCTGGAATGAGATGTGGGTCAGGACAACTATATACAGGCGGGGGAACTGGCTCAAACAGCAGAGCAGGAAAGGTTCACGTGTAAGTGAGGCGATGCTGGTGGTGTGACAGTTTTGTGTCTTGTTTGTGTCGTGACAAACCCCAGGTGGTCATTCCTTAGCCCTGCCTCTCTGGCAATGAAGCCCTGAGACATCCAAAGCTGGGCTCATTTGCATGTACATGGGGCAGCAGCCCCCTCCCCTGCCTGAGCAGGCCTGTGTCTGGTGGGGTCAGGAGGGGCTTGCTGCTCCCAGCCTTTGTAACGTGGCCACCGGTGAGGATGAGAAGAGATCATGATCGAATCTGTAGCAATGATCTCCTGAGCTTCCTTCCCCACCCACCGATCCCTGAACCTGCTCGTCACACCCACTGACACATGGCTGGACACCCACACCCACACGGCCACACAGACCCCTGCCCTGCTCTGGCTCACGCCAGCCTGTCTGGCTGCCTCCAGCCTGGGCTGAGCTCAGGGGACGGCTGGGTGAGCTGCCCTCCAGCTGTGACAGCATCGGGCCCCTCCCACCAGTCTGCTCCCTCGCTCAGTGCATCCCAGGGAGCCGAGTCCTTGTGCCCGGCCGTGGCACTCTCTGCCAGCCAGCCAGCCTGTGTGGAGGAGCCTGGGGGGGTGGGGTCCAATGGCTGGTGCTTTCGAGTTGGGTCAGGAGGAAAGTAACGAACCTTCCCGCACCAGAGCACTGACTGGAGAGCGCAGGGCACAAGCCCACCGCGCCTCACACGCAGCAGGCGCTGTCGCCAGGGGAGCTCTGCCACAGCGCTCTTGTCTCCAGCACTTCTGCCTCTGCCAGGGACAGGGGGCTGGGGCCCAGCAGCTGTCAGCCTTCAATTCTTGCTGCCTGTGCACGGGGCTGGGTCAGTATCACTGCACTGCTCAGGAGTGGGGATAATATTTACACCCCGAGTCATGGAGTGACACCACCACATTTTCTAGCCCAGACCTGGCCGAAGAGTCACCCCCGCTTGGGAGTAAAATGTCTCCAGCTCCTCTGCCAGACAGGGTCCGAACACCAGCAGAGCTGGGCAGGCCCAGGCGGGGCTGGTAGGAGTCAGGTGGGGGCAGACAGCAAAAGCCTCAGGGAGGCAGGCACCAGGGCTTAGCTGGGTAAAGCACCTGCCTAGCGCACAGGAGATCCTGGGCTCAGCTCCCAGTGGCGCCTGGGGACTGGCCGTCTGGGGCAGCTGGTGTTGCCCACTGCCCAAAGACAGGCCTGGAAATTTGGTCTGACCCCAATGGAGGTTATGTGCAGTGATAACACCTGCTGAGGGGTCAGGACTCCAGCACCCCACAGACAATCCTGTCCCTGTGGGAAAGGGGTAGGTCTGAGCTCTCGCAGCAAACGGCACATGGAGGCTGCCTGACTGTGGGCGGCTCCTCCAGTGAGGCCAAGGCCCTGCTTTGTGTGTGTCAGAAAATGACCCCCCCCGCAGAATGGGCCAGTGTCTCGGCTCCACAGCAGCCAGCCCCAGGGAGAAATGCCGGGGGGTCCAGGGTAACACTTCACTCTGCCTGGGCCATTGTCACCAGCTAAACTCCCCCTGCACCATGTTGGATTCTAGTGCCCTGTACTCAGGCTGGCCTGAGTGACACATGGCCATGTCCCAGCCCCACAGCCCCAGCCCTGGCACCTGATTCAGCTGGCACAGCCCGGTCAGGGTGTCTGGGTGCAGTGTGGCCATGTGGTGACATTAGGGCTGCACTGCCATTAGCACACCCAGGCACCGGGCTCAGAGCTGGGGCAGCTGATTCCGGCCTGGGCTGCAGGGCTGTAAAATGCCAGGGGAGACATTTGGCTTGAGCCCAGCCTCTGACACCCCCCGCGGGGGGAGGGTCTGTGAGCCCAGGCTCCAGCCACAGCTCCAATGTCCCACTGCAGAGTTTAGCTCCATGGCATTTGCCCCCATGAGCCCAGGCAGATGCCCCAGGGCAGCTCTTCTGCTGAGTGTGAGCCCTGCTGTGTCTGCTCCACACGGGGAGCTGGGGCTGGGATATGGTCCCAGGGGATTTGCCTCTTGCCCTGGGATCAGATCTGTGGCTCCCAGGAGGAGTTGGCAGCTGGCAGAGGGGGAATCCAGGCCGCCTGAATTGGAAAGCCTCTGGGCTGCTGTAATAAGAATGGAAGTGAGTTGATGCCACCGGCTCATGTAGACAAGCTCTGCAATGCAGCAAGGGACTTTCTGGGGTGCAGCTCACAGCACTGAGGCACATGCCCCAAGTCCCAGCTTCTTGCTCCAGGGACAGGCTGTTGCAATGGGCAGCCCTGGCTCACACAGGGCCAGGTGGATCTTTGAGCTTGGGCCATGTGCACCCAGAATGTGTGGCAATTTGAGCAGGGTGCTGTTGGCCATGCCGCCATCCTGCGACCGTGCTGTGGCTGGGCAGTTGCGGCTCGGGGTCCCCTGGGGATGTGTGGGCTCCAGGTCATGTCTGCTGCCAACGCCCTGTGGCACGGAGGTGTGTCCCCTGTAGGGTATGTACCTGACCCTGCTGAGCATCCCACCCCATCAGACGAATGAGGTCGCACCACCCTTAACATCTCTGAACTAATTTGTGTAGCACAGCCAGACACTTAGACACTTGAATGTCTCTGAAGAGGATTTCCAGAGTTCCACAACAACCTCTGCAGAAGTGCTGGGGACCATGATTGGCTGGGGCAGTGGTGTCCTGTGTTTATGACTTCCCTGATTCCTAGAGCTTTGAGGCCAGCAGAACTGGGGAGGAAACGGAGGGCAAAGAAAACCACTGGAGCTGCTGTGGAGGGCAGGTGCCACTTGGCAGTGTGCTCCTGCTGCCCCTTCCTGGGGTAGCGTGCGGTGCAGTGAGAGCTTATGGGGGGCTGCCTTTGTGTTTTGGGAAGCTGGGTCCAGGCAAGCCCCAGCCTCCCCTGGTCCAGACCCACTTGGAAGCCTGTCCCTTTTGTAGAGATGGTGACTATTAAGCCTTCCTCTGCCTCATGGGCTGGAGACCCTGCCCCGGTGGGGTGTATTTGGACAGCAAGAATTTTGTCCGTCAGGTCAACACAATGAGGACTGGACAAGAACCTTGTGATCAACATCATCTCCTGGGATGGGGAAAGGCTGGTCAGGCTGTGCCCAGGGCCCAAGTGCTTCTCAGTCAGGTGAATCAGTGATAGAATCATAGGACACTAGGACTGGAAGGGACTTTGAGAGGCCATCGAGTCCAGCCCCCTGCCCCAATGGCAGGACCAAGTACCATCTAAACCACCCCTGACAGACAGCTCTGTAACCTGTTCTTAAATATCTCCAGAGATGGAGAATCCACAACCTGCCCAGGAAATTTATTCCAGTGTTTGACCACCCTGACAGTTAGGAACTTTTTCCTAATGTCCAGCCTAAACCTCCCCTGCTGCAGCTTAAGACCATTGCCTCTTGTTCTATCCTCAGAGGCCAAGAGGAGCAAGTTTTCTCTCTCCTCCTTATGACACCCTATGAAGTAAGTAGCCAAGCGAGGGGAGGGATGGAGATGGCCAAAGCCCCTTTCCAACAGGCTGGCCAGCCTCACCACATGTGCGTGCTGGTGTCTCCTCCTATCAGAGCTCCAGATTGCTCTCTGCCAGCTAAATATCCGGTGGCAGGGCCATCCTTACCCATATGCTGACTGCACTGCTGCATAGGACACCTCAGCATTTCCCGTTTCATTCCATTCATTGCAACGGCAGCTGGGCACCTGAGTCCCCAGTCTCAGCCCTGTGTTCCTTCTGTGCTGTGTGGGCCATGCTGGCAGGGAACAGAGAGGCCCTGGGGATGCCAGACCTGATGTACAGGGTCAGGGAGTCTGCTTAGACAGCCCTTTGCCTCCAGCAAACCCTCCAGGGGCTGCAGTGCATTGGGTAGCTGCAGTATCCCTTGTGCAGCAGTGTAGATTGGGGCATATCAAACTCTGGTGCAGCCATGGGGTGGCACAGTGGGGCTAAAGCAGGTTCACCTCCCACTAGCAGCAGCTCCTGGGGGTGAGGGGAAAGTGGCTCCATGCACTCCCTGTCATTCGTAGGCACCACACACCACTTCCTATTGGCTGCGGTTCCCCCTTCCTGGCCAATGGGAAACGCAGGGGCAATTCCTGCAGTCAAGGGCAGATATGAGTTCCCCCTTCAGTGCCTCCCCCGGGGCTGCAGAGGATGTGCCGGCCACTAAAGAGAATACTTGACACTCCAAGGCTAAGGAACAGGGCATAGAAATTCAAAAGTCTTAAGAAGTGAAGCAGGGCCAGGGCCAGTGGGAGTCACAGACTCATAGGGCTCTAGAATTGAAGAGACCTGAAGTGGTCATCAAGTCTAGACCCCTTCCCTCATGGCAGGGCCAAGCACCATCTATCGTGGGGTGAGCAAACCTCAGGGGGCATGAAATTTCATAAGGGGGGCACAGCCCAGTTACCTGCTGGGTCTCAGGCTCATCCGTCTAATGAGAAATGATGAAATCTGTTACTGTTTCTATGTCTGTGTCATCACATTTATACACTGATGAATAAAGTTCTTCTATTTTACAGACTTCTTTTCTTTCACACACCCAAATGGGCGTTTAAACCTGTGAACATCACTGAAATTTCTGTAGGTTCTGATCACATTCGAGAGGTTGTGGGGTAGCTCCTAATTTCAGAGATGAAAAGTGGGGACCAAAGTAAAAAGTTTCCTTATCCCTGATCTAGATATTCCCCGTTGGATATTTATCCAACTTCTAAAATATCTCCAAAGATGGAGATTTTGCCTTTACCCAAGGCATTTTATTCCAGTGCTTAACTGCCCTGATAGGAAATATTTCCTAATGTATCAACCGAAATCTCCCTTGGTGCAATTAAAGGGGAATTCAATTTAATTAAAGTTAAAGGGAAGGAATTTTATGACATGTAGTTGCATTCCCAATTAGATAGATAGATTGATGGATTTTTGGTGTCTATCTCTCTATCTATCTATTGGTAATTACTCTGGACCGATTAGGAATTGTAGAACTCACTGCTCAAAGAATTCAATTTCAGCTTGAGAGAGAAATAAAACTGTGAAATGTACAGACCTGAACACAGAGTTGTTCTGCATGTGAATTATGATGCAGACCCACAAGAGTGGACTTTGGGTCCTTTCCCTTCCGGTCACTGCATTAAAGTCCTCCAGATGCCCCAGGGGCATGAGGCTTTCTGTAGCCCTGGGCACCTTCCAGTGCAGACCAAGTGCCTGTCTGGTGTGCACTCTGGTGCCCTGCTCCCGACTGCGCCATACAGGAGGCCTGTGATGTGCAAGGAGGTCAGACGAGGTGATCTCTGCAAACAGCCTGTGGCACAGAGCAGCCTCTGGTGTTCCCACGCGCAGCCGAGTTGAGCCCCAGAATGTCCCTGAGTGATTGGGGGTGACACAGGGGTGGGAGCTCAGCCATGCAAAGGGGCTGCCAGGGGCAGGACATGAACCCTGCAGGGTACAGGTAGGTGTGGTAGTGACATCACAAGGGCCTCTTACAGCACCTCAGCTGATTGGTTAAAAGAAGTTGGAAGGTGATGACCTCACAGAGAGGCCATGACAACAGCCACGCGGGACAGGCTGCAGGGCAGGTGACATCTCAGACACCCCCGGGGCTTTGCCGCAGGGACTCTCCTTCCTCAGCTCTGCCCACGGGGCTGGAGAGGAATCAGGGTGAGGAAAACGAGCATGAGGAGGAGCCACTTTGTCCCCTTCTCCTGCCCCATAACTTACTGCGCTGGGCGACCGACGTTCATCTGGGGCAGGTCAGAGCCTGATCCAGCTGGTGCTGGGCACATTGAAGGCAGGAAACACTCGGTTAGGGTTCTGCCCTCCCCAGTGGAACTGAAGGGTGAGTGAATCAGGTCCCCCTTTCTACTCCCTTCGCCCAGCGTTGTAAAGCACAAACGCCTGTGAGCCACTAATGCCCCTTCCTCTGGAGAGTCACTAACAGGCAATTTCCCACGGAAAACTCTCTTCAACTGCGTGTTCTCTCTGTATGAAAAAGAAACGTGTTCGACTGCCTGCACCGGCTCTGCGCTGGGGTAAACGGTGTCAGCGTTAATTTGTTGTGCAGAAATGGCCATAGGTGTGTGAGGTGTTCGGGAGAGCTCGCAGCAGCAGTGAGAGGCTTGGCCAAGATTCACTCCAACCATCTGTTTTCTTCGCATCTCACCTCCGGCAGCCCAAAGAACAGAGACTGGAGTCTGGCCCTTGTGAGCACTTTGCCACGCACATTTGACTGAGTCAGGTGACATGCACATTTGACTCCTTCTCCTCTGTGATAGGAGATGGTAAGCTTCCATCTTTCTGGCCTGGCTAACTCAGTTGGTAGAGCATGAGACTCTTAATCTCAGGGTCATGGGTTCAAGCCCCATACTGGGCGCTTTCCTTCTTGCACTCATGCTCTCAGCTGATTGAGCAGTTCTCTAACAGCTGTCCCTGACGTCCTGGTCTAAGGCAGGAAATGTGTGTTCTTGTTCTGGTCTCTTCTGCAAACTGGTATTTCATCATCTTCAGAGAGTGGAAGAGGATTTTCTTCTCTTCGTCTCTATTCCCACCTGCACAAGGCGGAGAGAAGAAATCCTCTCCCCAGCTGCCTGTCCCTCTTCAGTGCTCGGTAGCTTCCCATCTTTCTGCATTGGCTCCAGGTGGGCACTGGGTGTACAAATCAGCTCCAACTGTCCAGGGGATGGTGAGGAAATGAGGAGCTCTTGTTATTCACTTACATAAGGACAAGAGATTGCGGGTTCAAAAGTGTGATGGGAAAAGTGTTATTGGACAGGGGCAGTGATGGTTTGTGTTCAATGGAGGGATGGAGATTTCTGCTTGGAATGTTCTGATTCTTCACTCCTGCCGCCCGTCTCGCCAGGGCAGTGGAAAGGTGAGTGTCAGTCACTAGATGGCTCTCACATGGAAAGGGCACATGGGGCAATTTGTAGTTATTGGGAAAGAACACAAAAGGTGCATCTACACGAGAAAGCGAGATGGAAGTAGCAAGCACAACTTCGAAATAGCATGTGCCACATCTCCACATGAGACACGCTACTTCAAAGCTGCAATCGATGTTAGCCAGTGTGATGTCAAAGCTGCAGCTCCTATCAGAAGATGGGAACAGAGCCCTACGTCGACATCTGACATCGAAGTAGGACGTGTGTAGACATTCCACGTCCCTCTACTTCGAAATAGTGGGGTCCGCAATGGCAGCACTCGGCTGTTAGGAGCACTTCCTGGACTGACTCTGAGCTCCGTGACCTCTGGGGCTCTGAGTGAGGAGAAGGTGCTCCACGTAATGGGGAGCAAGCAGCAGAACGCAGACGTGTTCCCCAGCTGGCCAAGAGCCTGACCACCCGCGGTCACCCTGTCCGCACCCCTCACCGTATCAGGAGTAAGGTCAAGGAGTTGCAGCAGGGTTACGCCTGGGCGCAGGACTCGGCCAGCTGGTGTGGGGCTGTTCCCACCACTTGCCCCTATTACTGCGAGCTCATCGCCATCCTGGGCCCCAGCAACACCTCCTCTCCCCGGCCTTCCTTGATGCCATGGCTGAGGAGACACAGCAGGACGTGGAGCCTGAGTCTGGACCGGAGCCCAGCCCCACACCCCCAGGGCCAGAGCAGGAACCAGTCACTCCACCGTCCAAGTGGTCCAACAATGAGGCTGAGCTTGTGCTGGACATCTCCTCCTACAGCTCCAGCCAGGCATCTGCCCAACGGGCGTTCCCTGACCATGGGGGTGGACTGTCAGGCACGTACCCCACAGGGCACACACACCCCCCCAGGGCATGACCCTGGCATGCCTGGGCCTAGCAGACGACAGCTCACGGATTAGGCCACGGCCACCAGTGCCCATCAGCACCCACACCCTTGGGCAGTCCCATGCGCCCCTGTCCCCCCATGTAAATAGTTAGTATATATCGTTTCCCCCCATGTCCATACTGAGTTATGATGGTGTTTGTTATGTTCCATACTCAGCGGTGAGGTTTTTGGTTGTTTAACAAGGAATCAATTTTATTTTCACACACACCCGTGTTACATGTGGGGGCAGTGAGCGGGTGGTGGGGGCAATGTGCATGTGGTGGGGCTGGTGTGTGGGTGATGGGGACAGTGAGCGGGTGGTGGGGGTGGTCAGTGGGTGGTGGGGGCGGTGTGCAGGAGGTGGGGCTGGTGTGTGGGTGGTGGGGACAGTGAGCGGGTGATGGGGTTGGTCAGTGGGTGGTGGGGGCAGTGTGCATGTGGTGGGGCTGGTGTGTGGGTGATGGGGACAGTGAGTGGGTGGTGGGGATGGTCAGTGGGTGGTGGGGGCAGTGTGCATGTGGTGGGGTGGCGTGTGGGTGATGGGGACAGTGAGTGGGTGGTGGGGATGGTCAGTGGGTGGTGGGGGCGGTGTGCAGGCGGTGGTGTGAGTGTGCAGGGGATACACCAGGGATGGCCTGGGTGGTGCTCACTGGGACCACCCCAGTCAAAGTACTCCCATAGGGCCTCCCAGACATGGACCCACTCTTGGTGGGCCTGATGGCTCCGGGCAGCAGCCCAGCTCACCTGTCCTCCTTCGGGCACCCGGAGGTGCATCTGTTGGTACTGACACATCCATGGGATGGCTCCAATGCCACAGAGCACCTCAGGACAGCTGAAGAAGAAGGGAGGACCATGACTACATGTGGCCAGAGGACTTCCATAAAGAGCCCCCCGACCTAGCTTCTCCCCTCCACCAAACGCACCCCAAAAGCAGCATGCATGCTGAGGCCAGCATCACAAGGTGGAACAAAATCAGCCAATCTCCAAGTGGGGCTTCTTTACTGCAGGGCTCCTTTTAGCAGTGGGATAGGAGATGTGTCCCAAAGAGGCATCCCCAGCTGCTGAGAAGCACAGAAGAACTCAGGGCTTGCCCAGGGTGGCACAGTTGAATGGAGACCTGCCTCAGGGCCTGTAGCTGCTGCTGTGGAAGGACCTATTGAAGTTGGGGCAGAGAAACATTCTTTCCCCTGGGCAAGTATCTGCTCTTTTCCCAGATGTGCACTGCCCAGTCCAGGAGCTGGGAGAGACCAGAGCCCCTGATTCAGCCTTGGGAACAGGCCCTTCCTCAGAGGCAGCTGCCCATGTCACTGGCTGCAGCTAAACCAGGGCTGCCCTCACCTGGCCCCCATGTCTGGCTGGGTACTGCACCCCTGCACCCTGGCAGTGTTTGTGTCTCTGCTCTCCCTGGGCAGCAGCACTGCAGGGGAGTGAGGTGAACACAGCACTGCTGGGCTGACACTGGAGAAAGGCTGGGGTCTGTGAGGCAAATGAAATCATCCCACCCCTTGCAGCCATAGCTCAGCTCAGCCTCACACAGATGGCCTGTACTTGGATTCTGCCCAGCACAGGAGCTGGGAGGCAGCAGGCTCAGCTGTAGTGGAAGTAGCATCACACAATAGGACTGGAACTCAACAAAGCTCAGCCAGCTGGTGACTGGAAAGGTTCGATAAGAACTGGATTTGCACACGTGCATTCAGAGAACAATGGATTAGCAGTCCGCTGCCTTCACCTCTCAGCCACCTCACCCAACATGCCTGGAACCTTTTTGTATGGCCCAACTTCACCCTGCCAGGAACCTTTCTGCCACTCGCTGGCCGGCCGGGGACACAGGAGGGGCAGGTTTTGCCCAACAGGGCTACGCTCACTCCTGTACCCTGCAGTGCTGCTTCCTGGGGTGAGCAGGGCCCTGTTGTGCCCTGCCCTGGGAGCAGCACAGCCCGGCCATGGTCAGTCTCTGCTCTGGGGCTGGGCCCTGCACCACCTCTCTCCATGTGTCCCTGCTGGGTGGATACAGACCAGGGCCATGGCCGGCCATCGGCAGGGTTTGCAGCCTTTGTGTCTGCTCCTGACATGCTCTGCTCCTTTCCAGCTGCTCCGTTAGCACAGCAACTCCAGCTGGCTTGGCCCCTTCTCTGCCAGGCCAGTCTGTGAGGGAGGGGGCGGATGGGGAGCAGGCTGGGGTGGGAGGCAGGTTCAGGAGCAGGCTGTGGCTGGGAGGGAAGGTGTGGGAGAGGGCAGGGGCACTTGCCTGGCACAGCTTTTGTTGGCTGAGAGGCAAAGACAGCTCTGTGGTTCTTCGCCAGGGACATCAGTGAGGGAAAAGTCTTCAGGTACGTGCAGGGACACGGTTTCTGTGCACGAGCTGCAATGCACCTGCTGGGCTCTCCTGCTGTAGAGCAGGGTCTGGTTCAACTCCTGTCACAGGGGCGTTGGGCTTATCAGAGGGAAAGGTTAAGGCAGAAAGAGACGAGCCCTTGTGGGCATAAGGGTGAGCTCGAAAAACAGAGGCATTGAGGCTTCTGCCTGGTTTTGAAGGAAGGACCTTTTGTGCGTCAGGTAAATGGAATAACGACTACGCTACAGAAGCTTGACCTGCTGCTGTATGGTACCTTGCCCTCCCCTCATTCGCATCCTGAAGCCACTGCTTGCCCTGACACATGCAGATGGGGGCCCTTATAAAAACTGGGGGGAGTCCTTCACCGGCTCAGCTGCTAGAGGAGAGGGAAGCAGCTGCACTCACAACTGGGACTTTCAATTTCAGCTCTTCCAGAACTGAGGTCCTGAGTGGTTATGCAACTAAGACACGCAATATTTAAATCTGCACCTCATTTGCATTTCCTATTGGCCACATTTCCATGCCACTTCCAAAAGGGCTGGGCAGTGTAGTCACAGGCTTCGTGTGTCAATGCTCCACAGGACTTTTTGAAAGAGCTGCAGCTTTTTTGAAAAAAACCTCTCCAGTGCAGACATAGCTGTAGGGAAAAAAGTAGAAAAGCAGAACCAGGCTCCAGCCTAAACATTTGCAACAGGTTATAACAAAGAAATGTGTGTGTGCATAACAGAACACTAGAATTCTTTCAACAACTTCAGAACATAGAAATGTTTAAACACCGGATTTATTCTCTCTCCTCACACGTGCTTTAAAAAAAGTAATTCTCAGCACTATGAAATCGATATCAAAACTTTCTCAGAAGAGCTAATCACTTAGGCCGTGGCTACACTTTCAAAAGGGGCATACTAATGAGCCATTTCAACAGATGTTAATGAAGCTCTGCCATGCATATGCAGCACCTCATTAGAATAATAGTGGTCACATGCGGGGAGTTGAGTTATGGTAGTTCGGGGTGCACGGGGCAGCTGGGGGGGTTACGTTTCAGTGGTTCAGGTGTGTGGGAGGTTTAGGCTTGGGGCTGCAGGGCTGGCGGGGGGGTTAAGTTTTGGCAGTTCGGGGTGCACAGGGTGGGGGGGTTATGTTTCGGTGGTTCAGGTGTATGGGATGTTTAGGTTTGGGGCTGCAGGGCTTGTGGGGGCGTTACGTTTTGGCAGTTCAGGGTGCACGGGGCAGAGGGGTGGTTACGTTTCGGTGGTTCAGGTGTGTCAGAGGTTTAGGTTTGGGGCTGCAGGGCTGGCGGGGGGGTTGAGTTTTGGCAGTTGGGAGTGCACAGGGTAGCAGGGGGGTTACGTTTCAGTGGTTCAGGTGTGTGGGAGGTTTAGGTTTCACTGGTTAATGCACCTTAAGCAAACTCAAAATCCCGCCCCCTTGGCCCTGGCTCACCACACCTGGCCTTGTGCAGTCTCAGTTCAAGCCCTTGCATGGCTCTGGATCACCACCCACCGTGCAGCTCTGACTCACCCCCACTATGTTCAGCTCCAGCTCAATCCTCTGCAGGGCTGCATGGCCCTGGCTCAACTTCACCATCTGCAGCTTTAACCCCCCCAAGCCTTCATCCCGCTACTCCCCTGCCACAGCCCCAAACAACAGCCAGGCTTAATCCACCTCAGCTGCCCCCCAACCCCAGGACTTACCTTTCAAAAGGAGCTCCAGGAGCTCAGATGCTCCTGCTGCTTCCCAGGCTGCAGAAGGGGCCTTCTGCCAGGAAAACAGCCGGTTCCCAGCTGACGCAAACTTCACGTTCTGTGGGGGTGCTGGGAATACAATCCTCGCACAGCTGCAGCGACTGCTGGACTTGCTTAGCCATGTGATTTAGTGAGAAACCAGCTCCCTGCTGTGGGGTCTGTGGTTGTGACCCCGCCCCCTTCCAAAGCGCCCATCCATTAAGGACCTTGCTGTCTTGATTCTGTCCGCAAGGCCAGGCTGCCCTGCAGACAGCACTTGGACTATTGACTGTGGCCGCAAGTTTACACTGCCCTGTGAAACATAAAGGGGGTTCTGAATACACCACCCCTGACAAGACCATAAATATGAAAATACCATTTACTCCTTATAACACGAGAACGAGCATCACTGAATGAAATTAATAGGCACCAGTTCAACGAGGAAGCATTTTTCACACAGCTCACAGCCATCCAATGGAACTCCTCACCAGAGGAGGTTGTGAAGGTCGAGATTAGTCCAGCATTCAGTCCAGCATTCAGAAGTCAGAGGAAAGCAGAAGGGAGGAGTCATCCCAGGCTGCAGCCCACCACAACTCCCCTCCTCTGGGAACCTGCAGCAGGGGGCTGCTAATGCTGACAGCTCCATGGGGGGGCTTGAAAAACACAGAGTATCAAAGGTGGGGAAAGCCCTGGCCTGCAGGCCCCCAGAGAGAGCCTCCCCACCCCCCAGGACCCTGCCCCTACCAATAGAGGAGCCAGGAGCACTGAGCTGTCAGCAGCTCTGCTATGAGTCCCTGTCAGCATCATGGAAATCATCAGAATGTACATTGGGGGTCATATCTAACATGCACCAGTCCTGTTTACTAACAGTAGCTGTAGTAAGTACAGGCCTAGTATGAGGCCTGAACCAAAGTAATGGTCAAAACTTTGCTAACAGAAAGCAAAGTGCAGCTGTAAGCAGAAGGAATGCATTGCTCACAGAAGTTGGCAAGAAGAGGGTTGATGTTGCAGAAACCTATCTACTTAGCATGTTGAAATAGGAACATGGTACCAGAACACCCGACCCTGGACCATTCCAAAGATAAGAAAGAACAGGCCTACCCATCCCAATGAAAGGGGCAGAAGGGTAATATGATGGATAGAGTTTTGTTCAAACCACCATGTACAAGGTGAGAGGCGGCACCTGATTACGTAGAAGGGTTGTACCTCAATACGTCAGGAGTGATGAGTACGTTGTTTGTATCTGTGTATAAGAATGTAATCTTGGGATGTGGTCTGGGTCTGGCCAAGGGGGCAGTGGAAAGTCCCGCCACTGACTGAGCCGAGTCCATTGACCGTGGGTGCATATTTGTAGTATGCCCTGACTTAGACTAAGAAATCTACAGGGAACTACTACTGTATCTAATACGGCAATAAACCTGGCCTACGTGCCTTACTAGACTCTGTGGTCATTGGGGTTCTCTTCAAGTCTGCTATCTGCAGAGCCAGGGCAGCACACAGAGGGAACACACACACGCAGGCAAGTGACACATTGGAGAGAGCAAAGCACCACACTGGTAGCAACTCTGACAACAGTAGCCAACCCCAAAGAGGGATGGTAACAAGCACCACTGGGAGTTGAACCCAGGATCCCCTGCTTACAAGGCAGGTGCTTTGGCCAACTAAGCCATGGTGCCCGTCTCCAATGAAACTCTCCTGTCTGCCCCCACCTCACTCCTTGCCGCCCCATCTGGGCTTGCTCAGCTCTGCTTCAGTGGAGATCCTGTCAGGCAGAGGAGCCGGTGGAGTTTAACTCCCAAGGGGGGTGACTCTTTGGACAGGTCTGGGCTAGAAAATTCGGTGGTGTCACTCCATGACTCAGGGGTGTAAAAACTGTCCCCCCACCAGTACAATGTAGACCTCCCCCAGTGCACATGTCATCCTGGCAATCAGAGAGCTTTTGTGGTCCACATTGCTTGGGGAAGGGCAGATTTAGAACTCCTAAGGACGAGGTGATTTCCAGCACAGAAACAAGAGCAGCTTCTGTGACAAACGATATGTTTTTCACAGGTCCCTCCCATGGCATCCCTGGTCAGAGTCCTGCCAGCTGGTCATATTGGGGTTAACAATAAGATAAAGTCTTCCCCTTTTTTCCCACACTCTCAGGTATTGCTTTTCTCACAGCTTCACCTCACGCCTGCAAGTTTGGCCCTTGCACTTCAACTCAGCTTTGTCCCTTGTCCCTGTGATGCTAAAGGAAAGAGGCCCAGGGCCAGGCTGACAAGTCAGGGGAAAGCAGGAGGGAGCAGGAGTTGTAGGCTGCAGCCCACTACAACTCCCCTCCTCTGGGAAGCTGGAGCAGGAGGCAACTAATGCTCACAACTCCATGGGGAGGCTTAAAAACACAGAGAACCAAAGGTGGGAAGAGCCCTGGCCAGGACACAGCCACAAAGAGCCTCCCCACCCCCCAGGCGCCAGTAGCATGTGGGGTGGCTGCCGAAACTCAGGGACCAGCATGAAGGAACACAAACAATAATTACTGACCAATAGACTTGAATCTATGATCCCTGGACCTCAGCAGAGGAGCACTGAAGTGTCAGCAGCTCTCTTACGAGTCCCTGTCAGCATCTTGGAAACCAGCAGAATGGGCATTGTGGGTTATATCTCACATCCGTGTGGTGCAATGTCCTGGCAGGTTTCCTGGAAGGGCAGTAGTTGGGCACCCCTGGGACAGGAAACCAGGGGTTCCTGTTTAGAAGGGAGGTGTTTTAGCCAGCTAAGCCATGAGGCCTGCCTCAGCCTGAGCTCTGCTGTCTGCCCACACCTGACTCCTGCCAGCCACACCTGGGCCTGCTTCGCTCTGCTGGAGTTTAGATCCTGTCCGGCAGAGGAGCTGGGGAGGTTTAACTCCCAAGGGGGGTGACTCTTTGCAAAGATCCGCGCTAGACAATTGGGTGGTGTCTCTCAGGGGTGGAAAAACTGTCCCCCACCTCCGGAAGAAGACAGACCTACTCCAGTGCACAGATTGTCATGGCAACCACAGGGCTTTCATGGTCCACATTGCTTGGGGAAGGGCCTTGGCCATTGGAGACCCAGAGGACAGGTGTCCTGGGACTGCTGTACTGGGGAAACTGTGGTCAGCGCTGGAAGCTCCCTAGAAATGGGGAACTGGCGACATCTGAAAGATTAGGTCATCACAGCACATGACCCAGGTTAACCTTTGTTTTAAGGAGAAATCTTTAAGGCCAAGGATGCCGGGGTGCAGCAGCTTTCGAACCCAAATGGGCTGCTTCTTTGCAGGGAGCAAAATGGAGGGAAATGGAAGAGGGCACTGGAGAAGCTTCGCTCCCGGCCTGACGCTGCCTTGGAAAAGAAGGAAAAAAGACACCACTTCTGTTGGAGAACGTGGGCATTTATCCCAAAGCCTCTCGCACGCTAAATGAGCCCTCTACCAACTGAGCTAATTCCCCTGTGTCTGAACATAATTTCTGACTCACCCATCTTATTCCAGAGGCCACAGCATCCCTGTGGCTGCCCATGGCTACGGCTAAGGGACACAAAGGCTGTGTGTGCACAGCAGTGTTCTTCCTCAATAAGCGATTCCAGGAGAGGGATTCCAGAGCTGTTGATTCTGATATCGCAGAGCTACACTCAACATGGGTTTGGAAATACTGCTCTGCTATTTGGACATTCAGCATCTACAAACAATGGAACCTGTTTTGAAGCCCCTTTTTCAAAAGAACTATTTGAACGAGCGAGAATCATGATCCCAGGAGATGCCCAGCCAGGGCTCTGCTCTCTCTCTCTCCCTCTCTGTCTCCTTTGAGCTCCTGGCCTTAGGCAGGAAAAGTCTCTTCTTGTCCTCAGGTCTGGAGAGGAGCAGTTGATGTTTCTATCACCCTCAGAGAGCAGAAGAGGATTTTCTTCTCTTCAGTTCCATCCCCATATACCCCAAGAGGGCAGAAAAAAACCCTTTGCCAGCTCACTATCCTCCTTAGCACTCTGTCGTGTCATGTCTTTCCACATCAGCTCCGTTTGTGCCCTGGACCTATAAATGATCTAGACATAGCAGGAAAGGAGGAGCTCTGAATTTGTGTTATTCGCTTATACCAGGACAAGGGTTTGAGCGCTCTGCCACTTGAGCTAACTCTTCTGCCTGGGAACAACTCTCTTAACCCACTCACCTTGTTCCTGAGCCCATACTGGGACTCTCTCTGCCCCTGAATCTTCTCTTTGTTAGGTCATCCCATCTCCTCCTTGCAACATGTATGCCCAGAAGAGAATCCCATGGTTGAAGAAACCAGAGCTCTCTCTCCGACCTGATCTGCACAACCACACATTCATCTCCATGGTTCAATGATCCTGGACCTTTTCCTTCAACAGGGAGGATGGCCAAGAGCACTTGAGGACCTCTGGATGCTTCATCCCGATGGGTCACTTCTTCAAAGACTCTTCCTGGGGTTGCTTTGCTTTGTAACTCTTGGCCTTTACACACGAGTGGCCCTGCCTACTTCTTGCCCCTCTCCAAAAGCTTGGGCACCATCCGGTCACACAATGATCCTGAGGCCAAGTGGCTAGGATGTGGTAAGATACTCTCGTGGCGAAAGGGTCAGATCCCATCTTCTTCCTTGCCATCAGTATCCTGCAGTCCCCTGCGGCCACTGGGTGAACCAGGAAGTAAGGCAGAAATGGGGCAAAAGAGGAACTCAAGCTGAAGGAAGCTGCCAATATTCCTCCTGCCTCTCAAGGACACTCGCTATGGCAACAATAGCGGAGAAAAACATTTCCAGTAGTGAGGTGGGGACTTTTGTGCAGCTGCTGAAGTAGCTCAGTTGGGAGAGTGTTAGACTGAAGATCTAAAGGTCCCTGGTTCAATCCCAGGCTTCAGCAGAGCTTTTCCTAACAAAGGCCCTGAAGCACTTAGTGACTACTTGGGTCCTTGCTGCTGGCAAATGCTCCTGGAAAGGACATTGTCAGACGTTTCCGGACGCCTTGGTGTTTGAAGGCTGTTCCTTTCTTCTCTTGCTCTTCCTCAGCAAAGGGAGGTTGAAAAGACCCCATTGTGCCCACTCTCATCCAGTCAACTACACAGAACTTGCTGAGAGTTCCCTAAAGTCCACTGCTCCACCCGCTGAGCTAGTGAAAGGCAGCTCTTAGGGCCTCTCACCACCACTTTCTCCAGGTTGGCCTATCCATGTGTCTCGGCACGTGCCACTCAGGTGGATGGCATTGCAGGGTAGGCTCAGAGGAAGCCAGCCGAGATTCTGTGGTGCACTGGTTATCCCAAAAGTTTCCAAGCTGAAATCAGCAACAAACACAGTATGTCATTTGTGTCCTGGCATGTGTTCCTGCTTGTATGGCTGGCCTGGAGCCTGGCATTCCCTGCCCCTATGAGTGCCAGCAATCAGACAGCCTGCGGTACCTTTCAATAAGACAAGGGAACACAACAGCCTTGGTCAGGGAGCCTGTCCTTCCTCTCTGGCTGCTATGAACAGAGGCCCAAAAAAAAGGACACAGGCTGAGTGGCTGGCAGGGAGCAAACAAGAGACCTGATGGGAGGTGACTTCAGCATTCACAGGTGGTGTGGATGGCAAGTTAAAGGAATGTGGATTGGATAAACGGACGGTAAGATGGATAGAAAGCTGGCTAGAAGGTTGGGCCCAGCAGGAAGTGATCAACGGCTCAATGTCAGGATGGCGGTCATTTTCTAGTGGAGTTCCACTTCGGTTCAGTTCTGGATCCTGGTCTGTTCAACATATTTATCAATGACCTGAATGAGGGGTTGGATTCCACCCTCAGCAAATTTGTGGATGACAATGAGCTAGGGGGAGAGGTAGATATGCTGGAGGGTCGGGCTACGGTCCAGAGTGACTTCAACAAATTGGAAGACTGGGCTGCAAAAAATCTGATGAGGTTGAATAAGGACAAGTGCAGAGTCCTGCACCTGGGCCGGAAGAATCCCAAGCATTGTTAAAGGCTGGGGTCTGACTGGTTCAGTAGTAGTTCTGCAGGAAAAGACCTGGGAGTTGAAGTGGATGAGAAACTGGACATGAGTCAACAGTGTGCCACTGTAGCCAAGAAAGCTAACGGAATATTAGGTCGCATCAAGAGGAGGGTTGCCAGTAGATCCAGAGACGTGATTATTCCTTTTTATTCGGCTTTGGTGAGGCCACATCTGGAGTACTGTGTCCAGTTCTGGGCCCCCAGTTATAGGAAGGATAGGGATACACTGGAGAGGGTCCAGAGGTGGGTGACCAAAATAATTAGGGGGCTGGAGCATATGAACTATGAAGAAAGGTTGAGGGAAATGGGACTGTTTAGTCTGCAGAAGAGAAGACTGAAGCAGGACTTGATAACAGCCTTCAACTTACTGAAGGGAGGCTGCAAAGAGGCTGGAGAGAGGCTGTTCACAGTGGTCACGGATGGCAGAACACAGAACAATGGACTCAAGTTGCAGTTGGGAAGGTCCAGGTTGAACATTAGGAAAAACTTTTTCACTCGGAGGGTGGTGAAGCATTGGAATGGTCTCCCCAGGGAAGTAGTGGAGCCTCCATCTCTGGAGATGTTTAAGTCTCGTTTTGACAAAACCCTGGAGGGGCTGATCTGATGGGTCTGGTCCTGCCTCGGGCAGGGGGCTGGGCTTGATGGCTTTTTTAGGTCTCTTCCATCCCTGTTCTATGATTCTAGTGCAGCCACCCCCCCTTTGTCCTATGGATTGAACAGCTCTGATAATAGACAAACCCCCAAAGGAACATCACGCCTTCGCTTTCACTTACCCCAGCTCTGGCCTCTCCACCTCAGCTGCTGCTCTTCCCATGGAGTCTTTTCCAGGAGCACACACCCAGCTGGCTGCAGTTCTCTCCCAGAGGCCAAGGGAGGAGGGTTGATCTCACATCACAGGAGCTGAAGAGGGAGAGGGTGGGAAAGGGCCTCAGAGAGAAATCCTGAGCACGGACTTTTCTAATGTGACTGGAGAGGTTGAACTGAGGCTGTTTCTTGTGGCCAAAAAGTGGGTGTGTCAGGAGAGGAGTTTGAAGCTGTGTCTCCCCACAGAGACCTGAACACCCAATTGAGGGCAAGGGAGACACTTTGGTCAGGCACTTGTGAACACTTTGCCACATGCATTTGACTTTTACACACTTAACTCCTTCAACTGTGTGACAGAAGGTAAGAAAGCTTTTTCTTGGGGCCTGGCTAGCTCTATTGGTCAACAATAAGCTGTTTCCATGCAGTGTCATGGGTTCAAAGCCCATCGTGGGCAGTTTTCTTCTTGTATTGATTGTCTCATCCCACACAGCAATCTTCTCACACCTTTCACTGACATGTTGGCCTTTGGTAGCAAATGACTGTTCTTGTCCTCAGCTCTAGCAGAAGCGAATACATTACCAATTGCTATTTCCATCATCTTTGGAAAGTAGCAGAGAATTTTCTTCTCTTCAATTCTATTTCCACCTGCCCAAGGAGAGAAGAAAACCTCTCACCAGCTGACTCTCCCCCTCGGGTGCTCTGTAGCTTCATGCCCTTCTGCATTCGCTCCAGCTATGCACAGGGGGTATAAATAAGATACACCTATCCAGGTGAGGGTTAGGAAATGTGGAGCTCACAGCTCATGTTACTCACTTCCAGAAGGGCAAGAGAGTCAGGGTTCAAAAGTGTTATGGGAAAAGTCTTATTGAGAAGGGGAAGATGATAGTTGTGTTAAATAAATGTTGGTCCTGCTTGAGGGCCTGTGGGTGTCTGTGGGGCAGGCATGATGGTAAACCTCTTCACAGTGTGTAACGTTGATGATTTTGGGGAAAACTTTTGCACATGCTGTGAACAGGAGCAGAGAAGTCACAGGACCTGCAGCTCATAAGCCATTACCTGTGCACAGGCGTAGTGCAGTAAAGGCATAACAAGCCTGCACTGCTGTGTGGAAGGGGAAACTGAGGCAGTCCTACTGAGGAGTTTACCTCAGAATGCAAGAGTCAGAGTCCTGAGTGCTGTCCATTACACAAGAGGACCAGCTGCTTGTGCTTAATTGACACTTTTCTCCCCCAGCTTACAAGCTGTGCTCTGCATTTATGGCTTGTTTGCGTCTGCTCCCTCTCCTGGGCCTGGCAGGGCTGTGACTGTGCTGCTGGACCTCCTGTGCACTGGGGATGGAGCTTGGGAACACCGTGTCTGCCTCTCCTAAGTGCTGTGGGTGCAAGCGCTGGCTAGAAGAGAATCCATTGATGGTCTTGCATTTTGGTTTCCTGTTTTGTTGAAGGAGTCTCTGGGTGGTGGCAGGAAACATTGAGTGGGTATGAAAATTGATGGTTGGAAGGTCTGGCTGTGTTTCGTCTCCTTGTGAAAAAGGGAATTGGAGAAGCTATCGCACCATTGCTATTAACGAAGTTTTTAAAAGTTCTTGGTGCCCTTTGCTTGCCCATTTTTCAAAGAGAATCTGGCTGATGCACTGGCTCCTGAGAACACTTCTGCAAAGCACCAAACTGTCAGCGTGTGCCGCAGTGTCGTGGTTAGCACTTTGGCCTAACCTGCACGTAGTCCCTTGTTCAGGAGCATTGCTCCTTTCTCTTGTTATTTCTTCTGTGCAGCCAGCTCATTTCTGGAAGAATCCTTAAGAGAGCTGCCTTCCTCCTCAGTGTTTTTTTTTTCCTTTCATGAAACTTTAATATCTAAAGATAGGGCAGAATAAGAGCCAATAAGAGCTCCTGTCTCTTGGGTGCTTGGTTGCCACCTAAGTTCCACCCCTCAGTGTGGCAACCTGGAAGTTCCTTCTTCATTTGTTTCTTTTCAGCTTATGCCAAAGCACATCCCAGTATTAGGTCAGGGTGATTGTGTGTAAAAACCAGCTGTGCTGGAGAAGGGCTGCTGGGTGTTGAAAGAGACGTGCTGCAGTTGGGTTCAGAAAGTTGTCAACCTGACTCATAAAATATTAAAGAAAACTAGGATAGAGTAACTGCTTTTGTCAGGATGGCTGAGTGGGTGAAAGCACCTGATTTAAAATATTGTCTTTACCTCCCATGGGTGCTCTGCTCTCTAAAGGGAGGTGCAGGTTCAGATCCTGCTTATGACATCCACTTGATTTTTTTGACATCCCCAACTGGCTTCTTTCCAATGTCTCTCCTGACATTGCCCCAGCCCTGCTCCAGGTTTCTGTGAGAGCAGTGGCAACACTGAGGCATAATTCAGACATGAACTTCGTGGGAAAGTGATGGTGAACCTCCTACTCTGGCAGTGCGGCCACACAGTCAAGTGGCCAACACCCACCATCTGTACCAAGCTCCTGCTCTCTGCTCTGAGAACTGCACGAATGCCAGGCTTGTAATGCACCAAAGGGGTTGTATCCCCTTGTGTCACCAGCCCCACCTTGCAAATGAACCTTGGGTTAGTTGTTTGGGCTCAGTCTGTGGCCAGAACAAGGCTATGGAAAGGGGATGGAGCCACACACCTGTCTGTGGTGCCTGCGGCCCCCTGAGGGGAGAAAGGAAAACAGGCTCAGTCGCCCTCTGCTCACACAGGGGATGGAACTGCTGTGCGGATTTTCATAACATCAAGGAGCTCAGAAAGAGCCAAAGGATTAACTTGATTCTGTCACTCCCTCAATCAAACTGCCTCTTAAACTTCCCTGTTTCCTTCCCTCCCCTATTGCTCTGCCGCTGGCTTTTAAAGCTGCTCACCCAGCTCAGGCCTTCCCCCTCGTTAGCCACACAGGGGCAGGCTGAGCCTCAGGACGATCAAAGGCAATCAAGGGATCAAACCCTCCAAGACACAATCCCACCTGACACCATCACTGACATGACCCCCAAATCAGAATCAAACTTCACACAGTCCAGAAAACTCACTTCACTCCCACCAGACCATAGTACACTCAAGGGCACCTCTTCAGCAGCACCATCTCCTGCTCTCCCTCTTACGCTCCCCTGGCTGCAGCCCCCTGTCCAAGACCTCATATAGAGTCTAACCCTTCTGATGGAAGGAACTGGGAGCAACCAGGGCTGGGTTCATCATCGAGGGCTTCCTCTTCATCCATCTCACACTTGAGCCCCCACCCAGTAGGCTGGGAAATTCTCACACCCCCTGGGCACCTCGCACAGGCAATGCTTCCCCACGTGCAAGCACAGAGTCTGAGTGTAGAAAAGGACTTTTAATAAAAGAGGCAGAAAAGTCAATTAGCAACAGCTTGGCAAAATTATCACACCCAGAGTTCATAACCAACCCTCAAGTAACTGGCCCAGGTCAACTGCATTGAGCAATGTCCTTGGCCTCTCAGTCTCACCAGTCCAATACAGTCAATCCACACACGCAACTTTCTCTGCACCTCCGAATTCAAATGCCCCCTTATGACTTGGTTCAGTCCATGCAGGCACTGACACCTCACACTGATGCATTCCCTCATGTCACCTTTGCTCCAGTCCAGTGCTCAGCTTGCTCCTACCAGCCATCTCCCAGTTCTCCACCTTCTAACTAATAAAAGGAAATTTTTCTTCACGCAGCGCACAGTCAACCTGTGGAACTCCTTGCCCGAGGAGGCTGTGAAGGCCAGGACTCTATTAGGGTTTAAAAAAGAGCTTGATAAATTTTTGCAGGTTAGGTCCATAAATGGCTATTAGCCAGGGATAAAGTATGGTGCCCCAGCCTTCATAACAAGGGCAGGAGATGGATGGCAGGAGATAAATCACTTGATCATTGTCTTCTGTTCTCCTTCTCTGGGGCACCTGGCATTGGCCACCGTCGGCAGATGGGATGCTGGGCTCGATGGACCTTTGGTCTGACCCAGTATGGCCATTCTTATGTTCTTATGTTATGTTCTTATGTTCTTATGTTCTTATTCTTATGTTCTTATGTTCTTATGTTCTTCTACTCCTCCTACCAGCTGCCCACTGGTCACGCCACCTGTTTGCCACTGTGGGTCTAGACCGAGGCAAAACCCTTTGATTTAAGCTCTTGATATCTATGAAAGCACAGCCTCATAAAAAGTCACTAACACCCAGCTCTACCTCATAACAGGCAAGGGCCGCGTCTACACGTGCACACTACTTCGAAGTAGCGGCGCCAACTTCGAAATAGCGCCTGTCACGGCTACACGTGACGGGAGTTCAAAGTAGGCGGCGTCCTTTCGAAAAGGAGCCCCGTCTGGATGCGCCGTGTGGCGGCAAGGTGTGTCAATTTTGAAGCGTCGCGGCAGCCCGCATGCTAATGAAGCGCTGAATATGCATTTCAGTGCTTCATTAGTAAACTTCGAAATGGCCATTTGTGTGGCCATTTTGAAGTTTGGGGCACGTGTATACATGGCCATGGTGTGCATTTGCTCAGACATAAGATCCGGGGGGGGGCAACAAAACTGTGAGAGGTTTCTGGGGAAGGGACGGGGGGGCCATACTACACATTCCCACCAGGGATGGGATGGGGCTGGGATCATGAGGAGGTGAGGGCAAGGAAGGGGTCCAATACGCTTGGGTTAACTGGGGGCTGCGAGAAAGGAGGGAGGGGTTGGGGGCAGATTGGGTGGGAGCAGGGCAGCAATGTTAGGGACTGTGGGCGGATGTGTGGGGAGAGCTGTGGGACGCTGTGGAGGACATGTTGGCAGGGGCTGTAGAAGTGGCTGGTGAGAGAGTGGGCGGCTGGGCCAGCTGGGTGGTCACAGCCTGTGTGAGGGTGTCCAGACTGCCTGTTTTCCAGTTGGGCTCCATCTGACCTGGTGGTATCCCAGGTGGCTGTTGAGCTCCTGGAAGTGGGGCAGATGATGGCTGCATCACGGGCTTGTCAGTAGACCTGCCACAGTTCCTTCATTTTGCTCCATCGTTGGTCTGCTTTGCAGGTGGGGTGTCCCTTGGAGCTCAGGCCAGTCAAGAGGTGGCTGAAAACTGCAGCATCCTGGCACCAGCTTGTCATGTGGAGCAGTAGCTCCTCATCCCCTCAGAGCACCAGAATTCCTTGACCTTGGCCTCACTCCTGGCTGGGTTTCTGAAACCCCTCAGATGGGTTGAAGGGGAGGGTCTGGGGGATACAAGGCTCCAGGTCATTGGCCATGGATTGCCACAGGATTGCTTTGGGGAGCCATAGAGTGCACTGGATGGTTTCCTGGCGGGAGCTTGTGCTGTCCGTGCTGCTAGCACGCTCTCAGCTTCAACCCATAGGGTCTCTGGGTCCCTGCATCTTTAAATGCAGCTGGACACACTGACCATAGATCCCTGCTTGTGCTGGCAGAGGCATCTCCGCGTGACAGCCAGCCAGCACCATGGAGGACCCCCTCTTTCAGAAGAGCGATGCGCAGCTCATCTCCATTCATTCTCTTTCAAAAGAGCCTTTCAGGGAAGGGGCTCTTCCTGAAAGGGGAAGGGAGGAGAGATTTTGAAAGGAGCACCATGTTCTTTCCAAATTCCTCTTGAATTTGCTCTATTGAAGCCCTACTGAAAGACTGTGTTCTGTGTGTAGATGCTCCACAGCATCCCTCAGAAGAGCCCCTCCTTTCAAAAATTATTTCAAAAGCACATGCTAGTTTATGTCTATGCACCAGCAGGTTTTTTGAGGCAAAGTTGGGGCTCTTTTGAAAAATCCCACAAGGAAGCTCCACACAAAATACTTTCCTCCCATGTTAAATGAGAAGTACACAGCACTTTCCCTGGCAGCCGTCTCCCTCTCCCAGATGAGGAAAAGCGCCTCTGCCAAAAGATTCTTTCAGAAATAAGGCTGTGGCCACACCTGGCCAAAACTTCAAAATAGCCATGCTAATGGCCAGATCCAAGAATATTTATGAGTACCCCCCCATATAGCTGTGCAGAGCCACACATGTTTGAAAGCCACACTTTACACGTGCTATGGCCAGAAGCGTGAGAATGCTAACGAGGCGCTGACTATTCAATTCAATGTCTCATTAGTATTCTTTGATTTGGCCATTTGCATGACAATTTTGAAGTTTTGGCCAAGTGTGGCCACAGCCAGAATGTGGGTAGATGCCTCAGGGGCCCTTTTTCCGAAAACGTTGTCCTCATGGTGCTGGATTTTTCAGTCCCTGGCCCTTTCCTTCCTCAGAGTGGGGATTGTGTGGCCACTCTCCAGAGGAAGACCGGATCAGTTATTTTGAGCCCCTTTTTTGTGGCTCTGATTAGCATGGACATGGCCCTCTGCAGTTGCTCAGAGATGAACCAATGCAGTGCTGGCCTCCATTAACCCCTTCCGACATAACAGCTCTCCTAGTGGGGCGAGGTACAAGGGTTTTAGTTGGAGGGAGGTACAATGGCCCCAGTGGTGGGGAGGTACAATGGCCCCAGTGGAAGGGAGGTACAATGGCCCCAGTGGGGGAGAAGGAGGTACAATGCCCCTGGGGGGTGGGTAGAAGTGCAACGGCTCCAGCATGGGAAGGAGGTAAGTTGTCCCCAGAGTGGTGAGCTACAATGGTCCCAGTGGGGGGAGGCACAAAGGCCCCAGCAGGGACGGAGGTACAATGGCCCCAGAGGCAGGGGGAAGGGAGAGGTACTTTGGTCCCAGTGGGGGAGGGTGGTACAATGGCCCCAGCAGGGAAGGGGTGGAACAGTGTCCCCAGCATGGTGAGCTACAATGGTCCCAGTGTGGGGGAGGTACACTGGCCCCTGTGGGTGAAGGGGAAG
The DNA here is from genome assembly GCF_033958435.1 of Carettochelys insculpta. Lineage (NCBI taxonomy): Eukaryota > Metazoa > Chordata > Testudines > Carettochelyidae > Carettochelys > Carettochelys insculpta. The sequence continues at coordinate 196,421 of NC_134157.1, forward strand.
GTTCAATAGCTCCAGGGGGGGAAAGGGGAGGTCCAATGGACCCAGCTGGGGAGGGGGAGGTACAATGGTCCCAGGGGAGGACAATACCCACCCCCCATGCCCCTAGTGTGTTGTTCTCAGACACCCCCGTGGGGCTGCTCTGTCCCTGAATGGGGGGCTGCCCAGGGCCCTGCTCCGATGGCCAGACAGGATTGGGCTCTCCCCCAGCCAGGTCAGAGCAGGTCTGAGAGAGGAGAGAGAAAGTGAGCAAGTAAAATGATTGACTTGTTCCCATCATATCAGAACTAGTGGCCACCAAATGACATGAATGAGCAGGAGGCGTAAAACAACTAACAGGAAGCTCTTCACCCAGCACACAGCCGCCCCGTGGCACTCCCTGCTGGGGGAGACTGTGACGGCCAGGGCTATAGCAGGGATAAAAAAGCTCGATCAGTTCATGGAGGTTAGGTCCAGGCTGGGAAGGAATGTTGTCCCTCGGCTCTGTCTGTCAGGGGCTGCGCATGGATGGCAGAAGAGAGATCGTGACCTGTCCACTTCACTCCCTCTGGGGCACCTGGTATTGACCACTGTTGGCAGACAGGATACTGGGCTGGCTGGACCTTTGGTCTGACCCAGTACGGACGTTCTTAGGTTCTTATCCATGTAGGGCTCCCCTCCCCCGACACACTGCCAGCCAGAGGCTGCAGGTACTGCTGGGGAGCCAGTCGGAGTCAGACCCATGCCAGGAACCAACCACCACCTGCCTCTGTCCACGGCACTGCCCAGGGTGTGGTCACTGACAGCCACAGCTGTGTCTGGTCAGGGAGCGAAATGAAATGAAATGAAAATGTTCTTGTATTTGCACCTTGTTTCAACAATATTTTCTGAATTAGAAAGCTGTGATTATTCCGATTTTACATTGAACTTTCACTGGACAGAATGATCCCCCTCCCCCACCATCTGCTGCCCCAGGGCCACAGTTCCCTCGAATGTTCCCTGGGGACGTCGAATACATTTTGCTCTGTGCACCAAGGCCTGGGCAGATGTGCACCTGCAAGAGAAACACAGGCTGTTGCCTGTGGGGCTCTGCTAATTAGCCAGGCAGCACCTGCATCTCTCCTGAGTAGCCGCCCAAGCACACAGCTTCCAGGGACACTGCCGGGGCCGGGGCTGAGGAAAGGGGAGGGCAGCAAACCCCACCAGCTTTCTGGCAGTGTTCCTTACCAGCCTCGGCCCCCTGAGCGTTCACCAGGGTCTCTGGCCTGAGGGCAGAAGTGGTCTCACAGCTGTGATGGCCGAGTGGTTAAAACATTCAACTAGAAATCCATTAGGGTTTCCCTGTGCAGGTTCAAATCCTGCTCGCAGCGAGGGCTGTGCTTTAGTCACATCCTGGAACCAGGACAATACAACAGCACACACCCTGAGACACTGCCCAGGGGCTGTCTGTGACCAGTGTGTGTAAGAGGTCAGGGGAGTCTGTGCCTGGGGGAAATGCTGAACCTGAGGGGTGGTCACTGCTCTGGCTGCTGCTGGGTCCAGCCTGTCTCCTATGTCAGCCCAACAGTGCGACACTCACCTGTGCAATGCCCTGGCAAGGAGTGGGCAGCCCTGGTTCAGCTGCAGCCAGTGATAGGGCAGCTACCTCTAAGGAAAGGGCCTGTTCCCAAGGCTGGCTCAGGGGCTCTGGTGTCTCCCAGCTCCTGAGCTGTGCAGTGCACAGCTGGGAAAGGGACAGACACTTGCCCAAGGGGGAATGAATGTCACAATCTCCTCTCTGCCCCAACAGCAATAGACTGATCTGCAGAACCAGCCCCAGAGCCTGGGGCAGGTCTCCTGGGGCAGGTCTCCATGTGACTGTGCCAAACCCTGTGCAAGCTCTGGCTTGTTTTGTGCTTGTCTCCAGCTGGGGAACAGCCTCTTCAGGACACATCTCCTGCCCCACAGTTATGAGACCTCACTGAGGGTCAGGCTGATTTTCTCCCACCTTGTGACGCTGCCTGTAGACCACATGCTGCTTGGGGGTGTCCTTAGTGAGGGGTTGGTGGTGGGAAGCAGCCTGGCTCAGAGATGTTATGAAGATTCTCAGGCCACATGAGGTCATGGCCCTCCCCTCCTCTTGCACTGCTCTCAGGTGCTCTGTGGCTTTTGAGCCTTCCCATAGAGGTGTCAGTACCAGCTGCCCCACTGCCAGATGCCCAGAGGAGGACAGGTGAGCTGGGCTTCAGCCTGGGACTCCTCCTCTCTCCTGCTGTCCCGTGACTTTTTAGCCTGGTCTTGGTGCTCCTTTCTTTAAGTGCCATGTGTGCAACAGGAATAGCCTGGCACCTGCAGGACCAGTTGTGAGGGCATCAGGGGAAGCCATGAGAAACACAATCTCAGTCTGCATCTTCACACACTGGTGAGTTCTAGGGCCGCAACGTATTGCAGACAGATTGGTGAGTCAGCCCAACCAGACGCCTGGCTCCAATGGGCCTCATTCATCCAGCAGGAGGAAAAAACACTCACTCGGGTACTCCTGGGGATAAAATAGCCAAGCCTTTGGAGAAGAGGTGTACAGGAGAGAACCCCCAGGTCCCACTGAGACTTGAACTCAAATTGCAGAATTCAAAGTCCTGAGTACTGCCCTTTCTACCATGCAACCCATAAGCAAGTGTGTTTTGTGAGCACCCCTGACTTTTTCGTGGCTGGTGTTGGGGAACCCTGTTCCCCTGGGGTACAGTGTCCCCCAAAGGTCCGAGGCTGGAGGTCAAAGCAGTGAGGCAAGAGTGAGATCTAAAAGGAAACTTTATGATGCATACATGCAGGCTGCCAGCTTGCAAAGAAGTGGGAGCCCTGAGAACCAGTTCCAAGGACTCTTTCCAGTTTGTTTGGACAGTTTAGTTGTTAATTGTCTTTTTTAACATATGAAAGTCTCAGCAGAATTGCCCTGAGACGTGTCTGCAAACACCAGCTGTGCTTGAGGCCAGTTTACACGACAAAGGTACCTGATAACCCAGACAGAGGAGCCTACAGGATAAATCGTCTCTAGGCAACAAGATAGGGACTTCGAGGTGACAGGGTGGGGACTTCAAAGAAGTGCAGATGACCCCCTGGTACCCCCTTACAGAGTGAGTCTGGTTAGTGTGAAAAAAACTCTTTTAACCCTGAGAGCAGTTTTTTCCCCCACACCCCTTTTTGCTCTCTTGTCACACCGCTGTCAGTGTGGAGGGGGCCTGCCAGGTGAATTGCAGGAATGGTCCCCTGAGCTGCTCATGAACTGTAGGCAAGGAGGCATCAGCTCATCTCCTGCTTCTCAGAAATTTTTTTCTTCTTGTGACGAACGTGCCAGCAGGAACTCAGTGCTGCTGCTGGAGGGTTGGGGAATGTGCCCTTCAGAGGTCTTTGCCACGAAAATGTAAAGAGGTGCCCATGTGGTACCTTGTAAACAAAGCCTCATGGGAGCAAGTGAAGCAATGATTTTTCGTCTATTGTAAATAACTTGTTGTTGTAACGTGACAATTTGTGCTGTCACCCAGGGTAAGAATTGTGGAGTCTCACCAATGCTTGAAGGTGTTGTGGGGTACAGGGCAGTCACCACTGTTGTGTAAGATATGGGTTACACAGGGCTCCCTCCATCAAAGCATTATGAGGTGGAAAAGGGTAGGAACAGTGGTTGATTGAGCTTGCTGGAAGCCTTTGGGCTATACAGCAGGAAAACTGGTTTGACTATTTCTTCCCCCTGCTGTTGGAAGGTAGAGCTAGAGACGGGTCTATAGCTATTCTGTAAGAATCCATCCTGGTGAGACTGAGATGCTGTACGTAGGTCCAGAGCTGAATACCACTCTGGACTGAAATCCCCTGTGAGCGGGTAGCTGAAGCCCTGGAGTGCTACAGCCCCAGGGTTCTGTCTACTGCAAAACCCACAAGAGAGTAGAGGGGCATCTGGTGTGAGAAGCAGCCAGCAGGTGTGCTGGCGGGTGGGCAGCTGGCAAGGGAAGCAGAACGATGGTCCAGCACAGAGGTTGCATTACCTCCTGTTCAGTGAGGGAACGCGTCAAGGGCCCGATTGACACCAGCCTCTTCCTTTTGGAAGGGGCATGCTAATGAGTGAGGTCAGAAGATGCAAAGGAGATGCCGCCATGAATATTCAGTGCCTCATTAGCATAATGGAGAACACAGCGATTGAAAATTGCCACTTTCTAATCTTGTGCTGTCTGTGTAGGGGGGGGCCTGTCGAAGGGACCCCCTATTCTTCAAATGTCCCTTCTTCCTATTTAGTTTTATGAAGGGGCTAGTGTAGACAAGCCTAAAGTGATGTGTCAGGGCCTGCACGGACTGGGCAGACTTGTAAGTGGGCCATTTGAAGCAGGTAGGGAGAAAGTTTGGGTGTGTGGATTGACTCTTTACAGTAGAGGACTGCTGAGCCTGAGAGGCAAAGGGCGCTGCTCCATCTAATTGAGCTGGGACACTTAGTTGAGGGTTGGTTGCGAACTCTGGGTTTGGTATTTCCCCAAGCTTGTGCCATATGACTTTTCTGCCTCTTTCATTCAAAGCTTATTTTCTCCACTCAGACTCTCTGCCTGTGAGTGGGGAAGCATTGCCTCTGTGAGGTGCCCAGGAGTGTGAGAATTTCCCGGGCTACTGGGTGGGGGCTCCAGCCGGTTCTATGTGAGGTGGATGAAAAGGGACCCCTGGATGTTGAAACAGGCCCTGGTTGCTGCCGACTCATTCTGACAAAAGGCTTACATTACACAGCTGTAGACCATCTTATTAGAGTGAGCTCCCTCTTGAGTCCCTCAGTAAATCAAAGGGGTGACCGTGCTCCAGTCTCTTTCATAGAGTACTAGAACTGGAAGGGACCTCACGAGGTCAACAAGCCCAGGTCCCTGCACTTTACCTTGCACAGACTCCCCAAATGTCAATCAAAACCGCAGCAGCTAAGATGAAACATTAAAAAGCATTTATTCCCCACAAGCAGATCAGTTGCATGTGTTTCGAGGTGCTATTGGTGCTGGAGTCCAGAACTGCTCCAAGAGAAAGAAAAGAGAAATTCTGGTCTAATTCCTAAATGTTCTCAGGCTGAGCCAGATTGGAAGGTTTCTCTTCCCCATAACTTCTAGCAGTTTGTGCTTGCTGGGATGGTTTTCCGGTTTGCACAAGTCAAAGGTTTCTTTGTCTTTCCAACATTGTTGCTGCCTTCAGTGTAGGTACAGAAGGAAAGGAGAAATGATCATGTCAATGTCCCTTATTTTACATGCTCCTCTGGGTGCCAGAAAGATCCTCAGTGAGTCTCAGAGCCAGGCAGCTCATGGCGTACAGCCCATTGAGCAGCTGCCTTTCATGGGAACTGTGACTCTGTTACCTACATGTCCCTTCCTGGTGAATGGCCAGGGATGGTAACTTGACATCTAGCTGGGTGTGGGTCACTCCTTTGTTGCTACTGCAGAGTTAGTCCATGGGTGTTTCTCAAATTCACAACAAAGAAAGAACAAATACAAAGAAAGAGCAAATGTTTTGTCTTCCAAGGTAAGAAATGTACATTTATGAGAGAGAATTTTATCCCTCATTGCTTCCCTTTGTGTGAGTACCCCAGTGGCCTAATGGATAAGGCATTGGCCTTCTAAGCCAAGGATTGTGGGTTCAAGTCCCATCTGGGGTAAAGCACCTCTCTCCCTCCTGTTAGTTGCAAGGCAAAGGTGGGGCTTTCATAAATCAGATAGGGTTCTTGCAGCAGTGGTCCTTTTGAAGTGCAGGAGGCTGCTTTTATGCTATTGAGTTGTTGCATATTGACATCACTGCCTGATTAGCATCTGTTCAGGCTTCCCAAGCTCTGCACCCCATCCGTGGGCTGGACTGACTCTCCCTCAGCAGGAGAACAGCAGGTTTATTAGCTGACAGGACACAGCATCTTACAGAAGAGTCAGTACAGCCGGCAGAGACAGCCAGTCCAATCCGTGTTGGGAAGAGGAGGCCCTGAGGGGCCCCCAGAGCTTTGGCTACCTAGTTATAAATGTGGCTTGACTAACTTTCCCCATCTGTTAAAAAACAGAGATGAATAAAAGAGCAATGGAGAAGCCCCACAAAAAATATTAGAAGCTAAAATTACAAAGTAGCAGCTCAGGCCATACAAAGCTAAAATCACAGAGATCTGCCTCAGGGCAATTCCCAGCAGGGTAATAGATAAGGGAGTGACAATGGTGACTTGCAGGTGGCTGGAAAAAGGAGTGGTGGATGATGGTGGCCGACTGATAAGAGGCCAGTGGCCCGCAAGAGGCAGCAAGGGGAGGCTGCAGACAAGTGGGCAGCTTGTACTGCCCTGGTGATGTAGGTGTGGGCTCTGGGTTCGGGACTGCACTGCGGGAGGCAGGCCCCGTAACTGTGTGTGTGGTAAAGGGCCAAGAGCCCCAGCAAGATGCTTGGTTCTACAGCATATGGGGATGGGATCTGGGTGAAGGGGGTTTGTCTCTTCTTTGCTTAGATACACTGCAACTGTCACTGTAACCTGGGGGTGGGTTATGGTCATTAAACAAGCTGTTTCTATCTCAGACTCTGTGCTTGCGAGGGGGCAGAACCGCCTTACAGGCACTCAGCATGGGGGTGAAATTGTCCCAGGCTACTGGGTGGGGGCTGAAGCTGGTTGGTTGTACCCTTGACAGGAAACCCCCCAGGAGCTGAGCCCAGCCCTTCTGGCAGCACCAGGCATAAATAGAAGGGTTACGTAAGTAAAAGGAAAGGAAGAAGAAAGAGCGTGTTGGTTTGCGGGGGCTGCTGTGCTGGTTTCAGGTTTAAACTGCTGGCTGAGGAGGAGAGTGGGCCAGGCTGGGGGGTGGCTGAGGCAGGGGACAGACCACACCAGCGGCAAATGGTGGCCTGACAACTACTAGCATTTACTGCAGCTAACTCAGTGCAGTGCCAGGTTTGTGGTGGCTGCTGGTGGGGGGGAGGTAGTGGAGATTAGGAGGGGCCCCTCCCTTAGTAAAACAGTGGCTGGCTGAGTGGGAGGAGACAGCAGGAGGGTTTCAGCCACAGCCTCCCTCAGAGCAGCTGAGGTGAACACAGCAACCAATTCCCCTTTGGCTTGGTGCATGGGGAGGGCTTGGAACCAGTGGGGGACATGGGCCAATTTCCGGGAGGTTCCTCTGAAGGTGCGATACTCTTGGTGGAGCTCCAGTGAGCCTCATTCACACAGCATGAGGAAAAGCCCCACACTCAGGTGTGCCTGTGGATAAAAAAGGCCCAGCCCTTGAACAGACAGAGATTTACAGCCAGCCCTCACTGTACCAGGAGGTCCCACTGAGCTTTCAACTCAGACTGCACAGATAACAATTCTGAGTGAGTGTTGCCCATTACACCAGGCAACCTGCAACTTAAGCCTTTTCTGGACAGGCTTGGGAGGCCGGCACCATGTACTCCTTGGCTGGCCAGACTGTCATGTTCACACTCCTTCTGAGAGAGGTCAAGTTACTTCTCCATTGTAACAAAACTCTCACCATTTTCCACTGGTGAATAACAAGGTGGTGGAGCATTTGACTGCAGCTGAAGAGGTCCCAAATGCTCCTTTTCACAGGGTTTCCTTAAAGGAAATATATTTTCATCTCCCTCTCCAGTAAGTGGGGGGTTGCACTAGATGTTTGAAATGGATTTAAATACCGCACGTTTCCCTCTGCAAATGTACCAGCACTGAGCACACGCAACCCTCAGCTGCAGTCAGTTCCCAGCCTGCGAGGCTCAGATTTCTGTTCCATTGATCGCACAGAGGCACAATATGACATGCACAGGCAGGGCCTGCTCACCACAGGCTGTGCTGGGCAGGGGAACCAGAGCCAGCACTGGGGGAGTCAGGAGTCTGACACACAAAGGCCTCATGGTGCAGAACAAGCTCACAGCTCTTTGGCTCCATCACAGTCAGACAGCAGCAGCGGGACCTGTCCCAGACACAGGGACAAGACCGTGGCTCTCAGCAGGCAATATTCACCAGGCTGGGGCAGAGCTGCCAGGAGCCCCAGAAAGGCCCCAAGCCCAGGAGCAGCACAGCCCTACCAGAGAGGAAACTGCAGAAGTGACCAATGCAGCAGCAGAAAAGGCCCCAGTTGCTGAGCTGCAGGCATTGGCCAGAGCCCCTGAAAGCAAGACCTGAGTGAGCCAGGCTAACAGCAGCCCCACTGCCATGGGTCAGAAGGTGGCGCCGAGACTGCAGGGCTGAGACGAGCATGCAGTGACGCCTGCCCCAAAGGCTCATGTATTAGTTAACCTTGGGGCTACCAGAGAGGCTACAGTCCTGGTCTGCAAGATGAGAGGTTTCTTACCTGGGACAGCTGCCTGCCATGTCCCCTGCTGCTCTGCTTGGCCTCAAAAAAGAACCAAAAACAAGAACCAAACAGAACAAGAAAACACGTGCAGAGACTGGAACAACTTAGAGTCCTGAGAGTGAACTAAACCAAACAGTAACTGTGGCAGGACATCCACCCAGCACAGGCTTGTGAAGGAATCACTGCCCAGGCTGCACCTGGGGGAAATGACGAAGAGCACAGAGTGATTGCCAGCAGGAGCTGATTGGGCTGTAAAGGCAGGATGGATGCTAGTAACACAGAGGCTGCTGGGAAATGGCCATCACTTGAAAGGCTGAGGGTTCATAGCCAGTAGAGCCAAATAAAGGGGGAGTTGTAGGAAGCAATGCAGGGGAGGAGCAGTGGGAGCTGGGAGTGAGAAGCCAAGAAGTGCTTGGAGTAGGGTCCCTGCTGGGCTGGAACCAGAGGGAGAGTGGGCCTGGGTTCCCCCAACAGCCCCTGTTGGCGTAGCATAGATTGGGCCTGTGGCAGGGAACAAGTGGACTGCCTGGGTCACTGTAGGAGTGACAGAGAATTGAAGGGCCTTTAGCTCAGAAGATGGGAAATGTGAAGTTATCCAAAAGGCAGCTGAGTTGCAAGCTGGGCATTGGTGGCTTCTGCCAGCAAGAGGTGCTGCCACAGTGAAGAGAAGGGGTGTAGTCACTGGCAGGGGCCTCATCTTGGCAGAGTTAATGCCTGGGCTCAGCCAACCAGTTCCATTCAACTACTTCTTCACACTGAGCAAATGAGCTGAGGAAGAATACCTGCAAGGCCACCAGATGCCCAGGGAGAGCATGAGGAAAAGGGCTTGTCTGGGATTTGAACCCAGGACCTCTCCCACCCAAAGGGAGAATCATACCCCTAGACCAACAAGCCCCCTTCTGAGGAGATGCCTGGGATATGCTCCAGGACCAGGTTTGAACAAACAGCCAGTGCTCTGAGAAGTTCTGCATCAAACTTCTGATTTCCAAGGTCATTTCCAAGGTGTCTTCACAGGTCCAAATCAAGAAACTAACTTCACATTCTGAACAGGTCACAAACCACTCTGAATGGGAGAAAAATGTTGGGAACAACACAAAGTCAAGGAGAGCAGCAAACACACTCTTTGGGGGCAGCATCAGGGAGTTCAACTCAAGACTTTTTGTACTCTGAGCATCACTCGGCCTTGCAAAGCAAACCCGGCTGTGGAGGAAGAACAAACATCACTTCTCACACCCACTGCACCTGACCTCACCTCCCAAACCTTCCCCACACTCCCTCCTGCCTGGAGTGAGACTCACACGCTCTGAGCTGGATGGACTGGTGATGCTGGACTCAGTCCTTCATAGCCCCTTTAACTGCCTGGTCTGTGTGACTCTACCCAGCACAAGCTGAGCTCACCCTGGTGCCTTACAGGATCCGAACACCAGCAAAGTTGGGCAGGCCCACGTGTTGGGGCTGGCAGGGAGTCAGGTGTGGGTTCTTGGTATCCTCTGTGCTGCTGGGCCTGGGCTCTCACAGATTTGCTGAGCTAGATGTGATGGTGCTGTACATGCAACAGGGATGGTTTTATGAACTGCAAAAGTCTGCAGCTTGCTCGTGTTTTGGCAGATGATCATTCAGAGTCTTTCAAATGTGTCATATTCAGCCGCGTGGTGTCTGCACACTTTGTAAATGTGTGTGCAGAGAGGATGTCAGTTACCCTGTGAATTCACAACTAGAGCTATTATCTCCTCTGTTGGCCGGATATTGCTCTACAATCACCACCGACCTTTCCAATCTCTGCATCTCCGTTATTTGTCTCCAGCTGGTTTTTGTAAAGGAAGAATGGACTTTTCTCATCATTCTCGGGGTGTCAGAGAAATGTGTCCCAGCAGCCAGTTGGAATCAGCAGTGAGAAGGGCTGGGGTTGATGTCTGGAGGAGGAGAGAGACAGAGATGGGGCAGGAGATGAAGCAGCTGGAGGGAGGCAAGGAGCGCATGGCAGCAGCCTGCCAAGAATCACAGGTTCCCAAGAAAAGTACAACTGCAGGGCCCATCGGGTAATGGGCAGCACTCAGGGTTCTCATTCCTGCAATCTGCGTTGAAATCTCAGTGGGACCTCGAAGTGCTGGGATGGTTGGCTGCAACTCTCTGGCTCTATCATGGTTGTGCTTCTCCATCCACATGCTTGTTAAGAGAGGGGTTTGGGCCTGATGGCGGATGAATGAGGTGGACTGGAGTTCAGTCTCTGATTGGCTGGTTCACTGACATAGCTGCAATGTGTGGAAGTGCAGAGGAGACCATGACTGCCTTCAGGCCTCCATAAAGACCCAGTGTGGGGCTCCTCCCCCTCACTAAGGCCATGCCTAAATGAGGATGTGGCTGTCAGGGCATCATCACAAGGGGGTAAAGAAAATGGCCAATCCCTCTGTGGGTCTTGCGTTGGAGTCGGAGATAGACCTGGAAGAGACTTTTTCCCAGCTGCTGCTGAGAAGCACGGAAGAACCCAGGGATGGCTGTCCTGGTGGAAGGGGAAATACATTCAGGTACAATGACTGGTTGCAGAGTTCAGACAACAACCTGGCTTCCAGCAGGCAGGGGGGATTTGGGGCTCTCTATGTGTTGCCATGTGCAATGGCACAAGAGAGCACCTTGAATGTCTCCCCTCCCCCTGCAAGGAACGGGAACAGCTCTGACCAGGAGGCTGGATTTGGAAGAGGAAGTCAGGGCCATGAATGAAGTGCAGGGCTGGGATGCAAAACTCAGGATCCCTTCCCCAAATGTACCATCTATCCCGCATCTGACACTGTGTTCTGCTAAAGCTGTCCGGCTGCCTCCAGTGTGAGCTGAGCTCAGGGGCAGTTGGCTCCCTCACTCAGTGTATCCCAAGGCCAAATCAGGGCAGGGCTGGGTGCGGTGCTGTGTCTGAGGCCCTGTGCCCCATTAGCTGTGGGCTTGTTCAACTGCTCAGGAGAGATTCCAATGTCACTCAGCTGATTGGCAGAGCTCTCACCACTGAGGCTTTTGTTTCCATTGGTGGTGCTCACTGGTGCATAGTTCAGAGCATATAAAATGTATTCCACACATGGATGGAAAAGGCTGGAGGGAACATTGTCTGTGGGTGTCCAGCCAGGCCAAGGGAGGGCTGTTCACTGTGTGTTGGACCTCACTGGGAGTTTGGGGAAGGCCAGCTGGGGCGGCTGAGCTAGGTGTGTGGCTGGGTTTGTTGGGTTACATCACAGTGGTTTTCTCTTCTGAGGTGTGGTGCTTTTTGTGAGGGTAACTCTTATCCCCATGACACACCTCATGCAGGAGCCGTTGCTCTTTGTGCCAAGGCATGTGGCTGGGATCCAGGACTCAGGACCCTTTCCCCAAATGTACGTTTTCCCCTCCCACCACACACATCTGACACTGTTCCACTTCAGACTCTGGAGACTTCACTTTCCCTGGCTGGTGCCTCAAACAGCTTGCACATGTGGGGGCTTAGCTCAAGCGGTACCTCCTCCCCTTTCAGGTGAGGCGAGAGTCGGTTCCATGTCCATATTCTCCCACTGCTGGTTTTCCTTTCCCAGGAGCCCAGTGTTGTCAGCCTGCAATTGTCTCTCTCTTCTGCAACGTTGGCCGCCCTCTTACTAAAATCAGCCACGACAAACTTGTTCAACCTAATTTTGTAGTACAGACAGAGTCAGAGGCATTTGAACCAGGCTGAATGGGATTTCTAGGGTGCCACATGAGTCTCTGCTGAAGTGTGGCTGTGTGTGTTTGGCTTAGGTACTGCATTCCTGTTTCTATGACTTCCTCGCTTCCTGGAGAGGGAGTCCTTGAGGCCAGAAGACCTGGCAAGGAAATGAGAAGTAGAGAAAGCCAATGGAGCTGCTGTGTAGGGCTGGTGCCCTTGGGAGAGTGATCCTGCTGCTCCTTCCTGTGTAAGGAGAGCTGTGCAGTGTGGGCTTAGGGCAGGTCGCTGTGAGCTTTGGGAGGCTGGGTCCAGGGATGTCCAACCCTCACCTGCTCTGCTTTCTTCCTCATTGTTTTTTTTTCCTTTCATGAAACTTTAACACTTGAGGGATAGTGGGGAATAATAGCCAAAAAGAGCTGCCGTCACTTGGGCGCTTGATTGCCACTTATTTAACAAATCTGAGCAGAGAAGAATTCCAACCCTCAGACTGCGTCTGCATTAGCAAGTTCTTTCGAAAGATGTTTTGAAAGAAGGGGGCTCTTTTGAAAGAGCCCATGGATCGTCTGCACTCTGAAACCATTCTTTTGGAAGTCAATGGAAAGAATGCAGTGCTCCTTTTGAAATCAGTCTTCCTTCCTGTTTCAGGAAGAGCACCTCCGGGGACGCGCTTCTACATGGCGTTTGGAGTCCGGAAGAACGATCTTCCGCACTCCAAATCACGTGGCCGTATGCAAATGAGGCATGGGGAATTTACATCCATGCCTCATTAACATATTTCAGGCTGTGTATTACCATGCCACTTTCAAAGAAAGTGGTCTGTGTAGAAACGGCCTTTGAAGGGCCTTTCTTTGGGAAGAACAGTTTTCATTTAGGATCCCTGGTGCATTCTTTCGAAAGAGCGGGAGCTGGGTGGCTGCTCTCTTTTGAAAGAGCAGATCACACTTTTGATTCTCTTCTTTGTGTGTGGACACACTCTTTGAAAGAAGCTCTATCGGAAGAGATCTTCTGGAAGAGCTTCTTTCACAAGACCCCTGTAGGGTAGACAGAGCCTCAGTGTGGCAAACTGGCAGCTCCTCCTTCATCCATTTCTTTTCAGCAAAGGATAAAGTACCTCCCAGCATTAGCTCATATCAGGGTGATTATGGGTGAAAGCCAGCTGTGCTGGAGAATGGCTGTTTGGTGTTGAATGGGTTGTGCTACAGATGAGGACAGAGAGAGTCAAATCTGCCTGACTCATGAACTGTTTAGCAAAACTCGCATTGAAAGAGCTTTACTTTCAGCCAACTGGTCAAAAGCCCCAACCTCAAGATGTTTTTCTGCCCCACCTCCTCACTTGGGTGTTCTGGTCTCCCCAAGGAGGCAGGGGTTCAAATCACATTTGTGGCATCAGTTTCATTTTCTACAGGCCAAATTGGCCTCCAGAGGCTCCTGGAAAGAACCAATCTATCAGCCCACTTCCACTTGCTGGCATCTTCTAACCTTGCACCAAACCTTGCTCTGGATTTCTGTTAGAGCAGTACCAAGACAGGCATAACTCAGTCATGAACTTCATGGGGAAGCGATGGTGAACCTGCAGTGTCAGTATGACACTTGGAAGTTGCTGAAGGGGAGAATTGGCCTAGTGAAGTGGTGCGTGTACACAGCAGCCCTTCCTTAGTAATCTCCCCTGGCCCTGATTACCGTGTCCCCTTTTTAGTTAGGGGCAAGTGTCGAGAAGCCACTTGAGGCACCAGCCAGGCAAAGTGATGGCTCTAGAGTCTTGTCACATGGGTGTGTTGAGAGGAATGTGTCGATTTGGGAAAGGGGCCTGAGTCCTGATCCCAGCCACATGGCTTGGCACAAAGAGCAATGGCCCCTGCATGAGGTGTGCCAGAGAGATCAGTGTTACTGCCTCAAAAAGCACCACATTGTTGAAGCAAAAGACTTCTCTGTGTTGAGGCGGCTAACATTCAGCTTTATTGAATTCAACAAGGCAACAGATGAGCCAAACTGGACACCTGTAAAGCCAGGTCCAGCAAGGCTGCTTGATGCAGCTGACTCCAGTATTTTATACCCTCACACAGACAAGTCCAGAGCCAGAAGGAATTAGTGAGAGAAACTAAATATTTTCAGAGAGAAAACTGTTATCAGCCAGGAGGAACAGGTCCTCGGGAGTAAGAGCCCCAAATCCAGAGTTCATTAACGTATTCCACTCAGCTCACCCTCCCTGCCGTTCCCAAATAGGCCAGGAAAAGCTCAAGCTCTTGTGTACGTGCAGAACTAAGAAACAAGAAAAGGCGTCTATCTGAGACGGCTTCCACAACACCGCAGAAAAGAAAACCACTGTGACGTAACCCAGCAAACCCAGCCGCACACCCAGCTCAGCAGCCCCAGCTGACCTTCCCCAAACTCCCAGTGAGGCCCAGCACACAACGAACAGCCCTGCCTTGGACTGGCTGGACACCCACAGACGATGTTCCCTCCAGCCTCTTCCACCCATGTGTGGAATAAATTTTATATGCTCTGAACTATGCACCAATGTGCACCACCTATGGAAACAAAAGCCTCAGTGGTGAGCGCTCTGCTAATCAGCTGGGCAACACTCGAGTCTCTCCGAGCAGTCACACAAGGGCACAGCTGATAGGGAACCCAGCCACAGACACAGCACCGCACCCAGCCCTCCCCTGCCCTGATTTGCCTCGCTGCAGGGCACAAGGGCTCAGCTCCCTGGGATGCGCTGAGTGAGGGAGCTGACTGGTGGAAGGGGTCCGATGCCCTCTCAGCTGTAGGGCAGGTCACCCACATGCCCCTGAGCTCAGCCCATGCTGGAGGCAGCCGGACAGCTGAAGCAGAACACAGTGTCCGATGGGGAGTAGATACGTGTATTTGGGGAAGGGGTCCTGAGTGCTGCATCCCAGCCATGTGCTTCAGCCATGACCCTGACTTCCTCTTCCAGACCCAGCCTCCAGGGCAGAGCTGTTCCCGTTCCCTCCAGGGGGAGGGGAGATGTTCAAGGTGCTCTCCTGTGCCATTGCACATGGCTGAGCACAGAGCGCCCCAGATCCCCCGTGTGCTGGGAGCCAGGCTGCTGGGTGAATTCTGTGGTGCTGAGGACGTCAGACCCTGGGTTAAGATGTTGGACTTGACCCCCAATAGGGTTCCCCTGGGCAGGTTCCAATCCTGCTCACAGTGAGGCCTGTGTTAGCCACACTCCTACCCTGGCAATACAGGCAGGCACTCTGAGCACAGCCTGAGCTTGCCACACAAAGGTGCCTGTGCCTGGGGCAAATGCTGAGGCTGTGATGCAGTTGCTGCTCCAGACACACACTGGCTGCTGCTGTTTGGGGGAGCTCGGAGCAAAGCTCCAGGCAAGTCGGTGCCCCCCTCATGTCGCACTGCGCTCTGCCCCTGAAATGGTGTCCTGCTCTGCTCTGTCTCTGCCCACCCTCCTCTACCTCATCGCCAGGCCCTGCCGCTCTCTGCCTCTTCCTGTCCCTGCCCCACCTCCTACCCTCCGGCCACCTCCTGCTCCCCGCAGGCAGGAAATAGTGACAGGTGCCTTTCTCCATGGCCCTGGTATCTCCACAGACAGGACAGGGCTGGGGGAACCAGAAATGGGGCAGTGGAGCCTTAGGGGATGAGCCAGAGAGTTACTCAGAGTCCTGTCTCGATTCACACAGCGCCCTTATAGAGCATCCGATCTGTGCGTCCCTGGCACTGTGTGTGTCACTGCCGTGTGCAGGAGTCCAGCCTGGGGCTCCTTGTGCTCGGGTCTGTACAGACACAGACAGAAAAGCCGTCCCTGCAGCCGACAGCTTCCAGGCCCAGCTGAGTGACTGCAGCTGCAAACAGACAGGCAGACGGGGAGCAAGGGAAGAAGGAGACAGCCCTGCCCAGCAGTGCAGGCGGGGATCTCCCAGCACCCGCAGCCTCTCTGCTGTACCGCTTGCTGGAAGACCGTGGTGCAGACGGGTTTGAAGGAGGCGGCTGGGAGCTTTGTGGATCTCTGTGGAAAGCTGGTCCTAGGTAGAAGGGCCTGCGAGGGAGAGAGCAGGAAACGTGTGTGTGGCTGGTCCAAGAGGTGATGGAGGCTGGGGTGAGGCTGACAGGAGGTGGGACCTGAATGGGGTAGCAGTTGTGCAGGGCGGTCGCTCATGAAGGGCCAGGTGAGTGCGGAGCTGCAGCCTGTGTTTGAGGAGGTGAGAAGTGGGAGTCAGCGGAGGCTGCAAGGACAGGGGAGCTGTGTGAGCAGCAGGCCAGGAGAATGCCCATTTTCCAAATGCTGTGCTAACGGAGCAGCTGCAAAGGAGCAGAGAGTGTCGGAGGAGACACAAGAGCTGCAAACCCTGCCCAGGGCCGGCCATAGCCCCTGTCTGTACCCGTCCAGCAGGGACACGTGGACAGAGCTGGTGCACGACCCAGCCCCAGAGCGGAGCCTGCCCATGTCCGGACTGTGCAGGTCCCAGGGCAGGGCACTGCAGCTGGGGTTTTGTTCGAAGCAGAAGCAGGGGAAGAGGGAGCTTCGGTCCGGGCTTTGCCCAAGGTCCATGCATCAGGGTTTTCCTTCCACTGCACAGAGGCTGTGGGTGAAGTGGGTTCAGTGGTGACTGGGGAAGTGTTGAAACAGCTCCCCCTCTGCCCCACGCCCTGCCCTCGCCTCCGGCTCTGCCCCTCTCCTGCCCCCACCCCACCTCGTCCTCCAGCAGCGTTGATGGTGACTGCGGTGGGAGTGGAAGCTGGAGGGTGCGAGTGACCCCTAGTGCACCCCCACGTCACTCTGCACTGCACGTTGGTGAGGCCCTGGGACTGGCCATGGGCAGGAAGTCAGAGCAGGGCACAGCAAGGGCTGCCTGGCCTATCAGTGTGTGGGTCTGACAGGCTGAGGGGAGTCCAGGGGACAATCACTAACCCCTGGGCTGCAGGCAGTGAGGGAGCTGGGAGGGACGCCCCACACTTCAGACGAGTTGTTCCCCCCTGGGGAGGAAGGGCTCGGGTGTGCACAGACCCACTGCCAGGTGAAGGGGGGTTGCTGGGTGTTCAGGCCATTACACCCCCAAAAGCTGCAGCTGCCGCTCTGGCCGAGTCCCTGGGAGCAGGAGGAGCGAGTGGGGCCGAGCTTTGGGCTCCAGGCCCTGTGTGTGTCTCTGCGCCACAGGCACTTTCTCCCACCCCCGGGGTTTGTCTCCTCTCTCTGTGCCCAGCCCCAGGTGCTCCCCACTGGCGCTGTTTCAGGAGCTCCCCACACGGCATTTAGTGCAGGCAGGGGCTGTGTTCTGCCTGTGCTGTTGTGCCGGTGGGGAAGTGCCCAGCTCCCAGGGCAGCAGGAGAAAATGGCACTTTCAACAGCCTTTCTCTGGGCACTGCTGAGCAGGGACCCCAGGGGCTCCAGGGCGGGATGGCCACATGGACGCCTGCCTCAGGCCCTGTGGCTGGTGCTCCAGACTGATCTATTGCTCTCAGTGTCAGAGAGGGAGTGTGACATTCATCCTCACAGGCAAGTGTCTGCCCCTTTCCCAGCTGTGCACTGCCCAGCCCGGCCCAGCAGCTGGGACAGACCAGAGCCCCTGAGCCAGCCTCAGAGACAGGCCCTTCCCTCAGAGACAGCTGCCCGTGTCAGTGGCTGCAGCTGAGCCAGGGCTGCCCCCACCTTCCCCCTATGTCTGGCTGGGGCACTGCACCCCGGCTGTGTTTGGGGCCCTGCTCCCCCGAGGAAGCCACAGTGCAGGAGACAGGAGTGAGTGTAGCACTGTTGGGCCAAACCTGCCACCCTGTGTCCCCAGCTGAGCAGCCAGTGGCAGAAAGGTTCCTGGCAGGACTGATGCTGGTGGATATCAAAAGCCCATAGAGGTATCGGGGAGGTGGCTGAGTGGGGAAAGTGATGTACTAATAATCCCTTGTGCTCTGCATGCCTGGGTTCAGATCCCCTCCTCCTTGCACCTTCATAGTCACAGGTTTGCTGAGTCCCAGCCTCAGGGTGTGATGTTGCTTCTGACACACCCCCTCCCTGAGCCTCCTGCTTCCCAGCTCCTCTACTGGGCTCATGCAAAGCACAGACCAACTCTGTGAGGCTGAGCTGAGCTCTGGCTGCCAAGGGTGGGGGTGGGATGATTTATTTGCCTGACAGTGCCCAGCCTGTCTCCAATGTCAGCCCCACAGTGCTCTGCTCACCTCAGTCCCCTGCAGTGCTGCTGCCAGGGCCTCAGCAGGGCCCCAAATGCACCCAGTGCTGCAATGCTCTGGCAAGGAGGGGGCAGCCCTGGCTCAGGTGCAGCCAATGACAGGGGAAGGACACCTCTCCAAGGCTTCCTCTAATATGAATATGGCATTAGGAATATATTACCGACCACCTAACCAGGACAGTGATAGTGATGCTGAAATGTTAAGGGAGATTAGAGAGGCTATCAAAATAAAAAACACAGTAATAATAGGAGATTTCAATTATCCCCATATTGATTGGGTGTATGTCACCTCAGGACGGGATTCAGAGATTAAATTTCTTGATGCCTTAAATGACTGCTTCTTGGAGCAGCTAGTACAGGAACCCACAAGGGGAGAGTCAATTCTCGATCTAGTCTTGACTGGAACGCAGGATCTGGTCCAAGAGGTAACTGTTACTGGACCACTTGGAAATAGTGACCACAATATAATAACTTTTAATATTCCTGTGTTGGGAAGAACACCGCAGCGGTCAAACACTCTGGCATTTAATTTCAAAAAGGGGAATTACACTAAAATGAGGAAGCTAGTTAAACAGAAACTAAAAGGTAGAGTAATTAAACTAAAATCCCTGGAAGCTGCATGGAAACTGTTTAAAGACACCATACTAGAGGCCCAACTTAAATGTATACCCCAAATAAAAAAACACAGTAAGAGACCTAACAAAGAACCACCATGGCTAAACAGCCATGTTAAAAAGGCAGTGAGAGAGAAAAGGGCAGCTTTTAAAAAGTGGAAGTCAAATCCTAGTGAGGAAAATAGAAAGGAACATAAACACTCCCAAATTAAGTGTCATAATGTAATAAGAAAAGCCAAAAAAGATTTTGAGGAACAGCTAGCCAAACATTCAAAAAATGATAGTAAAATGTTTTTTAAATACATTAGAAGCAGGAAGCCTGCTAAAAAAGCAGTGGGGCCCTTGGACGATAAAGATATAAAAGGAGCGATCAAGGAAGACAGTGCCATTGCGGAGCGATTAAATGATTTCTTTGCTTCAGTCTTCACGGCTGAGGATGTTACAGAGGTTCCTAAATCTGAGCCAGCCTTTTTAGGTGACAAGTCTGAGGAACTCACTCAGATTGAAGTGACATTAGAGGAGGTTTTGGAGTTAATTGATAAGCTGAATAGTAACAAGTCTCCAGGACCAGACGGTATTCACCCAAGGGTTCTGAAAGAACTCAAATGTGAAATTGCGGAGTTATTAACAGTGGTTTGTAACCTATCCTTTAAATCCACTTTGGTACCAAATGACTGGAAGATGGCCAATATAACGCCAATATTTAAAAGAGGCTCCAGAGGAGACCCTGGCAATTATAGACCGATAAGTTTAACATCAGTACCAGGCAAATTAGTAGAAACACTAGTAAAGAATAAAATTGCAAGGCACGTAGAAGAGCACGAATTGTTGGGCAAAAGTCAGCATGGTTTCTGCAGAGGGAAGTCGTGTCTAACTAATCTATTAGAATTCTTTGAAGGGGTTAATAAACATGCGGACAAGGGGCACCCAGTGGACATAATATACCTAGATTTCCAGAAAGCCTTTGACACGGTCCCACACCAAAGGCTTTTATGTAAATTAGGTGGTCATGGGATAGGAGGAAAGATCCTTTCATGGATCGGGAATTGGTTAAAAGACAGAAGACAAAGGGTGGGAATAAATGGTAAATTTTCACAATGGAGGAGGGTAACTAGTGGTGTTCCCCAGGGGTCAGTCCTGGGACCGATCCTGTTCAACTTGTTCATCAATGATCTAGAAAATGAGGTAAGCAGTGAGGTGGCAAAGTTTGCAGATGACACCAAGTTGTTCAGGACAGTCAAAACCAAAACAGATTGTGAAGAACTACAAAAAGATCTCAGCAAACTGAGTGCTTGGGCAGCAAAATGGCAAATGAAATTTAATGTGGGTAAGTGTAAGGTAATGCATGTTGGAAAAAATAACCCAAATTACACATACTACATGATGGGGTCAAATTTAGCTACGACAGATCAGGAAAGGGATCTTGGAGTTATAGTGGATAGTTCTCTGAAGACATCCATGCAGTGTGCAGCGGCAGTTAGTAAGGCAAATAGGATGTTAGGAATTATTAAAAAAGGGATCGATAATAAGACAAAAGATATCATACTTCCCCTATATAAAACTATGGTACGCCCACATCTTGAGTACTGCGTGCAGATGTGGTCTCCTCACCTCAAAAAAGATATATTGGCATTAGAAAAGGTTCAGAAAAGGGCGACTAAGATGATTAGGGGCTTGGAACGGGTCCCATATGGGGAGAGGCTAGAGAGACTGGGACTTTTCAGTTTGGAAAAGAGGCGATTGAGGGGCGATATGATAGAGGTATATAAAATCATGAATGGTGTGGAGAAAGTGAATATAGAAAAATTATTTACCTTTTCCCATAATACAAGAACTAGGGGACACCAAATGAAATTGATGGGTAGTAGGTTCAAAACTAATAAAAGGAAATTTTTCTTCACACAGCGCACAGGCAACCTGTGGAACTCCTTGCCCGAGGAGGCTGTGAAGGCCAGGACTCTATTAGGGTTTAAAAAAGAGCTTGATAAATTTTTGCAGGTTAGGTCCATAAATGGCTATTAGCCAGGGGTAAAGTATGGTGCTCTAACCTTCAGAACAAGAGCAGGAGATGGATGGCAGGAGATAAATCACTTGATCATTGTCTTCTGTTCTCCTTCTCTGGGGCACCTGGCATTGGCCACCGTCGGCAGATGGGATGCTGGGCTGGATGGACCTTTGGTCTGACCCAGTATGGCCATTCTTATGTTCTTATGTTCTCTGGTCTCTCCAAGCTCCTGGGCTGGGCAGTGCACAGCTGGGAGAGGAGCAGGTACTTGCCCAGGGGGAATGAATGGTGCCCTGCCCCTGACAGCAATAGATCCAGCCACAGGGTGAGGGGCAGGTCTCCACTCAACTGTGCCACCCTGTGCAGCCCTGAGTTCTTCTGTGCTTCTCAGCAGCTGGGGAAAAGCCTCTTTGGGACTCATCTCCTGCCCCACAGTTAAGAGGCCCCTCTGGGGGAGTGGCTGATTTTCTATCCCATTTTGAGGCTGGCTGCAGAGCACATGCTGCTTTGCAGGGTGGAGCAGCAAGGCCCTGTGATCTTTAGGGAAGTCCTCTGGCCACATGGAGTCCGGGCCCTCCCCTCCTCTTGTGCTGGCCTTGGGTGCTCGGTAGCATAAGGGCATCCCATGAAGGTGTCAGAACTAGCAGCCCCTGCTCCAAGGGCCCAGAGGGGGACAGATGAGTTGTGCTCTAGCCTGGAACTCTTCCTCTCACCTGCTGTCCCCTGACTTTCTTAGCCTGCTCTGGATGGTCCTTCCTTTAAATGCCGTGTGTGCAATAGGAACAGCCTGGCAGCTCCAGGTACAGGCACCACTTGTGTGGCAACCAGGAGAAGCTGTGAAAAACACAACCTCAGTGCTCATGTATCCCTACACAGACTGGTAAGTTCCAGGGTCCCAACCTATTGCAGCCATGTTGGTAAATCAGCCCAGCCAGAGACCTGTCTAGCTCCAGTGGGCCTCACTCATCCAGGAGGAGGAAAAAACACTTCCTCAGGTGCACCTGTGGATAAAGAAGCCCAAGCTTTGGGGAGACAGAGATTTACAGCAACAACACAACCAACAAGGAGGCCACTGAGATTTGAACTCAGATTACAGAGATCAGACTCCTGCTGTTTACACCCCAGGACCTACCAAATGGAACTTCTTGGGGCACCTGTGACTCTTGACAGGCTGGCCCCCTGCACGCCATGCCACCCTCCAACTGTTTCACCTCTCAGGAAACTCCTTCCTGCCCCATTTCTACCACTCTTCTTCCCAAGACATTGAGCCCAGCCTGTCTTGCTGCCGGCTCCACCTGGCTGTAAGGTAACATTTCTCTGAAGCCCCCAGAAGGATGAAAAGGGTCAATTTTGCTTTTACAATAACCAGCCTGCAGAGAATTAACAGAAATGCAGAGACTGGGGAGCTTGGTTGTGCTTGTGTATGAATATCTAGCTGAGGGAGGACATAATGTCCTTGGCTGTGAATTCCCAGAGTAATTAACGTCCTCTCTCCACACATATTTATAAAGAGTGCAGAGACCTTTCCTGCTGGAAGTGAAATATTTGATAGACTCTGAATGAGAACCTCTTTACAGAAATGAGACCCAAAATTCCTGATATCAGTATCAACTGTCAGTTTCCCTGTGAAGCCAGGTTTCAACAGAGGGAGGGGTTTGCTAGGTAATCTGCATTGGCACTGGCAAATGTTAAGGGTTCATCTCCATTTTCAGGATTCCCACACTATAGAAATCCAGAGTATGGTGGTTAAGGTGAGACAACTCTTGTCATACAAGTGGCTGCCTTTTAAAAGGGGAGCATGGATTAGAAAGAAGATCACTTCATCTGAAATCAAACACTCTACCACTGGCCCACACCCACATTTCACTCTTGCTTGAATCACTTATCTTCAGGTCCCTGTAGGACAACCTCTTCTTCCCCAGGCTCCTTTTTCTGTCCCAGCCTAGAGTAGTTTTTCAAATGGGGGTTGATTAAACTTCCTCTGCCCAGCTGCACAACACAGCTTCTCCACTGACCTTGCTTCTCACACTCACAGAGCTACCATCACTCAGGGAGGCAGATTTCCTTTGTGTGTGGGACAGTGTTCTTCTATCTGCTTGGAGTCTCTTCAGTGATTATAAAGAAGAAGGAGAAAATCTACTGAAGGACATCAGCTCATCCGTCCGGTGTGGCTGGGTTTGCATTTAGGGTAGGTAAGTCTTCTATCTGGTGCTTTTGATTATCTAGCTTGCCCTGTGAGTGATAGATAACAGACCTTCTACTATATTAATGTGTCACAGCTTATGAAAATATAAACATGGGGTTGAAGACGCATGTAGTTGAAATCCATTGTAAACTTTCCCACAGAGCTGTCAGTACCAGGAGTGGGAGTTCATCTGGGTAAACATGGGAGTGTGGAAGGCTGTGAGTGTGTGGGACAACTCTTGAAAGCTAGCTTGTTGGTCTAGGGGTGTGATTTTCTTTCCAGGTGGGTGTGATCTTGGGTTTAAATCCCCCATAAGCCCTTTTATGGGGGGAAGCTGTTCTAGATTTGATTTTCCCCAGTAGAGAGGAATTGGTCAAGAACTTGAAAGTGGAAGGCAGCTTGGGTGAAAGTGATCATGAAATCATAGAGTTCACAACTCTAAGGAAAGAAAGAGGAGAAAACAGCACAATGGAGATAATGGATTTCAGGAGGGCAGATTCAGGAAAACTCAGAGAGCTGGTTGATCAGGTCCCATGGGATTCAAAACCAAGGGGAAAAACAGCTGAGGAGAGTTGGCAGTTTTTCATAGGGATATTATTGAGGGCCCAAAAGCAAGCTATCCCGCTGCATAGGAAAGAGAGAAAATATGGCAAAAGACCAGCTTGGCTTAACCAGGAGATCTCGCATGATCTCAAATCAAAAAAGGAATCATATAAGAAATGGAAACAAGGAGAAATTACCAAGGATGAATATAGGCAAATGACACAAGAATGCAGAAGCAAGAAAGGCTAAGGCACAAAATGAGCTAAAATGAGCTACAGAAATAAAAGGAAACAAGAAGGCTTTTTATACATATTTTAGAAACAAGAGGAAGCCTAGGGACAGGGTAGGGCCATTGCTCAGCGAGGAGGAAGAAACAGTAACAGGGAACTTGGAAATGGCAGAGATGCTTAATGACTTCTTTGGTTTGGTCTTCACTGAGAAATCAGCTGAACGAAGGCCCAACATAGTGAACGCAAGTGGGAAAGAGGTCGGGTTAGAAGTTGAAATTAAAAAAAGAAAAATTTAAAAATCACCTAGAAAATTAGATGTCTGCAAGTCACAAGGGCCTGATGAAATGCATCCCAGAATACTCAAGGAGCTGATAGAGGAGGTATCTGACCTTTAGCTATCATCTCTGGAAAATCATGGGAGACAGGAGAGATTCCAGAAGACTGGGAAAGGGCAAATATAGTGCTGATCTATAAAAAGGGGAATACGAATAACCCAGCAAACTACAGGCCAGTCAGCTTACCTTCTGTGCCAGGAAAAATAATGGAGCAGATAATTAAAGAAATCATCTGCAAACACTTGGAAGGTGGTTAGGTGATAGGGAACAGCCAGCATGGATTTGTAAAGAACAAATCATGTCAAACCAATCTGATAGCTTTCTTTGATAGGATAACGAGCCTTGTGGATCGGGAGAAGTGGTAGATGTGGTATACCTAGACTTTAGTAAAGCTTTTGAAATGGTCTCGCATGATATTCTTATTAAAAAAACAGGCAAATACAATTTAGATGAGGCTACTATAAGGTGGGTGCATAACTGGCTAGATAACCGTACTCAGAGAGTAGTTCTTAATGGTTCTCAAGCCTTCTGGAAAAGTATAACAACTGGGGTTCTGCAGGGGTCTGTTTTCGGACCGGTTCTGTTCAATATCTTCATCAACAATTTAGATATTGGCATAGAAAGTACACTTATTAAGTTTGCAGATGATACCAAGCTGGGAGGGGTTGCAACTGCTTTGGTGGATAGGGTCATAATTCAAAATGATCTGGATAAATTGGTGAAATGGTCTGAGGTAAACAGGATGAAGTTTAATAAGGACAAATGCAAAGTGCTCCACTTGGAAAGGAACAATCAGTTTCACACACACAGAATGGGGAGAGACTGTCTCGGAATGACTGCAGAAGAAAGGGATTGAGGGGTTATAGTGGACCACAAGCTAAATATGAGTCAACACTATGATGCTGTTACAAAAAAAACAAACATGATTCTGGGATACATTAACAGGTGTGTTGTGAAAAAGACACTAGAAGTTATTCTTCCGCTCTACTCTGTGCTGGTTCGGCCTCAGCTGGAGTATTGTGTCCAGTTCTGGGCACCGCACTTCAAGAAAGATGTGGAGAAATTAGAGAGGGTCCAGAAAAGAGTGACAAGAATAATTAAAGGTCGAGAGAATGTGACCATTGAAGAAAGGCTGAAAGAATTGGGCTTGTTTAGTTTGGAAAAGAGAAGACTGAGGGGGAACTTGATAGTGGTTTTCAGGTATCTAAATGGGTGTCATAAGGAGGAGGGAGAAACCTTGTTCTTTTTGGCATCTGAGGCTAAAACAGGAGGCAATGGACTTAAACTGCAGCAAGGGAGGTTAAGGTTGGACATTAGGAAAAAGTTCCTAAGTGTCAGGGTGGTCAAACAGTGGAATAAATTGCCTGGGGAGGTTGTGGAATCTCCATCGCTGGAGATGTTTAAGAATAGGTTAGATAGGTTTCTATCCAGGACACTCTAGACAGCATTTGGTCCTGCCATGAGGGCAGCTGCCTGGAACTCATGGCCTTTTGATGTCCCTTCTCATCCTCGTATTTTATGATTCAGAGTCTTCCAGGTGAGTCTCTTTTTTTTGGAAAAGCAATGCTCCAGGTGAGGCTTGAACTCACAACCTCAGCACATCTATTGCAGTACTGCTCTATAAGTACTATGCGCTAACCCATTGCGCCACTGGAGCCATGGTTTTGGTGGTGGCCCCTATGAGTTAGGGGTCAGGTCATATTTCAGCAGCAAGACCTGTTTAGACAGGTCACAGCCCCTCACCTCCATCACATCCATGTTGCCGAACGCCACTGTGGCCTTGGGACCCAGCAGGGGAGTCACACAGCGGAGCCTGTCTGCGGGGCCAGTCTGGGGCAGATCACAAATCCTCTCCAAGGCTGTGACATGGCATCAGTATCCTCCCCCTCTTAACACCAGGGCAGCACTCTGAGTCCACTTTCCCCACAACACTGGCAGCTTGGGACCCATCCCCACTTACCCCTGCTCAGCCCCCTTGGCTGCCTCTCCTCCAACTCCAGCTCATGCTTCTGCTGTTTGTAGACAGACAGAATTCCCCTGCTCTCCTCTATCCTGCCCCTCTGAGGTGCTTCAGAGCACAAAGGACCAAAGGAAACAGCCCAGTCTTGGAATGCCTGAGAGCACAGATGCGCTAATCTCAAGCACAGTCTTTGATGCCTCAGAGCACAGATGTCCTGCCTCATCATGACCCTGAACGGCCTGAAACCAGACAAGAAAAGACAAATGGGCTAGCAGACAACCAGGGCCTCAGGCTGCCCTTGGCTTGTACCGGTGCCTGATACGCCTACATATAGTCCCAGGAGAGGAATCTCACGTCCATAGGAAACGAATGTCTACATTATCTCCACCTCACAGGTGTGAATTAAGCCCTTGAAACTCCTTGTGAGAACTGGCATCATGAGACGATCTAACACAATTGGCATCTTTAAGATAAGGAAGAGTGAACTTGACCCAAGTGGTATAAAGAAGGGGCCGGCAGCCCCCTCTAATTGAGCTCTAATCACCTATACCTGCCAATCAGGAAGGTCTTTGCCTCCCGAGGTCCCAGGGGACTCCATCCTCGTTCTCTTCTTCCCAAGGGATTGAGTGACAGACACTGGCCACGCCAAGACAGGTAACACAGCGGTGAGAATAAGACTTGCTATGTGTTTTGCTTTTGCGTTCATTTAATAATAGATCTATGAATTAAAGTACTTTTGTTATATGCTCGCTACTTGTAACTAAGAAGTGCAAATCTAAGCCTTGTAACTACAAGAGTTAAGATTTTTTATCAAATAAATAGTAACTGTTTAAGTTTTAACCTGACTCCTCCTGTTATTGTGCAAACGGAACACAAATAAAAGAACCCAGCTGGTTTTCGGCTGTATTAGCATGGTCACTGGTGAGGCACACTGAGAGGTGAGCACTGGGTTGTGCCGCTTCCTTGGGGCAGACTCTTGGAGCACCCGTCAGCCTACCTGGCTGCCCTCTGCGAAGGGACTGTCTGTGCTAGCAGTCAAAGTCTCGGGTGAAGTAGGCTGTCAGTACAACCTTTGGGGCACCCTTCAGCCTCCCTGGCTGCCCGCTGCCAAGGGACTTTCCATCCTAGCAGTGAAAGACTTGGGTGATAAATCCTTGGGGCGTCCGTCAGCCACTCCTGGCTGCCCGCTGCGAAGGGGCGGCCTGTCCTAGCAGTCAAAGACTCGGATGAAGTGAGGGGACACGTGGTATCTCACCAGACCATTGGCTAACACTGTTCCACACAGTTGCTGTGGGTAAGGCACTAAAAAGATGGAGGTTTAATTCCCAGCCCTGCTCCAGACTCCCTGTGGCACTTGGAGAAAATCACTGACAATTACTGTTGCTCAGCATCTCTCGGTGTAAAATGAGGTGTAGGACAAAGGGGCTCCCTGTTAAACATCCATCCTCAAGAGCACGAGGTTCAGAAAGATTGTGCTTGGATGGCTGGTGTGAGGCAAAGGGATTGTTTTCCCTGCCCAGGTGCTCCTGTGCAGCTGCTCAGCATGGACAGGGGAACCAGCCCTTTTCTTCCTTTCATCTTCCTGGGGCATTAACACTCCCCCTTTGCGCACAAAGCCAGCCTGGCACCCAGCACAGCAGGTTCTGGTCACTGGGCTTCTGAAGGTTCTAATCAGCTTGGATCCCTGGTGCCTAGAATTTCCCATCAGTATTGTGCTTCTAACAGCTGCCTACCCCCAAAGCCAGACTCCAAACCTGCTCTGCTGCAGGAGCTGTGAGGGACCCATTTCCACACCCCAGGGAAACAGGAATTCAGCCCAAGTTTTCTGGAAGGACAAAGTGACCCAGATGAACCTTTGTTTTAAACAGAAATCTGTAAGGCCCAGGAGGGCCGGGTCCCAGCAACTTTCTGCCCCAAATGGGCTTCCTTTGGTCGGGGGGGGCAAGCAAGCAGGAAGAGGGAGGGGGCACTGAAGAAACTTAGCTCCTGGCCTGACACTGCTTTGGAAAAGAAGGAATAAGGACACCAGTTCCACTGCAGAACGTGGGCATTAATCACACTGCTCTTGCATGCAGAGGAAGTGCTCTACCCATTCAGCTAATTCCCCTCTGCATGTTTGAGCACCCTGACCCACCAATCCCATTCCGGAAGCCAGTGTCCTTGAAGCTGCCCATAGCTCTGGTTCAGGCACACAAAGGCTGTGTCTGCACAGGAACATTAGTCCTGAATAAGCAATGCCAGAACTGCTGAATCTGATGCAGCGCAGCTCCACACAACATGGATTTCAAACTACTGCTCAGCTGTTTTGACATACAGTATCTCCAAACAATAGAGACTATTGTGAATTCGAGCTCTTGGATGGACTTTGGCTTATTTTGAACAAGGCACTATTCCCTGGCTGCAGAGCCCCCATTTCAAGAGAGCTATTTGGAATATTTGACACAGGTGGAATCATGATCCCAAGAGACACCCAGCCAGTTCTCTGTTCTCTCTCTCTGTTTCCTTTGGGATCCTGGTCTCAGGCAGGAAAAGTCTCTTCTTCCCTGCCCTAGAAAGGAGAAATTGATATTTCCATCACCCTCAGCGAGGAGAAGAGGATTTTCTTCTCTTCCCTTCCATCCCCACCTTCCCAGAGAGGAGAGGAAATAACCCTTCACCAGCTGAGTGGCCCCCTCAGCACTCTGTAGCTTCATGTCTTTCCACATCAGCTCCCTGGGCCTTTCAATAAGCTCCATATATCCAGGGGAGAGTAAGGAAATGAGGAGCTCGTCTTACTCACGCCTACTTCTTTACAATTACTGATGAGGCTCCAAGCGGACGGGAGCGCTGTTCCCCTGAGTCCTCGGCATCTTCCGCACCCGGAGCTCCCTTCTGGCAGCCCAAATCCCAATTTTCCAGCACCTTCCTAAAGCCTGAACTCCCAGGCAGAGCCCTCACACTGCTGCACCCCAAACCTCTGCCACAGCCCAGAGCCCCTCCCCCTCAGACCCGTGGCCGCACTCCCACCACAGGAATTGTGTTCTGTGCACCAGGGTGAAGCTGAGGTGTCACACATCAGCTGTGTATTGCACTGCCCTCTGCCTCGGGACACACAAGAAAATTCACACCACTCAGGGGAGGAGAAATTTGAAGAGACTCCAGCTGGGCCAAGGGCTTAACTAGGCTCTGCCTCTGGGCCCCTGGTGTCCTGGGTCACTCCCAGAGCAGGCTCCCCCCTCGCTCTACTTCCCCCCACCAGGCCCAACCGCTAGTGGATGAGAGTGTCCGAGGGATGCTGTATGTGCTCTCTGCGCTCTCCGAGGACAATGGAGCCTTTATGAACTGGAAGGGAAAGTTCTTCCCTGGTGAGATGCTCCCAGCCCTGCACCAAAAGCCCTGGGCCAGGCTGTTCCAGTGACCGCGCTGTCAGCTCTGCCTGTGTTCTCAGTACAACCACAGAGCTAACGCAGCAGCCGTGCCTGAGCCTGGCCAGGTCTGTCCTGTCCTGGAAGCCACCTCACCCTTCTGAGTGGGAAAAGGGGATGAGGAAGCACTCGTGCTTCATAACGGCTGAGGAGACAGGAGGCCTTCATCTCTCACTCTTGTGCTTGACTTCTGGGCAGGCAGCCACACCCCTTCACGGCCTAGGCCAATGCTTAACAATCTGTGTCCCGTCGCTCACATGCCAGTCCTTGGGGTTCCACATGTGCATCCCATCAGACCTTCTGTTTATCATCGCCCATGCGCAGGGTGGCCACATTCCACTGGTTTCACTCCACCTACTGTTTCTTCTGACCGTTCTTACCAAAGCAACATACACATAAAGCAAGGACAGGAAAAACGAGATGCGTGTTCCTTGCACATCCCACTGACACTGAGAGCCGTGTGCTCCCTCTGCATCTATTCCGGGGGCTGCTCTGCTTCAATGGGCACACCCCAGAAGGCCTCAGGAGGCAAGCGCATTGAGCCAGAGTACCTATGTCAGCAGACCATAGCCGTGTCTACACGTGCACGCTACTTCGAAGTAGTGGCACTAACTTCGAAATAGCGCCCGTCACGGCTACACGCGCCGGGCGCTATTTCGAAGTTAACTTTGACGTTAGGCGGCGAGACGTCGAAGTCGCTAACCCCATGAGGGGATAGGAATAGCGCCCTACTTCGACGTTCAACATCGAAGTAGGGACCGTGTAGTCGTTGCGCGTCCCGCAACTTCGAAATAGCGGGGTCCGCCATGGCGACCATCAGCTGAGGGGTTGAGAGACGCTCTCTCTCGAGCCCCTGCGGGGCTCTATGGTCACCATGGGCAGCAGCCCTTAGCCCAGGGCTTCTGGCTGCTGCTGCGGCAGCTGGGGATCCATGCTGCAGGCACAGGGTCTGCAACCAGTTGTCGGCTCTGTGTATTTTGTGTTGTTTAGTGCAACTGTGTCTGGGAGGGGCCCTTTAAGGGAGCGGCTTGCTGTTGAGTCCGCCCTGTGACCCTGTCTGCAGCTGCGCCTGGCACCCTTATTTCGATGTGTGCTACTTTGGCGTGTAGACGTTCCCTCGCAGCGCTTATTTCGATGTGGTGCCACACAACGTCGAAGTTGAACATCAACGTTGCCAGCCCTGGAGGACGTGTAGACGTTATTCATCGAAATAGCGTATTTCGATGTTGCTACATCGAAATAAGCTATTTCGATGTAGGCTTCACGTGTAGACGTAGCCCATGTGCGTTAAAAGCCTTTTGCAGCCCGCTAAGATGAAGGAGGGGCAATCATGCATCCAGTTCCCTTGCTTAGGTTACATGGCTTTGGGTCTTCGGCCCCATCAGTAGGGCATCTTGTATACAGTTAGCAGAGAATGGTTTTGACTCATCAACCTCTGGGTTATGGGTACCGAACACGTCTGCTCTACCACTCTGCTCAGCTGAGTTGGGGCTACCCAGCATGCCGTCTGGTGAGTATCCTGCACTGATGCTGACAGAAGGTGAGTATTCTGCTGGTGAGTGGCTTTGCAGCTCACGGGGTTTCCCTGTGGCTGTTAACTAGAAAGGTGGTGATTGAAGCCCACCCAGGGATGGTGCTGTTAAGTCTGCTTCTGAGTACCTTTGTGTGAGCTCCCACATTACAGGAAGCAGCCTTCCCTCTCAGCTTCTCACCCAAAAGAGCACACTGTGCCAATTCTTTACAATCTAAAAGTGAAAGGTGTCTTCAGAAATAAGAAAAAGACAAAAAGTTGACAGTCAAGTGATTAGAGCCATCAAACTAGAGACCCTAATTGCAAAGATTTTGAAGCAGGCTAGTAGCACAGACAGAGTAAACTGCCAGCTTGAGAAAACAAGTCTCTGACCTCCTCCTCTCTTAGTGTGGCTCAGAAGGCCTGTGGAGCTCAGTTCAGAGCAGAGAGGTTCCATGAGAGAGGAGCTGAAATAAAGACCAAAGTGGAGGCACCCACAAGGCTTTCTCCTCAGCTCTCTAGCTCATGTGGAGGGAATTGCATTGTTTTCATCTGTGAAACTAGATTCCAAGAAGAAGTCTGTCACATAAACAAGTTACCTGTCCATGCGTGACACAGTCCTTTGTCAGTAGCAGCCATTGCTTACAAGCTCCGCTCAACGTTCACAGTAAAAACCTCAGAAGTGGACTGGCACCTATTAAAGCGCATTGTCAGTCACTCGACCAGCAAGCTTTGCAAAGAGCTTGGCCAAGCCGTTGGAAGTCACCCAGAAGCAAACATTTGACATTCTTGTTCGCAGCCAAAACTCAGAACTTCAAATCCAAAAATGAGACATGCCTGTGAGGAGTGGAAAAAAACGCAGCAAATCATCAGTTTTTGATACGTACCTTCCCTGACCCACTTGTACAAGATTTGGTGCAAACAGAGGAGTTGTGGCAATGATTTGTCTCTTCATCTGACAATCTAATACTGTCACCCCCGTCTCAGGCCTTGCCAGGAGAGCGCGGCCATGCTCCCCAAGCCTGAGTCACCTCTGGTCTGAGTGAGTGCAGAGCCAGGTGTGCCAACGGCAGAGTGAAGTGGGAGCCTCATCTCTCTCCCCTCAGGGCCAAGCACAGCTGCCGAGCACCCCAAGAGCCTGCCTCGTGCACTCCCTCAGCAGCCACCCGCACAGCCTTCTGGGTGGGAAAAGGGGCCAGGAATCACTGATGCCTCTGGCTGGCAAAGGAGGCAAGAGGCTCTCACCTCTCACGCACCAGCTGTGGGAGTCTTGGCAGGAGGGGATGCGGGAGAGAGCTGGGGGTGCGTAGTCTGGGCGATTGAGGGGCTGTATGTGTGCAGCTCCCCAGGGATGCACACGGCTCTGTGTTCCCTGCCGCTCCAAGGCACTGATCCACACCCATCCCATTGCCCACTAACCCGCCCAGTCAGAGTGGAAGTGAAAAGCCTCCAGCAGCGACTCCTTACACTGCCATTCCCTGTGCAGGCGGGAGATGGAGGGGGAGCAGCAGCAGCAGGTGGAGCCCTGACCCTGCCTCTGCTCTGTGCGCCAGTCTGAACGTTCACAGGGAAGTGGCTCAGATGTAGACAGGGAACTCCCAAGACCCCCTGGCAGCCAAGTCCTTCTACCCAACTTCAACAGTCCTTGTACAACTGGCTGGACAAATATCTCCCTGGTGCTACTCAGATTCAAACCCACTGAAAGACGTGTCCAGAGCCAAAGCTCATCGCCTCCGATACAAAACACGTCCTTGCACACACAGCGCAATCACCACCAGTGACTCATCAGCACCCCACGGACACCTCATTGGCACACTTTGTCCAAGATTTCTGAGTAACACGAAGCAACGTTTGCACCACTGAGCTATGTATTAATCAGGGAACAACACATTGACAACCAGGTTACTCCCTTAAACTTGTCCCAGCCTCTTGGATTTCAGTCTCCTGAGCATCTTTGTTGCTTGCAGTAAAGGTGGTGATGAAGAAAGACAAACCTGGGCCTGTGTTTGGCTTTTCTCCCCTCACTTCCTATGTCTTTGGGGAACACTAGCCCAGGCAGGTCTGGGGGCATTGCAGAGTCTCCAGGCAAAGCTGAGCCATTCTCCTAGGGTGGCCTCATGCAAGTGAGTCAAAGGATTGTAACTCCCTTGTTGAGTGACTGTAATGTCCATTTAGCAGCAACCAACCTTGTCTCTGCCAATAGCTGGTGCCTCCGAAACCCACAACTTATTACAGCAAAAACCATCCAACACAATTCTTAACATTTCCTGTGCATTGAGGATTTCATAAATTTCTTCAAAGAACACTAGAACTGGAGGAGACCTCAAGAGGTCATTGAGTCCAATTTCCTACCTTCTCAGCAGGACC
Source organism: Carettochelys insculpta (assembly GCF_033958435.1). Taxonomy (NCBI): domain Eukaryota; kingdom Metazoa; phylum Chordata; order Testudines; family Carettochelyidae; genus Carettochelys; species Carettochelys insculpta. The sequence goes on from NC_134157.1 coordinate 229,657, forward strand.
AAGCCCTCTCTGGACCATTTCGGATTGGTGTCCAGCTCTTAAATATCTCCAGTGATGGAGATGGCACAACCTCCCAAGGTAACTTATTCCAGTGTTTAACCACCCTGACAGTTAGGAAGTTTTTCTGAAGGTCTACGCTAAACCTCCCTTTCTTCAGTTTCAGCACATTGCTCCTTGTTCTATCCCCAGAGGCCAAGAAATGTGATTTTTCTCCCTCTTCTTTGTAACACTCTTTGAGGTACTTGAAAACTTCTATCATGTCCCCTCTAAGTCTTCTTTCATCTCATCTAAACAAGCCCAATTCTTTCAGTCTTGCCTCATAGCTCACTTTTTTTAGACCTTTTATCATTCTCATTGCTCTTCTCTGGACCTTCTCCAATTTTTCCACATCTTTCTTGAAACATCATGCCCAGAACTGGACACAGTACTCCAATTGAGGCTTCATGAGCACTGAGCAGAGCGGAAGAATGATTTCTCATGTCTTGCTCACAACTCTCCTGTTAATACATCCCAGAATCATGTTTGCTTTTTTTGCTACAGCATCATCCTGTTGATTCATATTTAGCTTGTGGTCCAACTATGAACCCTGAGTCTGTTTCTGCAGTTCTCCTTCCGAGAAAGTCACTTCCTCACTGGGCTGCTTTCTATTTAAGATCACACTGACTTACGCAGGAGGGAGATGGAAGTTACTGGCCCTCTTCCCAGCTGTAGTATATCACACTCCCTTTGAAGCCCAGGTCATATTTCCTGAATGCAGCTGCAGCCCTCTGCTCCAGCAGTTGAGCCCATGAAGGGCTCCCCACAATTTCTCTAAGGTTTTCCAGCTGTGTGTGCCTGATGCATTGTTGATGGAACTGGGGAGATGGAAAAGTCTTTATGCAAGAGCTCTTGTAGACAAGTGCTTATCACACTTGCCTATGACACAAAACATCACCAGCCCAAAACTGGGCTGTAACATCAAAGCTGTGGTTATTCTGCCTCCCCTTTATGCTGATCTCCTTCTGCCCCTCCCTGTTCTTCTCAGCAGCCCAGCTCCTGTGTGACAGAAGATGGAGACCTCAGCTGAGCATTCCCTTTGCTGTCAACATGGGGAAACTACAGGAGTTAAATCAGTCACTTCTAGAGGTGGCCAGTGCCTTCAGCAGGGGCAACATTGAGCATTTCCAGGGAGGATGGACCCAGACTCACCAGAATCAGGACTCCAGGCATCTCTGGACACACTGCCTAGTTCTACAGCACCAACCCATTGCCCCAACCCCTCCAGCCAGCTCAGCCAAACACCTGGATCCAGCAGGCCTGAGTCACCCTGCTCTCTCTTTTGCATGGGATGAGAGAGGGAAGCGGCACAGAGAGCTTGCCAAGGCAGTGCTAGCAGGTGCCTCTGACATTAACTCTGACTGCAGGAAGCAGAGCCCTGAATGGTGGCCTTCACACCTCCCCAGCTGCACCTTTCACATTTGAACAGGCTGGTATTGCACACTGGGCACCTCTCACCCTCAGCTGGCAGCATGCACTCTGCCCTCATTGCTTCCCTGGAGCTGCTCTTTCTCCCGGGACCCCCTCTCCCTACCCTGGACTTCCTTTGCACATGGCCCCACGGCACTTCCTCCAGTCAGAGACTGAGCTGTCCAGGCCCATTCCTGTGGAGATGAGATTAGAATCATCGAATCCTAGTGCTGGGAGGAACCTCAGGAGGTCATCCAGTCCAGACCCCTGCCTAAAACAGGATCAACCCAAATTAAATCATCCCAGCCAGGGCTTGCTCAAGCCAAGACTTGAAAACCTCTCGGGATGAAGATTGCACCACCTGTCAAGGTAAAGCACGGCAGTATTTCACCATCCTCCTGGTGAACTAGATGCAGCACTACCCAAACACTGGGCTGTTACTGCTATGGCTTGGCTTTGGATTTGACCCAAGGTTGATGCAGCCATAATGCAGAATACTAACCTCAGTAGGATCACAGCAAGCTTTTGGATGCCTGCAGGGGGCATTTTCCTTTCTCAGGCTTCACCTGACAGTCTGACATGAGGCGAGAAAGCCTGGGAAGGTGATGGAGAGCAAAGAAAGCCAGTTCAGCTGTTGCGGAAAGCTGGTGCCCTTGGCAGAGTGTTCCTACTGTCCCTTGCTGTGCGAGGTCAGTGATGAGAACCTGGGGAATCCTCTCCTCGCCCACACCCAATCTGCAGCCCCTCCCTTTGCATGGGGTGGTGACTCTGGCTTGCTCCCTGCCAGCCATTCAGCCTGTTTCCCTCACCTCTGTTGTTCTCCTGCCCAGAAGGGTCAGGGGAATGACAGGAGGAAACACCTTTCGGTAGCCAGCAAGGGGCTTCAGCTCATGATTTTGGTGCTATGAGTACCATGCTCTGGCCAGCTGGGCTAGTCAGCCTGCAGAGAAGCACCTCCCAAGGGGCCTTTTTGGAAATGAGCAAAAGGCAGCTGCAGGGCCACTGGTCACTGGAATGAGATTTCCTCTCCTCCTCCACCAGCCTGGCCTCCCCTTTCAGACTCTGTCACCCATTTCCCACTTCTCTGAGCCCAGTTAGAGGTTCCTCAGCCCCAGATGCCCCTTCCCAGCTGTCCTGGGCCCCTGCAATGTGTCCTCTCAGATCCTGTCTCTCCCACCCCTTCTCAATGCCCTGATCCCCTTGTCCCCTCAGACCCTGCCGACCTCCCCGCTGCCCTTTTCCCCTCCTCCTTCAGGCATAACCCCTGGCTGGGGTCCCCCTCACACCTGCTGGCAGCCCTCCTTGGTGGCAGCCGGCCTCCCACTCCCTCTCCACTGCACAGTCACCAGCTGAAACCTTTGGTCCTGCCCAGGGGCTGGGTGAGAACAGAGACAGCCTGTGGGGGCAGCCCCTGCCCGGGGAGATCCTGCCCCGCTCCCACCTGCACCATTCATGTCCCTGCAGGGGTTTTGCTCCCAGCAGGATAAGGACATTTTGAGGGGGAAGCAAAGGGAAGCCACAGGAGGGGTCCCAGGCTGCTCCCAGGCAGTGCGGGTGCATCAGGTCAGCACTGGGGGCAGCTGGGGGAGGGGGAATTACCACTGGGGGGGGCAGAGCTGGGTGTGTGCACCTGGGAGTGAGACTCTCCCTGTCGCTCACTCGCGTGGGGTGTCTCTGCAGTGGCAGGGCTGGGGCAGGAGCTGCTCCCGCAGACAGGGCAGAACGTAGCTCCTGCCGGCTCAGGCAGTTGTGTGTGTGTTACAAATGTGCTGCAGGAGCTGGTTAGCACTGACCTGTCTGGAGAGGGCCAGGAGGCAGCACACACTGTGACCGGGATTCCCTCGTGCTCAGTGGCCCAGGACATCGTGCTGAGTACTGGGCTGCACAGACCTGTTGGTGAATAACAAGAATCAAGGGTATCACCTCCCTGCCTTAGTAACAGACAAAGGGCTTTGGGGTTCCTCCCATGCTCCCCAGGCCCCCTCTGCAGCCACCTCAGCCGCCCACCTGTCAGTGTCTGTTACTTCTTCCTCCAGAAGGACGGCAGCCGCCTCCTGCAGCTCTGAACTCTCCAGCACAGCCCAGAGGTGCTGCAAAGCAGGTGAGAGGCAGCCAGAAATACTTGGCCAGGCACCACTGGGTGCTGCTTTCCTAATCCCCATGTACCTGGGAGGTTCATGGCCAGGGGAGCCACAGAGCCTCTCTGGGACTTTTCTCCTAACCTGTTTAGGTTTTGTCAGTGACAAACAAAGGGATGTGAGAGGAGAGTAACTCTCCCTCTCCTGCCCTGCCCCACTGCCACCTTCTGTGTGCACAGACAGCCCCAGAGAGCCACAGCGCTGGGAGGATCAGACTCCCTTCTTGCAGTCAGAGGAGTCACCTTCCCAACACCAGTTCCAGCTGCCTTTGCCTGAGCTCTGCTCTGTACCTGGACTACTTCCCAATGCCCCTCTCCCATCAGCCTTTACCTTCCCCAGCAATGGCTGGGATTGCCAAGGGAGGGCTCTTCTGTTCTCCAGACACAGGTAGGAAAACATTGCCAAAGATGCAGCGCAAGGCACCACTGGGAGTTGAACCCAGGATCTCCTGTTTACTAGACAGGTGCTTTAACCAGCTAAGCCATGGTGCCCCCCTCGTTTGAGCTATAAGTCCTGACAAAGAGGTGTCTGCATAAGTCTGTCTCTTCGACCAAAAAGCAGCCCTGGAGCACTTTAAAGATGACCAACCTAATTTATCAAGTGCTGAGCTTTTGTGGGGTGAACCACTGTGATGGATGCCCACAGCCACCCCTTCCCACTCCCCAGCACAGACATTGTGCCCGAGGGAAGCTGGAGTTGCCACCGAGAGGATAGTGAGGATGAGAGGAAGGAAAAAACCCCTTTCGCTTCTTGTCCCCTCTGCAGTGTGTGGGTCGGACTCCACCAATCTACCCTCCTCTCTCCCCACCTGCCCCAGTGCTAGGATCCCACCAGCGGAGCCTGGAGTCCTGCCCGTCCTTTGCTCCCTCAGCCTGAGTCCCCCCCTCACTTTAACTCTGTGCTCCCCACTCCCTCCTTTCTCCCTGTTCACACCCCAGGGGTGGGGCGAGGAGGGCTCAGCTGTGGGGCAGAGTTATCTCGTCTCTCACAGAGGGGGGATGGGCTGCGCTGCCCCAGCTGGAGCTCGTCAGGGGGAGTGCTTGATGCAGTGTAACGAGAAGAACATTTTGCCTTTCTGTCTCCTTCTGCCCTTCAGTCCCACTTGTGACCCTCCACACAAGCCCTTTGCTTTATTACCAGCCCAGTGCAAATCACTGTGCCCTGGGGGTGGGGCTGACTTTACAGCTTTCCCTATGTGAAATCTTTGAGCAGGGCCTGGGGCTGTGACTGGGCAGTTGCAGGTCGGGGTCCGCCGGGGTCGTGGGGCTCCTGGTCGTGTCTGGTGCCCCTCCCCATGTCACGGATGTGTGTGCCGTGTGGGGTGTGTACCTGACCATCCAGTGCCGTGGTCAGGGGTACCCTTACCTGGGCAAATCCTCCTTGCTGAAGACCCGCAGGTGGACCATGGCAAGACCCATGTGGGCATCAGTGGGGAGCCACAGACCCCCCCGCCATCTGCCTTGGATGAAGACTGTGAATGCAGGGAGCTGAACTGGGGATCATTGTTGGCCTCTACAGGGTATGAGTAGAATCCATGGCTCCGCGCACCTTCCTGGGTGAGGCTCCTGCTTCTGGCCTGGCCGGGGGCTGGGCATCAGTGGGAAGAGCAGAGACCCCCCCATTCTGGTGCCTGGCCTCATGACCAGAACTCTGGTTCCTTTTCTGACCCCACGGCTGCTCTGCTCTCCCCCCTGCCCAAGCCTTCCTGCCCTTGCTGAAGCAGGCTGCCCAGGGAAGCCCCCAGAGAGGGCTGTGCTGCAGCAAGGTGGCCGTCGTCAACATGTCCAGCATGGCTGGCTCCATCCAGAATGTCTGTGGCTGTTATATGGTCCAAATCATCTCCTATCGCTGCAGCAAGGTACAGGGCACACCCAGCAGGGCCTGACTGCTGCCTAGGTTTGCTACTTGCACAAATCCCTGTCCTTCGGTTTATTCCCCTTGTTCCCCATCCGACTGCCACCACTCCAGCCTCCAGCGCTGTGTTGGGCAGGGCCGGCAGATTTTGTCTGCCTGCAATTCGCTTGGGCTTTAGATCAGAGCTCCCATCCTGTGAGGAACTTTCTGTTGTGCCTGTATCCCGCCGGAGAAATCCCCACGCTGAGATGGGCCGGGGACAGCTCAGCCCCAGTCGAGCCAGTCTCAGCTAAGGGAAGCGCCATTGAAGAGCTGTTCATTCTACCCACTCCTTGGGGAGGACTTACCCCTTTTGGAGACCATCCCCAGCTCAACTCCAGGGGCCAGACCCTAACTGTGCCGAGTAAAGTTATGGGAGAACCAAAAGGAGCAACAATGTCACATTTTCACTTTTCCCTGTCGGCCCAGATCCTGCATAACCGGGAGCCACCTCAGCACGGCTCTCAGGTGTGCTCACCTGTCACAGCTCACTGGAAGTGGCTCAGGATCAGTGGCCCATCAAACTGCAGCTACACCCGCATCTGAGTGGGTTGCTGTGATCGCTGAGAGCATGAGAGAGTGCAGCTCCCAGGAGCGTTTTCTTCTCACGAGTGTTTCCTATAAGCTGAGTGCTTGAGTGGCCATGGAGCAGAAATTCAAATGCTGCCCAGCTGATTAGCAGAGCACCCACAGCTGGCAGCGAGTGTTTTTATTCGTGGTGCCCATCCGCACTTGCTTTGGTGCACATACGATTTATTCTGCACATGGAAAGATGAAATTAAAAGGAACGCTGCTCTCACCCCTTTGTCTGTCTGTCCCTTCCCTCCCTTCAGGAGTGTGGGTCATTTCCTACAGGGCTCGTTCCCTCCCCCACACTCTGCTGTCTCTGCTCATGGCATCTCGCCTGCAGTTCCCCCATCCCCATGTGCCCAGGCAGAGAGGTGCCAGGGATGGGGTCGGTGGCTCTCAGCAAAGCCCAGGTGGTGCGTGAGGGAACTCCTTTAAGAAGTGCAGTGAGACGGGAGCATACAAGTATCAAGAGGGTAATAACAAGACCACCTGGGGCTTTGTTGGGTAACAAAGGTGCTCAGCACCCAAGTGGTGGCCACCAGGACTCCAGCATTTCTGTAGCTGGCAGGATATGAACCTGCACAGGGCAATCCCCCCGGTGTCTTTGTCCCTCAGACTCGCCACAAACCCCTCTCTTGCAGTGTCAGCCCTTGGTCCTCGCCAGAGGTTTCCTGGGAATTTCCAGCACATTGGGAAGTCCAGGTCACACGTCTCATGCCATGTGGCAGTGGTGACTCTGGGGTTTCTGGGTGCTGCTTGGAGCACAGTGTGCCACCCCAGGGCACTCACACCGCAATGGAGACAGGCACCTCTCTGGTCAGTGCCTGCCAGCACCATGTAAAGCAGCCAAATGTCCATTGTGGGTCAGGCCAAAGGTCTATCTGGCCCCGTGTCCTGTCCTCTGGGAGGGGCAACACCACGTGTCCCTGAAGCCAGCAGGCAGGTACCACTGGGGGTTGAACAAAGGATCTCCTCTTTACTAGGCAGGTTCTTCACCAACCAAACCATGGTGCCTGCTCTAGCTAAGCTCTGCCATCTGCCTGCACCTGACTCCTGCCAGCCCACCCCAGGGCCTGCCTGGCTTCAGTGGTGTTTGGATCCTGTCAGGCAGAGGCTCCAGTAGTTTTACTCCCAAATGGGGGTGACTCATTGCACAGCCTAGAGAACCAGGTCAGTGTCACTGTGTGACTCAGGGCTGTAAAACCCACACACCCTCCTGAGTAAGAGGGACACTGACCTACCCCTGGTGCAGACAGTGCCCTGCCAACCAGACAGCTTTTCCCACAGCATTGCTGGTGGTGGTTGGGCAGTGCAGACTCAGCACACAGGTGGGCTGTGACAGCTGCAATGGGGAGGCTGGTGCCAGCGCTGAAAGCTCCCTGGGAGTGGGAGGGGCCCTGGTCTGCTTCACCTGCTCCCTCTGAGGCCACCTGTGCTCCTCCTCCTCCCATGACACCTCTTCCTCTCCCAGCTCTGCCTCTTCCCCTGAGCTCTGGCCCCAGCAGCCTGCTGCTCTCTCCTCTCTTCCCCACAGGCCTCCCTACCTGCTGCTCATAGCTCTTCACCCCTGCCCAGGGACTGCCAGCCAACTCCCCCTGTGCAGAGACCCGCTCCTCCCATCCCATGCACCTCTCTGCCCCTCTCCTGAGCTCCCATGGCCAATGCTGCTCATCATTGACCTTCTGCTGGTGCCTGCTCCTTGTACCTCAGCACTCCATCTCCAGCAGTGACTGGGGACCTCAGGCAAGAGGCAGGACATGTGTGGGAAGAGGAGCGATGCAGGCAGGGACTTGCACCAGTGGTGAGTTACCTGGGCCTGTGGTGCTGCTGCACCAGGTGTGCCAGGAGGGAGCCTCTGAGGCCAGAAGGACAAGGGGACCAGAGAAAGCCAATAGAGCTGCTTGAGCCCTTGGCAGGGTGCGGGTGCTCCCCCTTGCAGGCTGAGGTGTGTTGCAGCATTGGGAAGTTGGGGATCCTTACCTGGCCCAGGCCCCCTTTGCAGCCCCTCCCTTAGGCTGGGGGCATGACTCTGGCCTGCTCCCTACACCAGCCTCGTTTCTTCAGCTCTTTTGGTCTCCTGTCCAGAGCAGGCAGGGAAAGGGAAACACCTTCTAATAGCCAGCATGGGGCTTGAACCTGTGACCTTGGCATTATTAGCACCATGCTCTGGCCAACAGAGCTGGCTGGGACATAGAGAAAGGCGTCATAAGGGGCCTTTTTGGGAATGAGCAACAGGCAGCTGCAGGGCCCCTGGCCACTGAATAAGATTTTCTCCCCTCCCCCACCAGCCTGGCCTCCCCTTTCAGCCTGTCACCCATCCCCCACTGCTCTAAGCCCAGCTGGGGGTCCCCTCAGCCCTGGCTGCCCCTTGCCAGCTGTCCTGGGCCCTGCAGTGTGTCCCTCAGACCCTGTCTCTCCCGCCCCTCCCCACTGCCCTGATCCCCTTGTCCCCTCAGACCCTGCCAACCCCCCACTGCCCTTTCCCCCTCCTCCCTCAGCCACAAGCCCAGCCGGGTTCCCCCCACACCTGCCACCCCTCCCCACTGGCAGACGCCCTCCCCCTCCCTCTGCACTGCACCGCACCGTCACACACTGAGACCTTGGCCCTGCCCAGGGCTGTGTGAGAGCAGAGACAGCCTGTGGGTGCAGCCCCTGCCCGGGGGAATCCTGCGGCTGTGTCTTCGTGTGCCTCTTCTTCCGGAAGCGGCATGGTAGTGAGCTGTCCAGAAGATGCTAATGAGGAGCAGATGTAAATTGCCTGCACCTCATTTGCATATGGTGCATAATTCAGAGTCCAGAAAAGGCTCTTGCAGACTCCGAAATACACGTGCAGACGTGTGACCCACAGGGATCTGCCAGAAGGAAACGCTCCTCCAGAGGCCCCTTCTTCCTCACTTTTAAAAGGTTTTTGCTTTTTAAATTTTTAATTGTTATTAATTTAATTTATAATTCCTCACGAGGGCGATTCAGTATTTTAACATAACTGACGCATTTGGAGACCAAAATTCTCTGCAACAAGATTATAACATTTAATCTCTTCCCCATAATGCCGTACAACAGCGAATTATTTTCTCAGAAGCAATAGTACAGCTCTGACAGTGAATGAAACTACCAATTAGCTCTTTCCCTAACACAGGAATTTGTTCGTCTTTCGGGTGCTTCAGAACTGCTTGATTTTTGTGAAGCGACAGACTCACTCGGCCACCCCCTGCAACCTCCCCCCGTCTGACCATCTCCCTCATGGCTCGGGCCGGGGGTCTGCAACCGAAATAGTGAGAAGAGCCATTTTTCACAAATTCTGTTACAAAACGAATCCTTCAAGAGCCGCAGGGCCTGTGAACCCGGCACCGTCCTGGATAGACAGAAACAGCAAACGAAGCCCGACTGGACTTTTTGTGACCCCTGGTTTCAGAGCAGCGCTCACATAGGCATTGGTACCCGCGAGAAATTTAAGTTACACCCAGCCCCACCCCCACCCCACAAACCCACCCCAGAGCTCCAAGCTTAACCCCTTCAGCCCCAAACCCGCCCCCCGCAAGCCCCCAGATTTATCTGGCTCAGCCGAGGGGCTCTGTGCACTGCGGCTGCTCCCCCTGCCCTGCTTCCACCTTCTCCGCGTGGCTGCACAGCTCCGGCAGGGCAGGCTCGGCCGCCCCTCCCCCGGCTTTCCTGCAGGCTGACTTTGCCCCCGTTCCCTCTTCTGGGGGTCCCTGCCCTGCTGGTTCCCCCGGCACAGCTGAGCGCTCAGCAGCTGCACTTAAACACAGCAGCTGAGCAGAGCAGCCTCCAGAGCCGCACACGGACTCAGTGGCGCCAGCGCGCGGAGCCCCAAACAGCTCCTTAAAGAGCCGTAGGTGCCCCAGAGCCGCAGGGGCCGACCCAGGCCCAGGTGGTTTAGAAATGGAAGAGGCCAGTCACAAACCCTGTTCAGTAACAGGAAGTGAGTGCACTTTTCAACAGTGCAGGGAGCTGGGGTCACAGCCACAGACCCACAGCAGGGGGCTGGTGTGATGCTGAACCACATGGCTAAGCACGGAGACCCCCCCAGTCCCCCTGTGAAGTGGGAGCCGGGTTGTTGTTTAGATTTTGTGTTGCAGATGGTGGCAGGCCTGGGCCCGGTGACTATTTCGCAGTGTCTCACAAGCCCCTCACGAGAGGACACAGCTGCACACCCCTTGAGACGCTCTGTGCAAAGGCTGCATGTGGCAGCACACGCACGAGGCAGGGGAGGCTGAGCCTGCCACGGAAAGGCTGTCTGGGCCTGGAAGAAATGCTGAGGCTGTGCCCTGCTCACAGCTCTGGACACCGACTGGCTGCTGCTGCCTTTAGGTAGCTTGGACCAAAGCTCCAGGCAAGTGGGTGCCCCCGGTACCCCCTCGACTGTGCCTGTGAAATGGTGTCCTGCTCTGCTGTGTGTGTGCCCCACTCCGCCGCCTCTTCTCCCAGGCCCTGCCACTCTCTGCCTCTTCCTCTCCCTGCCCCCACCTCCCACCCCCTCAGGCAGGAAATAGTGACAGGTGACTGGCCCATGGCCCTGGCAACGCCACGGACAGGACAGGGCTGGGGAGACAGAAGGGGGTCAGTGGAGCCCTAGGAGAGGAGACAGGGAGCAGCGAGGGGCAGAAGGAAGGGAACAGTGGCCGCAGGGGGCTGTAGGGTTGGGCTGAGAACGGGTGTGAGGTCGGCAGACTAGTCTGAGATGGGAACGTCGGCTACCAGCCTTCCCTGGGCTGAGAGGTTCAGTCTCACCCTGGATACGACCTTTCCTGCCCTGGGGTGCTGGGCTTAGGAGGTTGTTACGTTCTTGGTCCCCAGCCTTTGGATCAAAGATCGAGCTCAGTTGGGCATCAGTCACCCCGCAGGGAAGAAACCATTGACTGTGGGTCATTTAAGGGCGAGGAAGCAAAGTGCTTTGACCAGCAAGGGTTTTGCCAAATGCAGCCCTACAAAGCTTCTTTTCGCTCTCTCCCCTGACATGGCAGGAGCAGTGGGGCAGGGTTTCTGCTGAAGTAGCAGCAAAAGAAATTGGAGGACATTCAAATACCTTCAGGAACTGTTCAGTTGGATCTTCTGCCTGTGTAAATTTAACCGTAACTCGGGCACTACAGCTCTGCACAGCCTGAGACACTCTCCAGACACTTGCTGTGCCAGGGAAATCCCCTTCTGCTCCATTTACACAGATCTCGTGGACTGGGCCTCGCACTGTGTCCCTGAGCTCTCAGGCAAACTCTCAGCTCCTCAGCCCTCCCCTGGCGCCCCAGGCCTCTCTCAGTGCTCACCCTTCATTTCTGGGTCTGGGACTGCTGGCCCCACACTCAAACTCAGCGGGGGAGGGTTTGGGTGACTGGGCCCAGCACCAGCATGAGTGGGTGGGAAATCAGGACCCTGAGACTGATGGGCCCCAGGGGCGATGAGGCAAGGCCAATGCTCCAGGTCCGTGTGCTGGACAAGGAGGCAGAGGAAAGAGGAAGCGGGAGGCTGGAAGGGTGGGGGTTCTGCCTTTCATGTGAGCTGCAGTTGCCAGCGTCAGGCAGAGTGGGGCCAAGTAAGGAGAGAGCAGGGACCCAAGCGGAGCTGGAGCAGAGCTGCCTCAGCCACAGACAGCTGGAGAGCAGCCCAGGGAGAAGGGCAGAGCTGGGCGCAGGAGCGCAGAACCAGCCCAGACTGCACACCTGTGTGGGGGCAGGGCTGTAGCCACCAGTGCAGCAGGAGAAGCCGTCCAGGAAGGTGCAGGCAGAGCAACACCAGTGCAGCAGCAGCGTGGAGCAGGAGCAGGTCACAGCTGGGTGTGGTGCCAAGCTGGGAGGCGGAGAGGGATGCTGGGCCGAGGGCTTGGTCTAGGGTGACCCCACCTGTCCAGAGGCCTTGGAGGCCCCACTTGGAGGGGATCAGAACCCCAGTGGGGAGGGGGCCCGTAATAGGAAGATGGGGCCTACTGCCATCAGCTCATGGGAATAAGGGGACTTTGAAGTAGATGGGGTCCTTTCGAAAAGGAGCCCTGTCAGGATGAGATGTCAATTTCAAAGTTCCGCAGGGGCCCGCATGCTAATCAAGCATGCATTTCAGCGCTTCATTAGTAAACTTCGAAATGGCCATTTTTGTGGCCATTTCGAAGTTTGGGGCTCGTGTAGACACGGCTTCAGTGTGGGAGCTGTGAGATCTCACCAATGCTTTGGGTTGTTGTGGGGGCAGGGCAGTCGCCATAGCTGTATAAGACATTGATTACACAGGGCTCCCTGGTTTAAAGTATTGCAAAGTCAAAAAGCTTGTGATTGAGTCTTGTTCCTGAGTGTTTTGGCAAGTTAGTAACAAGTGTTGTTTGATTAACTTTTTTCAGCTGTTGAAAAAAGGAGCTGGATACTTGAGTGCTTGTGAATCTTTCCACTAGAAATATTAAAAGCTGAAATCACAGAGGCTGCGTCTTTACTAACCAAAAACTTCAAAATGTTTCTTATGAATTTTACTACTTAAACTCTGAAATACATATTGGTTGTGTCTACATGTGCAGGCTACTTCAAAGTAGCAGCACTAACTTCAAAATAGCATCTGTCAAGGCTACATGTGTTGGGTGCTATTTTGATGTTAACATCAAGGTTGTGCAGCGAGACGTTGAAGCCGCTAACCCCATGAGGGGATGGGAATAGGGCCCTACTTCCACGTTTAAAGTCAAAGTAGGGACTGTGTAGTCGTTGCGCGTCCCGCAACTTGGAAATAGCGGGGTCTGCCATGGCGGCCGTCAGCTCAGGCGTTGAGAGACGCTCTCTCTCCAGCCCCTGCGGGGCTCTATGGTCACCGTGAGCAGCAGCCCTTAGCCCAGGGCTTCTGGCTGCTGCTGCTGCAGCTGGGGATCCATGCTGCAGGCACAGGGTCTGCAACCAGTTGTCGGCTCTGTGTATCTTGTGTTGTTTAGTGCAACTGTGTCTGGGAGGGGCCCTTTTAGGGAGCGGCTTGCTGTTGAGTCCACTCTGTGACCCTGTCTGCAGCTGTGCCTGGCACCCTTATTTCGATGTGTGCTACTTTGGCGTATAGAAGTTCCCTTGCAGCGCCTATTTCGATGTGGTGCTGCGCAACGTCTATGTTGAACATCGACATTGCCAGCCCTGGAGGACGTGTAGACGTTATTCATCGAAATAGCCTATTTCGATGTCGACACATCAAAATAGGCTACTTCGATGTAGGCTTCATGTGTAGACGTAGCCCTGCACAGCTGGCAAAAAGGAACTAACCTGTCAGAGTCCTCTGTGCCTGATACCTGTCACATGAGAGACTGTAAGGAAAGTGGCAGATTGGGGAAGTAAAAGTGAGAAGGTTTCATTGGCTCCAAAGGGCACTGTATGCTAATCAGGAGGGGTGTGTCTGCAAACAGCCACATGCAACCACCTCTGATACACTGCGTCCCAAAGCGGGTGAATTGGGCTTCAGCGAAAGGGGTGGTTGGTTTTAGACTTTTGTCCCTTAGTTCGAGTAGGGTGGAAGCAGCTGTTTGAAAACATTCACCATGGGCAGGAAGCTTGTGCCTGTTCTGCTGGGTGTGCAGCTGAAGAGTATGTACTTAAAACTGTACTTTAAAGGATTATTTCTCTAGTATATAGCTACAGAAGTGCACTTTGTTGGTAGTGTTATTAACCATGAAAATGTTTTAAAGTGTTTCTTTCTGACCTTGAGGTAAACAGGCAGTGCTGGTGTTTGTTCTTGATGATGGTTCTTGTTTTCTTGTAGAAACAACAAGCAAAGAACCTTGTCAGAGTGGTTGGTTCTTATTATTGAGTTTTTAGAGTGTGGGGAATTGTTTTAGTTACTTTTACATGAAATGTTCAGAAGCAGAAGGAATGAAAATGGTGTTTAAAAGTTTCTGTTCCTTAGATGTAAAAAGAATTTTATCCCTATTTGATGTACACACAAATTTGTTTGTTACAATATGCTTCAATGTTTTGGTGGGGATCTGGTTCTGCTTTTCTCTCCTTTTCTCTGTGGCTGGCTGAGTCGACACCACAGTGTGATGTCAAAAGGCAAACTTTCCAAAGCCACCTTCTGACAGATCAGCGTTCAAAAGTGAGCGTCCACACGCCCCAAGCGAAAGGAGATTGTGAGCCGCTCTTTGAAAAGACCAGGCCCTTGGTTTGCAAGGAAGCAGCCATATGTCACAGGGTGCTCTTTTTGGGAGAAAAGGGCCAGAAAATGCCATGGCTGCGCTAGCAAGGTGGATAAGCTCTTCTGGGGGCTGCAGCCTGGTGCTCTTTTAAAGGGCTCCTCCAAAACACACTCATTCTGCACATGCCAAGGGCTGGCTTGTACCCAGAGCACCGAGAACTCAACCACATGTAGAAGCCACTTGGTGGCACACAATGGCCCCCCAGAAGCTCCCTGATGCCCAACCCATCCAGGCCATGGTCAGCCTGTAGGCACTGCTCCTAGCTGCCACCCTCCAGCAGCTCCAGGGGTCTAGCCTAATGGCTGCCCTGGCACAGGCCACTGCCCTGGGGCGACGCTTGTTCTCCCTCCCCTGGGTTGTCTGTCCCTGTGGGACGAGCCCTCCAGCAGCGAGTGATGGGACAGGCTGGTTCTGGGGGACTGGAGCGACACCCGCTGGCTCCACAACTTCAGTATGACAAAGTGGCTATTGCTGGAGCTAAGTTATTGGCCCTCCCCTGCCCCCCAGCACCATGACACACAGGTGCAGCCCACACTCCCCTTGCACAAGGGGGTAGCCATTGCTATGTGGAGGCTCACTACCCTGGGCAGCCATGAGTCATTTGGCCATCAATTGGGGGTGGGCAGGGCCACCATTGCGGCTGTTCTGCTGGAGGTAGGGCATGCTTGGGGCACCTCCCCACCATGGGGAGGAGGGCTGCCAGGCAAGGGGGACCCTCAGAGACAGGGGAGAGGGACAGGGTGGGGTGACTGGGGCCAGGTGGGGGGAGGGGAAGGGGATGCATGGAGCACCCCACCACGCACACATGGGCATGTTCTCCCCACACACCATTCAGGTCTTCTGGGCAATCAAAAACAACCTACTTTACTGGGTTGTCCATGTCAGGAATCTGCAAGTCACCCTAATGGGGGCTGAGCAGCTGGACTTCCCCAAGTGCTTCAGAGCTCTGGATGGGACCCACATTGCTATCCAGGCCCCAGAGTGCAGCACAGGCATCTTCATCAATTGCAAGGGGTACCATTTTGTGGGTGCTCCACACCCGCGTGGACACCAAGGGGCAATTTATGGCATTCTGTGTGGGTTTGTCTGGGTGAGCCCACAATGCCCATATCTTTTGCAACTCATGGCTCTGCTGCAGCATGCAGGAGAAGACATCCATCCCAACCTGGGAGCTACCAAATGGGGACACCACTAGGCCCCCTATATAATGCTCAGTGCCATTTACCCCTTGCATGAGTGGCTGATGTGGCCCTACATGGGACACACTGAGCCCAGCCAGGATGTTTTTATTTAGTTCCTAAACTGGGCTTGCAATATTAGGTGGCTGAAGGGCACTTTCAGGGACCCCTCAGGATACTGGAGGTCATCCCACGCAATGTACCAGATGTGGTGGGTATATGCGGCTCCCTCCACAACACTGTGGAGGTAAAGCAAGAGCCGTTCATGCAGGGGTGGGTTTTGGGTCTGGCCACGGCTCCAAGCAGCTGGCTGCTTTCCCGTGCTGTCTGGCACAGAGGGTCAGTGTGCAGGTCAGTAAGTTCCTCTGGGAGGCCTTTGTCTGGGGGCCCATGTGACCCCCCCAACATACAGCCACCACCACAACTCCCTTCCCATGCACCCACCTCTCACTATCAACCCCCTCCCACACTCCCATACCCTCCTGGCCTCCCAATAGACACCAGGGACACGGGAGTGTTGCTAAAGAAAGTATTTCATGAAACTCTGACAATGGATTCCAAACTGGGGAAGGATGGGTGGGAGCAGGGCAGCAATGTCAGGGACTGTGGTTGGATGGGTGGGGGGAACTGTGGGACACTGTGAGGGACATGTGGAGGGAGGAGCTGCAGGGGCTGTGGGAGGGACTGGTGATGGGGTGGGAGGCTGAGCCAGGCACGTGGTCACAGCCTGTGTGAGGGTGTCCAGGCTGCCTGCCACCCAATCCCAGGCCTCCTGCTCCATCACCAGCCTCTCCTGCATGACAGCAGTCACGTCCTGCAGGGTGGTGGTGTGAGCAGTGACAGCAGCAGCTTCCTCCTCCCCACAGTGGCACCAGCACATGCCCCTTCACTGGCCCCATGTGGGCGCTCTTAGGGGTACAGTTCCAGCCCCCTCGCCCTCTGGTGTGGGCCTTTCTGGCTTGTGTACAGGCCTTGTCTGGCCCCTGGATGGTGCAGCTCTGGAGACAGAAGGGGACCCAGGGAAAGGCCATCAGTACCATGACCTGGCCCTGGGGGCTGTGTGCCCCCCCTCCACCTTGTCCCCCCATCTGGCCTGGGGTCCCTGAGGGATCTGTGTGGCTGGGGGGTCCCTGCATGGGTGGGACGTATGCAGTGTAGGTCAGCCTCCCTCCCTGGGCATGCAGCCTGTGGTGCTGTCCACAGGGGCAGGTGCTGAGTGTTGCATGAGGCCCCCATTGAGGCTCAGGGAGCACAGCCATGTGGGGTGCATCCAGACTGGAGCTGGTGGCTGTGTGAGTGGGCCACTGCTGGCCTCCCCTCCCCTTGTGCCAGGCGTCCAACATGCACGAAACAGACCTTGGTGTCCCTAGAGGAACTCAGGGGAGGCCCAGGTGGAGGGGGCCCAGATGGAGACCTCTGAGGACACAGAGGTGATGAGGGCCCCATTGCTGGAACCCCTGTCATGGCTCTGGGCTTCTGTTCCTGTGCCTGTTGGGTGGGAGCTGCTGCCTGCTACTGGTCCTGACACCTCCTGCAGCCCCCGACAAGCGCCATCTGACCTGGTCGTGTGTAGGACGTGGGGGGTCAGTGCTGCCTCCTTGGGTCCCAGGAGGCCGTTGAGCTCCTGGAAGTGGGGCAGGCAGTGGCCACTGCCCCTCGAGTGGCTGGCCTCATCCTGGGCCTGGCAGTTGGCCTGCCACAGTTCCTTCACTTTTCTTCCCAGTAGTTTGGCTGTTCAGGTGGGGTGACCCTCGGAGCTCAGGGAACAGGTGGCTGAAGGCTGCAGCATCCTGGCACCAGCCAGTCATGTGGAGCAGCAGCTCCTCATTCCCCAGAGTGTCAGAAGTCCTTAAATTCAGTCTCACTCCAGGAGGGGCCCTCGTCTGCGTCCCCTGGCTAGGCTCCTGACACACCTCAGATGGGTTGAAGGAGGGTCTGGGGGATACAGGGCTGTGGTCATTGGCCATGGATTGCCACATGGAACTTTCCCCGGGGCAGAACGATCCCCATCTGCCACCATCTGCTGCCCCAGGGCCACAGTTCCCTCGAATGCTCCCTGGGGACGTAGAATACATTTTGCTCTGTGCACCAAGGCCTGGGCAGATGTGCACCTCCAAGAGCAACACCGGCTGCTGCCTGTGGGGCTCTGCTTATTAGCCGGGCAGCACCTGCATCTCTCCTGAGCAGCCGCCCAAGCACACAGCTTCCAGGGACACTGCCGGGGGCGGGGCTGAGGACGGGGAAGGCAGCGAACCCCACCAGCTGTCTGGCAGTGTTCCTGACCAGCCTTGGCCCACTGAGCATTCACCAGGGTCTCTGGCCTGGGTGCAGAGGGGGGTCTCACAGCTGTGATGGCCGAGTGGTTAAGGTGTTGGACTAGAAATCTAATAGGGTTTCCCTGCGCAGGTTCAAATCCTGCTCACAGCGAGGGCTGTGTTTTAGCCACATTCTGGAACCAGGACAAGACAGCAGCTCAGACACTGCCCAGGGGCTGTCTGTGACCAGTGTGTGCAAGAGGTCAGGGGAGTCTGTGCCTGGGGGAAATGCTGACCCTGGGGTGTGGTCACTGCTCTGGCTGCTGCTGGGCCCAGCCTGTCTCCTATGTCAGCCCAACAGTGCAACACTCACCTGTGTAATGCCCTGGCAAGGAGTGGGCAGCCCTGGTTCAGCTGCAGCCAGTGATAGGGCAGCTGCCTCTGAGGGAAGGGCCTGTTCCCAAGGCTGGCTCAGGGGCTCTGGTCTCTCCCAGCTCCTGAGCTGTGCAGTACACAGCTGGGAAAGGGGCAGACACTTGCCCGAGGGGGAATGAATGTCACAATGTCCTCTCTGCCCCAACAGCAATAGACTGATCTGCAGAACCAGACACAGGGCCTGGGGCAGGTCTCCATGTGACTGTGCCGAACCCTGTGCAAGCTCTGGCTTGTTTTGTGCTTGTCTCCATCCGGGGAAAAGCCTCTTCAGGACACATCTCCTGCCCCACAGCTGAAATGAGCCCCACAGTTATGAGACCTCACTGAGGGATTGGCTGATTTCTTCCCACCTTATGATGCTGCCTGCAGACCACACGCTGCTTTGGGGTGTCCTTAGTGAGGGGTTGGTGGTGGGGAGCAGCCTGGCTCAGAGACATTATGAAGATTCTCAGGCCACATGCAGTCATGGTCCTCCCCTCCTCTTGCACTGCCCTCTGCGGCTTTTGAGCCTTCCCATCGAGGTGTCAGTACCAGCTGCCCCACCTCCAGGTGCCCAGAGGAGGACAGGTGAGCTGGGCTCCAGCCTGGGACTCCTCCTCTTCCCTTCTCTCCCTTGAATTTTTAGCCTGGTTTTGATGCTCCTTCCTTTGAGTGCCATGTGTGCAATAGGAATAGCCTGGCAGCTCCAGGACCAGTTGTGAGGGCATCAGGAGAAGCCATGAGAAACACAACCTCAGACCACATCTATCTCTACACACGCTGCTGAGTTCTGGGGCCCCAACATTTTGCACTCAGGTTGACGAGCCAGCCCAACCCGAGACCTGGCTCCAGTGGGCCTCATTTATGCAGCAGGAGGAAAAAGACCTCACTCAGGTACCCCAGGGGACAAAATAGCCCAGCCCTTGGAGAAGACGAGATTTACAGTAGAGCACCACCAGGTCCCACTGAGATTTGAACTATGGCAAATACCAGACACCAACCTCTAGGGTGGGGGAGCTGCTCTCCTGTCTCAGGGCTCCTCGTCGATGGCTTGTTGCTGACTCACAGTGAGGCACCAGAGATGGAGGTCACACAGCAGAGACAAAGGGGAGTGGAGGATGGATGTACCCTCTTGGTGCAGAATGTGCTGAAAATAAGGGTTGTGAAGTCTCCCAGCAGCCACCTCACAGCAGGGGTCCTGGCCTACAGGCAGCTGCCCCATGCAGAAGACTCCCCATAGCAGGAGCTGCCTCCTTGAGTAGCAGCATGCCAGGGGCTGAGGCAGCTGCCCCACAGAAGATCTCCCTGGCAGCAGAGTGACTGACAGAAATGACAGTCCAAACCCAAGAGGAGAAACAACTACAGGAGCAACACTGACAGAGTGGGCAGAACTGAGGTCTCTCAAGTGTGTTTGCCGACTGTTTCAAGATCCTGCCCGACTGCCTTGCCCAAGATCCCCTTTCCCTCCACGGTTCTTACCTCACAATGCTTCCATGAAGGGACCCCTGCGCAATCCATATCTTACACAGCAGTGATGACTGCCCTGTACCCTCACAACAACTTCAAGCGTTGATGAAACTCCTCAGTTCTTACACTGGGTGATAGCCTAGATTGTGACTTTACAACAACATGTTGTTTACAATAGACAAAGGCTCATTGCTTTGCCTGTTCCCATCAGGCTTTCTTTCCAAGGAATTACATAAGCACACCTTTGCATTTTCATGCAGACGCTCTCTAAAGGACACATTCCCCAAACCCTTCAGCAATACCGAGCTCCTGCTGGCACATTCCTTACATCTAAAAATGATACAAAAATTTCTCAAATGAGAACCAAAACTAAAACCTGTTCTGTTCAATATATTCATCAAGGATTTAGATATTGTCACAGAAAGTACGCAGATGACACCAAGCTTGGGGGGGCCGGGGGGCGGTTGCAACTGCTTTGGAGGATAGGGTCAAAATTCAAAATGATCTGAACAAATAGCAGAAATGGTCTGAGGTAAACAGGATGAAGTTTAATGAAGACAAATGCAAAGTGTCCGTTTGAGAAGGAACAATCAGTTTCACACCTACAGAATAGGGAGAGACTGTCTAGGAATGACTACAGCAGAAAGGGATGTAGAGGTTATAGTGGACTACAAGCTAAATATGAGTCAACGGTGTGATGCTTTTGCAAAAAAAGCAAACATGATTCTTGGATGCATTAACAGGTGTGTTGTGCACAAGACAGAAGTCATTCTTACGCTTTACTCTGTGCTGCTTTGGCCTCAGCTCCAGCATTGTGTCCGGTACTGGGAGCCACATTTCAATAAAGATGTGGAGAAATTGGAGAGGGACCAGAAAAGAGCAACAAGTATTATCAAGGATCTAGAGAATATGAACTATGAAGGACGGCTGAAAGAATTGGGCTTGTTTAGTTTAGAAAAGAGAAGATTGAGGGGGACGTGAGAGCGGTTTTAAGTTATGCAAAAGGGTGTCATAAAGAGGAGGGAGAAAACTTGTTCTTCTTGGCCTCTGAGGATAGAACCGGAAGCAACGGGCTTAAACTGCAGCAAGGGAGGTTTAGGTTGGACATTAGGAAAAAGTTCCGAAGTGTCAGGGTGGTCAGACACTGGAATAAATTGCCTGGGGAGGTTGTGGAATCTCCATCTCTGCAGATATTTAAGATCAGGTTAGATAAATGTCTGTCAGGGATGGTCTAGACAGTTCTTGGCCCTGCCATGAGGGCAGGGGGCTGGACTCGATGTACTCTAGAGATCCCTTCCAATCCTAGTGTTCTATCATTCTATGATTCTGTGGAAAAAGCAGTTCAGTCGCACTTTAAAGATGAACAAAATAATTTATGAGGTGTTGAGTTTTTGTGTCCCATGAAAGCTCAGCACCTAATCAATTATTGTGTCAGTCTTTGAAGTGCTCCTGGACTGCTTTTTGGCTTTGATAGGACACAGACTAGCCCGGCTTTCTCTCTGTTCCTATTCAATATGAGTAGCAACTGTTACTTCCCCTCTGTTCCCAGATCTCAGCTGAGGGACAGGTTTGCTGGGCTGATGTGCATTGGCATAACTGTGACCTGACCAGCCCAGAGCTCAGCACGATCCCCTGCCCCCTCCCACCGCAGCTACTGCTGTGTCGCCAAATCTCAGCATCTGCACCAGAGCGCAGGGGACACAGCAGAAGCTGGGGGATGGGAGCTGTTTGTGATGGGCCAAGCAGGGGGAGGAGGCAGGTGCACCTGTGACAACTTCCCTGCTGCTGGGCTGAGGTGGCTGGTTCCTGGCAGGCAAGTGTCCCAGTGTGGTGCACAGGATCCCCCAGGGGCATTGCAGGCAGCCTGGCTTCATAGCACTTACCTTTCCCCGAGAGAGGAGCTACTGCTGGCCCAGCACCTGAGCCCCCACCAGCACGCGCCCCCCCAGCATCCCTTCCTATGGTTCTCCCTCAGGTTGTGGGGAGCAGCTCAGGGCAGGGCCAAAAAGGGGCCACAGCATAAAAACTGTCATCACTCCTGTTCTGGGGGCAGCCACCACAGCTGGGAGACCCTGGCTCCTCTGCTCTCTGGGGCAGAGTCAGTGATGCTCCTTTGCATACCCACAATGCATTGCGTGGTGTGTCCAGAGTCCCTCATCCACCAGCTGCCTTTGCTCCTGGAGCGTCTGGTTCTGGTGCTGAAATTCGGCTGGAAGCACCTCTGGGCAATGGGCTGCACAAAGGGGAGGCTTTGCGGGTTGTCCCTGTGGACACTGTGATGTGAGAAGAACTTGCTTTTTCCCCCGTCAGCTCCTTCAGAGGGGGTGCTGTATAATCTGCTTTCTTTTCAGTTCATGTATCTTTTTTGGTTTTTTGTAAAGGTTTTTCTGTGGGGGAACTTATATAATTTTTATCCTGTTCTTTCATGCCAATTTTTGGGGGGTCTGTGTTTCCTTCTTTTCCCTGTCAGCTTTTTTACAGGGGGTGCTGTATCACTTGGTTTCTTTCCAATTTGTGAACATCTTTTCTCTTTTGTTAAAAATTTTGGTGTAGTGAAGCACGTAAGATTTTTTTCCTGGTTTTTGGTGTCTTTTTTTTGGGAGCTTTTCCACCTGCTTGTGAGTAACAGAAAAAATTCTCTGTATAGTTCATGCATGTTAGCAGTTCGTGTTTCATGTACATATTTTTTCTGGTTTTTGCATTGACTAGAGTTTTTGCAAAATATGCTTGTTATGCTGTGTAGATGGTTCAGTGATTTTTTTTAAACATTTTATCTGTTGTATAATTTTTGCCTTGCTAATCTGTGAGCTGTGTGTTCTGGAAGAACAGGGTGGTTAGGCAGTTGGCTGATGGCTCTATCAGCATTAGAGGAGAGAAATTGCAAAAGAAACCCGAAGGTTCTCTCTCTTTTCAGGAGAATGAGGCACTTTCTTGCACAGAGAACAGCTGTTATGTAAAAGTGCAGCAAAAGACAGAACCGTCTGCTTCCCACCTTAGGCAACTCCCCCAGCCTTTTCCAATGTGGGTTTCTTCAACATTTTACATTCTTACAAGGCTGCCCTGACTGCACTTGTGTCAAGGGCCAAAAGGAAAAGCCCCTTTTACCACCACGAGTTGGATGAGCAGCAGGCTCTTAATCTGACAGTGCCGGGCTCAAGCACTTCTCTGGGCAGCTGGCTGCTGATTTGCCTTGTGCCCCTGGAGCCCAAAGAGTCCTGCCTTCAGCTGGAGCAGTGGCCCAGGTCCCAGATTGTGGGGTGATGCCCTAGAAAGGAAAATTCACTACAAAGTTTCTACATCTTGCCATGATGGTACAGTGGTTAGTACTCTGCACTGTGGCTGCAGAAACCTTGGTTCAAATCCAAGTCATGGCAGTGATAGCCCAGCACAGGGCTGGTACTGCTTTTGTTTTTCCCAAAAGGGGGGTGAAGCACTGCAATGCGTTACCTGAAAAGGTGGTGAAATCTCCATCCCTGGAGGTTTTTAAGCCCTGGCTTAACAAAGCCCTGGCTGGGATGATTTAGTTGGGGTTGCTCCTGCTTTGGGGAGGAGGCTGGACTCAATGATCTCCTGAGGTCCCTTCCAGCCCCAGGATTCTGTGGTTCTAAGCCCATAGCCACAGGAATGGGCCTGGAAAACACAGTGTCTGTCTGGTGGAAGCTTTGTGGGGCCAGGTGCTGAGAAAGCCCCAGGCAGAGAGAGGGAGTCCTGGGAGACACAGGCTCTCCAGAGAAGCAATAAGGACACAGTCCATGCTGCCAGCTGAGGGTGAGAGGTGTCCAGGGGGCAATGCCAGCCAGCCCCAAAGGGTGAGGGGCAGGTGGGGAGGGCTGGAGCCATTGTTCAGGGCTCTGCTTCCCACAGCCTGAGTTCAATGTCAGAGGCACCTCCTGGGGCTGCCTTACTGAGGCACAGCCCTAAAGCTCTCTGAGCTGCTTCCCTCTCCTGTCCTGCATGAGAGTGAGTGGGGTGACTGGTGCCTGGTGGAGCCAGGTCTTTGGCCCAGCCCGATGGAAGGGTTCAGGCAATCGTTTGGTGCGCTGGAACTTGGCAGTGTGCCCAGAGATCCCTGGAGTCCTGATGCTGGTGTGATCTTGTGAGCCTGGGGCAGCCCTCCCTGGAAATGCCGTGTCTCTCCTGCTGAAGGCTCTGGTGCAGAGAGAAGTGATTTAAACTCCCCACTCGCATGTACACAGTGCTCTTCTGACCTCAATAGGCCCCCTGCCGCCCATCCCTGCACTGTGGGAAACAAAAGTTTATGACCAAGAGAAAAAAAATGAACAGGACGGGAGGTGTTACATGGCGTGTCACAGGCATACAAAGCCTTCAGAAGCCTTCTTCCACGCCGTGCTGGGGAGTTTTCAGGCAGGTAAGTCCCTCTGCAGCACACCCCCAGCTGGGGCAGGTCATTCAGTGCTTTTCTTAGAGCGCTGCTTGTCGAAAGGTTACCCCAGAGGCGAGAAGCAGAAACCTGGGAAAGATGAAGCTCCCTCTGTCCCTCCTTGTGCTATGTGGCTTGTGTTTCCTCTGTCCCAGCCACAAGCCTCAGGGTTATGTGCACAGGAATGGCCAAACAGATCTGCTGAGCCTTCAGCTGTACCCAAAGTTTGCATTACCCCTGATTCAGCCAGGTGATGCATGCAGGGCCACTTCGAACACTCGACTCTTCCTTTCGGTAGGGGGTGTGGTAATGAGCGAGGCTGGAAGATGCTACTGAGCTGCCGCCATGAATATGCAGTGCATCATTCGCATAATGGTGGACATGGAATTTGAAAAGTGCCACTTCCATATTGCGCACCGCTGTGTAGACGGGGGGCCTATCAAAAGGACCACCCCCCCACACCTTGTCTTCAAAAGCACCGTCTTCCGCTTTGGTTTTAGGAAGGTGCTGGTGCAGGCACAGCTAAAGTGATGTGTCGGGGCCTGCACACACTGCGCAGAGTTGTGAGTGGGGCATTTGAAGTGGGTAGGGAGACAGTTTAGGGGGTGTGGATTGGCTGTTTCCAGTGTAGGACTGCTGAGCCTGAGAGGCAAAGGGCGCTGCTCCATCTACTTGAGCTGGGACAGTCACTTGAGGGCTGGTTATGAACTGTGGGTGTGATATTTTCACCAAATTATGCCGTATGACTTTTCTGACTCTTGCATTAAAAGTTTCTCTCCTACACTCAGACTGTGTTTGCGACAGGGGAAGGCACTCTGAGGCACCCCGGGGGTGTGTGAATTTCCCTGGGTCGGGGCTCGAGTCGGTCTATGTGAGATTGATGAAAAGGGACCCCTAGATAATGAACCCGGCTCGTATTGCTACCGACACTTTATGACCCAAGGGTAACATTACAAAACTGTGGACTCTGTTATCAGACTGAGCTCTTTCGTGAGTGCCTCAGAAAATCAAAAGTGTGACAATGCACCAGGCTGTTTCATGGAGTACTGGAACAGGAAGGGTAAGACCTGAGCTGCCACCACCACTGCACCTGGGGCAAACCTGGAGCTACCACACGGGGCCCAGTTCTGTGCATGTTACCTGCATTGACTCCCCCAACACCAAGCAAAACTGTCGCAGCTTAGTAGAAACATTTTGAATTATTTATTCCCACACAAAGATCAGTTGTGTGTGTTTGGCGGTGGTATTGGTACAGGCGTCCAAAACTGTTACAAAAGAAAGAAAAGGCAAATTCTCATCGAATTCCTAAATGTTCTCGTGCTGAGCTAGATGGGAAAGTTTCCCTTCCCATAACTTCTAGTAGTTTGTGCTTATTCGGATGTTTTCCAGTTAGGCCAAATCAAAGCTGTCTTTGTCTTTCCAACGTTGTTGCTTTCAGTGTAGGTGCAGGAGGAGAGAAGAAATGATGATGTCATTGTCCCTTATTTTACACTTTCCTCCAGGTGCCAGAAAGATCCATTGTGTGTCCCAGAGCCAGGCAGCTCCTGGTGTCCAGCCCAGTGAGCAGCTGCCATTCATGGGAATTGTGAGCCTGTTGCCTACATCTCCCTGGCTGGGGATGGTGACCTGGCCCAGGGCGGTGACTCTGTCTTGCTCCCTGCCAGGCTCTCAGCCTCTTTCCTGCAGCTCTTTTGGCCTCCTGCCTAGATTAAGGAAAACCAAGAAAGGCCTGTAATGGTCTGCATGGGGCTTGAACCCATGACCTTGGTGCTATTAGCCCACACTCTAAACAGCAGAGCTCGCAGCCCTGGAAGGAAATGCTTCTGAGGGGGCCTATTTGGGAATGAGCAACAGGCAGCTGCAGGGCCCCTGCCCACTGAAAGAAATTTCTTCCCCTCCCTCACCAGCCTGGCCTCCCCTTTCTGCCTCTGTCACCCATCCCCCACTGCTCTGAGCCCAGCTAGGGGTCCCCTCAGCCCCGGCTGCCCCTCACCAGCTGTCCTGGGCCCCTGCAGTGTGTCACTCAGACCCTGTCTCTCCTGCCCCTCCCCACTGCCCTTTTCCCCTCCTCCCTCAGCCACAAGCCCAGCCGGGTTCCCCCTCACACCTGCCCTCCCCCCCACCTCCCCTCTGCCCTGCACAGTCACACACTGAGCCCTTGGCCCTGCCCGGGGCTGTGTCAGAGCAGAGACAGCCTGTGGGTGCAGCCCCTGCCCGGGGGTATCCTGCGGCTGTGTCTTCATGTGCTTCTTCTTCCGGAAGCGGCATGGTAGTGAGCTGTCCAGAAGATGCTAATGAGGGGCAGATGTAAAGTGCCTGCACCTCATTAGCATGTGGTGCATAATTCGGAGTCTGGAAAAGGCTCTTGCAGACTCCCAGCACAAAAACCTTTACAAAAAAGCAAAAGAAACACAAGAACTGAAAAAAAAAAGCAGATTATACAGCATCCCCTCTGAAGGAGCTGACGGGGGAAAAAGCAAGTTCTTCTCACATCACAGTGTCCACAGGGACAACCCGCAAGCCTCACCTTTGTGCAGCCCATTGCCCAGAGGTGCTTCCAGCCGAATTTCAGCACCAGAACCAGAGGCTCCAGGAGCAAAGGCAGCTGATGGATGAGGAACTCTGGACACACCACGCAATGCATTGTGGGTATGCGAAGGAGCATCACTGACTCTGCCCCAGAGAGCAGAGGAGCCGGGGTCTCCCAGCTGTGGTGGCTGCCCCTAGAACAGGGGTGATGACAGTTTTTATGCTGTGCCCCCTTTTTGGCCCTGCCCTGAGCTGCTCCCCACAACCTGTGGGAGAACCATAGGAAGGGATGCCGGGTGGGGGCACGTGCTGGGGGGGGCTCAGGTGCTGGGCCAGCAGTGGCTCCTCTCTGGGGGAGGGGGAAGTGCTATGAAGCCAGGTGGCCTGCAGTGCCCCTGGGGGATCCTGTGCACCACACTGGGGCACCTGCCTGCCAGGAACCAGCCACCTCAGCCCAGCAGCAGGGAAGTTGTCACAGGTGCACCTGCCTCCTCCCCCTGCTTGGCCCATCACAAACAGCTCCCATCCCCCAGCTTCTGCTGTGTCCCCTGCACTCTGGTGCAGATGCTGAGATTTGGCGACACAGCAGCAGTTGCGGGGGGAGGGAGCAGGGGATCGTGCTGAGCCCTGGGCTGGTCGGGGTCACATTTATGCCAATGCACATCAGCCCAGCAAACCTGTCCCTCGGCTGAGATCTGGGTACAGAGGGGAAGTGACAGTTGCTACTCATATTGAATAGGAACAGAGAGAAAGCCGGGCTAGTCTGTGTCCTATCAAAGCCAAAAAGCAGTCCAGGAGCACTTTAAAGACTGACACAATAATTGATTAGGTGCTGAGCTTTCATGGGACACAAAAAGTCATCACCTCATAAATTATTTTGTGCATCTTTAAAGTGCGACTGAACTGCTTTTTCCACAGAATCATAGAATAATAGAATACTAGGATTGGAAGGGATCTCTAGAGGCCATCAAGTTCAGCTCCCTGCCCTCATGGCAGGGCCAAGAACTGTCTAGACCATCCCTGACAGACATTTATCTAACCTGATCTTAAATATCTCCAGAGATGGAGATTCCACAACCTCCCCAGGCAATTTATTCCAGTGTCTGACCACCCTGACACTTCGGAACTTTTTCCTAATGTCCAACCTAAACCTCCCTTGCTGCAGTTTAAGCCCGTTGCTTCTGGTTCTATCCTCAGAGGCCAAGAAGAACAAGTTTTCTCCCTCCTCTTTATGACGCCCTTTTGCATAACTTAAAACCGCTCTCACGTCCCTCTCAATCTTCTCTTTTCTAAACTAAACAAGCCCAATTATTTCAGCCGTCCTTCATAGTTCATATTCTCTAGATCCTTGATAATTCTTGTTGCTCTTTTCTGGTCCCTCTCCAATTTCTCCACATCTTTATTGAAATGTGGCTCCCAGAACCAGACACAATACTCGAGCTGAGGCCAAAGCAGCACAGAGTAAAGCGGAAGAATGACTTCTGTCTTGTTCATAACACACCTGTTAATGCATCCAAGAATCATGTTTGCTTTTTTTGCAAAAGCATCACACTGTTGACTCGTATTTAGCTTGTGGTCCACTATAACCTCTACATCCCTTTCTGCTGTAGTCATTCCGAGACAGTCTCTCCCCATTCTGCAGGTGTGAAACTGATTGTTCCTTCTCAAACGGAGCACTTTGCATTTGTCTTCATTAAACTTCATCCTGTTTACCTCAGACCATTTCTCCTATTTGTCCAGATCATTTTGAATTTTGACCCTATCCTCCAAAGCAGTTGCAACCCCCCCCGAACTTGGTATCATCTGCAGACTTAGTAAGTGTACTTTCTTTGCCACTATCTAAATCCTTGATGAATATATTGAACAGAACAGGTTTTAGTTTTGGTTCTCATATGAGTAATTTGAGTATTATTTTTAGATGTAAGGAATGTGCCAGCAGGAGCTCGGTATTGCTGAAGGGTTTGGGGAATGTGTCCTTTAGAGAGCGTCTGCATGAAAATGCAAAGGTGTGCTTATGTAATTCCTTGGAAAGAAAGCCTGATGGGAACAGGCAAAGCAATGAGCCTTTGTCTATTGTAAACAACATGTTGTTGTAAAGTCACAATCTAGGCTATCACCCAGTGTAAGAACTGAGGAGTTTCATCAACGCTTGAAGTTGTTGTGAGGGTACAGGGCAGTCATCACTGCTGTGTAAGATATGGAGTGCACAGGGCTCCCTCCATGGCAGCATTGTGAGGTAAAATCCAGGGAGGGAAAGGGGATCTTGGGCAAGGCAGTAGGGCAGGTTCTTGAAACAGTCGGCAAACACATTTGAGAGACCTCAGTTCTGCCCACTCTGTCAGTGTTCCTCCTGCAGTTGTTTCTTCTCTTGGGTTTGGACTGTCATTTCTGTCAGTCACTCTGCTGTCAGGGAGATCTTCTGTGGGGCAGCTGCCTCAGCCCCTGGCATGCTGCTACTCAGGGAGGCAGCTCCTGCTATGGGGAGTCTTCTGCATGGGGCAGCTGCCTGTTGGCCAGGACCCCTGCTGTGAGGCTTCACAACCCTTATTTTCAGCACATTCTGCACCGAGAGGGTACACCCATCCTCCACTCCCCTTTGTCTCTGCTGTGTCAGCTCCATCTCTGGTGCCTCACTGTGAGTCACCAACACGCCATCAAGGAGGAGCCCTGAGACAGGAGAGCAGCTCCCCCACCCTAGAGATTGGTGTCTGGTATTTGCCATAGTTCAAATCTCAGTGGGACCTGGTGGTGCTCTACTGTAAATCTCGTCTTCTCCAAGGGTTGGGCTATTTTGTCCCCAGGGGTACCTGAGTGAGGTCTTTTTCCTCCTGCTGCATGAATGAGGCCCACTGGAGCCAGGTCTCGGGTTGGGCTGGCTCGTCAACCTGAGTGCAAAAGGTTGGGGCCCCAGAAGTCAGCAGAGTGTGTAGAGATAGATGTGCTCTGAAGTTGGGTTTCTCATGGCTTCTCCTGATGCCCTCACAACTGGTCCTGGAGATGCCAGGCTATTCCTATTGCACACATGGCACTTAAAAGAAGGAGCATCAAAACCAGGCTAAAAATTCAGGGGACAGAAGGGGAGAGGAGGAGTCCCAGGCTGGAGCCCAGCTCACCTGTCCTCCTCTGGGCACCTGGAGGTGGGGCAGCTGGTACTGACACCTCAAGGGGAAGGCTCAAAAGCCGCAGAGGGCAGTGCAAGAGGAGGGGAGGACCATGACTGCATGTGGCCTGAGAATCTTCATAACGTCTCTGAGCCAGGCTGCTCCCCACCACCAACCCCTCACTAAGGACACCCCAAAGCAGCGTGTGGTCTGCAGGCAGCATCACAAGGTGGGAGGAAATCAGCCAATCCCTCGGTGAGGTCTCATAACTGTGGGGCTCATTTCAGCTGTGGGACAGGAGATGTGTCCTGAAGAGGCTTTTCCCCCGATGGAGACGAGCACAAAACAACCCAGAGCTTGCACAGGGTTAGGCACAGTCACGTGGAGACCTGCCCCAGGCCCTGTGTCTGGTTCTGCAGATCAGTCTATTGCTGTTGGGGCAGAGAGGACATTGTGACATTCATTCCCCCTTGGGCAAGTGTCTGTCCCTTTCCCAGCTGTGTACTGCACAGCTCAGGAGCTGGGAGAGACCAGAGCCCCTGAGCCAGCCTTGGGAACAGGCCCTTCCCGTAGAGGCAGCTGCCCTATCACTGGCTGCAGCTGAACCAGGGCTGCCCACTCCTTGCCAGGGCATTACACACGTGAGTGCAGCACTGTTGGGCTGACATAGGAGGCAGGCTGGGCCCAGCAGCAGCCAGAGCAGTGACCACACCCCAGGGTCAGCATTTCCCCCAGGCACAGACCCCCCTGTCCTCTTCCACACGCTGGTCACAGACAGCCCCTGGGCAGCGTCTCAGGGTGTGTGCTGCTGTCTTGTCCTGGTTCCAGGATGTGGCTAAAACACAGCCCTCGCTGCGAGCAGGATTTGAACCTGCACAGGGAAACCCTATTGGATTTCTAGTCCAACACCTTAACCACTCAGCCATCACAGCTGTGAGACCACCTCTGCACCCAGGCCAGAGACCCTGGTGAATGCTCGGTGGGCCAAGGCTGGTCAGGAACACTGCCAGACAGCTGGGGGGGTTTGCTGCCCTCCCCTTTCCTCAGCCCCAGCTCCGGCAGTGTCCCTGGAAGCTGTGTGCTTGGGCGGCTGCTCAGGAGAGATGCAGGTGCTGCCCGGCTAATAAGCAGAGCCCCACAGGCAGCAGCTGGTGTTTCTCTTGGAGGTGCACATCTGCCCAGGCCTTGGTGCACTGAGCAAAAGGTATTCTACGTCCCCAGGGAGCATTCGAGGGAACTGTGGCCCTGGGGCAGCAGATGGTGGGGGAGGGGGATCATTCTGCCCCGGTGAAAGTTCCATGTGGCAATCCATGGCCAATGACCACAGCCCTGTATCCTGCAGACCCCCCTTCAACCCATCTGAGGTGTGCCAGGAGCCCAGCCAGGGGACGCAGACGAGGGCCCCTCCTGGAGTGAGACTGAGTTTAAGGACTTCTGACACTCTGGGGAATGAGGAGCTGCTGCTGCACATGACTGGCTGGTGCCAGGATGCTGCAGCCTTCAGCCACCTGTTCTCTGGCCTGAGCTCCGAGGGTCACCCCACCTGAACAGCCGAACTACTGGGGAGAAAAGTGAAGGAACTGTGGCAGGCCAACTGCCAGGCCCAGGATGAGGCCAGCCACTCGAGGGGCAGTGGCCACTGCCTGCCCCACTTCCAGGAGCTCAACGGCCTCCTGGGACCCAAGGAGGCAGCACTGACCCCCCACGTCCTACACACGACCAGGTCAGATGGCACTTGCCAGGGGGCTGGAGGAGGTGTCAGGACCAGTAGCACGCAGCAGCCCCCACCCAACAGGCACAGGAACAGAAGCCCAGAGCCATGACAGGGGTTCCAGCAATGGGGCCCTCATCATCTCTGTGTCCTCAGAGGTCTCCATCTGCGCCCTCTCCACCTGGGCCTCCCTTCAGTTCCTCTAGGGACACCAAAGCAGGTTTCGTGCATGTTGGACGCCTGGCACAAGGGGAGGGGAGGCCAGCAGTGGCCCACTCACACAGCCACCAGCTCCAGTCTGGATGCACCCCACATGGCTGTGCTCCCTGAGCCTCAATGGGGGCCTCATGCAACACTCAGCACCTGCCCCTGAGGACAGCACCACAGGCTGCATGCCCAGGGAGGGAGGCTGACCTACACTGCATATGTCCCACCCATGCAGGGACCCCCCAGCCACACAGATCCCTCAGGGACCCCAGGTCAGATGGGGGGGACAAGGTGTAGGGGGGCACACAGCCCCCAGGGCCAGGTCATGGTACTGATGGCCTTTCCCTGGGTCCCCTTCTGTCTCCAGAGCTGCACCATCCAGGGGCCAGACAAGGTCTGTACCCAAGCCAGAAAGGCCCACACCAGAGGGCTAGGGGGCTGGAAGTGCACCCCTAAGAGCGCCCACATGGGGCCAGTGCTGGGGCATGTGCTGGTGCCACTGTGGGGAGGAGGAAGCTGCTGCTGTCACTGCTCACACCACCACCCTGCAGGACGTGACTGCTGTAATGCAGGAGAGGCTGGTGATGGAGCAGGAGGCCTGGGATTGGGTGGCAGGCAGCCTGGACACCCTCACACAGGCTGTGACCATGTGCCTGGCTCAGCCTCCCACCCCATCACCAGTCCCTCCCACAGCCCCTGCAGCTCCTCCCTCCACATGTCCCACAGTTCCCCCCACAGATCCACCCACAGTCCCTGACATTGCTGCCCTACTCCCACCCAACCTTCCCCCATCCCCTCCCATCTTCCTGTAGCCCACAGTGAGCCCAAGCCTGAGCCCACTGGACCCCTTCCTTGTCCCTACCTCCTGATGGTCCCAGCCCCATCCCAGCCCTTGTGAGAATATGGACTGTGGCCTCCCACCCGCTCCCCAGAGCCCTTTCTGAGTTCTGTTACCCCCACCCAAGACCTCCTCTAAGTTCCATTGCCCCCACTGCCCACCCCAGGACCCCATTTTCTATAGTCCCCCATCCCTCTTGTCAATCGTTTACACTTCTGTTTATGCAGTTTGGAATCCATTGTCAGAGTTTCATGAAATACTTTCTTTAGCAACACTCCCGTGTCCCTGGTGTCTATTGGGAGGCCAGGAGGGTATGGGAGTGTGGGAGGGGGTTGATAGTGAGAGGTGGGTGCATGGGAAGGGAGTTGTGGTGGTGGCTGTATGTTGAGGGGTCACATGGGCCCCCAGACAAAGGCCTCCCAGAGGAACTTACTGACCTGCACCCTGACCCTCTGTGCCTGAGAGCATGGGAAAGCAGCCAGCTGCTTGGAGCCGTGGCCAGACCCCAAACCCACCCCTACATGAACGGCTCTTGCTTTACTTCCACAATGTTGTGGAGGGAGCAGCATGAACCCACCACATCCGGTACATTGCGCGGGATGACCTCCAGTATCCTGAGGGGGCCCTGAAAGTGCCCTTCAGCCACCTAATATTGCAAGCCCAGTTTAGGAACTAAATAAAAACATCCTGGCTGGGCTCAGTGTGTCCCATGTAGGGCCGCATCAGCCACTCATGCAAGGGGTAAATGGCACTGGGCATTATATAGGGGGGTGGTGGTGTCCCCAGCTGGGAGCTCCC
Source organism: Carettochelys insculpta (assembly GCF_033958435.1). Classification (NCBI taxonomy): domain Eukaryota; kingdom Metazoa; phylum Chordata; order Testudines; family Carettochelyidae; genus Carettochelys; species Carettochelys insculpta. The sequence continues at coordinate 262,735 of NC_134157.1, forward strand.
AGGTTGGGATGGATGTCTTCTCCTGCACACTGCAGCAGAGCCATGAGTTGCAAAAGATACGGGCATTGTGGGCTCACCCAGACAAACCCACACAAAATGCCATAAATCGCCCCTTGGTGTCCAAGCGGGTCTGGAGCACCCCAAAATGGTACCCCTTGCAATTTATGAAGATGCCTGTGTTGCACTCTGGGGCCTGGATAGCAATGTGGGTCCCATCCAGAGCCTTGAAGCAGTTGGGGAAGTCCAGCTTCTCAGCCCCCATTAGGGTGACTTGCAGATCCCTGACATGGACAACCCAGTAAAGTAGGTTGTTTTTGATTGCCCAGAAGACCTGAATGGTGTGTGGGGAGAACATGCCCATGAGTGCATGGTGGGGCGCTCAATGCATCCCTTTCCCCTCCATAACCTGGCCCCAGCCACCCCACCCTGTCACTTTCCACTGTCCCTCTCCCTCAATGACCATGAGTGACCTCTGAACTGCTCCCTCTGAGCAGCTCACAATCTCCTTTTGCTTGGGGTGTGTGGACACTTGCGTTAGAACGCTGATCTGTCAGAACGTGGCTTTGGAAAGTTTGCCTTTTGAAATCATACTGTGGTGTAGACTCAGCCAGCCGCGGAAAAAAAGGTAGAAAAGCAGAACCAGGTCCCCACCTAAACATTGAAGCACGTTGTAACAAAGAAATGTGCATGTACATCAAATAAGGGTAAAATTCTTTTAACAACTAAGGAACAGAAACTTTTAAACGCCATTTTCACTCCCTCTGCTACTGAACATTTCATGTAAAATCAGCTAAAGCAATTCTCCACACTCTAAAAACTGCATTTAAACTTCACAATAGCTACGTCTACATGTGAATGCTACATCGAAATAGCTTATTTCGATGTAGCGACATCGAAATAAGCTATTTTGAAGAATAACATCTACACGTCTTCCAGGGCTGGTGCCGTCGACGTTCAACGTCGAAGTTGGGCAGCAATACATCGAAATAGGCGCTACAGGGGAGTGTCTACACACCAAAGCGGCCCACATCGAAATAAGGGTGCCAGGAACAGCTGCAGACAGGGTCACAGGGCGGACTCAACAGCAAGCTGGTCCCTTAAAGGGCCCCTCCCAGACACACTTGCACTAAACAGCACAAGATCCACAGAGCCGACAACTGGTTGCAGACCCTGTGCATGCAGCATGGATCCCCAGCTGCAGCAGCAGCAGCCAGAAGCCCTGGGCTAAGGGCCACTGCATGCGGCGACCATAGAGCCCCGCAGGGGCTGGAGAAAGCGTCTCTCAACCCCTCAGCTGGTGGCCACCATGGCAGACCCCGCTATTTCGATGTTGCGAGACGTGGATCGGCTACACGTGCCCTACTTCGACGTTCAATGTCGAAGTAGGGCGCTATTCCCATCTCCGCATGAGGATAGCGACTTCAACATCTCGCCGCCTTATGTCGATTTCAACTTCGAAATAGCACTCGCCACGTGTAGACGTGGCGGGCGCTATTTTGAAGTTGGCGCAGCTACTTCGAAGTAGCCGGCATGTGTAGACACGGCTAATAAGAGCCAACCACTCAGGCTAGGTTCTCTTCGTCTTGCTTCCCAGAAAAAACAAGAACAATCATCAAGAGCAAACAGCAGCACTACCTGCTTACCTCTGTTATGGGGAATCACTGGTATACATGCTTTAAGAAGTATACATGCTTTAAGAAATGTTATAAGAAATTTTGTTCTCCTAGCTTAGCACTAGTCACTAAATTTGTTGAAGCCTTAGGCCCAGGTCAGGCTGACGTGAGCAGAATAATAGGGAGGCGGCTGCAAAACCAGTAGAAACTGGTTCTTGATGAGCAGAAAAGGAGTTTGAAAAGACAGCAATGAGAGAGGAATGCAAGGAGTTCAGATAACAATTGCTCGAAGATGATCGGGCGTCTACAGCAAGATCATCCTCCCAGCACCTGGATCCATCCAATTAGGAAGAGTGAAGACCCCTACTCAAATTAGGGGATTGGACTCTGGGCGGGGGCATGGGCGGTGTTACAAACTGTGGGGTGTGGGGGAAAAAGGAAAAAAAAGAAAAACTGCTGTAGGGGTTAAAATTTTTACCTTTTCCACAATAACCAGACCCCACTCTGTGAGAGAAAATTAGGGGGTCATCTGCACCTCTTTGAAGTTGTTACCTTGTCACTTAGAGACAATTTACCCTGAAGACTCCTTTGTTTTGGTCATCATGTACCTTTGTTGGGTAAACTGAAGTCAGCAGAGCTGGTGTTTGCAGACAGATTTCAGGATAACTTGGCTGAGACTTTGGTATGTTAAAGAAGACAATTAATTACCAAACTATCTAAATAAACTGTATAAAAAGGCCTGAAAACTGATTCTCAGGGCTCCCACTTCTCTGGAAGTTGGCAGCCTGCATATATGTAAATAAACTTTCCTTTTAGATCTCACTCTTGCCTCACTGCTTTGACCTCCAGCCTCGGACCTTTGGGGAGTACTGTTCCCCAGGGGAAAGTGGCTTCCCCAACAACTGGCGTCACAGACAGGATGGCTTGGAACACCAGCTGGAGAGGCTGACGACAGGGAACAGGATCGGGCTACAGTGCGCACCTAAAGGGTAAGGGATCCATTTAAAATCCCTGGTCCGCCTCCCTGTTCTCCTCGCTGGCTGAACCGGTTGGCGGTAAGAGTCATCTTTCGTTCCTAAATTTTCTCCAGGAGGCTTGAGAGAGATTTAAAACGTTGGGTATAGCCAAAATAGGGGTTGGGTTGTTGCTGACTGACTGGTGGCGAGTCCAAGCGCATGGTTTTGAGTGAGTGAAGTCCGGAATAGAACCGCAGCCGCACCGGCGCTGTCAGTGCTACTGAACAGCTGCCAAAAGCAAGGGCGGTTTCTCTCCGGCACATGAGAAGTGTGAGTGAAGCTGACAGTTTGTCTGGACTCCCACACTATCCTTGGAGAGGGTAGTGTTGCTGGAAGCCTGTGCTGCCCTTGGAGAGGGTAGTACTGCTGGGCTCCTGTGCTGTCCTTGGACAGGAAAGTGCTAACATGGGTGGGAATGCTCCCTCGAGTTTGTCTCCAACTCAGGGGAAAGGCACCTCACAGCCTGGGACTCCCTTGTCTCAGATGATAAGAATTTACAGTCAGCTTGGGAAATTGCCGGCAGGTTTGAAACTTAGGAGACTTAAGAAATTGATGAACATTTGGAATGGCTATACTTATGGGAATCCCCGAAAACAGTGGCCACTAGAGGGCAGTTTTGATTTGGAAAAGCTTGCCCACCTTAGAGGTTTCCTCGAGGAAACACATCCTAACCAGATGGAATATTGGTACCTCTGGCAGGATGTGGCAAAAAAGAAAAAGAACCAAAGCATAATGGCTAGCCAAAAAGACTCTATTGAGAAGCTGCAGCAACAATTGGCTACTCTAAAGAAACAGCCCAATTCCCCAGAATTGCCGTCTGCACCCCCACTCTACTCAGCAATGGCACAATTATATCCTCAGTTGCCTGAGAATAAGGCTACCCCAGCCCCAATCCCTGACCCGCCAGAGGACCTTTTGGACATGTGGACAGGCTGGCTACCGCCACCCCTGCCTCCCACACATCCATCCCCTCCACCAGATCAGACTGCTTCTTCCACACGAATAAACCAGACACTGCCTAATCAGCCAGAACAGCCCCCATCTCTGCACCAGGTTGAAGTATCCCTCACCTCACCTGAACCAGACCATCCTGATATGATTTTTGTACCCATTAAGCCTCTTAAGGAACATACTGTTCAGGAGTTGATTAATAGCCTTAACCCTATATTGCTTAAAGCTGGTTAGAAGCCAACTGGAATCCACACTGACACAAACACTGTTGCAATTGCGAAGGGTGCTCGCCCATCTAAAGTTTCCTTTGAGCAATGCTACTTCCCGACCTTATTTAAGAACTCACAAGAGTTGTCACCAGCCACCAATATTTCTGATCAGGGAAACTCATCACAAGTCATAGAGGCTCCCCTTAGAATGTTTCCAGAGGCTTCAGGAGAGGCTCCACAGCAAATCCATGTACCATGGACTGCTGCTGATATTTTAAATTTTAAGAGCATTTTGCTTCCTTTCCAAAAGGACCCCCAAGGATTCCGTGAGGAAGTACAAAGGCTTATTAACATTTATAACCCCACGCATCGGGACATGGACTGGCTCTTAAGAGCTAATCTACCTCCACATGATTATGCAGCTTTAATTCGGCAGGCTCGATTAGCAGCCCCACATCATGATGGTGCTCAATGGCCAAATGATCCTCTCCCTGGCCCCCCCACTAACGATACTGAGCAAAATGTTTTAAATAATGACTTGAAGGGACTCCTTAATGCAATCACTGAGGTTGTCCCAGTGCGGCAGGACTGGTCAAAAATACAAGCTGTAAAGCAAAAGCCAGATGAACGTCCTGTCTCATACATTGAATGCCTCCTGTCTGCCTTTCGAAAATTCTCCCAAATTGACCCAGAAGTGGAAGGTAATCATCCCATTATTATTGCAGTTGTAGTGGACAATCTCCTCCCTGAAATCAGAGACAGGATTAAAAACAACGTTGTAGGCTGGAGAGAGAACACAATCCTTCAAATTCAAGGGGCAGCTACACAGTTTTGGGAAAACTTGCAAGCTGACAAAGCAAAGAAAAAGGAATTAAAAACAACTGTCATGGCCATGCAAATTGCAAATCTGCAGAAAAAGAAAAACCCTAAACGGCGCCCAACTAGTGCACCACCGCCACCTAGAAGTCGAAACCTTATTCCTTTTTCTGGCCAACCTAACTTTCCCCAACAACAACAGCAACGCTCACGCTCTCAGCACCGGGGACCCCTAAGAACTGGGGAGTGTCATTACTGTGGGAAAAATGGCCACTGGAAAAATGAATGACGCAAGCGCCAGCAGGACATGGCACAAGAAAATCGGGGTCTGTTACAATACCAGAGCCAACTCAATCCTGCTGCTGCTCCCTGGCCTGATCCCCCAAGCAGCCAAAATCTGCTTCCACAGCCTAACCCATGTGTTAGCCACTTGGGAACTGATCAAAATTATGCCTGTAATTATTGACAATGCCGTGAGGTCCTCACATTACCCCTTCAGACTTCCCCACAAGTTCCTGAACCTTTTATTTCAATAACTGTGAATGGACAACCCCACAAATTTTTGGTTGACACTGGGGCTACCCTTTCTACTTTAAGACAGTCTGAAACCTCCCTCCAAAAAACTCCTTCTGTGATTAATGCTGTGGGAATAGGAGGTCAATGTATTCCTCATCCAGTCTCAGAAACCACATCAGTGACTGTTGGACCCTTATCAGCTGAGCATTCTTTCCTGTTATCTCCCAGTTCTCCTGTAAACCTTATGGGACGTGACTTATTGTGTAAATTGGGAGCAAACCTCTATTGTAGAGAGGAAGGGATATTTGTTCACCTTCCTCCCTATCAGACTCCAAATTTGATGGCATTACTACTCTCAGTGGAATCTGATGAGGCCTCAGGACATGCACCCCTCCTGGACCTCTCAGATACCCCAGAGACATTGTGGGCAGCCCATGCAAATGAAGTTGGGTTGCTAGCCTCTGCAACACCAGTGCAAATAACATACAAACACAATAAGCCTTTCCCAAGTGTACCCCAGTATCCGTTGTCTAGGGAGGCAGAAGAGGGCATTAAGCCTGTAATCTCTTCCCTCCTTGAACAAGGGATACTTGTTTACACAACCTCACCATGTAAGACACCTATACTACCTGTGAAAAAGGAAGGAAAATTTAATAACCAGGGTAAACAAATCTATAGGTTTGTGCAAGACCTGAGAGCCATCAACAAATTTGTAATCCCCAGGTTTCCAGTAGTACCTAACCCTGCTACTATTCTTTCCTCTGTTCCACCCACATCTAAATGGTTCTCTGTAATAGATTTATGTTCTGCCTTCTTCTCTATTCCAGTGCATGAGGATTCCCAGTTCCTCTTTGCCTTTTCTTTTCAGGGTCGTCAGTTAACCTGGACACGTCTTCCCCAAGGTTATTGTGAAAGCCCTACCCTGTTTTCTCAGTTTCTGAAAGCTGATCTTGATTCCATAGCTCTCCCCTGTGGGTCTGCACTAGTTCAGTATGTGGATAATGTGTTAATTGCCAGTGAGCCTGAGGAAGAAGGTAGAACTGATACTTTGCATGTGTTAAAATGCCTGGCTGAAAGAGGTCATAAGGCCTCCGAAGCCAAATTGCAATTTGCTAAACAACAGTTTCAGTACTTGGGACATTTACTTTCAGGAGATGGCCACCAGTTAACACCTGAGCAGATCTCACAAGTACTCTCCATTCCTCGCCCATTAACCAAATGTCAGGTTCGCAAATTTCTGGGTGCTGCTGGATATTGCAGACAATGAATTCCTAATTTCTCTATGCTCACCAGACCCCTTACTGAGCTACTCTTAGATGCAGCCTCTGATCCTGTGGAATGGTCTACAGATTGCGAATTTGCCTTCCTTTCTCTTAAAACTCTTCTCTCACAGCCCCCAGCACTTGGGTTACCCGACTATCTGAAACCTTTTACCCTATTTTGTCATGAGCAGGATGGAATTGCATCAGGGGTTCTCTGCCAACCCTTTGGGTCCACACTCCGCCCAGTAGCTTATTTTTCAGCAGCCCCCTGGACTCAGTAGCCCGTGGGTTTCCACCCTGCCTACGAGCAGTTGCAGCTGCTGCTGAATTACTTGAAAAAGCTCAGCCTATCACATTAGGACACAGTGTTATCCTACAGGTCCCCCATGCTGTCTCTGCTCTCTTGCAGCGACACTGCACCCAGCATCTGTCTGTTCAGAGACAGACCCGCTATGAAAACGTTATCCTTTCTTCTCCAAATGTTGTCTTTCAAAGGTGTAATGTGCTTAACCCAGCTACTCTTTTTCCTTTACCCTCTGATGGTGAACCTCACATCCACTACTGTGAAGAGCTGCTTGAACACTGTGTTAAGCCTCGCCAAGATTTGTCTGATCAACCCCTGGAAAATGCAGATCTGGTATTGTACACTGATGGGTCATGTAAAAGAAATCCATTTGGTGAACTAGAGACTGGGTATGCAGTGGTTTCAGATAATGATGTTCTAGAAGCATTTTCTCTCCCAGGTATCAGATCAGCTCAAGCAGCTGAACTTATCGCTTTAACCCGTGCATGTCTCCTAGCTTCTGGACAGTCTGCTGCTATTTACACTGACTCAAAATATGCTTTCTCTGTTTGTCATGCTACAGGACAAATTTGGAAACAGCGAGGTTTCCTTACCTCCTCTGGCTCTGCTGTCTCCCATGGTCCCCTTATCTCCCAACTTCTCGATGCCATTCAGCTCCCTATGTCCCTCTCCATTACCCATTGCCCGGCTCACACACGTGCCACTGATCCTGTTTCTATGGGCAATGCAAGTGCTGATGCTGCGGCCAGACATGCAGCAGCACATGGACCTCCGGCTCCTTTTCAGATTCTGGTCTCTCTTTCTCTCCCTGTTTCTTTGCAGGACCTGATAGAGCTACAGAAGGCTGCTCCACCTGCAGAGAAAAATCTCTGGGAGAAAGCAGGCTGCTCCTTATCCCCAGCAGGGATCATGGTTGCACCTGACGGTTGCCCGGTCGCCCCGAGATCTCTTACACGACAGCTTGCTCAGGTGTCTCACCAGATGACACACATGAGCAAAAGGGGGGTGGCCTCACAGATCCTAAAACAATGGTACGCTCCAAGCGTGCACATAGAAGCTGGAAGGATATCTAATTCATGTATGACTTGTAAGCAGTTTAATGTTGCAGGGGGAGAAACTACAGCTCCAAGCGCCACTCCATGGCCAGAAGGACCATTTCAGTATTTGCAAGTAGACTTTATTGAACTTCCAAAATGCATGATGTATCAGTATTGCCTTGTTATAGTGTGTTTGTTTAGCGGCTGGATTGAGTGTTTCCCTTGCAGAAAAGCAGATGCTGTGACTGTAGCTAAGAAGTTGTTGACTGAGATCGTTCCCAAATTTGGTGTGCCCTTACGAATTGATTCTGACCGAGGGAGCCACTTCACTGCGTCCCTTATGACTGCCATCTGCAAGGCTTTAAATGTCTCTCAGCAGTTCCATACCCCATACCACCCACAGGCCAGCAGCCACACAGAAAGAAGGAACCTTGACATAAAACGGCGGTTAGGGAAAATCTGTGCTGACACTGGACTGTAGTAGCCAGAAGCCCTTCCCTTAGTGCTAATGCATCTTAAAAATACACCTAATAGAAAACACAACCTCACACCCCATGAAATAGTCTTTGGCCGACCCATGGCAGTGGGACTATCACCCCCTAGAGTTGTAAAAAGTTTAAGTGAGGAGTTTGACTCTTTAACCGAATTGGTTATCCAACTAACTAAGCTTGCTTCCAGCTTACATTTGCAGGTGAAAGAAGCCCTCCCAGTACCTACTGATGTACCGTGCCACAACATCCGACCAGGTGACTACGTGCTTGTGAAGGAACATCGCAGAAAGAATTGCCTCGCAGCCCGGTGGGAAGGACCGTTCCAAGTGCTGCTTGTCACCCACACAGCGGTGAAGGTAAAGGAGCACCCTCATGGATCCACGCAAGTCATGTACGCCGAACTGTAGACCCGGCAGAGCTGATTGACCCCGTCACCCAGGACCCCTCCCTGAAGGAATCACCTGAGGACGAGGTTCAGCAGACCGAGGAGGCAGACTCCCAAGCCAGACTGCTACCAGACAGGTCTCCACCAAGAGCTTTAAAATATAAACTAAAAAGTAGAACTGTGCCACCAAAGAACTGCAGGTAATCCTAACACCCTGTAACTTTCATAAAAAGAAAACTTCCTGCAGTATTAGGTGAATTAAAAAACTACGAAATCTCAAAGAGTGCCTGCAGAGGCAAGCCAAACAATACTAAATGACTGAGCTTTACTAAGGAGACTGTTGTGCTATTTGCTTACTGATTACTGTGCTATTACTATCCTTTCTATTTTAGAGCTTTAAGATACTACAATAAGATAGGTTAAGTATCTTAGCAGAAGAGGAATACCTAAGATTGTCCAAAATAGAATTAGAGTGATACTCCTGTGGAGTATCAAAGGGGGGATTTGTGGGGGAGAAAGGAAAAAGAAAAACTGCTGTAGGGGTTAAAATTTTTACTTTTCCACAATAACCAGACCCCACTCTGTGAGAGGAAATTAGGGGGTCATCTGCACCTCTTTGAAGTTGTTACCTTGTCACCTAGAGACAATTTACCCTGTAGACTACTTTGTTTTTTGTCATCATGTACCTTTGTGGGGTAAACTTAGGTCAGCAGAGCTGGTGTTTGCAGACAGATCTCAGGATAACTTGGCTCAGACTTTGGTATGTTAAAGAAGACAATTAATTAACAAACTATCCAAACAAACTGTATAAAAGGGCCTGAAAACTGATTCTCAGGGCTCCCACTTCTCTGGAAGTTGGCAGCCTGCATATATGCAAATAAACTTTCCTTTTAGATCTCACTCTTGCCTCACTGCTTTGACCTCCAGCCTCGGACCTCTGGGGAGTACTGTTCCCCAGGGGAAAGTGGCTTCCCCAACAGTATCACCTCCCTACGTTAGTAACAGACAAAGGGCTTTGGGGTTCCTCCAATGCTCCCCTGCCCACTCTCCAGCTCATCCCTCCAGATGTTTGTGTCTGTCACTTCTTCCTCCAGAATGATGGCAGCCGCCTCCTGCAGCTCTCTGAACCCTCCAGCACAGCCCAGTGATGCTGCAAAGCAGGTGAGAGGCAGCCAGAAATATTTGGTCGGGCACCACTGCCTGGTTCATCCCTAACCTCCATTTACCTGGCAGGTACATGGCCCAGAAGCCACAGTGCCTCTCTGGGACTTTTCTCCTAATGTGTCTGGGTTTTGTCAATCACAAAGAAAGGGAAGTGAGAGGAGAGTAACTCTCCCTGTCCCGTCCTGCCCCACCTGCAGAGATCGCACTGTCACCTTCTCTCTGCCCAGCCAGCCCTGGAGACCTACACAACTGTGAGGAGCAGACTCTCTTTTTGCAGCCAGCTTCCCAACTCTGGTCACAGGTGCCTTCTCCTGAGCTCTAGGCTGTGACTGGAACCTTTCCAACACTCCTCTCCCATCAGCCTTTTCCTTTGCCTGCTATGAGTGGGATTGCCAATGGATGTCTCCTGTTTCCCTGACAGACATAGGAAAGCATTAGGCAAAACTCGCAACAAGGCCACTAGGAGTTGAACCTAGGATCTCCTGTTCACTAGGCAAGGGCTTTAAGCCCCCTAAGCCATGGTGCCCTCCCCTGAATCTGCTTAGGTGCTGACAGAGAGGTATCTGTGTTAGTTTGTGTCTTAAACCAAAAAGCAGTCCAGTAGCACTTTAAAGACTAACAGTGATGAGTTTTGTGGGACAGACCCACTTCTTTAGATCTGGAGATACACTCATCCCTCGCTATATGAGCACAATTGGTTCCCAACTTTCTGCTTGTAGGTGAAAACTCATAAGAGGGACACAAAATTTCCATTAAAATACATGTAAAAGTCTCTGATTGGTTCCTAGTGCTCCTAACTTGGTAAAGGAGTGGCAGCATGTGGCTTTGCTTTTGAAATATAAGTGAACCTGGGGTTTAGGGAGGGTTAAAGGCTGGGGGCAGTTTGGGGCCAAGAGCGGGAGGGAGGGTTAAAACCTGGTGGTGGGTTGGGTCTTTGGCGTGGATGGGGGAGTGTTAAGACTGCAGCAGGTTGGGTTTGCAGGGTAAGGTTAAGGCTGCAGCATATTCAGTGTGTGGGCAGGCAGGAAAGAAAAGCTGCAGTGGATTGGGGCTGTGGAGATGGCAAGGGGGTCAGGCTGTAGTGTTTTGGGTGTGCAGGGCCAGCAGGGAGTTCAGTCTGGGGTGGGTTCAGGCCGTTGAGCTGGCGAGGTGATCAGGCTGTGGTAGGTTGGAGCTGCGGGGGGGAATAAGGCTCATATTAGCAGAGGGAGTTCACTCTTCTAGTGAACAAAGGTAAGTATAAGTGTCCTTTGTTTTAGCAAGTGCTCGTAAGCGAAGTCCTCATTTAATGAGGGATGAGTGTAAAGCATTTCCAGTACAGACCAACAGTTATAAAACACAGAGGTCCAACAAAAAATGAAATAAAACCCCACAAATCAGATACATAGAACTGAAGGGAAGGTGAGGGGTAAGAGATATTAATAAGTGTCCTGCCTGAGATGATGATGAATACCAAAGGAAGGGAAACTGTCCTTGTACTGCCTGAGATAATTGCTATCTCTGTTGAGGCTGAGCGTTACTGTATGAAATTTGAGTATGAACCCCAGTCCACACAGCTCCCTTTCTAATCTGCTGTTAAAGTCTCTGCTGTAAGACGCATATTCTCAGGTCTTTAAGAGAATGGCCCACTCCATTGAAAGGCTCACTGACATGTTTATGTGTATTTAGATTCCTAATGTGTGCTCTATGCCCATTCATTCTTTGGCAAAGTATTTGTCCACTATGTGGGATGTCCATAGCAGAGGGCATTGCTGGCACATGATGGCATATATAACATTGGTCGAGGTACAGGAGAATGAGCCCCTGGTTTTGTAATTACCGTGGTTAGGTCCAGAGATGGTACCTCCAGAATAAATATGTGGACAAAGCTGGCAATGGGGTTTGTTGTAAGGAAAAGTTCCAGGATTAGTATTATTGTGGTAGCTAGTGAGAAGTTTCATTAGATTAGGAAGTTGTCTATAGGAGAGAACAGGCCTCTCACCTGGGCTTCACAGAGTGTAGCATCACATTCTACTATGGGTTGTAGGTTTTTGATGATATGCTGCAGGGGTTTGAATGGAGGGCTCTAGGTAATGACAAGTGGGGTGCTGTTATGGACCTTCGTGGGCCTAGTCCCTGGGTGTTCCCAGGGCACCAGAGCTGTGTGTGGCTGTAGTGTAATTTCTCCGCTGGTATCTTGCCATTACAAATAATGCTCCAGAACACCCTTTGAAGTGGATGTGTCTGAAATACAGACTGTGAGCAGTGATCCCATCTCTGCACTGCACCCCCCCAGGGGTAGGTTTCACATCGTTCAAAGCACTTAGTGTTGTGGACTTTTTAAATGTAACCTTTTTAAATGTCCAAATTTGCCCAGCCTGTGTCCCTGGCCAGCCAGTGAGTAGAAGAAAGGTTCCCAGCAGCACTGACTTTAGGATGTGTGAAAAAACAGCCCCATTCCCGCCTTCCCTCAGGTGAGGGGGCTGACTGGTAAAGGTGATGGACTGTTAATCCATTGTACTCTGCACACATGGATTCCACCCTCACTGAAATGCTGTTTCCTACACACCCCATCCCAGAGCCTGCTGGGTCGCAGCTCCTCTGCTGGGCAGACTCCAAACACAAGGGAACTACGTGGTGCTGAGCTGGGCCTGCTGGGGGTGGGATGGGTGCATTTGTACCAGCAGGGCCCAGTCTGTCTCATATGCCAACCAGCAGGGCTGCACTCACCCCTGTGCCCTGCAGGGCTCTTGTATGGGGTGGAGCAGGGCCCCACACACAGCTGGGGGTGCAGTGCCCCAGTGAAATAGAAGGGAAGAAAGAGGGAGCCCTGGCTCAACTGCAGCCAGTGACGTGGGCAGCTGCCTCTGTGGGAAGGGCCTGTCCCCAGTGCTGATTCAGGGGCTCTGGTCTCTCCTAGCTGCTGGGCTGGGCTGTGCACAGCTGGGAAAGGGGCAGACATTTCCCCAAAATGAACAAATGTCGCACTTCTCTCTCTGCCACTGACAGCAATAGATCTATCAGCAGCACCAGCTACAGGGCCCAGGGCAGGTCTCCATGTGACTGTCCCACCCCCGAGCGCGTGGGACCCCTGCTCACTGGTGCCCAGAGAGCGGCTGTTCAAAGAGCTCTTAGGAGCTGGGCAGCTCCCTGCTGGCACCACAGCACAGGCAGAATATGGGCCTGCAGGTGGGGAAGTATTGCTCTCAGTACCACCTGGAGGCCACAGCTGATTTCCCCAGATTACTATGTGAGGCTTAAGCTAATTTTGCATTGTGTTGTTGAAGAGAAAACCCCAACTACCCAAATGGGAAATTAACAAGTCACCCAATGGATGAGAATCTACCAGACTATTTTCCCTTCTACTGCACAGCAATCCCTGGGTTCTTCTCTGCTTCTCAGGAGCTTGGGAAAAGCCTTTGTGGATATATCCCCTGGCACAACCCTAAAAGGAGCTGCACAAGGGGACTGGCCAATTTCTTACCACCTTGTGATGCTGCAGTGAGGAAAGCATACTGGTTTGTCAAAGGGAGTGAGAGCAGCCCTGCAGGGGGTCTTTATAGAGGTCCCTAGCCCCCACACCCTTGCCCTGTTCTCTAGCAGCAACATATTGCAGCCATCTTGGTGAACCAGTCCAACCAGAAACTTGGCTCTAGTGGGACTCATTCATCCAGCAGAACCCTCACTCAAGTTCACTTGTGAATAAGGAGGCACCCCCTCCCCTTTAAGAAACAAGGCTTTATAACAACACACCAGAGAACCAGGAAGTCCCACTGAGATTTGAACTCAGACTGTGGGAGCCAGACTCCTGAGAGCTGCTCATTACACCACAGGACCTGCAGTTTGTGGCTTTTCTGAGCACCTGTGATTCCTGTCACCGTGTGCTCCTTGTCTCCCTCCAGCTGCTTCACTTCCTGCCCTATCTCGGCTGCTGTCCTCCTCCAGACATCCACTGAGCCCTTCTCGCTGCTGACTCCAGCTGGCTGGATGGGGACATTTCTCTGAAACCCCAGAGTGACTGAACAGGTTCATTTTTCTTTCCAAGTAACCAGCCTGGAGAGAACTAACGGAGAAGCAGAGATCGGAAAGGTTGGTAGTGATTGCAGGGGAATATCTGGCCTAGAGAGGACACAATAGCCCTGCTGTGAATTCACAGAGTAGTTGACATCCTCTCTGCACACACATTTAGAACATGTGCAGATACCATGTGGCTGAATGTGATATGTGTGATAGACTCTGAATGATCACCCACCAAAATGCTAGCAAGCTGCCGACTTTTACAGTTCACAAAGCTTTCCCATTGCTGTGTAGAGCACAAGCCCATGTGGCTCAGCAAATCAGTGAAACCAGGTAGGTGACAGGCACAGTAGATACCAGGAACTGGAGAGCCAGGCTGCCACTCACCAGCACCCCTGTGCAGTGGCCTTTTGAATTTTTACAATGATGTCCTGTAACCCACGCACCCTCACCAGGCTGGTCCTACACTGCACCCTGGGCATGGTAGAGCCTAGCTGTCCATAGCAGCCAAGGCACCTAGCAAAGGCAAGCTACTAGGCATCACAGGACTTGAACCCATCATGAAGGCATTAGCAGGCTCTCGATTAACCACCTGATTTAACCAGCCTATTAGAAAACAGCCACAGGCAGCTGGAGAGATGTTGTGGACTCAGAAATGAAGGGGGTGGGTCAGAACTCTCCGTTAGTTACAGGGGAATAAACTCTATAGCAAAGCAGTTACTTTGCATGTTAGAAAGCCAGTGGGCTTGATGCACACATTCTGCATGGAAAGCAGCATTGGTATTCCTTCCTTTCTGAGGCAGTGTCAGGCTGGGGGGCTAAGGACTTCCAGTGCCCCCTTCCTCTTCCTACTTGGCTGCTCTTTGTCAAAAAAAAAAGTACATGTACAGGAGCCCTAGTCCTACTTGCCCTTACAGATTTCTGTTTAAAAAGCAAAGATTATTCCTGGTCACTTTCTTCTAGAGGAAAATTCCAGCTAAATAATTATTTCCCTGGGGTGCTGAAGGAGGGTGACTTGTAGCTCCTGCAGCAGAGCAGGTTTGGAGTCTGGGTTTGGGATTATGCAGCTGTTTGTAGCTCAAGTTCAATGTAACATTTTAGGTTCTGGGAAGGTGATGCTAGAGTTGATCAGAGTCTTAGTAAGATACTGAGATATACCCACTCTTGAGGGCAGTGTGGCTGAGTGGTCTAACGTGCTGACTCCCATCCTTGTAGAAATGTGAGTTTGAACCCTCCCACTATCATATCTTAGTGGATTGAAAGCTGGCTAAAGAGCTGGGCCCAAAGGGTAATTATCAACAATTGTGCCTGGTTGGGGATTGGTTTCAAATGCCTTTCCCTAAGGGCCAGTTCTAGGTCTGTTATTGCTCAACATCTCTATTAAAGATCTGCATGAGGGGATGGGTTACACCCTCAGCTCATTTGCAGATGACGCTAAGCAAGGGGCAGAGGCAGATCTGTTGCGGGCAGTGATTGGGTCCAGAGTGACCTAGATAAATTGCAGGATTGGGCCAAACAAAATCTGATGAGGTCAATAGGAACAAGTGCAGAGTTCTGCACCTGGGATGGAAGAATCCCAAGCACTGTTACAGGCTGGGGACTGAGTGGCCCCTTCTTCCCAAAACCAAATAGAAGGGGCTTTGGAAATCAGGGGGTCCTTTCAAAAGGCCGCTGTCTACAGAGCTGGTGTGTGTTTTGAAAGCGGCATGTTTGACATGCATGCAGCCACCGTAATGCTAATGTGCCCTTAGATAGTCATGGTTGCACCTCACTAACATCAGCTGAAGTGGCTCATTATCATGCCCCATGTGAAGGGAGGTGGCTTCTGTAGACATGGTCTTAGTGATCCTGAGAGAGCAATTCCAAGCTGCTTGTTTAGCACGTCCAGTCCAACAAAAGCTATGGGAATTTCTGACAAAGACATGGCCTAGCCATCTTAAACAGTTCAGTTCAGTTGTGCTGCCTTATTTCTGAGTCCGTGATGGACTTTCTTTGCTTGACGGCTGTGTACTCCTATGTACACACCTGCTACTTGTGCAAAAAGAATGAGTCAAAGTCATGCACCTGGCACACGATACTCATCACTGAATTTTCAGAACCAAACTACGACAATGGGATCTGTATTGGTGGCCAGAGATGGACTCCCAAACTAAAACAGTAATAAAATCCTGTGTCACTTGCCAAATGTATGATGAGACAGCAGTGCCAGGTACTCCTGTTCCTGTTCTAGATTCTGCATGGGAAAAGGTTGTGATTAATGTTGTAAGACCCTTTGATACTCCTCCAATTGACTGCCATCATGCCATCGCTTTAACATACTATTTTAGTAAATGACCTGAAATAGCCTTTACATCACAAATTACTTCTGCTACAGAGAATAAATTCTTCTCTACAGTTTTTAGCAGGGAAGGTAATTCCAGAAAGCTGGGTTTGAATAATAGTAGACAATTTGCTTCCCAGGAATTTGATACTTTTTTTAGCAGAGAGGAACATTTTACATAGAAGAACATCTGCGTACTACCATCAAGGCAATGGGGAAATTGAGAGGGTTAACAGAAACTTGAAAGACAGTTTGCAAACAGGCAAACTGGAAGGGTGATCATGGATAACCTTCACCACCGATTTCTTGCAAGTGTACAGGGCTACATGACATGCCACAACACGAAGGTCACCTGCAGAGATACTGCATGGGAAAGAGATGAATACTAAACTGAACATTGCTGGATTGTTAAAGTCAAGACCTGATGCACCAAAAGAGGACAATGTGAGAAAAGGAGTTGTAGAGAAACAGGAAAAGTTTAAAGCTTACACAGATATATGGCGGGGGCTAAGGAACCAAAGTTTGAGTGCGACTCCTTTGTTAGAGTAAGAAACCTGGAATTCTACGCAAAGGGGACCATAAATTTACTCGCCTCCGAAAATCATTGGCTGTGTCTACGCTAGCCCATGCAGCAAATGGCCATTTGTAAGATTACTAATGAGGCACTTAAATACATATTCAGCACCTCATTAGCATGCTGGTGGCCGCAGCTCTTCGAAATTGCCGCTTCTCGCTGCAGCACCGGTTGTCCAGATGGGGCGCCTTTTTGAAAGTACCCTGCCAAGTGCAAAATCCCCTTATTCTTATCTGCTGATAGGATTTCGAAGTCGGCGGGTTCCTTTCAAAAAGGAGCCCTGTCTGGACAAGCCATGCGGCAGCGAGATGTGGCAATTTCGAAGAGCCACAGCCACCAGCGTGCTAATGAGGTGCTGAATATGTATGCAACGGGGGACATTTAGCCTAATGAAGTGCTGCGTATGCACCACAGCACTTCATTAATCATCTCCCGACACCCTAATTGCCATGTTCCCTTCAAAGTTCAGGCTAGTCTAGACACAACCGTAGAAAACACTCACTCCTGACAAGCCCCAGCAGGGGGCAGCACAGCCCATCCCCTGCTCCATGAGATAACTCTGCCCCAGAGCTGGGTGGCTCCTTGCTCCTCTCCCTGCCCGTGGGGTGTAAAGAGGGAGAAAGGAGGGAGTGGGGAGCTCAGAATGAAAGTGAGTCGTAGGGGGACTCAGGCCGAGGGAGCAAAGGACGGGCAGGACTTCAGGCTCTGCTAGAGGGATCCTGGCACTGGGGCAGGAGCGGAGATTGGTGGATTCTGACCTGCACTCTGCAGAGGGGACAATACATGAAAGGGGCATTTTTACTCCTCCCATCCTCTATGTCCTCTGGGAGGCAACTCCAGCGTCCTTTGGGCGCAATGTCTGTGCTGGGGAATGGGAAGGTGTTTTTGTGGGCAGTCCAACAGCGTGGGTCTGCCCCAGGAAAGCTCATCACCTAATACATTATTTTATTAGTCTTTAAAGTGCTACAGGACTGCTTTTTGGTTGTTAAGATACAGACTAACACAGCTACCTCTCTGTCACCAGCAAAACACACGCTGAGAGAGGCACCATGGCTTAGCAGGCTAAAGCACCTGTCTTGTAAACACAGGATCCTGGGAGCCTGTGGGGCAAAGCAGAGGACTTGTCAATGCCTATAGTTCCATCACACTCAGTCACAGCTCTTCCCTGTGCTAACAGGACCCACTACTGCCCTGTCCTCTCCTCCTGCTCTACCCGGGGGCTGCCCCCTCCCCACCACCACCAGGCCTGGCTAGGGTCTGTAATGGCTTCGCCCTGTCAGAGTCCAGGGACCTGCTCCAGGCTCCTCTTCCCTTCTGCGCTAGGCCCTGTCCATCTCCCTTCTGCTCCATGGCTCCTCCCCGTCAGGCTGGGCCCCTGCTGCTCCTCCTGGTTCCCTCCTGCTGCTGGCTACTGCGTCTGTCCCTCCTTACTCACTGTCTAAGGAATCCCCAGGTCTCTGGCCTGGCCCCTTTGCTGCTATCCCTCCACACCATTTCTGGGCCACCTCCCCTGGGCTCCAGCCACCATCTCTGTGCTGGGGGATGCACAATCTTCCCCTGCCCCACAGCCCTGTCTACTCCTAGCCAGTCTCCTTCTCAGCTGGGCTCCCAGCCCAATTCCTGGATGTCTCGCATTGCCTGGCACTGGACACAGCTCCCCAAGCTTCTGACCTTCCCCCAAACCTTCCATTGGCCCCTTCTGCCCACAGTGACTCACAGGGTCTGACCAAGCCAGGTGCAGGTCTTCTCTCAGGAGGAGAAGGAGCATCCCACCCAGAACAGACCTGTGCCTTAGATTATTTTAAAATCCACCTGTGATGCCCCAGAGCAGGACCTGGCATCAGCACTAGGTGTCAATACCCCACGATGCCAAAACAGGTGCCAGAGCCTGGGCGCACACACAACCTGGCACTGAGCAGGGTGGGAGGCAGATTGGTGCAGCCAGCAGGGGGCAGCGTGTCCCTGCCCCACAGGACCCCACAGCCTGAGACAGCAGCTGAACTCCCACAGACAGTGCTGGGGGAGGCGGTTGAAAGACACATGAGCTGGGGTTGTCTGCTGGGCCGGACGAGGTGCAGGGCACAGCTGGGATGGGACACGCTCCAGGAGAGCACTGCAGGCTGCTGTGGTGAGTGCAGGGCACAGCTGGGATGGGACATGCCCCAGGCGGGCGCTGCAGGCTGCTGTGGTGGGTGCAGGGCACAGCTGGGATGGGACACGCCCCAGGCGGGCGCTGCAGGCTGCTGTGGTGGGTGCAGGGCACAGCTGGGGTGGGACACGCCCCAGGCGGGTGCTGCAGGCTGCTGCGCTGGGTCCCTGATCCGAGGAGTGTCGCTGTATCTCTGCTCTCAGCTCTGTTGCTCCCAGGCGCTGCCGGGGTGGTCCCTGTGACGAAGTCACTGGGTACATGCACCAGCAGAGCCCTGCACAGACACAGGACCAGGCCCATTGCACATCTGGCTCCAGACCCTCAGACATGCCCGGACACCGGCGCTGCCCCACAGGAGCCTGGGCCAAACCGAGCAGCAGTGGGAGTTGGTGCCTAAGTCCCCTGGGCCCATTGCAAACCTGTCCAGCGTTTGCATGAACGTGCTCGGTCCCACCCCCCGTGGGGCAGAACGCGGCCCACTGTCACCCCACGGCACGGGGGGGAACAGGCGCGGCCCTGGGGGGCCGAGGAAGAGCCTTGGGCCCAGGCTGGAGCCGGGCGCCGGCGCTGCCCTTCGGGCTACCTGCCCCACGCGGGGTCTCTCCTCTTCCGCCCGGGAGCTGGCGAGAGGTGGGCGCCCTGCGGTTGCCCCGGGTCAAGCGCTGCCCCTGGCCCCTGGCCCGCCGCGGCCGTTGCTCCCTCGCGCAGTCACACACCGCCCCTCCCCCGCTCCGCGCCGCGACCGTTAACGGCCGTTCTGCGCGTGCCCGGCGCTGGCGGGAAAAGCGGGGGAGGCTCTTCCCGCAGATGCGGCGCTGAGCGCCGACCCCGCCGGAGCGCTGCGACCGCGCGACCCGGGCTACAGCCGGGCGGGGCGGAGAACCCCAGCAGGGCCCCGGACCGCTCTGCCCAGGAGCCCCAGCGCGGGCAAGACCTGAGCGCCACCCGCCAGGCTCCTCCTGGCCCTCCCTCTGCCCTACGGCCGCTGCGCCTCCGGCCAATCACTGTCCGCTCCTTCCTCAGTCCCGCCCGCCCCGAGCTGCGATTGGCTCCTTTCGACCGCCTGCCTCACCTGAGGGCGGGGTGAGGGAGAGCGCCAGCAGCCGGTACTGCGCATGCTCAGCGCGGTGCGCAGGCGCAGTGCGCCCTGGCTGAGCGGCTGGCGCGGGTGAAGGGCTGCAGAGCGGCCGGAGACGCCGCTGCGCACCGGGCCCCGTCTGCCTGCGGCAGCCCCGCCCTTGGCCGCCCGGTACACGTGGGAGAGGGGTCCTGGCGGGCTGGGGCACACCCTGACCCGGCCTGTGCGGCTCCGGCCGCGGCGCGACACGGGGTGTAGCGGCCGGGGCCGGGGCCGGGGCTGGGGCTGGGGCTGGGGCGGGCGCGGTGCGTTCGGCTTGTGCGGGGGCCGCCCAGCTGCACCCGCTCTCCGGCGCTTTCTCCCTGTGGCGCCCAGGGCGCGGCCTCGGCGCCTGTGGAATCGCGCGCCCCGCTCTGGCTCAGGCGCCAGGCGTGGAGGCCCCCGGCTGGGCCCCGGCTGGACGGCTCAAGCTTTGGCCCCATGGGGCGGTTCTGGCTTTGGGTCCCAGAGGTGTGATGGTGGGTTTGGCCCCAGGCGGGTCCTGGGACCAGCAGCGCTGGATGTGGTCGCAGGCAGGTGCCTGGTTTCTCGCTGGACAGCTCAGCTCTGGCTCTGACCCAGGCACGGGTGGCTCTAGCTTCGGCTCCAGGTGGGTCGGCGTCTGTCTTGACCCCAGACATGGTGGCTTTGGCCCCTAACACAGCCACTCCAGCTCTGGCCCCAGGCGCAGCATCACTGGCTTTAGCCTTGTATGTGGGGCTTTCACTTTGTTCCTGAGTGTGGAGGCTCCATCTCTGGCCCAAGGCAAAGTGGCTCCATCTTGGGTTCCAGGCATGGCACTTCTGGCATTAGCCCTGTTTGCTGAGCTTGTGGTTTGGTCCCAGGTGGGGAATGTACATATTTGCCCCGGGTGTGAAGGCTCTGGGCAGAGCACTTCTGGCCTTAGCTCTGGTGGTCACTGAACTGGTTTGGCCCTGAGCAAGGTGTCTGTGGATTTGGCCCCTTGTGCAACAGCTCTGGCTTTGGGCCTATGCCCAGAGGCTGCAGCTTTGGCCCTGGGTGCAGCAGCTCTAGCTTTGGACACAGACACAACAGCTCCCTTTCTTGCCCCAGGTTAGGTGCTTTTGGCTCTAGCTCTGGGTGCAGAGACTCTGAGCTTGGCCCCCTGCTGAGTGGCTCTGTATCTGACTCCAGGAGAAGTGGCTCCAGCTTTCCTCTTGGGTATGGAGCTTGTCATTTTGGGCACCATACTGGTGGCTCTGTGCTGGGGCCTGGGTGGGGCAGCTCTGGTATCTGTCCCAGTACAGCAGCTCCAGCCGTGAGCCCATGCATGATGGCTCTGCATTTGCCCTGGAGCAGGTGGCTCCGGTTTCAGCCCCAGGAGGGTGGATGCAGCTGTGGATTTGGGTGGGCTGACTGGCTTTGGCCCTGGGCATGAAGGCTTCAGCTTTGGTCATGTATGAGGAGACTCCGGCTTTGTGCCCAGTCAGGGTGGCCCCAGCTTTGGCCCTGACATAGTGGCTATGGGCTTGGCCATGGGCATGGAAGTGTGTCATCTCTGGCTCTAAGTAGTGTACTTCTGGCTTTGGCCCTCAGTGCAGTGATTCTGGCTCTGACCCTGGGCAGAAGTGGTGTTGCCTTTGGCCACAGGTGAGGCAACTGCAGGCTGGGCTATGGGCGTAGTGGCTGCGGCTTTGGCCCTGAGAGTATAGCCTTTGGCTCCAGCCGAGATAATCATGAATTTGGTTCTGGACAGGATGGCTCCAGCTTTTACCCCAGGTGTGGTGCTTTGACCCTGGCTACAGTGGTTCCAGCATCGTTGCTAGTCATGAAGGTTCCAGCTTTGCCTCTGGGCAGGGTGTCCTGGCTTTGGCTCTGGGCAGTGTGGCTCCATCAGTGGCCCTGGATGCCCAGGCTCTGTCTTTGACTCCAGGCTCAGTGGCTCCTCCTTTGGCTGCATGCACGGAGGCTTTGAGTTTGGCCCCAGGTCAGTCAGTGCTTCTTTAGTTCCAGATGAGGTAAGTTTGAATTTGGCTGCAAGCCAGGTGGCTGCACCTTTGGCCCCGAGCTGGGTGCCTCTCTCTTTGTCTTTGGGCAGAGTGGCTGTGGCCTTAGCCATGTATATGGCAGCTCCATTTTAGCCCTGGATGTGGAGGCTCCATTTTTGGCCCAGAGATGAGCAGCTTTGTCTTTGTCCCCAGGTGAGGTGGTTCTCGCTATAGGTCCTGATGGGGAGCTTCTGGATTTTGGCCCTGGGAGTGGAGGCTTTGGCTTTAGACCCATGTACAGAGGTTATGGCTCTGACCCTGTATAGGGCACTTCTGGCTTTAGGTCTGGGCACTGAACTTCTGGATTTGTCCCCAGGTAGAGGGGGCGCCAGCTTTGTCCCCAGGCTGGGCAGCTGTGAATTTGGCTCCAGCAGGGAGGTTCTGGCTTTGTCACGAGGTGTGGCAGCTACTGCTTTGTCCCTGGGTGCAGAGGCTCCAGCTTTTTGCCCCAGGATTCATGGCTCCAGCTTTGTGACTAGGTGTGCAAAGGAGCATTGGTTTTGATCCATGACACAGCAGCTCCAGCCTTGGCTCTGAGCATAGTGTGTCTGAGTTTGTCCCTGGAAACACCTCCTGGCTTGACATAGGGCCTGGCAGCTCTGGCTTTGGTCCCAGGTGCAGAGCTTCTGACTTTGTGCTTGAGCTTAGTGACTCCATCTTTGTCCCCAGGTAGGGAGCTTCTGGCTTTGGCTCCATGCAGGAATGATCTGGCTGTAGGCCTGGATGGGGCAGCTCCAGCTGTGGCCTTGGGTGGGGGGCTTTAGCTTTTACCCTGTGCATGGAGGCTTTATTTTTGACCCCAGTTACAGTGACTGTTGCTTTAGCCCCAAGAAGGGCAGATGCTCTCTTTGGCTGTAGTGGGCTGGCTCTGGCCTTGGCCACGGTGGTTTGGCGATGCTGGTTTTGGCCTTGGGTGCACCAGTTCCAGCTTTGGCCCTAGTCACGGAGAGGCCAGCTTTGGCTCCTGGTTGGGTGCTCTGGCTTTAGCCCCAGGCTCGGTGGCTCTGGCTTTGGCCCTGGGTGCCTCAAGATGTATCTTTGTCCCTAGCCAATAATGCTCTGGTTTTGGCCCCGGGCTTCTGGTGGGGCTCTTCTGGCCTTGGCTCTCAGCATGGTGACTCCGGCTTTGGCCCCAGATGCAGTGGCTCTGGGTTTGGCCCTATGCACTGAGGATCTGTGTTTGGCTCTGAGTGCAGAGATCTGGTACATGACTTTTGACTTGGGTGAAGTGGCTCCAGCTTTGACCGCAGACACGGTGGCTCTGGCTTTAGTCCTGGGTGGGGCAGCACTGGCCTTGGCCCATGATGCAGTGGCTCCAGCCTGGACCCTGAGCACAGCAGCTCCAGCTCTGGTCCTATTTGTGGAGTCTCCAGCTTTGGCCCCAGTGCAGCACTTCTGGCTTTGGCTCTGGGTTGAGCGGCTCCGTCTGTGGGTCTGGGTGGGGTAATTCTAGCTGTAGCCCCATGTGGGTGGCCCTGGAGGTGGCAGCTCCAGCTGTGCCCCCCCCCCCCCCACCCGCATGGTGGCTCGAGTTTTAGCACCAATTGTGGCAGCTCTGCTTTTGGCCCTGGGTGGGGCAAATCTGGCTGTGGACTCCAGCACGGTGGCTCTGGCTTTGGCTCCAGGCAATATGGCTTCAGCTGTTTCCTTGGGTGTCCCTGGACTTGGCAGCTCCAGCTCTGGCCTCAAGCGTGGAAGCTCCAGCTTTGTCCCCAAGGAGGGGGCTTCTGGTTTTGGCCCCAGGGGCTTTTCTGGGTTTCGCCTTGGGTGGGTGGTTCTAGCTGTGGCCCCAGATATGGTAGCTCCAGCTTTGGCCTCGAGCAGGGCTGCTCCAGGTTTGTCCAGAGGTCAGGTGACTGCAAATTTGATCCTGGGCACAGCAGCTCTAGCTTTGGTCCTGGGTGGAGCACTTCTGTGTTTGGTCCCAGGCAGGACAATTCTGTTTTCAGCCCAAGTCTGGGCGGCTCCAGCTTTGTCCCTGGGCTCAGTGGGTCCAGCTTTGGCCCCTGGTGCAGAGGCATTTCTGGCTTTGGTCCTGGGCACGGAGGTCTACCTTTCATTCCAGCTGGGGAGCTTCTGATTTTTGGCCTCAGGTGGGGCAGCTCCAGCCTTGGCCCTGGGTGAGGGGTCTCCAGTTTTGGCCTGGGGAGCAGCTCCTCTAGCTTTGTCCCTGGGCACAGCAGCTCTGGCTTTAGCCATAGTTGTGGAGACTCCAGCTTTGGCCCTGGGTGCAACACGTTCGGCTATAGTCTCAGCTGCGGCAGCTCTGCCTTGGGCTCTCACTTGGGTGCTAGCGGGATGGCTCTGGCTTGGAGCTGGGCACAGATGCTCTACCTGTGCCCCAGACTGGGGAGGTGGTTGCTGTGATCCTTGGCAGGCAGCTCCAGCTTTGGTCTTGGGTGCAAAGGCTTCAGGTTTGGCCCCAGGCAGCATTTCTGGCTTTGGCCCTGGGTAAGGGCTTCCAGCTTCAGCCCAGGTGGGGCAGCAGTTCCTTTGGCCACAGGTGGGGTGGCTCCAGCTCTGTCCCAAATGGTGCAGCCCTGGCGGTTGCCCTGGCTGGCGCAGTTCCGGGGGCAGTCCTGGACCGAGGCTCTGGCTTTGGCCCGAGCTAGGAGTTCCAGCTTTGAAGTGGGCATGGTGGTTCTGGCTCTGCCTTGGGAAGGGCAGCTCTGGTCTTGGCCTTGGGTGCTTTGGCTCTGGGTTTGGCTCAATGTGAGGCACTTCTGGCTTTGGCCCTGGGCAGAAACTGCTGTTTGGCCCTGGGTGCTCGGGCATGGGCACCTCTTGCTTTGGCCTCAGGCAGTCACCCAAGGCTCCTGCCCAGGCCGCTGGCTCCGGTTTTGGCTCCAGGAGTGGTGGCTCTGGCTTTGGCCACCACCAGGGAGTTCTGGCTGTAGCCCCTTGTGAGGCAGCTCTGGTTTTGGTCCTTGGCCTTGCAGTACAAAGTTGGGTAGCAAATGGGCCCTGCGCTTTGCGGGGCAGAGTGCTACATAGGCATGTGGGGGGACAAACAGGGAGGGGCTTGTGCTGGCAGCAGGGGGCAGGGCCCTGCCCCGCTTCTTTTCATGTTTGCCTGCAGCCCTACCCTGTGCTGCCTCTGGCAGTGCCTATAGGAGAGACTGTATCTCTCCAGCTGTGGAGCTGAAGCAGCACAACTGTCTCCTGCACTGTCAGAATGAAGTGAAACCAAAGCACCCAGCTGATGGGGAAGGGGCAGAGAGGTCACCTCCCCTCGGAGCAACACACTTGCAGATACTGGGCCCCCAATGCCAGTCCCAGCTACACAGCTCCCGCACTCCATGCAGGTGAGCGACTGTCAGTGTAGAGGGGCTGTAGGGTGGCTGGTCCCTTGTGGAAAGTCTGGGCCCAGGCTGCCTGGGGGATCTCATGGACCAGCCAGGAGCCCATGGGAGGCAGTTGATATCTGCCAAGTCCCTGGCCCTGCTCAGAGGCCAGGAGGGGCCCTTGGGGACAGGAGCTCTGTGGCTGTGGGAGGAGAGCCTGAGTCTGGGATACTCCTTACACTGTCAGGTGAGCTGAAGGGATGGGCCTCAGCCCCTGCTCAGCCAATCAGTGCTGAGCCTCTGAGGGGCAGGAAGCTGTGAGTTCCCCCAGATGGCCCAGGGATAGCTCCAGTCACAGTGGGAATCCCACTCCCAGCTCTCTGCCTGCCTCTTTCTGTGTGAGGCGTCCCACCAGGAGGGCTGGAGCAGCCCCTTCCCTGCTAGTGGAGGAGGGGAAGTAGGGAAAAGAGAGACAGAAATAGAGAAACCCTCATGTCCACAGTGACTCTAAGAGACGAAGTCCCAGTAGGAAAATTCTCCCACCTGAGCCCAGTGTGTGTTACACCATCCATGTGCCCAGCCCCAGTGGCTCAGGCCGTGGGTACCAAACCTCTCAGGGGCCCTTCCCCACAGGGATGTCTGTCGCTAGCTCTTTAGTTGTGGGACAGGAGAGAACTCTGCTGCTGCTGCTTCTCACGCTCACGTTCCTCACCCTGAATTTTCCTTCTGGCCTCCAGGGCAGCGCTGAGGAAGGAGACTCCATACCGCAGAGCCCTGGGGGGGCAGGTCTCTGAGATGGCCCTTCCCCTGCAGCCCGTCTGACCTGGCCATTTCCATGTACTCGCTGTGAGGTCACCACCTCCCAGCCTCCTTTAACCAATCAGCTGCTTGTGTCCTGCCCCTGGCAGCCCCTTTGCATGGCTGAGCTGCTCCCCTGCCTCACCCCTACTCCTTCAGGGTTAGTTTTGGCCTCAAGCCAGAATACCAAAGGTTGTTCAGAGCCGCAGAGATTTGCAGTGTTTGAGGACAGAATAAGTGATTAGATCTAATCTGTCCCTGCCTCCCCCTGCAGATCACAGGCCTCCTGTTGGGCACATTAGGGAGTTTTTAACCAAAGCTGACTCCAGAAAGGCAGCTGACCTGCCCTGGAAGGCAGCAAGGGATGGAGAAATCAGCACATCCTTTGGCAGTTTGGAGGGAATTGATGAAGTGAGGGGAAGCAAATTGCCTTTGTACTGTTGGAAACTTTCTGGGCACTGCTGAGAGGGCCAACAGGTTAAATACAGGGCTTCTTACAGCCCAAGGCTGGGGGTCCTTCACTGTAAGATGCCAAATCAGTCACAAAGAGCCTTTCTGTAGCCACAATGGCCAGCCTGAAGTCATACAGGCAGTTCCCTTGCACACTCCAGCTTCTGTTGTGTCACAGCCCATATCTCATTAGGAAAACCTATGGAATATTAGGAAAATAAATCTCACCAAAACCAGACAGGTTCTTCTGATTCATCTACACTCCCAGGTCAGTGTGCCCTGAGGAGCAGTTGCCGAGCCTGAGCCGCTGGTGCAGGGAGGGTTGAACCCAAGACAGCTGGAACAACCCCATATGAACCACAGCTGCCCCCTGCCAGGGTGACAGTCCCATCCCTGGCTGCTTATGTCATATTGCCTGGCGGGTCTGTTCCAGACCAAACTGTGAGAGTGGGGGCAATGCCCAGGCCAGGGACTGAGGGGTGAAATCAGAGGTGGTGAGATTCAGAGCAGAGATGAGGCCCAGCCAGCCTGTGGGGGAGGACAACCCCAGGGTGGGGGGGAAGTGATGTAGGCAGGAGGTGGGAGCTGAATGCATTGGGGGCACACACAGGGTGAGGGGCCAGGGTGATATCTCCCATAGCCAGGATGGTGCATCTTAACCCCCCCAACACCCACTGTTCCCATCGTCTGAGCTGCACAACTACTCACTGCTACTCAATGACCTCTGACAGCATCAGTGATGTTGCTCTGAGCATTGCCATTCACCTGTCTCCAGCCTGGCCTGTCAGCCCTGCCTGTCACTGACCTCTGACAGCATCACTGGTATTGCCATGAGTGCGTCACCCTTTACGTTAGTTTACAGTGTTCTCCCAGAGCAGTCATTTGCCATCACCTCATCGTCTCCTCACCTCAAAAAAGATATATTGGCATTAGAAAAGGTTCAGAAAAGGGCAACTAAAATGATTAAGGATTTGGACCGGGTGCCATATGAGGAGAGGCTAGAAAGACTGGAACTTTTCAGTCTAGAAAAGAGGAGACTGAGGGGCGATATGATAGAGGTATATAAAATCATGAATGGTCTGGAGAAAGTGAATACAGAAAAGTTATTTACTTGTTCCCATAATATAAGAAGTAGAGGACACCAAATGAAATTAATGGGTAACAGGTTCAAAACTAATAAAAGGAAGTTTTTCTTCTCACAGCACACAGTCAACCTGTGGAACTCCTTACCAGAGGAGGCTGTGAAGGCCAGGACTCTAACAGTTTAAAAAAGAGCTTGATAAATATTTGGAGGTTAGGTTGATAGATGGCTATTAGCAAGGGTAAGGTATGGTGCCTAGCCTTTTGTCAAAGGCAGGAGGTGGATGGCAGGAGACAAATCACTTGATCGTTGTCTTCGGTTCACCTCCTCTGGGGTACCTGGCATTGGCTACTGTCAGCAGACAGGATACTGGGTTAGATGGACCTTTGGTCTGACCCTGTATGGCTGTTCTTATGTTCTTATCACTTGTTTTTCCAACTCAGATCATGGGTGGCAAAGTTAGACTCGAAACTCACAATTTGTCAGACCACTCTGTTTGTTAGCAAAGCTGCTCTGCTAATACATTCAGAAAAACGTGAGCCCCCACCTAGGGCTTAGGTCTCTCAATTTATACAGACAAAAGAAGGCAAGTCAATAAACAAGGAAAAAGCCAGGGGTAACCCACAGGATGGTGTGTCTAGCACAGCTTTGGATACAAGAAGAGATGAATTGGAAACATACAAAAATAATTAAAATTCCAAATAAGATAGTCAGAATTCCTCGAAACAACCAGTTTCCTAGGCTAGAGAAATTAGATAAGCTACTTAGCCATTTCCACAAGGAACTTGGCTCTTCATGGGGAAGGTATGCAATGTGCTCCAAGTGGCTAGCATGATTTATTACATCGTTGGTATTATCAGGTACATATACACAGCATTCTGTTCCAATGAGAGCGTAGGTCCCTCCTTTTGCTGCTAGTATTATGTCTAAAGCCTGACGGTTTTGGAGGGCCACTTGTCAGACTGCTCCTGTGCCTTTAGCCAGAGCCTTTAGACTTTCTCCAGTTTCGTTTGCCATGATTTCAACCACTGCTTGTAATCTTAAAAGCCTTTTTGCATGGTGCATTTCTCCTCCAATTGGGACAAAGGAACCACCAATAATCTCTTCCGAGGTCAAAGGGCGTATGTCATCCACATATCATTGGGCATCTGACAAATCTCTTCTTTTTCGCCTAAAATTACGGAGGCAATTTCGTGGGAGGGATTGAAGCACACGGAATTGTGGGAAAGGCTGAGCAGGATAACAGATACCTGACCAGTTAGCTGGTAGCGTGGTGTAAGCTTTTGTCCCACAGACCCAATGATGCCCTGTTAAAGCCAGGAAAGGGTGGCTGCACCTATTTGACATATAGGCGTCTGTAAAAGAGGAGTAATATCCCCCAAAGGGCATAGGATAATCTTCCTTGCAGGGAGCGGTAACATTTGCATGGCATTGAAAGATTGTATTGCTTTTCTCAGGGAGGCTGTAGGGGGAGCAAGAAAGTGATTTTTCCTGTTTGATCCCAAGTTGAGAGAGAATTCATATCCCCATACCCAGTTTGCCCTTCTCCAATCTTATTTGAATAGTCCCATACACCATGGGTCACAATATATTGGAGACAGCTGCTCCTCCCTAAATTCAGCCCTGTCCCATTACGTACCCAGCACCAGTGGCCCTTTCCCTCCACCACACTTATCCATTTAGAAGCATTTGTTCTCACCAGTCCCCAAGTGTCATTTCTTTTCCATGTCTTTTCAAGTGGATGAGGTCCTCCGGTGAGGTCTGAGGAATTAAGAGGAATTGCCATGACGGGGACGCTAGCTTGTGAGTGAGCTGGGATGTAGCTGCACATGTGTGGGATACTGAGAGTCTGAGCTATCCACTAGCCAAGGATTAGGTTCCACCAGGGACACATGTTGGAGGCAAGACCCTTTCTGGTTCTGACAACCTCTCTCGAGGGAACCACAGTCATGGTTTTATGTCCAGCAGGCACTAGGTTCACTACTGCTTCTTCTTGGGTCCTATCATCTGTTGACCATCTGTTTCTGACAACCCTTACGGGGGCGTAGGTTGTAAGGTATTGCAGGCTGTTGCTCTGCGTCTTCTTCTGGAGCCATAATTGGCTCTGCGGGGTCCTGAGGTGGTGCTTGGTCCACTGGGGATGGTGCTTTCTGACACTGTGAAGCGTGAATCCAAGCTGCGATGCTGGATAGCTTTACAGCTGTCTGGGTAATGAGCAGTACCTGGTATGGACCCTTCCACTGGGGTTCCAAGGCGTGTTTTCGAAGGTAGCGTTGCACATAGACCCAGTCGCCTAGCTCAAGGGTGTGACAGGCGTCAGAGGTGGGTTTAGTTGGCCAGGCTGCTCGTACCTGTGACTGGAAGTGACTCACAGCTTGCATCAGCCCCTTGCAATACTGAAGGAGCGTGCTGAGAGTCAGGTTTAGGTCTGAGACTGGGGTAATGGTAGCCATTGTTCGCATAGGGTGTCCCATAACGATTTCAAAGGGACTTAATTTGTGCCTTTGAGATGGGGATGATCGAATATCCATAAGGGCCAGCGGTAAGGCTGCTGGCCAGTTTAACCCTGTAGAGTCACAAATTTTTGCAAGCTTATTTTTTAGCACACCGTTTCCTCTTTCAACTGCACCTGCACTCTTTGGGTGGTAGGGACAGTGCAACAGGTGAGTGACATGTAATACCCGGTCCAGATGCTGAACAATTTGTCCAGTAAAATGTGTTACCCGGTCACTGGACAGAGTAGCAGGAATTCCCTTGGCAGGGATGATATGATTTAACAAGCATTTGGCAACAGACAATGAATCAGCTTTGCAACAGGGAAAAGCTTCAATCCAACCTGAAAACAGGCATACCAGAACCAAAATGAATTCATATTGCTGGCACTTAGGCATTTGTACAAAGTCAAGTTGCCAGTGTAAGAACTGTGCTTGGAGCAGACCTCAAAACCCTTGAGTTACCCTTACAGACTTGCCTACATTGTAGCTTTGGCAAGTGGTACAAGCGGCGCAGTGGCAGGCTGCAGAGGAGCTGAAATGGGGAGCCCACCATCCCACCTTAGTCATAGCAGAAACCATCCCCTCCATTCCGACATGAGAAACACCATGTAACAGGGCGGCCGGAAATGGGTAGAGTGAAAGAGGGGCTACGAGGGCACCGATAGGTGAGCGGCAAAGGGAATCGGGGTGTAGAGAACAACCCTGAGTGCTCCAGGAGTCTTTCTCTGCTTCAGGGGCAGAGTCCTGGAGCTGGGCAAGATCAGAAAGGGACGGCGGTAGTACAGAGGCAGAGAGGGAACCAAGAAACCCGTCTAGCCAAGGTTCCATAGTGGCAGCCTTTTTTGCAGCGGCATCCGCACGTTCATTTCCCTTAGCCACCTCAGTATCTGCAGTTGAGTGACTGGTACATTTAACAATAGCCAAAGCAGATGGGAGCAAAACTGCATACGGGAGAGCAGCAATTTAGGGGCCTTTCTTGTTAGGGGTACTGGCAGAGGTAAGGAAACTTTGAGCCTGCCAGAGTCATGAACAACCCCAAAAGCATTTTGAGTGTCAGTGTAAATGGTAGCGGAGCGTCCCTCAGCCAGGAAGCAAGTGCAGGTTAGGGCAACTAATTCTGCTACTTGGGAAGAAGTTACAGAGGTAAAGGCGCAGTTTCTATAGTTTCAGAGAGTGATACCACAGCATATCCTACAAGGAGACAACCTTGTTTGTGTCTAAAACAGGAACCATCAGTGAACAACACAAGATCAGAGTTAGGGAGAGGGACATCCGAAAGGTTGGGGTGTGGGATGGTGACAGCGGACACAGTTGCGTGGCAGTCGGGGGGTTCACCATCATCAGGCAAAGGAAGGAGGGTGGCAGGGTTTAGCCGGGAACAGCGCTTTACAGTGATATGTGAGGCTGAGAGTAGTAAAAGTTCGTACCTAGGGAGGCGGGTGGAGGAGAGGTGAGCAGTATTGCATTGCAGTAGGAGCGTTTCTGCGGAATGGAGAACCATGAGAGTGACAGGAGAATAGAGAACAAGGGACTCAGACATCTCGACTAGGCATGCTGCGGCGGCTACAGCACGCAGGCAGGGGCGTAAACCCTGGGCAACAGGATCCAAGGTGGCAGAGAAATAAGCTACTGGGTGATTTTTGTCACCATCCTCTTGGGTAAGGACCCCGAGTGCACAAGCAGACTGTTCATGACAGAAAAGGGTGAAAGGTTTGCAGTAGTCAGGTAATCCTAAGGCAGGGGCAGAAGCTAAGCTCTGTTTAAGAGAAGTAAAGGCAGCATTTGCTTTTGGGGACAATGGCATGGTGTCAGGCACAGAGAACTGAGTAAGCTCCTGGAGCGGTTTAGCAAGAGAAGCATATTGGGGAATCCATTGCCTGCAGAAAGCTGTCATGCCTAAAAGCTTCCTGACCTGGTGTGGAGAGCGAGGTTGGGGAAAGCTAAGGATGGCTTGAACCCAGGTGGGAGAAAGTGTATGGGAGCCGTGGGAAAGAAGAAAGCCAAGGTACGTGATAGAGGTTTGGCAGAGCTGCAATTTAGAGCAGGAAGCCTTATGGCCCTTGTTTGCTAAAGCAGTAAGGAGCACCAATGAATCAGTTTCTGAGACAGACAATGAAGGGGAACAGAGGAGTAAGTCATCTACATATTGGATCAATGTAGATCCTGACGGGAAAACCAGGTCAGCAAGATCCCTGGCTAGGGCTTGGGAGAAGTAAGATGGGCTCTCTGTAGTAGTAGGCGGCATTCTTCAGTCTACGTAGACTGTGGATCGCACCCTTTATAGTTCCATTTGGGATCATCATTTGCAGCGTCAGCTGTGACTGTGAAGGCCCACGTACGAGTGACAGTCCTTGCTGCATCTGTTGCATGTGTAATGGGTGTCTGGCAGGTCCTTACTGTGCTTTCTGTGGGCTCGCTTCTCCTCTGCTAGCTCTCTGATCCTCATCTCACCCATCTGAACACCCTTGTGTAGTTCCTGACTCCATCTGCTGCAATCGTCTGCCAGCTCCTCCCAGCTGTCCAGCTCGATGTCTACGTCCGTGAGGTCCCTCTTGTAAACATCTTTGTAGCGCAATTGGGGGCATCTGGGAGGTCTTTTGCCAGAGGCTAGCTCACCATACAGGATGTCTTTTGGGATCCTTCCATCATTCATCTTGTGGACGTGGCCAAGCCAGCGGAGCTGCCACTGCCTGAGGACGGTGTGCATGGTTAGGATTCCAGCTTGCTCAAGGATGGCAGTGTTGGACATTCTGTCCTTCCATGATATTCCAAGGATGCACCTGAGGCAGCACAAGTGGAAGACGTTCAGCCTCTTTTCCTGGCGGGCGTACAGGGTCCAAGACTCACTGCTGTTAAAGGAAGGTGCTGAGGATGCAGGCTCTGTAGACTTGCATTTTGGTGTGGGTGTACAACTTGATGTTATTCCACACACTCTTGCTGAGTCTGGACAGAGGTGTGGCTGCTTTTCTGATCCTCCTATTTAGCTCAGTCTCCAATC
This sequence comes from Carettochelys insculpta, assembly GCF_033958435.1. NCBI lineage: Eukaryota > Metazoa > Chordata > Testudines > Carettochelyidae > Carettochelys > Carettochelys insculpta. The sequence continues at coordinate 295,770 of NC_134157.1, forward strand.
ACAGGGTGTCAGTGAGAGGGGTCATCCATGAGTTTGTTTACCTTGGGTCCACCAACGTATAGTTGTCAATGCTGATTGATGGAGGTTCAGCAACGTCCTGACCAAGTATGTTTGTCGTCTTTAGGCTGGTGGAAAGCCCGAAGTCCTTGCATGTTTTGGAGAACTGATTGAGCAGTTTCTGAAGCTGGTCTTCTGTGTGTGACACTACAGCAGCATCGTCTGCGAACAGCATATCTCTGAGGACTTCCCGCACCTTAGATTTAGCCTTCAGCCTTGCAAGATTAAACAGTTTCCTGCAGATCTTGTGTGCAAAAAGATGCCCTCTGTTGAGGATCCAAAGGTGTGCTTCAGGAGGAGTGCGAAGAAGTTCCCAAACAATGTCGGAGCAAGGACACGTCCTTGTTTGATGCTGCTCCTGATGCTGAAAACATCTGACAATGTGCAGTCATATTGGATGGTTCCTCTCATGTTTTCATGGAAAGACTAGATCATCTTTAGTAACCGTGGTGGACAACCTATCTTGTGGAGCAGTTTGAACAGTCCTTCCCTGCTGACCAAGTTGAAGGCCTTGGTCAGGTCGATGAAGACAATATAGAGTGGCTTCCTCTGCTTCCTTCATTTCTCCTGCAGCTGCCTCAGAGAGAAGACCATGTCAATGGTAGATCTCTCTGCGCAGAATCTGCACTGTGATTCGGGATACACCTCTCAGCAATCTTCTGGAGTCTGCTGAGAATGACACGAGCGAACAGTTTACCAGTGATGCTTAGGAGGGAGATTCCACGGTAATTGTTGCAGTTGCTTCTGTCTCCTTTGTTCTTATACAAGGTTACGATGTTAGCGTCATGCATATCCTGTGGAACCTCTCCCTCTCTCCAGCACAGGCACAGTAGCTCATGTAGGGGTTCCAGGAGGGTGTCCGTGGCACGATTGATTACCTCTGGTGGTAAACCATCCTGGCCTGGGGCCTTTCCTACTGCAATGCTGTCGATGGCTTTTTTCAGTTCGTCAACTGTTGGTTCCTGATCTGGTTCGTCCATTACTGGTAGGAGCTCGACAGTGTTGAGGGCTGTATCAGCCACAATGTTCTTGCGTGAGTACAGCTCAGAGTAGTACTCGACCCAGCGCTCCATCTGTTTGGCTTTGTCAGCGATGACTTCACCAGATTTGGATTTCAGAGGTGCCATCTTGTTCTGGGTGGGTCCTAATGCCGCCTTGATGCCCTCGTACATTCCCCTGAGATTACCAGAGTCAGCACAGGTCTGGATGCTGCTGCGTAGCTCGAGCCAGTAGTTGTTGGCACAGCGCCTGGCTGTCTGCTGTACTGTTTTTCTGGCTGCTCTGAGTGCTTGCAGGGTACTCTGGCTCGGAGAGCGTTTGTACTCCAGGAGTGCAGCGTACTTCTTTTCGATGGCTGGAATCATCTCATCGGAGTTAGCTTCGAACCAGTCATTTGTGTTTCCAGCTCTTCTTCCAAACACCGACAAGGCCTTATTGTAAATTGTATCCCTCAGATGCTGCCATCTGGATGTCACATTGGCACCCCGAGGGCTGCTGTGCAGATTCTCCTCGAGGGTCACTCTGAACTTTTCAGCTCTCTGTGAGTTTGCTGTCTTTCTGGCATCAGTGCAGGGCCTTCCAGTTGGTTTAGAGTGGTACAGCTTCTTGGGTCTCACCTTGAGTTTGGAGCAAACTAGTGAGCGATCTGTATCGCAGTCAGCACTATGATAGCTGCGTGTCAGAAAAACGTTTTTGAGGTTATCACGTCTAGCGATGACCACGTCTAGTTGATGCCACTGTTTCGAGTGTGGGTGTGTCTGTGACACTCTGTGCTGTGGCTTGGTTTGGAAAAATGTGTTTGTGATGCACAGATTGTTGTACATGCAAATTTCAACAAGACGCTGTCCGTTTTCATTCATTTTTCCCACACCGAAGTGGCCAAAGCAGGAAGGCCACGAGTCACGATTGGCTCCAGCTCTCGCATTGAAGTCACCCAAAATGTAGAGTTGTTTGCGAGCAGGTATTTGCACTACGGCAGCACTAAGCACATCCTGTGGTGTAATGGCAGCACTTAGGACTCTGGATCCTGCAATCTGAGTTCAAAGCTCAGTAGCACCTGTAGACTTGCCCCACTGCCTTGTGGGTTATCCTGGGAAGGAGCAAGGCTAAGGGAGTAAACCCTGACAGAAAATCCAGAGGGGAGTCTTAAGGCAGTTCTGTGCCAACTTCTGGCATTGACCCAGCAACTCCTGCAGCTGAGCTGGTATCAGACATAGAGGTTATCCTCTCCTTTGGACTACATCAGTAAAGCCGAGAGGGGGACACTGGTGTCTGGGCAGCCCAGGGTCCCAAAAAAAAAAAAAAAGCTCAGGCTCACACCTGGAGAGGTACTTCAGCATCGCTTAACAGTGTTGAACCAACACGGGAGGTTACAGATACCGGTTATAAGCTCTTGCTCGATTGGCGTAGAGAACGAGCGCAAGGGGTTGCCTTCGATGGTGGGAGAGATCATCGCATCTCACTGGACAGTCACCGCCCGCCTCAAGCTGGGCAGCCCCCAGCCAGAAGGGTACTGTCCTGCCACAGTTCACCTGCCTCCCTGGGTGCGTGAGGCTTAAGGTTCCCAAACCTGACAAGTGACTGAAATTTGAGCACCAGGCAAACCAGTAAGAAAATCAACCAGAAAAGGAAACCATCCAGGTTTTAAGCTTGCTTGCTGGAATGTGCAGACCATGCTGACTGGTTTGACTGAAGATCTTCAGGACATCAGCGACACCTGAAAGACCGCTGTCATCAATGAGGAACTGAAGAGGCTCCAAGTTGACATTGCTGCTCTGCAAGAGACGCGACTCGCAGATTCGGGATCCCTAAAGGAAAAGGACTACACCTTTTTCTGGCAGGGTAAAGCCCGAGAAGAACCGAGGGAGCATGGTGTTGGCTTTGCCATCAGAAACACCCTTCTATAAATGGTGGAATTAGTCATGGGCGGATCAGAAAGACTCCTTCAGGTCATACTTCAAACTTGCGCTGGTCCTGTCCACCTGATCAGCGCTTACGCTCTGACCCTGTACGCAGCACCAGAAGTAAAAGACAAGTTTTATGACGTGCTTAGTGCTGCCATAGCACAAATACCTGCTCGTGAACAACTGTACGTTTTGGGCTCTCTGTATACCCCTGGGGAAGCGTAGTCCACGTGTATTGCTGGCCCTTATAAGAAAAGGCAAAAAGGTACTGGGACTCGGGGTGAACCGGGACAGAGAAGAAAGCAGAACACAAATCCACAACGGTAAAATGGGTTGCATCTGGAGGAATAGAAGCCAGTATTGTGTCTGGATTAGGGACTACTGGAAAAGTGGGTATGACAATGCGATTAGTAGCTCGGATATCCTAAACAAACCACCATGATTTACCATCAGCCTTTTGGACTGGGAGGATAGGGGTGTTACAAGGGCAATCATGCCTTATTCCTTCAGTGCGGTTATAACTGGAGCAATGCCAGCCTCTGCTTCAGGATTTAAAGGGTACTGAGACAGGGGAGGCAGAAGTTTGGAATTGTCTACAATAATGCGAACAAGGTCACTTTAATTGGCCCGCTTCAGACGGGTGTCATGGCCATAGAGAGGATGGAACCTGTGAAATTAGGTGTTCGAGGGATGGGACTAAGGGGCAACAAGGAACTGGTGTGGAAAGGGAAGTTTCGGACAGCAGGGTGGCTGCAGAGTCACACAGGGAAGACTGAGGAATTTGTAGACAGACGCCATCTGGGGAACAGTAAATAGTACAGCCAAGTTTACATAGTAAATCCTGACCCAGAAGATTTACAGGAGTGGAATCAGAGAAGGAATGCATGGTCCTCAGAGAGGGGGCCAACCTGAACCGATAAAGGTTTTGAGAGGGGAAAGAGGTAGGGATTCCCGTAATGCCCACAGCAGACAGTTTTTCCAGATTGGGGAACCACAGGTAGGTCAGTGGTACGGACTGTAGAAAGAGAAGCTCCCGTATCAACAAGGAGAGGGGGAGAGAGATCATTAATAGTCAGGACACATTCCCCAGTAGGGGTAGAGGTAATAAGGGAGCTAAAATTTCCTGAGTTTCCCCAGCATCCCGTCATTGCGGTGCATAGTAGTGTTGGGGATTAACTGATGGGAGCAGCAGAGAGTTTAGCTGATTTCCTGCATGGTTACTAGATCTGCTTGGACACTAGTTCTCCCAGTGTCCTGGCTGCTTACAGTAATTACAAACCACTGAAAGTCCAGCCCCACAGCCCGCGCCCCCCCCCCCCCGACCGCGTCCCTGTCCTCGGTGCTGCCTGCTCTGCCCTGCGTAGTGCTGTATTTGCAGAGCCATTAACCTTTGGGAGGACTGTTCCTCCTTTCCCTTTAAAGTGCAGTAGCAATTTGTGCATGGTCTCGGTCTCCCACCCGACACTTATTCGTTTTAACATACTGCCTAGAGCAGGGAGAAGGCCGTCAACAAATGCATGTGCCAGGGCTCCCTGCCCATTGACATCAGGCTGTTGTATTCCCGAATGTTGTAGGAAAATATCAGCCGGGTTCGATAGTCTTCTGGGCTCTCTCCTTGCCCTTGCTTATGGCAGCGTATGGCTGTCAGGTTTGTTTTAGGGGACCACACTTTAGGAATGGCTTCATACAGGCGGCTCCAAAGAGCCCTACGCCGGTCTGTATGTGCAGTATCTGGGCCAGTACTTTTCATGGTTGAATGGCGAGCCTCAGCTGGCCAGTCTGAGGCAGCCAGCCATTTTTCATGCTCACTGGTAGAGGCTAACAGTTTACGCAGTTGGAGGAGGTCTGTCTCGGAGGGTTCATAGGTTTCACAGATTAACAGAAACTCCTCAGCAAATTTGATAGGATTTGCCTGTGGCTTCGGAAAACCTTTAACCATAGACAAAAGTTCCATACGGGTCCAGGGTTTATAATTCCATACGGGCTCACTTCCTTTCATCTTAAGGACCCGTAAAGGTGCCACATTTTTATCAGAGTCCTTTTTCAACCTCCCATCAGATTCTCTTGTCCAGGTAGTGAGATCAGGAGAATTTTTGCAGTCTGATTTGGGTTATCTTTTCATAACATTTTGCAGGGCTGTGAGGCCAATGAGGGTATCTTCCTCATTCTCATCACTGCTCTCATCAACGGTAGTTACCGAAGGCGTTTCTTTCCCCTTTCCTTTACTAGGGCAGGAGTACAGTGGGGTTCGGGTTTGATCAGGATCATTACACAGGACTGGGCAAAGGGGAGCGCTCAGGCTCGTGGTGGGAGAGACTGCATCCAATTGGGCTTTTAGTTTAGAATTTCTAAGAGAGGTGAGCTTTGATTCAGTCCATCTGTGATTTGCCTCTTCCCACCACTGCATGAAGCAGTCTACCTCTCCTTTAGCCAATTTAGGTTTTGAGAGGACAAGTTTGTCTTTTAAGGTGTTCACTCGGTCCTTATCCCAAGAACCTAACCGGTGGCCACTGCAATTTGGGGTCCTCCAGGGTCAGTTTACACCATTTCTCCAGAAACCTGCAAGAGTCTGGACCCTTTCTAAAATACATCAAATGAGCCAGTGTCCCCTTAGGTAACTGTTCTACCTTAGACGTCTGGTTACCCATACAGGAGGACTTCACACACCACTCACACAAGAAGGAAATTCAGGCTTGTCAGAGCGGTACCCGGTGCAACACACAGAAAGGAGCCCACGGGCTACTGCCTCAGTCGCCCTTGCTTTCACGCCAGGGTTATACCCAAGGTGTGCTGCAGCTGCGATAGTGCAGATTTCACTTATCCAGACCGCAGGGATGGGAACCCCGTGGTCAGCCGCTCCCTGGACGGAGACGGCGCCCAGACTTAAACACACCACAGGGAGGATGGATAGACACGGAGACAGGACAGTCCTCAGACCAGTCAAAACCCAGAAAGAATAATTACCTGGTCAGGACCAGATCCCAGAAGTTGTATCCCAGGATCCCTACCAGAACAGAGGGAACCAACAGGTTCGATGGCGTAGACCACGCTGTGGCCGCACACCTTTCCGTCTTGTGGAGGACCGCTCGGACTAAATGTCCAGGCGCCGGCTGCCACGGTCGTCCTTCAAGGCAGTCAGGGCTCATGCAGCCTCAGCGAAGACATTTGCCATCTCGGTGGAACCTCCAAATTGTCAAAGTTAGACTTGAGACTCACAATTTGTCAGACCACTCTGTTAGCAAAGCTGCTCTGCTAATACATTCAGAAAAATGTGAGCCCCCACCTAGGGCTCAGGTCTCTCACTTTATACAGACAAAAGAAGGTAAGTTAGTAAACAAAGAGGGAAAAAACAGACACCCACCCACCCCACATAGCCCCTGAGACTAGTCAGGTATCTTCATTTCCATATCACCTTCAGCAGTCTCCTATTGATGACTCTCTGGTTACCTTAATTACCATCCAACACCTACTGCTCTGGTTCCTGCTTTCCCAGGCACACCTGGCTCCATCCAAACCCACCCTACATTTCTACACACAGCATCAACAGAACTTCCCCTTCTTGAGCTCAGAAGCAACATTGTATCATAGTAACAGCAACGAAGGGTCCTGTGGCACCTTGTAGACTAGCAGAAGAGTTTGAGCATGAGCTTTCCTGAGCAAAGACTCGCTTCATCAGATGCATTCCGTGACTATCTATGCCTCTGCTATTGTATCATAGTGTGATTTTTACAATGTAACTCTTATACTTCCACATAGGAAATATTCTGTGCTGGCGGCTCCTGCCATCCTATGGCCCAGCATTGCTACTGCAGCACTTTGTCATTGCTGCCACTTCATAAACATTGGGGGTTTTTTTCGACAGAAGTTTATTCTCTGGGACCATGTGATTTCCAGGCTGACATTTCTTTGGTGTCAAAACCACTTCAATTTCCATTCACCCTCCAATGGGCATTGGTTTGGTCAGTGGTGCTTTTGCCTCTCTGCCCAGCAGTCTAGTGCTTTTTCACCTGTCACTGCTTGGGTAGATCTTGGTTCCCAAATATTGACTGCAGGCCAGATTTTTCATGTGCAAACACCAAGATACTTCAGAAAAACTCTTTTGTAATCAAAACTTACTGTCCTTTATTGGTAAGTAATTCCCCATCCTGCAGACACTGTGGTACAAACTGTTTCTCTGGGCATCTAAGTGTTGTATTTCTCGTTATGTGATTATACTTGTAATTGCAGGTGTCACTGCCCTAGCTGTCTACGTATGCTACGTCTGTTATGATGCGTTTCAGTGATGTTCTTCATTCTGCCACTCTGAAGTATCTCTTTCTGACTGCATTGTATATGGGGTATAGTGCCAGCCTTACCAGCTTTGGCTTTCACACTGTGTTTCAATAGAACAATAACTTTCTTAGTCCATAGTGAAACAGACGCTTTCTTTTAGCATTGAGGACACAGACTCTAATGGTGGTTTAGATGCCAAGTTAAATATTGTGACAAGCTCCGATAGGCTATGACTGCACTGTAACTGGAAATAGCTTTTGTAATTTGCACAATGGAAATTGTGTGAGTTAGTTCCAGCTAACCTCTTTCAAACTCAGTGCTGTCCGAATGGCACCAAAGTTTGAAATAAGTGGCAGTTTCAAAGTTTCTGCTGCCTTTCTCATGACAAGGCATAGTGGAAACTGAGTACTATGCTCGAAATAGCCCTGCAAATGTGCGCCAAAATAGCAGCCGCAGGGCAGCCATAGCTATACTGTTTGTGTGGGTTAAATGCAGCTGCCTTGCCATCATGGGTATTTGTGCCTGAAAGTCTACAGGCTCCTGTGTGTGTTGATTTTAAATTAAAGGAATTAACACAGAGTTTATGAAACCTCATTTTCCCTTATTCTTTGACCTTATTAGGGGCTTGTCTACATAGTGTGACACTAATGCTGTGAAGTTAAAACACACAAGTTTCAAGGTATTAAATCTCAGAGATTTCAGTATTCCATCGGTTCAGTTTAAACATGGAGCTGATATAAAACAATCAAGATGCTGAAGGGCTGAAAGCAGACTGGCTTCCACTGTATAAGTCTTGTTCGTGGACAAACTGCTGTATCCCCAAGAGCTCTTCAGTCTAGTGACTAATGGCTCAGCATGAACAAATAACCGAAAGCTGAAGCCAGACAATTTGGCTATGATTAGAATAGGTCTGTGTTTTGAAATTATGTAAGGAGAAGGTCAGAGTACACAATCTAGTGATCCTTTTGTTGCTGTGAATCTATCAATTTAAGGATTTCACCCTGCAAACACTCCCAATGCATGTTTAGTAGTAAACATCTGAACAGTTATATTCATGTCACTTATTCACTGTTGCGGAGAGGGTTTATAAAGTCTCTCTGTTTAGTCCTGATGAGAGGGCCTAGGTCTGTGCTGCAAATAAGTGGAGGAAAACTGGGGGCTTTAACTAAAACAGCCTAAGTTTGGAGACCTACAGCCATACTCAGACTGCTGAATAAGCAGCTTATTTATCAGACACAATGGGGGCTGAGAACTGAATCCCATTTTTGCGGGTGCAGTAATGTTGAAACTTGAGCCATGAATTGAGGGAAATTAATATGGATTTGGGGTCTGTGTTGTTTATGTAAAAGGTTGATTCAAGCATTTACCCAAATGTGAGTGTCTAGCATGTCTGTCAACAGGGAAAGAGTCTGGGGAGATAGGAAGCATGGAAAAGATTGAAGTCCCTTCTCAACTATCTCCAATTGCTCTTCTCCCCAGGACAGGGACAGACCACCCAAGTCTTGCTCCAGATCAGCCCCTGCCCTGAAGAGACAGAGAGGATATGGCTGTGGTGGAGCCAGTGACCTTCGAGGAGGTGGCTGTGTATTTCTCTGAGGAGGAATGGGCTCTGTTGGACCCAGGTCAGAGAACCCTCTACAGGGATGTGATGCAGGAGAATTATCAGACTGTGCGCTGGCTGGGTGAGGATTTCTAGTGTTACAAAACGGGTGCTACTGCACAGCTGGTCAGGGTGGCGGCAGGTCCCAGATAAAAACTGAAAACAATTAATTTCCACAGAATAGAAGAGTTTATTGCATGCACCTGTGGTAACAGTTTAAAAAGCACATTTAAATTGAATAGTTAATAATTAGAAAGCAAATCAAAAGCAATGTGCAGCTTGAATGGTTAATGGTCTAATTTTTATCTGAATTTAACAGCCTAATTCTTAACCCGTTAAGTATATACACACTCGCCCTCTGTAGCTGGCCAGACCCCAGGTAATGTTGATTAATGGATTGAGGAATGAGTCCAACATGCATGTCACCCCAGTATACCAAATTGATGGACTCTGATTTGTTTGGCGAATTGATGTAATATTTATCTTTTTGGTAGGAGGCAGCCCAGAGGGAGGGATGTTCAGGTCATTGGTTGTACCCTGGAATTCAGGTGAGGTGCCACTCAGTTCATTGGTCAAACCATCAGCCCGGGTGGGGTGCTTGTCCATGACCAATTTTGGAGCGTCCTGCTTACATCATCCCAGTTCTGCTTGTCTCAGCCACGAGCAGTGAGCAATGGTGTCCTTGGTGTGTGTTTCTTCCTTCTGAACGTTTTATATAGGAGCATGCCCCCTTTTGTACAAATTTTGCTTTTCTCAGCATGCAGTTCTGTTCATGGTAAACAAGGCCATAATCCACTGGGGCACGAGCCGAGAATGGCTCTCTTCAGCTCACTTACTGTTAGTTCATTCATGCTAACCATTTACACCACTCGCTCATGCTAACTGCCTATAATTTGTAACACTGTCCCCTGGGATGTCAGGCTTTGTGGGCTCTGTAGCAGCTTGGTTGGTTTTGGTTCAGGGTCCCTCATTGCCCCTTGTTGCCAAGTGTCAGCCCCACTAATCATTGGCTCCTGTGTGAGACTGCCCCCTTCGCAGCCCCTCCCAGGTGAAGCAGGTTATGGGGCAGCATGACAGTGGTGGAGTGCTGCTTTTCCTACAACCCAGATCTCCATGTGCTTCCCCACCATCTTGGCCATGTTCTGCCTTGGCCGGAGGTGTGAGTGGAAGGGCACGGGCAGGAACAGCAGGTACCAGAGCTCTGGGGCTGGCTCCAGCTGCTGTTAGTGCCTGCAGGGTACTCTGGTGCCAGTGTGCTGCACCCCTGGAAGGAGGGTGCAGTTCATCGAGTCCTTTCCTGGCTGTGGCTGATCTCTGACATGCTGGTTCCTGCCAGTGAGAGGGGCTGGGCTCTGGGGCTGAGGGAGGGTTGATGAGGCAGTTCATGCTCTGAGTGTTCTGTGAAGGGTAGCTTTGTAGTACATAAATGCGAGGAGAGTTCCTCTGGCATTTCAGGCCCTTCACTTGGTCTTGGGAGAATTGCCTTACGTTTCCTGCCCTGGCACAAAGTTCCTGGGTGACCTTGGTTAAGTCACTTGGACTGTCTGTGTCCAGCTCCCCAGTCAGACAGGACGGGCACATTATCAGGCTGCATGGCCTACTCATTAGGTGGCAGGATTGCCGGACAGGTGCTATTGTAGGACCCTGGTCCTCTGGTGTGGTCTCAGCAGAACAGAGTGACAAAGACACCTTCCCTCCTATTGCTGTGCCGAGGAAAACCCACTTCTCCACATCTCTGCCCCTCTCCCCTGGCCAGGCCAGCCAACCTCCCTGACGCACTCAACGTCAACAGTCTCTGACCAGCTACTACAGTGTCAGTAAACTGGTTATAGCAGCTCAGGTATGAGGGGGCATCCCCAGGACTGAATGTTGGTCCAAGAAAGGGTCTGGCTGAAGGGGTGAGGGATGGCCCCACGAGAGAGGTCCCACGAGAAAGGTAGATAATGTACAGCCAAAAGGGAGGGGATAGTACCACATCCCCCCCAGAAAAAGGTGAAGGAGGGGCACCGTCATTACACCACACATCCACTCAGTGCTGATCGATATCAACCAAGACTTTCGGCAGCATCTTTGCTTCCCCATGTGGTGCTTTGTTTGAAGTGTGGTGTTACAGTATCCCCACAGCCATGCCTTCCTGGCAATCTAACCTACTGAGGGTGGCCGTCGCACACTGGTAAAAGCATACCTCCTTTGGGCCCAGTATCGGACCCTAGGCTACGTCTACACGTGCACGCTGCATCGAAATAGCTTATTTCGATGAATAGCGTCTACGCGTCCTCCAGGGCTGGCAACGTTGACGTTGGGCAGCACCACATCGAAATAGGCGCTGCAAGGGAACGTCTACACGCCAAAGTAGCACATGTTGAAATAAGGGTGCCAGGAACAGCTGCAGACAGGGTCACAGGGCAGGCTCAACAGCAAGCCACTCCCTTGAAGGGCCCCTCCCAGACACACTTGCACTAAACAGCACAAGATACACAGAGCCGACAACTAGTTGCAGACCCTGTGCATGCAGCATGGATCCCCAGCTGCAGCAGCCAGAAGCCCTGGGCTAAGGGCTGCTGCACACGGTGACCATAGAGCCCCGCAGGGGCTGGAGAGAGAGCGTCTTTCAACCCCTCAGCTGATGGCCACCATGGAGGACCCCACTATTTCAATGTTGCAGGACGCGGATCGTCTACACGTTCCCTACTTCGACGTTGAACGTCGAAGTAGGGCGCTATTCCCATCCCCTCATGGGGTTAGCGACTTCGATGTCTCGCTGCCTAACGTCGAAGTTAACTTCGAAATAGCGCCCAACACGTGTAGCCATGATGGGCGCTATTTCGAAGTTGGCGCCGCTACTTCGAAGTAGCATGCATGTGTAGACGCGGCTCTAGACCTGGATGGGATTAAAAGTGTCCCTAACCTTAACCCCCTCCACATGGCCTTGGATCAGCAAGGAGCTTGGTACCACCCTGACAACCCTCAGCATGTGTTTCTGTAGAGTCAGGGAGAACAGGACCATCACTCTGCTGATGATACCATGTGGTGGTTAAAATACACCCTGTTCCCTCTACAGCTGATGCCTGGCTTCAGCTGCTGGGTCAATGTGTGTCCTTCAGGACAAATCAGTGTTATACCCTGCCTGGAGGTAGAGGAGGGTCTGGCCCCTGCCAAGACCCACCTACACCCATGAGTGTTCAGTCAGGCACAGGTGGCATCGTAATGGTGGAGTAGGAGTGAAGATCCCCACACAGGTGTCCCTGTAACCCAACAACTCCTGCTCCACCAATCTGTGTGCTGTGGGACCTCCAGGCCCACAGGAGCTGCTCCTTTGCCCTCCCCTAAGAAGGCCCTTTCTGAGCAGCAGATAAGATGGAAATGCCCCCTCAGCTGGAGAGCAAGCTGCCCCCTTTCTCCCTGCTGCACATGCGCTCTGGGAACTGGCACAGTTTGTTGCATGAGAAAGAGGGACACAAGAACTCCACAGCCATAACAGAGCAGGAGTCTGCCGGCTCCATCTCAGTGGTTCCTACTCTGATTGCCAAGGTGGGACAGCTCCTTTCCCCCTTCCGCATCAACCGCCATGGAACTCTAAGCACCACCTCCTGCACTCTGTGGTCCCTGTGCCTTGCTGCAGGAGGAAGGAGCTCCAGAAAGAAGGGGGAGTTTGGGCCCATGTGGATGATGAGGTAGGTGTTGAATTAACTGTGGCCCTTGAGCGCAAGCTGGGAGCCCTGGGAGTGGGCCCTGCTAGTAGGTAGAGGCCTTGGGGAAGGAGAGGAAAACATACGCAGCAGCCTTCTCCTTGGTGGGCGGTTGTGTATGCCTTGGAAGGAGGTTGGCCCTAGTGAGGGGTATCCTGTGGCATCCAGGAGCAGGGCTGTGAGCCTGGGGAGGCTGGGAGCCAGAAGCACATGGGGTGGGGGGCTACTCAGACACTGCCCTGCACCCAGGGCTTTTCCCCTCCCCTCACCACCAGGAGCATTCTCAGTACCTGCTACTGTGACTGCTGCCCTGTCCTGGAGTCAGTCTCAGATCCCCACTTGTGACAGGGCCAATTGCAGTGGTGTGGGTGGGGTCTGAGTAGAGGTGGGGACAGGCTGGAGGGCAGAAATCAAGCTTACAGGCAGGCTTGGGGCAGGCAGACTGGGGTCTCTGATCAGGATTTGCCCCCTCCCCTTTCTGCTAAAGAGAGAGTGGCTTCGCTGCAGGGTACCCTGCGGGGAGGGATAGCCCAGTGGTTTGAGCATTAGCCTGTTAAACCCAGGGTTGTGAACTCAATCCCTGAGGGGGCCATTCAGGGATCTGGGGCCAAAAAAAAGGGGGTGCTTGGTCTTGCCAAGAGGGCAGGGGGCTGGACTTAATGACCTCCTGAGGTCCCTTCCAGTTCCATGAGATGTGTATCTCCATATTTTTATATATATAATAAATATAAGCTGCCTGAGTGCTGGGGGTGTGAGACCCAGGGGCCAGGTTTGTAGTGTGATTCCTCACTAGGACCCAGCAGCATCCAGGCTGGGCTGTGGCTCCGGGAGCCAGAGCTGGGTTTGGTCCTGGCTCCCAGTCCTGGTTAGAGCCCTCAGCCCCAGCAGGCTGGGGGGATGGGGTGGGGAGAGGGCTGGGATCTTGCAGCTTGGGCTGCAGCTAGGAAGTGGGAATCTCCAGCAGGGCCCATCCCACTGCTCCCAGGAGCCTCTCATGGTGTGGGCAGTGCCCCCAGCCTGGCCACCCCTCTGGGCCCTGTTGCCGAGGAGGAAAGAAATACTTGCTCCCTTCTCCCCAGGAGCATTAACCTTGTGCCCCCAGGCTGCTGCCAGCCCTAGGGGGTTGCAGGAGGTGGAGGAGGATGGGAGGGGATGATGGAGACAGGATGGGAGGAGGTGAGAGGAGTGCTCAGAGCTGTGGGGGACAGGAGGGGGTGTGATAGGAAGAGGTTTCTGGGCACAGCTAAAGAAGTCAACCCAGGGTCCCTTTGCCTAAAATCCAGGCTACTTACAGCCCCAGGCTGGGATTTCCTTCTTACTGAGGCAAATCCAACCAGCCATAGCAGCACCTCTGCCAGCTCCACTGGCCAGCCAGAAGCCACACAAGCAAGCCTGCAGGCTTCCCAGCTTCTCTACCCGCCCAGCCAAACAACCCCTAAATTTAGGTGAGAGGCTTTCAAGCCTGTTTCACCCAACACCCCACAGGTTCTTCCAGACCACAAAGGGCCCAACCACAGCCCTTGGTCAATATATACTTGTTTTTTCCCAAATCACCATGCAAAAGCCAGATCGTTAGATCTGATATCTGAGGATTTAATTAATAAAATAGAAAACAGGTTTAGGGAGAATTGTTCAATCAATCCTTTACATACATCAGTCATAGCTGCTGATGCAGGCCAGTGATTGTTTGGTGATTCTTGAAAGTCTCTGAAAGTTCATTCCAGGCTACATAGGTTGTTATCAGAGCATTGTAGATCTGGCCTGCTGGGGTCCACATGCTGGGATGTGGACCCTTGGAGACCAACAGACAAAGGATCCAAGACGGATACTGCTAAGTCCACACTATTGTTCTCTTCTTGTTGTTGTCTCTTCTGTTCAGGAACAAACCCCTCTGTCCTCCCATAGTCCCTGGAGGGTTCACCTCCACATGACTCAGGTGGGCTGTTGTGGCAAACAGCCATTGGATGACTCCCAAGAGACAATCTTAAATTTCTGAAAGGGACCTGTTGCTTTGTCTCAGCCCAGGTCACTTTAACATTTGGGCTGCATCCCATTGAGACATCCCAAATATCTGGAATGTGGATTTGGTGTCTGAGCACCTGGTTTCTACCCTATTGTTGAGCCCACGGTCCTGGCTGGGGCTGAGTTCACAACTCCTATTGTGAAGCTTAGTACACAAACATTTTCTAACACAGCTACAGAGCTAAAATCTGTAACTTTACCAACATACATGATACAGATACATGTCACATCCACAGATTTAGGGCATCAACAACTTTTGTTAGACATCTCATATGCCCACACCTCCAGCACAATATTTGGAGCCAATAGCCATGCTGGGCATTAAAATGGCTTCCAGCACCGATGTAAAAGTCTGGTCAAGTGACAGGAGGTTAAGGAGGATGAGGAGAGGAGGGGCACAGTGCCGGGGAACAGGAGGGGATGAAGGAGGATGTGAGGAGAAGGGGGACAGGAGCTGTACTGGAGGGAGGAGGGAGCAATCCATGGGATCAGGCTGCATGGAGGGGTCCATGGAGTTGAGGGGAATGAGATTTAAATGGAGGGAAGGTGGGGGGCACACTTTGCTCCCCACTTCTGTGCCTCCTTCCCCTGACTATTCCATTTTACATTATAACTTCAGCCCCTTTGCTAGGTGCTTCCGTGATGCTGACTGGTCTGGACATTGTTTAACAAGCTGTATTGCACTTT
The DNA here is from genome assembly GCF_033958435.1 of Carettochelys insculpta. Taxonomy (NCBI): domain Eukaryota; kingdom Metazoa; phylum Chordata; order Testudines; family Carettochelyidae; genus Carettochelys; species Carettochelys insculpta. Next base: position 311,000 of record NC_134157.1, read on the forward strand.
ACATCATAGCTGGGGCATTTGCTCCCCTCCAGTTCTCCTGCAGAGCAGCGGCTTCTAATGCTACTGCACATTGCTGCTGGCGGCTCAGACACTCCTTATTTCCTTCAGTACTCTCAGCTGTGTCTCTTTGGGGCTTTTCCATGGATCAATCTCAGCCAGTCCCAGTTCTTCTGATCCCCCAGTTACTGATCACACCTCACTGTTATTGCCAGAAAACAAGGGAGAACTCTCCCGTGCCATTGCTGTGGTGGAGACTGATGACTAGAAATCCACCACTTTCTAGCAATGTGCTTATTTTTCTTCATTGCTTCCTTAATTTTCCAGGGCTGTGTCTACACTACAAAACAACTTCGCAGTAAACAATTTTGAAGTTGAGCATCTACACACACAAGCAGACTGCCTGTGCTTCGTAGGGAAGTGTCTACACAGCAACAGCCCTTCAATGTAAGAGGCCAGGAAATAATGCAGGCAGGGGTCAAATGGCTGACAAGCCCTTCCAGGCTCTCAGCCAGCCATTCCCAACACCCCCCACCCTGCACGTGCTCAGGGCTGCCAGGCCACACACGGCAGAGCAGACCGCGTGCTCTGGAGAAGATGCCTGTGCAGCTGCTCCCCCAGGAGGATCTCCTGACCACTGTGGCCAGCCTGCTGGCCATGCTGCTCACCGTCGTCTTTGAGCAGCACGCCTGGGCTGGTCACATAGGCTCCATCCTGCAGGCCCTGGGCTGGGCCTGCTGCCCTTCTCCTAGTCCCCCATGATCCAGCACCAATGGAACAAACCATCCTGCGGCACAGTAAGAAATGCAAACGTGGTAGGCAACCAGCTTCGCTTAACAGGGGAATCCTGAGTCAGCTTAAACTCAAAAAGGATGCATACAAGTAACGGAAACGCGGACAGGTGACTAAGGAGGAGTATAAACACACGGCTGTAGAATGCCAGGGAGTAATTAGAAAAGCGCAAGTACAATTGGAACTGCAGCTGACAAGGAATGTGAAGGGTAACAAGAAGGGTTTCCACAAGCATGTTAACAATAAACGGAATATCAGAGAAGGTGTGGGGCCATTGCTGGATGAGGGAGGTAACCTAGTGACAGATGACATAAGAAAAGCTGAAGTACACAATGCTTTTTTTGCCTCAGTCTTCACAGACAAAGTCAAATCCCACACTAGGGTCCTAGACAATGCAGTATGGGAAGGTGGAGGGCAGCCATCTGCAGGGAAAGAACAAGTTATGAGCTGTCCTGAAAAACTAGATATACACAAATCCATGGGACTGGATTTAATGCACTCAAGGGTACGGAGGGAATTGGCAGATGTCATGGCCGAACATTTGTCCTTCATTTTTGAAGACTCTTGGAGATTGGAAGAGATCCCAGATGACTGGAAAAAGGCAAACATAGTGCCCATCTTTAAAAAAGGAAAGAAGGACAATTGAGGTAACTATAGACTGGTCAGTCTTACCTCAATCCCTGGGAAAATAATGGAAGGAATCCTCAAGGAATACATTTTGGAGTACTTTGGAAGAGGGGAAAGTGATCAAAAGCAGTCAACGTGGATTGACAAGGGGCAAGTCCTGCCTGACCAATCATTAGCTTCTATGATGAGGTAACAGGTTCTGTGGACATGGGAAAGTCAGTGGATGTGATATACCTTGACTTTTTGATACAATCTCCCACAATATTCTTGCCCGTAAGTTAAGGAAATATGAATTGGATCCTTGGACTATAAGATGGATAGAAAGCTGGCTTGATGGTCGGGCCCAACGGGTAGTGGTCAATGGCTCGATATCTGGATGGTGGTCAGTTTCAAACGGAGTGCCCCAAGGCTCAGTTCAGGGGCTGGTGTTGTTCAACATCTTTATTAATGACCCGGATGAGGGACTGGATTGCATCCTCAGCAAGTTTGCAGATGACACGGAACTAGGGGGAGAGGTAGATATGCTGGGGAGTAGGGAGAATCCAGAGTGACCTGGGTAAATTGGAGGACTGGGCCAAAAGAAATGTGATGTGGTTCAACAAGGAGAAGTGTAGAGTCCTGTGCCTGGGGCGGAAGAATCCCAAGCATTGTTACAGGCTGGGGACTGACTGGCTAAGCAGCAGCACAGAGGAAAGAGACCTAGGGGTTATGGTGGATGAAAGGCTGGATACGAGTAAACAGTGTGCCCTTGTAGCCAAGAAGGCTAATAGCATACGAGGGTGCATAAGGAGGAGCATTTCGAGCAGATCTAGAGAAGTAGTTGTTCCCCTCTATTTGGGACTGCTGAGGCCACATCTGGAATATTGTGTCCAGTTTTGGGCCCCCCAGTATAAAAAGGATGTGGATTTGCTGGAGCAGGTTCAGCAGAGAGCAACAAAAATAATTAAGGGGCTGGAGCACCAGACCTAATAGGCTGAGGGATTTGGGCTTGTTTAGCTTACAGAAGAGAAGACTTAGGAGTAATTTAATAGCAGCCTTCAACTTCCTGAAGGGGAGTTCTAAAGAGGAGGGTGAGAAACTGTTCTCAGTAGTGTCAGATGGCAGAACAAGGAGTTATGGTCTGAAGTTGAAGAGGGAGAGGTATGGGTTGGATATTAGGAAAAACTATTTCACCAGGAGGATGGTGACTCATGGGAATGCATTGCCTAGAGAGGTGGTGGAGTCTCCATTCCTCAAGGTTTTTAAGTCTCGTCTTGCCAAGGTCCTAACTGGGATGACTTAGTTGGGGTTGATCCTGCTTGAAGCAGGGGGCTGGACTAGATGACCTCCCGAGGTCCCTTCCAGCCCTATGAGTCTATGATTCTATGATGTGCCTTTGCCACCAGCACTGAATAGTGGGACCGACTATTCTGGGGGACTGGGATGATGAGTGGTGTTTGAGGAACTTCTGAATGACCAAGCAGACATTCAAGGATCTTTGCCACTGGCTTGCCCCAGTCCTCCAGCATCCGGACACAAGGATGCCGCCTGTGCTCCCAGTGCAGAAGAGGGTGGCAGTAGCATTGTGGAGCTGGCCACCCAGATGGCCACCGGTCTACAGCCATCAATTTGGTGTGGGCAAGTCCACTATCAGGGCAGTGATGCTAGAGGTAAGGCTGGCTCATGCCTCAGACACCCTGGAGAGGGGGTACGAGGCAAGCAGAACCACAGAAGGGTTAACAGGAAAGGATTATCGCTCTGTGGTCCTCCAGGCCCTGGTGGATGCGAGGACCCTCTTCATGGACATATGCATGGGGTGGCCAGACAGGAGAGGTAGATACGTTGGTGGGTAGATACGCTGGAGGGTAGAGATAGGATACAGAGGGACCTGGATAAATTGGAGGATTAGGCCAAATGAAATCTGATGCAGTTCAACAAGGTGAACTGTAGAGACCTGCACTTGGGATGGAAGAACACCAAGCATTGTTATAGACTGGCTAAGCAGCAGTACAGTGGAAAGGGACCCAGGGGTTATGGTGGATGAAAGGCTGGATCTGAGTCAAGAGTGTGCCCTTGTAGCCAAGAAGGCTAGCGGCATATTGGGGTGCATTAAGAGGAGCACTTCAAGCAGATCTAGAAAAGTGGTCGTTCCCCTGTATTCGGCCCTGCTGAGGCTATATCTGAAATATTGTGTCCAGTTTTGGACCCTCCAGTATAAAAAGGATGTGGATGTGCTGGAACAGGTTCAGCGGAGGGCAACAAAAATGATTAAGGAGCTGGAGCATAAGACCTATGAGGAGAGGTGGAGGGATTTGGGGTTGTTTAGTTTACAGAAGAGAAGACTGAGGAGTGATTTAGTAGCAGCCTTCAACTTCCTGAAAGGGAGCTCTAAAGAGGATAGAGAGAAACTGTTCTGAGTGGTGACAGATGGCAGAACAAGAAGCAATGGTCTGAAGTGACAGAAGGAAAGGAGCAGGTTGGCTATGAGGAAAAACTACTTCACCAGGTGGGTGGTGAAGCACTGGAATGTGTTGCCTAGAGAGGTGGTGGATTCTCCATCCCTAGAGGTTTTTAAGTCTCAGCTTGACAAGGTCCTGGCTGGGATGGCTTATCCTACGTGAAGCAGGGGGCTGGACTAGATAACCTCCTGAGTTCCCTGCCAGCCCTATGATTCTATGATGCCTGGGTGTTCCAAAATTTGTGGCTGGGATGCCGGATGCAGGAGGTCACTTATGTCCCCCCATGGGAGCTCCTGCTGGGGGATGCCACGATGCACCCTGTATCACAGCTGATGCATACACACTGCACCTGTGGCTCATGCGTCCCTATAAGGGACGCACCACCTTGGCCCAGGACATCTTCAACGCCAGCCTCAACCACACCAGGGGCACCATTGAGCAAGTGTTTGGGAGGCTGAAGGGGCGATTTTGCAGCCTCCTTACAAGGCTGGACGTCAGCCTGCCAAACATCCCTGCAGTGGTTGCTGCCTGCTGGGCTCTCTATAATTTCACGGAGAGAAGATGGGAGCCCTTCATCCAGGGCTGGGCCGGGAACCGGGGGACTGCGTATGAGCAGCTGCCTGCTGTCTCGTGCTGCCAGGCCCAAAGGGTGGGCTGAGAGTCTGGGAGGCCCTGTGTGAGGCCTTTGCACAGGGCCCACACTGACCCTCCCACCCTCCATCTGCACCACATGCCCCCTGCTCCTCCATCTCTCACATTGCCCCACCAAACACACCCCATCCCACACCAAGCACTGAGGACTCAGGGTTAGGGTGGGGGCATCACTGTTTACTGGGGTTTAGGGTAATAAACAGTTTTTGAAACCACATCAACACAACAACTTGAATTATTTACAGGGGGAAATGATGTACAGAGGGAATGCGGGGGCTGGGATGGGGGATCGAATTTGGAAGGGGGGCCGGAGTAGGGAAGGGCTCAGTCACCAACAGCCATGGAGGGACAGGAGCCACAGCGGCTGCAGCTGCCTCTACTGCCCCAAGTCTGAGGCTCTCTGAAGGGCTGGCACAGGGACAGGACCACAGGGGAGTAGGGGTGGGATGGAGGTGCCCCAGGGTCTGTGGGGGGAGCTGCTGAGGCCATGGCTGGGGTGCCCACCCTGGCCAGGAGCCTCACGGCCCAGTTCAAGGTGGGTGGCCGAGGACAAGTTTGCTAGGATGTGGGCAGCAGTGGGGGGATGGCTACTGGGAGGCTGGCAAGGGACCAGGGGGTTGGGAAGAGCAGGTGGCTGTGGCCTGGGCCAAGGTGTTCAGGCTGCCAGCCAGCCACACCCATACCTCCTGCTCCCTCACCAGCCAGTTCTGGAGCACGCTGACCATCTCCCATATGGCCACCCCCTGGGCATGTGCCATTTTGCTGCAGGACCTCCCCCCACCCCCTGCCCCATAGAGCGAGGAGGTCCTGCAGTTCCTCTCGCTCCATGAGGGGCCTCTCAGCACATGCCTTGCCCAGGTGCTGTGTGCCCTCTGAGGTGTCAGCCGGGGGAAGCAGGGGGGTCCTCCCGTGCTGCCATGGCGGTCAGGGGTGTGGGCACGGGCTGGTGCATCGAGCAGGGGCAGTCCAGTGGGGAGCTCGTGCTGCCCCTGCTTGTCGCATGCTCTCCACTTCCTGCCTGGGGTTGCTGTCAGGCAGCCAGCAGTGAGCATAGATCCCTGTCTAGGCTGGCCAGTGTCTCCCTGCTCGAGAGGGGGGCGCTGCCATGGCAAACCCCTTATTTTGAAGTAGTGAGTGCAGAGCATCTATACACACTCTGCTTCAAAGTAGGGCACTTCTTCATTCCTGAGAACGGGGTAAGAACTTCGCAGTTCGCCTCCCTTACTGCAAAGTTACCTTTGAAGTAAGATCCTAGTGTAGATGCAGCCCAGCATGGCTAAAAGAGCCACCAGGCTTTTTGCGAGATGTTGTGGCTGGTGCATTTAAATAATCTCTTGAAGTTTATTTTCACACGTTCAGCTATTTGCTTGTCAAATTCCCTTCTTCCCTAGCGCTGGCTGTAGCTTCCTGCCCCTTGTGTTCGCTTCACTCTGGCTGGATGTCCATTTTCTGAAGGATATCAGTTTGTGTTGAGCAATCTATGGAACCTTGTCACTTAGCCAAAGGTTGTGCTTTGCAGACTCCCTCTCTGCTTTCCTTGCTGTTTATACAGAGGTAGGTGTGTCTTCCATGACTTAGTTTCTATTTAAGTAGCATCCACCTCAATTTAAGGATTAATTTTTCATTATAGGACATTTTACATTAATGCCTGAAATACCTTCCAAAAATTTTAGTGTCATGGTTAGTTTTTTCGACCTTCGTTGCTCAAGTTATTTTGACCTATGTAAAAGCATTTAGAAAATCACTGCACTACAGAACTTGTCATCGCTTCAGATTGATCCTGCTACCCAAACAAGATTTTAAAGGGGCCACTAGTATGTTTACCCTGTTCATCAGGACAAAGAAACATTTCAAATGTATGGTCTGGTATTCATTGTTTCTGCTATGCTGTCCAGAAAAAACATGGACGTGTTAAATATGCTATTACTGATCAAAATGCAGCTGCGTTCTAATTGTGAAAAATTAATCTCTCATCTCCCCACCCAGTGGTATCACCAAAGACTAAAGAAAGCTGCCAAAATCATTCAGTGGCTTTCACCTGCAACTTCTTCACTGCTAGTTTATCACATAAATCAAAGTGGCCGTTACTGTCACGTAAGAAACCCAATTTTATTGCAAAATGCCAACTGTCAGAAATACTGCTGAGCAGATCCATCATGTATTTGTATTTGATATTTATATTTTCTGGGGCCAAAAATTGGGTGACTGTATCAAGTTACTTTTCTTTTAATCAGACAGGAATGCAAGTGAAAAGTCGTCTTAGTCTTTTTGGCAAATAACATATTGTATTTTGGCAGAATCTGATCTTTGCTCAAAATAGCACCTGCCTACAATCAATTATTAATTAAAAGATGTACATCATGTGACAGAGAAGATTTTTCAAGCATCTGATTTTTGCAGTTCCGTGCCCAAAAGAACAGGAGCCAGAGCAGCATCCATCTGGAAAATTTGGCCCTGTTTTATAAACTAAAATCAAAATTTATCTATGGTGCTAAATACTTGTTTGCTTAGAATTTTTAACACAAACAGCTGCTTCATCATCTCAAAGTAAAAATGAATGTTTTCTCCTTAACTCTTAGTTTGAGATCTATGTATTTACCACATGAACCACAAATCTCCATCACGTATGAGAAGGACCCCGTGGTCCCCTTCCACAGATGGGAGCACAATAATTGACCAGCCACAAGGTTTCTGATGTGCAGCTGTTTGGCTGCATTCTCACCCTCTGCCTTTTCTGCATTACTGGTGGAATGTGGACAGGGTAAAGGGGGTCTGCACAACCAAGCAGGGACTGAGAATTTCTGATGCTGGGTCTGCAAAACCAGAGGTAGCTGCAAGGGGAGTTTTATCCTCCTTCAAACGTCTCCAGAGATGACAACACAGCTGGCTCACCCCCTGTTGCTCTTGTGGGCTGGGTTTGTAGGCAATCAGAGGATGGTGTCTGGGAGAGGTGAGGGAGCTGCATCAGGGAAGTGCCCCCCATCACTGCACCCCTGCACCCCCAGACTGCTCCTTGCTCCCTACCTTTCCACCGAGCCCTTCAACCCATTCCTGCACCTCCATCCACCCCTTGCTCACTTCTGCACCCTTTCTCTCCCCCACACCATTCCTGCATCACTCCCCAGGCCCCCTTTCTCACCCTATTCCTGCATACCTTCCACCTCCACCTCACCAACTGCTGCATGCCTCTGACCAACACACCCATCCCCACCCCCTCAGACTCCCCAGGCTGCTTCTGCACCTTCCAGCATGCCCAGACCCTACACCCTGAGGTTGTGTTCAGGCAGCCCCCTCCCACTCTGAACCCCTCATTTTTGGCCCTACCACAGAGCCAAGGGGGTCTGCAAAACTATTAGCCCTGGCAGCCATAGCCTCTGGGGCTGGTGTGCAAGAGAAATGGTGGAGGTGTTTTTAGTTTGTTAGTTTTATAGTTGGGGGACCATATCAATGAGGCTTTTTGTTTGTCTTCCCACTTCTCTGGCCTCCAGCTGATTTTTCTGTGGTTCAGTTGCCTTGATCAAAAATAGTTTCCCCAGCCCTGCCCTGCGTGCTCAGAATTTGCAAGGCAAATATCGCTCCTCTCCCTGCTCCAAATTCAGGCTCTGACTTTTTTCAGAAATTCTCATATTTTCAGGGGCTGACTACTGTATGTTACATGGTTGGGGCTGACAGGACTGGATAGGATCCTGCCCTGGTTTCTGTATCAATCCAGAGTCACTGCAAGCAACAGCAAACATGAAGTTCAACTGGGGATTGGTTTGGTTTGGTTCAGGTTCAGGTTCACTGATGTTCAGAATTTTTGGTTTTATTTCCAGTTAAAGCCCTGAGAAAACAAAAATGAAAGTTCAGTTCCTTTTGAAATCCTGACTCCCTTAGTGGAAGAAATTGAAAAAAATGAAATTAAAATGGAAACTGGTTTTTGGCTTTTGATTTTTTTTTAACATTAAATGATTTGGTTTTTGTGTTTCATTTTTTGAAATTTACATGGTTATTTTTCAAACCACTGTCTGAACAACCTAAAATAACATCTTTAAACATTTGCGCTTGCCCTATTGGATATTTGCTGTGAACAGAGACATGTGAGGCCTGGGCATTTTCTTGCCACACTCATTGGTGCTGGTGGAACTGTCAAGACAATTAGTGCTAGTTGATACAACTTGAGCATGATAGTTTTCAGATGTTCCCTGTCTATTTTCTTTCTTACTGAGCCATAAATCCTCTGCAAATGGATCAAGAAGTGGCCCAATCCTTTTTGGGGGCTTTCCTTGTTCCCTTTTTGGAGATTTCACCAGCTTGCAGAAGAAGTTCCAATTCCATTTTTCAGATGCAGACATGTCTGACGTTGATTCCACGGCCTCATTACTTCTGACATACGCCTTTCCATCTCCATCCATTATTTCGTTCAATGAGATTTTACCTGGCTCCCTGCTCAGCATCCCTGCTGTGCGTCTGCTCCCGGTTGGCTTACAGTTCAGGGTCAGTCAGAGCAAAAGCTTGATGGTTCAAGCTCTTGAAAAATTTCCCACCTGCTGTGTATTGTGTCATCTCCCAGCATGAAACTCTGTTTTTTTTTTTAAATGCTGAGTATTTATTTTAACTGGATCCCCATTCCCCATCTTTTTTTCCCCATTCAATTCAGGTTCATTCAGTAAAACAACATTATGGGTTACGTTCGGTTCTGGCTCTAGTGTGAAATAGGAAATGATGGTTCTGTGGCTCCAGTGTGCATCCTGAGGGCCAATGAGCTCAGCATGGGCTGAACTGTCTAGAGGCTGCAGGGGCAGCACAGGGAAGCAGGTGGTTCACTGCACAGAGCAGAAGGCTCTGGTAATTGCTAAGCAGAGGAGGTTGGTGTCAGTCTCTGTAGTCATGGTATTGGAGCCCTAGAGCCAGCTGGGCTTCCTGGGGCAGATGCTGCTGTCTCCATTGGCACTGGGAGCCTGGGCTGAGCAGCTGTTACCCAGTGAGGTCTGTGCTGGGACAGACCACCACTAACTCCACCTCTGTGTCCTGCCTCGGGGTACAATTTCTCCTATGTCTGAAATCAGAGTAGGTCAGCCCCAGGCTCTGCCACCACCAGCTCCTGAGTCACAGCCTGAAGACAATGGGAGAGAACTCAGTGAAGGTGCTGGGCACAAACAGGAGAGTGGCTGCTCAGACAGTCATTCCTTGCCCCATTTCTGCTCCTGGGTCTCTGCAAGTCCCAGAGCTGCTGAGGAAATGCACCCAAGAATGGCCAGACCGTAACCAGCTCTTTCAGGGAAAGGGGTGAGACTGAAAGGCTGTGGCCAAACTACCCCCTCCTTTTGGAGGGTGCACGGTAATGTGTCACTTTAGCAGATGCTAATGAGGCACTGACATGAATATGCAATGCCTCATTAGCATAACGGCAGCCTCACATGCTTTGAAAGTGCCACTTTTGAAATGCATGCAGCCCGTGTAGCCGGGGGCCTTTCAAAATGACCCCTCTGATTTTGAAAGCCCCTTCTTCCCATTTGGTTTTGGCAGCCAGAGCACTCATTGGGAAGGGCGGTTCCCTGCTTCCAGCCCTGACCAGCTGCATTTTCTGGGAGGGCTAAAAAGTGTCTCCTGAGTTAGATTCAGGAGGTGGGGGCAGGTCTGTGTTGTAATAGTGTAACTGAGGGTTTTCCCAGCATGGGGGAATCCAGAGTGTCTGTCTGCAGGTAAAGTACCTGGGGGGCGGGGGGGGGGAGGGAATTGGGTGTGCAATGGACTAAGGCTAATTCAGAAACCTTCCCAATTGCTCTTCTCTTCCTGACAGGCTGCAGAACAGCAACTCCATTTTGCTCCAGATTGTTCCATCTCCCTAGGGATCAGAGAAGAGAGATGGCTGTGGTGGAGCAAGCTCAGGTAGGGGATATGAGGAGGAGCTGCTGGGGAAAATTGGAAGTGGGAGGGGGCAGGAAATGTTCAGGGTGAGGATGGGGAGGGGGCAAGCTGTGATAACCCTGCTTGGACATGCTCAGCTGAGGGGCTGATTTATAATGAGGCTCATTGGGGCTGGGGGGGGTTGAACATTTCCTTATTTTTTAAAGAGGAAATAACCCCTGGGTAGGGCAGGAAAATAGAGGAGAGTGAAGAAGCCTAAAACCACTAGGCAGAGTGCAGTGAAATACAAGGGATTCCTGTCCCTGTTCCTTGCCTAGAACCTTCTTTCCTATGTCATCATGTGCATAGTAGGTATGTGGTAAATGGGAAGACTCTGTCCTCCTCCATCTCCTGGGAGAGAAAAAGAGCTCCCCTCTTCTGTCTGTTCCCTGGAGCTCCTGGCCACTCTGAGTAACGTGGGGGGTTGGATTCTGCTCCTCCAGCCCTCCCAGAGGAGCCCTGTTTTTCTGTCTGCTGCATGACTAACAGGGTGGCTGGGACAGCAGGCACTGAGGAAGGAACCCCTGTTCTTTCAGGTGCCGGTGACCTTTGAGGAGGTGGCTGTGTATTTCCCCGAGGGGCAGGGGCTGGACCTCGCACAGAAAGCCCTCTGCAGGGACAGCAGGAAGGAGAATTATGAGGATGTGACCTCGCTGGGTAAGGATCCCTGTGCCCTTAGTTGTTGAAGCCATGCTACCCGTATTTCTGCAAACAGGCTGATTCTGCCCTGGTCCAATAGACCGGAGGGAAATGTTTCCCGTCAGCCCTCACAGCTGCAGTGTGTGAGAGCCGTTCATCACTTGCTGGCGAGATGAGCCAGAACCTCATGGACGTGGACACTCCAGCTGTCATGGGGGCAGCAGCTGTATATTACCCTGTCTGAATTACTTGTGACACACTTGGTGTCTGTGCATCTCCCTTCCAGGGACTGGCTCCCTGTGTGGGGAGGGCTCTGGGCACTGGAGATTCAGATGTAGGCAGGGGTGTAACCCCAGAACTCTGTGGCTGCATCTACACTAGCCCCAAACTTCGAAATGGCCATTCGAATGGCCATTTTGAAGTTTACTAATGAAGCGCTGAAATGCATATTCAGCGCCTCATTAGCATGCGGGCGGCCGCGGCACTTCGAAATTGACACGGCTCGCCGCCGCGCGGCTCATCCTGACAGGGCTTCTTTTCGAAAGGACCCCACCTACTTCGAAGTCCCCTTATTCCCATGAGCAGATGGGAATAAGGGGACTTCAAAGTAGGTGGGGTCCTTTCGAAAAGGAGCCCCATCTGGATGAACCGCGTCAATTTTGAAGCGCCGCGGCTGCCCGCATGCTAATGAGGCGTTGAATATGCATTTCACCGCTTCATTAGTAAACTTCAAAATGGCCATTTGAATGGCCATTTCGAAGTTTGGGGCTAGTGTAGACACGGCCTGTATGCTTCACCAACTTCCCCAGAGCCCACAGATCTGCAACTCTCCTAGTTAGGGTGTGAAGCCCCTACCCTGGACATCAGTCTCGCCCGGGGGGCTCAGTGACCATGTAACCATCTCTCAGGTCCCACATCCCCACCCCCAGCAAATCATGGGCTCAGGTTAAACTCAGGCTGTAACTTTTGTGAGCCATAGAGCTACAATCCTCAGTGCTCTTTGCTCACATCTGATCTCACCCCCATGCAGGACTCCCCATTCCCAAACCTGCCCTGATCACCTGGCTGGAAGCAGGGGAAGAGCCATGGGTCCCAGAGGAAAGGAAGAGCCCAAAAGGCAGCAGAACAGGTGAGGGGTCAGTGACACTGACACAGAAAGTATCTGGCAAATAGAGGGAAAAAGTTAAAAACCACCTTAGTGTGGTGTGAGCCCCCTCAGTTCTGCCTCCTTTCCCCCAGGTCAGGCTGTGCCCAGCAGATGTCATAGCCGATATCACTCATAGCTGCCCCCCATCAGCTGTTAAGAGTTTTCTCCTTGTCTTGACATCTGTGGGAGTGTCTCTGGGAAGCTGAGGCAGAATCTGAATTCTCAGTCTCCTCCCGAGTGACTGTTCTTTTCCCTCTTTGCTGTTCTCCTTTTGGTCCTTTCTATCAGCCCAGACAATGATTCCTGCCTGGATTTTCTCTGTCCTCCAGCAGGTGATCAGATGACAAGTGAGGATGAGGATGGGCATCCACAGAGGAAAATTCCTGAAGAAGAGGAATTCCAAAGACCTTTCTTGAGAAGAGCTGAAGGGAGTTTTGTCCAGTTATTGGAACAGAGAAAATCTTGGAAAAATTGGTACAGGTCAGAGAGGAACCTGGGAAACAGCCCAAGGAAGAAAGCAGATGAACCCATTGAATATGGGGGAGGAGGCAAGGATCCCAAGGAAACCACAGCTCAGCAGAGCAAACTCAAGGAAAAGAGAAACTATAAATGCTTGGAATGTGGGAGAAACTTCAGACAACTCTCGGGCCTTATTTGCCACAGGAGAATCCACAGTGGAGAAATCACGCAGCACCCATGTGCGCACTGTCATTCTGGGGAAAGGGTGCAAAAAAACTCAGTCCCTATTAAACATCAGAGAATCCACACAGGAGAGAAACTTTGTAAATGCTTGGAGTGTGGGAAAAGTTTCAGACAGTGCTCTGACCACCTTAGGCATGGGCAAATCCACAGTGGAGAGGGAGTGTATAAGTCCTGTTATTGTGGGGGGAAAAAATGTGTGTCCTCAACTGATACCTTACATCAGAAAACCCAGAGGAGGGAAAAACCTTCTAAAGGTTTGGACTGTGGGAGAAGTTTTAGTTGGTGCTCACATCTTATCAACAATAGGAGAAGCCATATGGGAGAGAAACCCTTTACATGCCTGGAGTGTGGGAAAAGTTTCAGTCAGCGCTCCATCCTTATTAAACATGGGAGAATCCATACAGGAGAGAAGCTCTTTAAATGCTTGGAGTGTGGGAAAAGCTTCAGTCAGTGCACACACCTGATTAGCCATGGGAGAATACATACGGGAAAGAAACCATTTAAATGCTTGCAGTGTGGGAAAAGTTTCAGTTGGCGTGCAAACCTTATTAGACATGAGAGAATCCATACAGGAGAGAAGCCTTTTAAATGCTTGGAATGTGGGAAAAGTTTCAATCAGCATGCAGACCTTATTACCCATGGCAGAATCCATACGGGAGAGAAGCCCTTTGAATGCTTGGAGTGTGGGAAAAGTTTCAATCAGCGTGCAAACCTTATTAAACATGGGAGAATCCATACAGGAGAGAAGCCCTTTAAATGCTTGCAGTGTGGGAAAAGTTTCAATCAGCGTGCGGACCTTGTTACTCATGGGAGAACCCATACAGGAGAGAAGCCTTTTAAATGCTTGGAGTGTGGGAAAAGGTTCAGTCAGCGTGCAAACCTTATTAGCCATGGGAGAATCCACACAGGAGAGAAGCCCTTTAAATGTTTGGAGTGTGGGAAATGTTTCAGTCAGAGCTCAAACCTTATTAGCCATGGGAGAATCCATACAAAGGAGAAGCCCTTTAAATGCTTGCAGTGTGGGAAATGTTTCTGTGAGCACTCAGACCTTATTAAACATGGGAGAAGCCATACAGGAGAGAAACCCTTTAAATGCATGGAGTGTGGGAAAAGTTTCAATCGGCATGCATACCTTATTAACCATGGGAGAGTCCATACGGGAGAGAAACCCTTTAACTGCCTGGCCTGTGGGAAAAGTTTCAGTGAGCGCTCTTCTCTTGTGAGGCATGGAAGAATCCATACAGGAGAGAAACCCTTTAAATGCCTGGAGTGTGGGAAAAGTTTCAGTCAGCGCTCAGTCCTTATTAAACATGGGAGAATCCATACAGGAGAGACGCTCCTTAAGTGCTTGGAGTGTGGGAAAAGCTTCAGTCAGTGCACACACCTGATTAGCCATGGGAGAATCCATACAGGAGAGAAACCATTTAAATGCTTGGAGTGTGGGAAAAGTTTCATTCGGCACTCAGACCTTATTAAGCATGGGAAAATCCACACAAGAGGGAAACCCCATGAAGCAGGAGGAGGAGAGGGGCAGTAAGTGGCTGGTGGAGGGGATTTGCAGGGTGGTGGGGAGGAAGTTGGGATTTTCCCATCTCCCATCTGAGCTGCCACAGCTGGGAGAGGAGAGGGACTACTCAGATGACAGCGTCTGGCTGCTTGTGTGAAACCCAGCACTCTCCCTTCACCCCCAGCTGGGCTGGGGAGGGTGACAGACTGCATGGGGTAGGTGAGGGAAATAGGAGTGTGTGTGGGCTGGTATTAGTGAGTTGGAAGTGAGAGTTGTGTGTTCACTGAGTCCCAGCTGGGCTGCAGCTGCTGTTGCCTACAACTCGAAGTGGCAGGACTGTGTCCCAAACCTAGGGTGACCATATCTCCCCTGGCCAAATATGGGACATGCGGAATGACCCCCATCCTGGCCAAAATGGGATGGATGGTCACCTTATCTGGGGTGTGGGGAACAGGGCTGCCACCCCACCAGCAAAGCTCCTGGCTTGCCTGAGCTGTGGGTGGCAGCCCATGCTGCCCCACAAGTCCAGCTCCTGGCTGCCCCAGCGGGGGAAGCCAGGCTGCTCCAGCACCAACCCCACTGTGGCCACAGTTCACTCCCAGCCCTGTTCAAACCTCCCCCAGCTCTGGCTCCGGCCCTCCTGGCCCTGGCTCCAAGCTCCTCAGCCTGGCTCAACCCCCCATGGCTCCAGTTCCAGCCCCTCTGCCCTCAGTTCCAGCAGCCCCACTCCAACTGGCCAGGGATGCTGCTTCAACCTCCGTGGCCCAGCTCAACCCCCCCATGGCTCCAGCTCCAATCCTGGTTCCTGCTCCAACCCCTGCCACCCAGATGCTGGATCCAACCCCACTGAAGCCCTGGTTCACCACGCCCTGCAGCTCCCACTCAAATCCCCATGGCCGTGGCTCAGCTCCAGCCTCTGCTGAGGGAAGCCAGGCAGCAGCTGAGCCACCGCACAGTCTGGGTCCCAGCTCCCATATCCCCCAGGTGGGGAAAGCTGGTGAACTCTGTGAAATATGGGGCAATTAGCCCCTTTTACAAAATAAACCAGGACACCATAACGGCACCCAAAATATGGGGCTGTCCCATCAAAAACGAGATGGATGATCATCCTACCCAAACCCCAGCTGGGCTGTGGCCTGCAGGAGCAGATTGCACTTGGATAGGTGTGGGGAAGAAGAGATGGGTAGGTGCCAGTATTTGTGTGGAGAGGTGCCCGGGCTAAAATGTAGTTTGTTTGGAGGAAGACAGATCCAGAGCACAGCAGAAGGCTGAGAGAGTCGACATGAGCCGATCTTAATACAGGATCCGACTTCACTTCTACTGGAGTTTTTCTCTTTGTAAAGAATTTAGGTGATTTTTGTAAGTGAGGATTCTGACTTCAGTGAATGAATATTGAAGCAAAAGGCCTAGCTCGTGACATTTGTGTTATTACATTTTAAACAATGTTTACACAAGGGCTAATAGCTTAAGAAAGAAAAGGATTATTTTAATAGAATTTTGAAGTGTTCTAAATAGCTGGGAACCCTGATTGTAATGATTTTTTAGAAAACCTGTGCTATAAATTTATACATGACAAATTGTTAAAACTGGAAGAAATTTGCCATGGATCCCAATTGCTTGTGTGTCCTTTAAATTAGAATAGGATTCCAGACAAATGGTTTCCATTAATTTACAGAATTTATTTGGGAGCAGTATTCAGAACCCATTAAGGTCAGATCTTTGCTATCTGGTAGAGTTCTGGCTCTTATGAGTCAATGGGTGTTCTCTGAAGTACCAAGTACGAGGTGTGATGCCAGGTGTTCTGTAGGATGAAGACCTTATTGCCAAGCTCTGTGAAGCAGGGAGCTGTCTGCAACTCTGAAGTCAGGTGTTAAATGTGCTCTGGGACTTCTACCCTAAATTGATACACATAATGTGAGAGTTTCAAACCAGGAGAATTTTTGTCTGTTTTTACGTTTCCATTTATTTGCATAGCATGGATCTGAAACATTCATTTCATATACTCATGAGCAACCCCTTGGAGTTTTACTTCCCTTCCAATTTTCAAGTGTTCATTTTTTTTTGTGGCTTTGTTTGCTGTCTGTGTTGCTTTATTTATTATTTCTGCTGTTCTAGGTCTATGGACTATTAATCAAATTAAGAACTGACATCTAAGAGAAACTGCATAAGCCTGAGTAAATGCCTTTTACTTTACTTTCCAGTATCAGTATGTATTGTATTACTAGCTGCAAGAAAAACATGACTATTTCTAGCTGACTCACAGGCTGTGCCTACACTAGCTTCCTGCTTCAAAGGGAGCATGGTAAGTAGGGTGTTAGGAGATTATTAATGAAGTGCTGTGATGCATATGCAGCACTTCACTAACCTAATCCCCCACCGCCACCACCACCATGGCAACTTCAACGTGTTAAACTTAGAAGTGCCGGCTTGCATGTAGCCTCAGCTAACTTGCTGGTACTTCGAAATTTTGAGCAGTAAGGGGACTTCGAAGTTGCCACAGGGTAGAATTAGCTTAGTGAAGTGCTGCATATGGACTGCAGTACTTCGTTACTAATCTCCTGACACCCGACTTACCATGCTCCCTTCGAAATAGGGAGCTAGTGTAGACACAGCCACAGATTTGTTTATTATCTTAAAGCTGAGCTACGTGTGGATTATTACCATGTCAGGGGGTAGTTTTGTGAAACACAAGAGTCTGGCATTTTGGCAGATGTTTAATTTTTTGAAATGGTTTTAGGTACAGAATAGCTCAGTGGTTAGAGCGTTGGCCTTGGAACTCGCTGGTTGTGAGCTCAACCCTTGAGGAGGTTCTTTCATGGGTTTGGGGCAGGTTAGATTTAAAAATATCTGTTCGGGATGGTAGGTTCTTCAGTGAGTGCAGGGGACTGGACTTAATGAATTCTCATGGTCCTTTCTGATTGTATTAATAATATTTAGTGGTCTGTGTGGACTGTTGTGGTCTGTGGGAGCAGATTGTTTAATTGGGACTCCGTGGCATCTTTTTATGTTTTTAGTTATTGGCTATGTCTTTATTTATATAGCTGTTCTCCATATGCTCCAATTTGATGAATTTACTGGTTTGGATTGTTAGGGTGATCATACATGTACTCGGGGGGTGGGTCTTGTAAATTTCCTTTTTATTTGATTTCATAGTAAATAAAATTCTTCAACATTCATCCTCATTAATTAGCCCTCATTTTAATTTTTTTTCTTCCCTACCTATAAGCTACTTAAAGTATATTTATATCAAATTCTTTTATTTGTACTTGTGGTACAACTCTGGAAGAAGGGTCACGCAGAGGCTCTCAATGCTGAGGGGATTTTACTGGTGCAGGGATCACCTGGGAGCTGTAGTCAGCAGTCAGACATAGGACATGCAGTTATTTTGGGCCAACGGTTGTCCCCTGTAGGAGCTGTGAGGGGAGCTGGAGGGATGAGTGGAAAGGAGTGGAGAGAAAATAAACCCTCAGCCCAGACAGCAAAGGGGGAGAGTGTCAAACGTATTCACAGTTTGGGTTCAGTGCTAGAGAGCCTGTCCCCTGGAGCAGCTCCCCTCCCTCCGCTTGTCTGTGGCCTCCACAGCAATGGCTGATGGGGGACAAATTGGAGCAGCAGGTATTTCAGCTGCCTTTGAATGTTACCCACTGGGAACAGGAGGGAAGAGCAGCAGCATGTGGCCAGCAGAGCTCCCACATCACTGGGTAGGTGGAAAGTTCAGCTGAAATCTGTGCAAATAGCACTTTTCCTACTCTGGTTCAAAAGCTGGCAGCTGTTTGCAGACCCATGTGAGAGACTCTTCTGCCAGCAGACAGCCAATAATCAATGGCAAAGTGCAGCAGTGTAGGAGGGGAAAGCCTGTGATTTTACACATCACCTTTTTTCATTGCTGTTTGTGTTTCCATGCGCAGCACAACTCCTGTCACTAACAAAACACCATGTCCCCAACCCCAGGCAGCAGAGACACATGAGACACTCTGCCCCAGGTCACAAGGGGCTTGAGAGGCTGCACAAGGTCACTGCAGGTGGAGTTGAATGGAGAGCCCAGGCACTAACTGTGGTTGCTTTTGGGATGAGTTTGTAGCACGGCTGTGATGTGGTTACCTGTAACTGCCAGCCCTGCACAATGGAGCCAGGTGAGGACTGTCCAGTGAGGACACTGGTGACTCTGGCCCATTGCCCCCTTTGCTGGCTGGCCTCAAATGCTGGCAGCTCCTCCTCTAGGCCATGTGCTGAAGATGTGTACTGAGCCGGGGGGTACTTATGAAGGACCCTGCTGCTGGAGGCACAGGGGTCAGGTGGCTCCATCTGAGAAACATTTTCCTGTTCTCACGTCCTACTTTAGTTAGTTCACATCATGATTACAACCTGCCTCTGGCTCATGGTTTCATGGCTGTTGTGACACAGGCAGGTTTGGAAGCTGGGAAGGAAAGTGACTCACCAGCTCGCCTTGAAGCACAGCTGAACAATTCCTCACACACACACAGTTATATAAATCACGTGGTCCAGTGTGCAGGCTGGAGAGCTGCTTGTTACAACTGGGTCCAGGCTTTCATCCTAGTGACATGCACCATTCTTCTCACCAGTGCTGCATAGGCATGACCAATTTAAGGAGAAAAAAAAATCCCACATCTGCTTTTTTTCCCAGCTGGGAAATTCAAGGGATGTTGCCAGGAAGAATGTTTTATACATGTCCTTTGCCTTGAAGCAATGTGAGTTTTAACAGGCACAGAGAGGGAGCTTTCCTAATCCAAACACCTGGTAACCCCATGTTCTGGAAGTACCACACTGCTGGGAGTAGCAGGTATCACTGTCCCACCCTTCAGCACATTTGATGGCTGTCCAGCTCCCTGCAGCTTTCTCTTTCCTCCTTCCCTTTCATCGCAGTCTATACAGTGTTGTAAACAGCACTCATTTTTCTGCCCTTTATTTCTCTAACTCCGCTAATCCTGGTCCCAGCTCTTTCCAGCACAGGTCCCAGGGCTCTGCTGAATTTATGCCTCCATTCCTTAGGCTCACAGAGCTTTGTCCTTCTCGGGGGCAGGGGGCGTTGCTTTCACTCTTCTCCGCTCAGCCCCCCTCAGACTTTTCACCTGACTCGTTTCACTTTGCGTTCACCCTTTTCAATTCCATTTCCTCTCACTTCTGGTTAACCCTGCCCTGCCCTGCCTCCCCCACAACACACACAGCCCGCTTACCTTCAGGTGAAATGCCCCCCACCAGTCTCCCTCCCCGCAGCCTGGCGAGCACCCCCTGCCAGCTTGAGGTCTCCCTCTCCCAGGGTCTCTGCTGATGCAGAGCATCCAACTTCTACCCAAGCCACAGCCCCTAATTAATAAGGGGAAGGGGAGAGTGCCTCAAATTGACCAGCCATCCTATGGCCCCTCTGCATGGACACTCACCCGCCCACATGGATTATAGGAGCTGTGAGCTGGGACTGGCATTTCGGGCTATCTCCATGGTGCCTGAGGGCCAAATCTGAGTGTGGTTTGTGCTGAGAGGAGGGGACCTCTCTCATCCTGTTACCAGTAGCCTGACACCTTTCCCCTCAGGGCAGCAATTTCCTCCAAACATCCCAGAAATGCAGGGCCTTCTCCAGTCCTGGATGTCCTCCAGTGCAGACCAGGCGCCTTTCTGGAGTGTGCTTCTGTCCAAAACTCCCTACTGCACCATACAGGAGGCCTGTGATCGTGCAGGGTGGTCAGATGAGATGCTCCCTACTGGCCTCAAAGGCTGCAAATCTCTGCAAGCTGCCTGTGGCACTGAGCAGCCTCTGGTGCTCCCATGGGCAGCCAGCTTGAGCCCAGAACAAATGGTGAGCGAGTAGGGGGGAGACGGGGAGCAGCTCAGCCAGGGGCCATGAGTCCTGCAGGGCAGGGGAGGTAATGACCTCACACAGCATCCATGACAACAGCCAGGTGGGATAGGCTGCAGGGCAGGGGCCATCTCAGAGACCCACTGGGGCTTTGCAGCAGGGAGTATCTTTCCTGAGCTCTCTCCTGCGGGCTGGAGAGAGAATGTGGGGTGAGGAATGTGAGCGTGAGCAGCAGGAGGATGGGTTTGGACACTGTGTAGTGGCAACTCTACCTTTCCTAAAAGGAACATGTGTATGAGCTAATGGCTGGAAAACGACCACTGCAGACAAGCTAGGCACGGTAATCAATGCTCTATGGTGCCCACCTCTGCCCAGTGGGCCCAGAGGAAAGTCTTGGCTCTGTATTTAGACCTCCTGACAAAGATGGTTGTCAGAGCAATAATTTGTGCCCTTGCTCCCAATCCATAAGCTAGACACGTACATCTAGGTACCCGTGGATGTTACACTGAATGTCTCCCCAATCAATTTTCGTTGGCACTTACTGTGCATACAGATAACAAGGCACTGGGGTAATTACAGAGAGGGCGCCTGAGAAATGGCTGCCGCATTGAACTGAGTACAGTTTAAATCCTTTAATGATGAGCCATTGGAGTGCAAGTCTGGGCCCAGCCCCAGCTTTTGGGTGCTTGATGCTCCACTGCCAGCCCCTGAAAATTATGGCAGCCGAGGGAGCCGTCCCCTGGATGGCTAAGACTGCTGACTGTATCCACTGCCAGAGGCTTTCCCTGGGCAGCTGCGAGCCCCTGAAAATTGTGCCCACCAACAGAGACTTCTCCCAGAGGGCCGGCAAGCCCCCCCCCCGCCCCCCGGTATCCTAGCTGTTGAGGGAGACTGCCCCCAGCCGGCTCCAGGACCCTCCCCATGCACAAGCTGCCTTGCACCTTGTGCAGTATGGCCTTGTATTGGTTTGGGGTCAAGACAAGTGATACAGCTGGGTGCAGGAAAGCTGCAGCCTGCGTGGAGCCTCTGGGGGAGGGAAGAGAGTAGATGGGGGGGCAGGACAACGTGTAAATGGCTGAAAAGAAATTTCTCACCCTACCACACAAGCACAACCCACCCCCCCCAGCCTAACTGCCACATGGTGCAGCAGGGCAGTGGCTGGCACCAGGCCGTGCAGAAAACAGCTAGCGGAGGTAGACACAGACCCACAGACCCCCTGCCCCCCCCACACAGACACACTAATAGCAGAGAAAAAGATTTTTTTCAGTCTCTCATACAAGCAGGACCCTACAGCCGTGGGCTGCCAGGTGTCCAATCGAAACGGTCTTCTATTCCTAACTCCTGAGGGCAGTGCAGCTGGAAGAGGGCAGAGCGGAGAACTGTGGGGCACATACAGGTCAAATCTGGAGACTAATGAATTCAATTTGAAGACATGGCACTTCCTCACTACCCTTCATTGGGAATCTCAAATCTGCTCTGAATGCTACACCTGTCAAGTTATGACGCGCTGATATCAAAATTACATCAATTTTAGTGCTCCATAAATTGAGCTCATGGCATTTACAGGGAAGACAGTTGCATGGTAAAATCAGGCTAAATGCTTTAAAACTCGATGCTATAGCTTAGACATAGCCATAGAAGATAAGCTGGGCCTGGTCTTAGACCATGACCCCATTCCCCCCCTCACCCACACACACAGTGTTCCCTTATGCTTGGAGTCTGCCTGGTAGAGGAGAGGGGAGGCAGTCAGCTGAGGGAAGGGGTGGTTAGGAAGCAGCATCCCAGAATGGGGCTGGCATTGAATTGAAGAAACACTGGTGGGATGAAGACTCTGAGCACCTGATAAGGATGGGCGTCAAACTCACACACACGGAGTACAATAGATTAGCAGCCAGCACCTTCACTGTTCAACCACCTCACCTGAGTCGGGCACTGGTCGACTTTGGGCTGCTGGGCACCTTTCTGCTACTCACGGGCTGGCCAGGGACGCAGGCTATGCAGTCGGACTGTTTAAATAAGGTTCCCTGTGCTGTTGTGCGCTCTTCTCCTAGGCTCACCTTGCCCTGTACGTACACACGCGCGCGCACACACACACACAAAAGCTATGTCTACAGTTACAAAGAACTTTGAAATGGCCATTCGAATGGCCAACTCGAAGCACACTAATGAGGCACTGAAATGAATATTCAGCACCTCAGCACGCCACTGGCTGCAGCACTTCAAAAGTGCCACAGTTCGCTCGCCCACAGCTGGTCTACACAGGGGTCCTTTTTGAAAGCACCCCCCCCATGCATGTAGACGCGCCTCGGGCGAGCGAACCATGGCACTTCAGAAGTGCTGCAGTTGGTGGCATGCTAATGAGGTGCTGAATATTCATGAGTGCCTCATTAGTATTCTTCGATTTGGCCATTAGCATGGCCATTTTGAAGATTTTTGTAAGTGTAGCCGTGGCCTTAGTGTGCACCTGTACTAAGGTAATGTCCCTATGGGTGTCTGGCCTGGGCTGTTTGCCTGGGTGCCAAGGCTGTGTCTGGGGGCAACAAACTACAGGGAGTTATTTGGGCTCAGGCTGGAACCTCGGCTGGGATCCGTCCCCCGCTCGGGGGGGTCAGGCCTGCACAGCTCCACTGCCATAACTATCTAGAGCAGTGTCATTAACCCCCCTACACACAACTACTGCTCCCAGGGCACACGCACACACCCCCGGCGCAGCAAGTGTGCCAGGGAATCTGGGCTGGGTGACGCACTGAACGCACTCTCAGCGAGAGCAGAGCCAGAACAGCTGACACACGTAGTTGTGGCTGAGCAGTGAAGGAGCGGAACTGGGATTTCCCTGGGCAGATTCCAACCCTGATAGCTGCAGAATTAGTGTCGTCTGTTCTCTGATGTGCACTTTTAGTGCCTTAGCAGCCTCGGTGCCACCAACCAGCTGGTCTTGCCTCCCCCACAGGCTCCACCTGCCCTGACTCACAGCAGTGTGAGGTGCACAGTGAGGGCTGGAGGCAGAGGGGGAGCCCATGCCTCTGGTTAACCCACCTTCATAAGCGTTGTCGGGGAGTCGACAGGAGAATTCTCCCCTCTCCCTCATACTGCCTGCACCAGGACTAAGCTCAGGCCCTGTAGTGGAGCTCACAGCAGTTCTCAGTACAAGGAGCCCCCCTGGCACACCCCAGAGCCAGGGCCATTTGCAATATGTGGTTACATTTTGGGCAAAAACCTCTTAAAATAAACTCACTCAAACTCCCCCTCTCACCATCCTGTGTGAAGTGAGTCATCATCTCCCAGGGAATGGCCTGTGCTGGGTGCGCCTTAGATTTCAGATCACCCACAACTACACTGCCGTGGTGGGGGCTGGACCTGCCAGAGGCACTGACAGCCTTTGCCTGTTCCCAGTGGCTGCAAGAGAGCAGGCCAGGGGAGGGAAAGCCTTGGAGGTGGGCAGGAGGAGGGGTCTGAAGTCTCCAGGGTTGGGTGCCATTACAACCAATAGTGACCAGGCTGTTGGGTGGGGAAGCTGGCACACATAGGCGGGGGCAGGGTGGGGAGGGGGTTCACCAGGCAGTCTCAGGGCAGCAGGGGAGAGTACAGGCTGGAGGAGCACGGGGCAGCTACACAGCTGCGGGGAGGGAAGGGGGCTGTGAATGGAAAACCTGCTGCTTCTGTGCAGCTGCATGGCCACCCATGGCTCCTCCGCAGTCTACTGGCCTGTGAGCATGTCCTCGCCTCTGAGCAGCAGCTGTGTGACGCTCTCAAGGCCTGGGGACCACCAGTGCCTAGACAGCTGCCGTTTCCGTGTGCACCATGAAACTTGTCGCAGCCCCACCATTTCCTGCCAGCTGGGTCTAGACCTGGCTCAGCTGGCTGCCAGCCTGGCCCATTCCCCTCTTCATCCACCTGTGAGAAAGCCAAGAAAGTAGAGTCAGAGGCAGATTCCAAGTGCACTACTTGAGGCAGGGGCATATGGGGTGTCTGGGGTACAGGTCGTACCTTTGACTCTCCGGCAGCTGCACCTTTTCAGGCGGACGGAAGCACCGGTCCTCACCCACCACTCAACTCTCACTGTTGGCTCCTAGCAGCTGTTGTGCATTACAGCGATGACATGCCCTGGGCAACTGTATCAGCTCGCAGGCAGAACGCAGTGAGGGGTGTCTGGTCTGTCTCACAGACCGACCTTATGGAGGGATTAGCTCCTTCACCCTTCTAATGAACAGTCTCAACGGTGGACCAGGAGGTGTGGTGCTGCAAATCAACAACTCCTGTGAAGGCGGAGGAAGACGCCCCACTGCCTTGTGGGTTATCCTGGGAAGGAGCAAGGCTAAGGGAGTAAACCCTGACAGAAAATCCAGAGGGGAGTCCTAAGGAGGTTCTGTGTCAACCTCTGGCATTGACCCGGCAACTCCTGCAGCTGAGCTGGTACCAGATGTGGAGGTTATCCTCTCCTTTGGACTATATCAGTAAAGCCGAGAGGGGGGCCTGGTGTCTGGGCAGCTGAGGGTCTCCATAAAAATTGTGCAGGCTCGCGCCTGGAGAGGTACTCCAGCATTTCTTAACAGCGTTGAACCAACACAGGAGGCAACAGATACCGGTTATAAGCTCTTCCTCAACTGGCGTAGAGAACGAGCACCAGGGGGTGCTTCCGACGGTGGGAGAGATCATCGCATCTCATTGGACAGTCACCGCCCGCCTTAAGCTGGGCAGCCCCCAGCCAGCAGGGTACTGTCCCGCCACAGTTCACTTGAGGCACTGGGTGCATGAGGATTAAGGTTCCCAAACCTGACAAGTGACTGAAATGAGCACCAGGCAAACCAACAAGAAAACTGTTAAGAAAAGGAAATCATCAAAGTTTCAAGCTTGCTTGTTGGAATGTGCGGACCAGGTTGACCTGTTTGACTGAAGATCTTCAGGACATCAGTGACACCCGAAAGACTGCTGTCATCAACAAGGAACTGAAGAGGCTCCAAGTTGACATCGCCACTTTGCAGGAGACGCGACTCACAGCTTCGGAATCCCTAAAGGAAAAGGACTACACCTTTTTCTGGCAGGGCAAAGTCCTACAGGAACCCAGGGAGCATGGTGTTGGCTTTGCCATCAGAAACACCTTCTGCAAATGGTGGAACTAGTCACGGGCAGATCAGAAAGGCTCCTTCAGGTCAAACTTCAAACCTGCGCCAGTCCCGTCCACCTGATCAGCACTTACGCTCCAACCCTGAACACCAGACCAGAAGCAAAGGACAAGGTCTATGACAAGCTCAGTGCTGCCATACTGCAAATACCTGCTCATGAACGATTGTACCTTTTGGGTGACTTCAAGGCAAGTGTTGGAGCCGATCGTGACTCATGGCCCTCTTGCCTAGGTCACTTTGGTGTGGGAAAAATGAATGACAACGGACAGCATCTCCTCTAACTTTGCACGTACCACAATCTGTGCATCACAAACACATTTTTCCAAACCAAGCCACAGCACAGAGTGTCATGGAGACACCCACGCTCAAAACACTGGCACCAATTAGACTTGGTCATCACCAGACACGACAACCTCAAAAACGTCCTCCTGACACACAGCTACCATAGTGCCAACTGCGATACAGATCATTCGCTATTCTGCTCCAAGATCAAGCTGAGACCCAAGAAGCTGCACCACTCTAAACCAACTGGAAGGCCCCGCATCAATGCCAGAAAGACGGCAAACTCAGAAAAAGCCAAAATGTTCAGAGAGACCCTTGAGGAGAATCTGCACAGCAGCCCTGGGGGTGCTGACGCGACATCCACATGGCAGCATCTGAGGGACCCAATCTACAATATGGCCTTGTCAGTGTTTGGAAGAAGAGCTGGAAACACAAACAACTGGATTGAAGCTAACTGATGAGATGATTTCAGTCATCAAAAAGAAGCGCACTGCACTTCTGGAGTATAAACGCTCACCGAGTCAGAGTACCCAGCAAGCACTCAGAGTAGACAGAAAAATAGTACAGCAGACAGCGAGGCGCTGTGCCAACAACTACTGGCTTAAGCTATGCAGCAGTATCCAGACCTGTGCTGACTCTGGTAATCTCAGGGGAATGTACGAGGGCATCAAGAAGGCATTAGGACCCACCCAGAACAAGATGGCACCTCTGAAATCCAAATCTGGTGAAGTCATCGCTGACAAAGCCAAACAGGTGGAGCGCTGGGTCGAGCACTACTCTGAGCTGTACTCACGCGAGAACGTTGTGGTTGATAGTCCTCAACGCTGTCGAGCTCCTGTCAGTCATGGATGAGCTGGACCAGGAACCAACTGTGGTCGAACTGAAGAAAGCTATTGACAGCACAGCAGTAGGAAAGGCCCCAGGCCAGGATGGTTTACCACCAGAGGTAATCAAGTGTGCCTTGGACACACTCCTGGAACCCCTACATGAGCTGCTGTGCTTGTGCTGGAGAGAGGATGAGGTTCCACAGGATATGCGGGATGCCAACATTGTAACCTTGTATAAGAACAAAGGAGACAGAAGTGACTGCAACAATTACCATGGAATCTCCCTCCTAAGTATCACTGGTAAACTGTTTGCTCGCATCATCCTCAGCAGACTCCAGAAGATTGGTGAGAGGGTGTATCCTGAATCACAATGCGGATTCCACGCAGAGAGATCTACTGTTGACATGGTCTTCTCTCTGAGGCAGCTGCAGGAGAAATGCAGGGAGCAGAGGAAGCCACTCTATGTTGCCTTCATCGACCTGACCAAGGCTTTCGACTCAGTCAGTAGGGATGGACTGTTCAAATTGCTCCATGAGATAGGCTGTCCACCACGGCTACTCAAGATGATCCAGTCTTTCCACAAAGACATGAGAGGAACCATCCAATATGACGGCACATTGTCGGATGCCTTCAGCATGAGGAGTGGCGTCAAACAAGGATGCGTCCTTGCTCCAACATTGTTTGGGATCTTCTTCGCACTCCTCCTGAAGCTAAGTCTGAACAGACTTGTGGCTGCTTTTCCAATCCTCCTGTTTAGCTCAGTCTCCAGCGACAGGATGTCAGTGATGGTGGACCCGAGGTAAGTAAATTCGTGGATGACCTCTAGCGTGTAATTGTTAATGCTGATTGATGGAGGTTCAGCAACGTCCTGACCAAGTACGTTTGTCTTCTCTAGGCTGATGGTAAGCCCGAAGTCCTTGCATGCTTTGGAGAACTGATCCAGCAGTTTTTGAAGCTGGCCTTCTATGTGTGTCACTACAGCATGTCTCTAACGAGCGCTTCCCACACCTTAGATTTAGCCTTCAGCCTTGCCAGATTAAACAGTTTCCTGTCAGATCTTGTATGCAAAAAGATGCCCTCTGTTGAGGATCCAAAGGCACATCAGATGTCGGGCTCGCCCCGGCGCCACAGATTGGAGACTCCCAAGCTGTACGTCGTCGGACCTCACACATGTAGGAGCACGCTGGTCCTTCACGCACTTTCGGTCACATGCACGATCTGGTCCATGCCAGTTCCTCCAAAAGCTGCCTGTGGTGCCCCTGAAAAACATTAAGCAGAACTCCAAAGCAGGGAGGAACGGGTGGGTAGTGGAGCACCCATGGAGACACATCTCAAAGAACCATCATTACTACACAAGTGAGTAACTTCTCTTTCTTCGAGTGGTCCCCGTGGGTGCTCCACATCAGGTGACTACACAGCAGTGACCCCAAAACATGCAGGTGGGTACCAGATTGTGTGTAGCTTGCCCCTGAGAGGACTGCTGTTGGTAGATATGCATCCTCTTACAGTAGCCAATGAATCACGTAGTGCTTGGTGAACATGTTATAGGATGACCACATTGTTGCTCTGCAAATGTCCTTCAAGGAGACTCCTCTGAAGAAGGCTGTCGAAGCCACCGTTGCTCTGGTGGAGTGAGCCTTAGGTGGAGCTGGTAAAGGGGTTTTACGTAATGAGTAGCACATCTTTATACAAAGATGTGATAATATTTGAAATTCTTTGCGATGATAGTCCTTTGATCTCTGTGCGAGTGACACAAGTAGTCTATCCATTTTATGGAAAGGTTTGGATCTGTCTATATAAACAGCTAGTGCCCTACTCATATCAAGTGCATGAAGCCATATTTCCCTATTCGAGACATGCGGCTTAAGATAGAAGGATGGTAGAATTATCGGTTTGTTGATATGAAACTCTGAGGAGACCTTGGGAAGGAATGCAGGATGTAAACGTAGTATTACCGCACCTTTGGAGAAGGTTGTATAGGTTGGGGTTGCCATTACTGCAGCCAGCTCACTCACCCTATGAGCAGATGTGATAGCCAGAAGGAATGTCATTTTTAAGGTAAGCGAAGTGAAATGGTGGTTAGTGGTTCGAAGGGTGGCCTAGACAACATGTCCAGCACCAGACCCAGGCTCCATGAGGGTGATATTGGCTTTCGAGGAGGATATCAATTTGTAAGGCCTTTCAGGAAATGTGTCGTAATGGGATAAGCGAATACAGTTGACGCTTCCACTGTATGCCTGAAGACCAATATAGCTGCCAGGTGGACCTTCTGTGATGGTAGAGAGAGTCGCCCTTGTTTTAGATCTAATAGATAATCTAAAATTGTGGGTATGGGAACCTCTAGGGGGCTCAGTTGCTTGGATAAGCACCAGGAAGTAAAGTGCTTCCACTTGTACACATAAGTCTTTCGGATGGAGGCCCGTCTGCTGCATTATGGGACCTTTTTAACCCTTTCTGAGCATAAAGTCCCTGAGGCACTGAGCCAAGGATTAGCCACACCTTCAGGCGTAATGTTCATGGTTGAGGGTGGCTCAGGGCTCCTCGGTTCTGTGTGAGGAGATCCGGGACAATCTACGGGGGAGTGACTGGCAACACGACATACACTGAAGCAGGGGAAACCAGTTTTGACAGTCCCATGCGGTGGCTATGAGTATCAAGCGTGCCTTTTCTATCCTCGCTTTTCCACGACCTTGTGGATAAGTACCAGAGGAGAAAATGTGTAA
This sequence comes from Carettochelys insculpta, assembly GCF_033958435.1. Classification (NCBI taxonomy): domain Eukaryota; kingdom Metazoa; phylum Chordata; order Testudines; family Carettochelyidae; genus Carettochelys; species Carettochelys insculpta. The sequence goes on from NC_134157.1 coordinate 340,156, forward strand.
AGCAAGGGGCCCTTCCACGATACAAGGAAGCATTCCCCAGGGAGCCTGGACCGATGCCTGCTCTGGAGCAAAATTGAGGGCATTTCTTGTTGTTCTAGGTCGCAAACCGGTCTATTTGAGGGAACCCCCATGTGTTGAAGATATGGCGAAGTAGATCAGGATGGATCTCCCATTCACGTTCAAGTGCAAAGTGTCTGCTCAGCAGGTCAGCCCTTACATTGCTGATGCCTGGTCAGTATGAGGCTCTCAGGATTATGTCATTTGCAATGCACCAGTTCCACAGGTGAATAGCCTCTGCACATAATGCGTGAGACCTGGCTCCGCCCTGTCGATTGATGTAGTACATAGTGGTAATGTTGTTGGTATTGACACCAACTACTTTGTGTCGTAGGTACTGTAGGAAGTTCTTGCATGCATTGAACACTGCCCTTAGTTCCAGCACATTTATGTGCATAGCCATCTCCCGCTGCGACCATTGCCATTGCACTGATCTGTTTCCCATGTGTGCTCCCCAGCCTATGTTGGAAGCGTCTGTCGTGAGAAAAAATGTAGCCTGAGACTGGTGAAAGGGGACCCCAGACAGTAGGTTCTTGGGGGTCTGTCCACCATCTCAATGATTTTTGCACCTCTGCTGTTGGCGATGCCTTTTTGTGAGTGGGATGTTTTGTTAGTATATATACGGTCGCCAGCCAATGCTGGAGGCAGTGAAAGTGCAGTCTGACATTTTGTACCACAGATGTGGTGGCAGCCACGTGCCCCAGAAGTTGGAGGCAAGTTAGTACCTGTACTGTGGGGCTGTACGCCAGCACCTGTACCAATGACTGGATGGTGTGAAAATGCAGAATAGGTAGATACACTGTCACTGTGATAGAGTCGAGGCGTGCTCCTATGAACTCTATGTCCTGCATGGGCTCTGTCGTCAATTTTGGAAATTGATAATGGGGCCCAAGGAGTGGAACATCTTTGTAGTAATGTCTATCTTTTAAGAGGCAATCTTCCAGGTATGGGAAGCTGAAGACATCTTGACGATGCAGATAAGCCGATACTACTGAGAGTGCCTTTGTAAAGACTCTGGGAGCTGAAGAGAGGCCAAAGGGTGTAGTAATGAGAGGCTTGGTGTAAGGCTAAGGCCAAGGACAACAGCCAGTGCTTTGTTAACATACAGCAAAGCTAAAGGCCTCAAGCCTGAACAACAGTAGGTTAAAGCAAAAACTGTGCTAAGTAGATTCTGCCCACAGAAATGCAGCAAGAGACAGAGCTGATAAGTCACAGGGCCTAAAAACACATAAAACCACCTAAAAGCACCAAGAGCCAGGCACTTAGTGATACACATAAACACCTCCTGCTTAGTACCATGAACTCCCCATACCCTCCCTACACATAACAGCTTAGCACCAGGTACATTCCGACCCAAGTTCAGGAACAGATCGTAACGACAGCATGATGAATAGTGTTGTTTTGATGGTACCAACATTATTTCTCAAGTTAATGGGTAGATCTAGTTACATTAAGGGGTGTCAATGTATTACAATGAGGGGGTTGTACCTGGATACGTAACTTGTTTATACCTGTGTATAAATGTGTGCGTAACAGGGGCTGTGTCGCGTGACCTAGGGGATGACGGAGCCCCCTTGCCATCAACTGAGTCACATTCATTGTCACGGCGTATGCATGTACCAGCGTAAACTGTTGAGTCATATTGGAGACTCACGAGGGCGTTGGAGACCATACGTCAACGACAACAAACATGGCTCCAGGGCCTTTGTACCTCGCTTGACTTGTGGTTCTTGGGGGCTCTCTGAGGTCTGCAGTGTCAGCTAACTGCAGGGTCTGCACTGTTGTCTGAAGAGAGCACACGCATGTAGCCAAAGTGATTAACATCAAAGGGAGCTGATTGGACATCTGAGCACCATTCCGGTAGAGACATCCGACCACATGGGCACAGTTAGAGAAATCAATCCAGGGTACCTTTGCTTAAAATCCAGGCCAATTACAGCCCCAGACTGAGACTTCCTTCTTACTGAGGCGAATCCAACTAGCCTCCCCAGAACTTCTGCCAGCCTCACTGGCCAGCCAGAAGCCACACAAGCAAGCCCGCAGACTTCTCAACTGCTCTACCAGCTCAGACCAACAACCCCCAACTTCAGGTGAGAGGCTCTTAAGCCTAGTTCACCACACACCATGGAGATTCTTCCAGATCACAAAGAGTCCAGCCCCAGACTCTGGTCAATATATACTTGGATCTTACCTGAACATCCGCGCAAAACAAGATCCTTAGATCTAATGTCTGAAAGTTTATTAATACCAAAGAAAAAACAGAGTTAGAAAAATTGTTAAAGCAATACTTTTCATGTACCAGTCATAATTACTGAAGCAGGCTAGCGATGTTATGTGCTGACTCTTGCAAGTATCTGAAAGCTCATTGCAGGTTACACAGAGTCAGTCATTGGACTATTGTAAATCCTGGCCTGCTGGGGTCCACATGCTGGGACATGGACCCTTGGAAACCACAAGACAAAAGATCCAAGATGGACACTGCTAAATCCACATCATCTCTCTGAGGGATGGACCTCATCTGGGGAGGACGAGGATGACACCTCTGCCCCTTCCATGCCCACCGGCTTCCAGTGCTGAGGGCAGCCTTGGGGAGCACAGGCTCCCGCCTCGCACCAGCATCGATCTCCGCACTTCATGATCCATTTCATGGTGTGCTCTGGCAGACGCATTGGGAGGGCTCTTGGTGCTTGACCGTTTTGGGGGACTGGTCCTGTTCATGCCTCTTCTTCTTGCGAAGCACCAGTGACTGGCTTCTGTGCTGCCTTGATGCACTAGTCGCCGACCTCTGGTCCCAATGCCAGGAGCTTTCTAATGGCACTGATGGTGCTGAAGTTCTCTGCACCGATGATGCAGCTCTCTGAGCTCCCACAGGGGAAATGTCCGGGCACAAGGCTGCTTCCATTAGTAGGACTTTTAAATGCTGCACTCTGTCCTTTAGGTTTGAAAGCCTTACAGATCGTGCAATGTTCACAAAGGTGTGCCTCGCCAAGGCAACTCAAACAAGTCTTGTGCGGATTAATCTTGAGCATTCACTTGCCACATTTTGAACAGGTTTTGAAACCTGGGGAGCCAGGCATGCCCTGGCACCGAAATGCCAAGAGGGGTTAAAGTGCTGCCTTGGCTCACTGTTACCTAATTAAAAACTATTTACAAGCAAAAAGTAACTATCTAAACTATTTACACTTATTGTTAACTAATTTACAAGTGATGGCTACCAACTAACTATGAAAGAAGAGAGAGGTCCAGCAACGGACAGCACGGGGAGAAGGAACTGAGCGGGGAGGGGGTTGGGTGGTACATATATAGGTCATCATATCAGCACCACTGCAGGGGGTGACGCACCAACCCTACGGCTACTAGCCAGGGCAAAAATCTTCCAACAACTGGACATGTGCCAGCACACACCCAACTTGGAATGCACATAAGCAATCACTCAAAGAATTCTCCTTCATAAAATGTACTAAAAATGAATGGAAAAATGTTAATTCATTTTTAAAAGAAATCCAAAATAAAAAATAACCATATAAATAACACTACTTTTGACAAATACAATCATTTAATTTAAGAATATACCTTTTCCTTTTAGTTTCCAACAACCCATGAATTGCGTTAAGGACCTGAGCAATTCTGGATAACTCTGCTAGTCAATTTACAATTACGACGTGCATAACTTCAGATGTGGCAAGGATTAGACAGAGCATCACAAGAGAATAGCATCATGCCCTGCTTATGCCCCAGGAGAAGGGAACTGGGCAGTATTTCTTTCTGTATGTCTCATTTCTCAATCCTATGGTAACTGTAATGGCAAAACTTGCTTTTGGAACAAATAAGTGACTGACTGAATCAACCTGAACATGTTGGACCCCAAGTGTGTGCCATTCTTACCTCGCAATTAAATAGAAGCATAACTTAAATGTGAACAAACTGACCAGAGCCTTTTGCTTTCCATGGTCTCATATACTTAACTCACTTCCCCTCCTAGATCCCTTCTAGATACCTTTGAACTTGCTCAGTGTTTCCGACAGCTCAGTTGTTCTCTGGGAGAAACCACTGACTTGTCCTTCCAGTTCAGGAGAAGTTTCCTCTGGCGGTTGGAACTTCCTCTTCTGACACCTGCACAGAAACAGCATCAGATGGTGATACTGCATTTGGTGACTCCATTCTTCAGTTTCTGCTAGTGAGTCACTGCCATGATGGGCTGGGAGTTAGAATTCCTCTGCTTCTCCCAGCCTGAGAGCAAGTGCAGCACAGCCCATGGCCACACAACATTTCCCTTGAAGGTTCCATTAATATTCCAGAAATATGGCCTGAAGAGGCCATCTCTGGGGACAAAAGGAGAATTGAGTCTCCATGCCCAATTCACTCCTTGGCCTCCAGGCTCTGAGGAACAGGAGGTTCCAAGTGAAGTGCCATAGAAATCTTCTCACTAGGAACTAGACTGAGACGCCATCTCCCTCTTCCCCAGCTCATTCCACACACTTCTCCAAACAGACCCCAAGTGGGACAGAATCATGAGCACTGCTGGCCTGTTTTGAATGGTACCCAGTGCTCAGCAGTGGCAGGCCCACAGTCCATCCACATAGTTCTGAGGCAGCCAGTCCCCGAGGCAGGTGACATCTCCAAGAAATACTTGAGGTCTGACTTTGCGACCGCAAGGAGAATTCCGGAGTCTCTGTGCAAGACTGAGACCCTCGGGCTGAAGATGATCAGGGGTGTTTGTAGGCTGGCAGTGACCTTTCCCTAAGATCTTACTGCGGAGCCCTGGGGAGACTTGGTGATATCATCTCCAAGCTCTTTCCCAGCACTGGGAAATGTGAGGGGGGGTGAAAGATCCAGGTACCTTCTCAAGGTGTTTCTTTGGTCCCACAGAGGAAAGAGAAGAGAAACTCAGACCCGTATGACACACACAGGGAATCCCAGGGAAGAGATTTTGCAAATAAGGGGAAGAGCGGCCCTGCCCAAGTCCCAGGGCCAGGGATTCCCTGAGCTAATGGGGCTTTACCATTTCTAATTTCTCTGTGGCCCTGTCTACACTTGGGCAAAATTTCGAAAGGGCCATGCTAATGGCCAAACTGGAGAATACTAATGAGGAGCTGAAATGAATACTCAGGGCCTCATTAATATTTTCCAATTTGGCCATTCGCATGGCCCTTTTGAAATTTTGCCCAAGCGTTGACGTAGCCTGCATGAGTAACTCAGCAAAGCACAAGAGTCACCCACATCTCAGCAATGTACACCCTTAGTCGCACCGAGACCTCTGACTGTTGGACCTGAGAGCTTTTCATTCAGCAGCATCCTGTCCCTAAGTGAGGAGCTGGGATGTGTCTCCCTCAGTCTCACCTGCAGACATTCACTCATTGGCTTCTCACACGTCCCCTCCATCTCACTGATCAGCTCACTGGGATGGAAAATCTGTGCAGAGAGTTTACTGACATTGCTCTGGATCCTCACAATCTCCTCGTCCAGCTTCTCCAGCTGGGCCAGCAGGAGTTGCTCCTGTTGCCCCAGGAACTGCCACAACTGCTGAAATTCAGCCTCAATTTTCTGCATCTCGGTTTGTGTTTCTGTATGCAAATAGGGACAGGGCTCGTCAGGGATGTGGATGGAGCCTGGGGCCCTTTCATGAACAGCTGAGTGTGCACGAGGGAGTACCTAAGATCTCTGACACAAGACTCTACCCCGTGGGCACCAAGCAGGGGATTCTCTCCCAGCTCTCTCTTTGGCCCCTGTTATCTCCTAAAGGGAGGTTTCCATTTCTGTCCTGGTCAGCGAATATTGTTCATGGGCTCTGGGAATTCAGAACCAGAACAGCAGGTGGCAGCACTCAGCACCACACTGTCAGAGATGCCAGGGGAGAACAAAGAAACAAATAAAAATGAGCAGACGTAGCAGACAGCACTCCATGGGGACATTCGTTCACTTGGAGAGAAGTCCTGGGTAGGCCAGCAGGGCTGGACATTAACTCCTCCCTTGCAATGGAAGCTCAGGACCCAAGAGTCCATGATCGTAGAGCAGCTCACTGTCCCACCTTCACCAAGGCCACATAGGAACCTTCCTCCACGCACACCTCCCACTGCCAGCCCCTGCCAGGTGCTAACAACAAACACCTACCAAATACTGACAGCTTTTCTCCTCTCCTCTCGCTTTCAGTCCCAGCAGTTTTTTGCATACTTGGCTCAATCTAATTCTTGACTCCCCCCCGCACCCTGCTTCTGCTCGTCTACTCCCTGATTTGCTCACCTTGATAATTTTTTTCTGATCTGTCAACCTCGATTTCTATTTTTGGTTCTCTGTGCCTGAAATATTGAGTCTGTTCTGGTATGGCTATGGTCTGACGAAGTGGGTCTGTTCCACGAAAGCTCACCTAATAAACTATTTTGTTAGTCTTTAAAGTGCTACTGGACTGCTTTTTTGTTTTGATAGTGTATAGACTAGCACGGCTTCATCTCTGCTACTAATAAATTATGAGTTTCTGATAGAAGTGCATTTTTTTTGGTAGCCCTCAAACCTATCAGCTTCTGTTTGGGCAGCCCTCAGTAGGCTTTGAGTTTTACATGCCTACTCTAAGCTGAGCCCTGGGGTGGCCACCCAGGAGAGATTCAGGTTTCAGCCAGCTGATTAGCTGAGCACCCAAAGACACCCACAGCTGGCAGCCTGTATTTCCACTGGTGGTGCACATCCACACATGCCTTGGTGCGCATAACAAAATGTATTCTGCCCATTGATGGAAGAATTAGAAGGAAGACAGATTAAGGCCCTGGAATGGGACAAGGCACAGTTGGCTTATAATAGGAAATTCTATGATATAAATCACAAGTGGCAATCAGAGTTCCCAATTTCCCCTTCTCCACCCCAAAGACAGCACTCCGTCATAAGTCTCCCCACAGCCTTAATGATTTAAACCTCACAGACTGTTAACCCCTTCTGCTATGTACCAAGTGCCCTCATGTCCCCAGTGGGGGCTGCCCTTCAGAAGGGTTTAGTATCTCACAGAAGAGTATCCCACATCAGGTCTCCTTAAAGACTTGATAGTTTGCCTCTGTTCTTACACTGAGAGATCATTTATTTCATTACAGCCTCCTGTGCCAGGAAGGCTTTATAGAGGTGAATGATGAGTGTGTCGGGACAGTTATCAGTGAAATTAGCCTGTGATTAAAATTAAATTTAAAACCCAATTCCCTACCTTGTACTCTTGGGCAGCCTCCTCTGTGGGCAGCACCATGCGAGCACAGAACTCTCAGCAGATCACACAGATGGAGGTCTGATCTTCTTCACAGAACAGTTTCAGAGACCCCTGGTGCTCCCCCTACACCCTGTCCCCTCCTGTTCCCTTTGGTGCAGGCAAACTCAGCTGCTTGACTAGTTCTGCAACACTGGCCAGCTGTCTGTCCAGCCAGAGGTGTGCTTGTGGCACAGTCTCTCTGCAAAGGGCAGGAAGCAGCTGGATTGGGTCCCTCCCAGCTCTGGCTGATGCAGGTTCAGCAGAAATTGTGCCCACGCTCCGTAATCACAAAGTCCCTAAAATACTCCAGACAGATGGGACACATAGCTTCTTCCTGGAGATTTTTCACAGGGCTTCCTGCAGCCATAGCTCCCCCAGACTGGAGAAAAGGGTAAGTTTCAATTTCCTCAGTTAAGGCTATGCCCCACCAGCAGCAAATACCAGGTGTTTCCCTTCCTGGAACTGTCTCAGCCTGTTGGCTGAATTGGAAAGCACCAGCTGGTGTCATTATAGCCCTGGAGGCTTTGGGGAAAAGCAGACCACACTCAGGCCCTGGGTCTGCAATCAGCCACTTATGCTGGAGTGTCAGGTCACCGAGGCTATACATGGACACCAGAATCCATCACTCCCAAAAAACTCCCAGAACTCTGCATGTCCATGTTGTGATATTTAGCCTTAGATAAAAATCATTGTGTTTAATATATAGTGGTTACAGACAAAATTAATATTTGAAGTATTTTATATTTATCTACTTAAATGCTCACAGTTGCAAAGTTTTTATCATTTTTAATGGTCAGTGTTGTGAGAAGATCTGGAAGGAGGAGCCAAAACAATATTTTGGTCAGACAATAATAATGGAATGACTTGCAGACACTGAGATTCAAAAAACTCTATACTTGGTAACCATTAAAACCAAAATTGTCAACAGCACACATGCAAACATAAGAATTCCACATCCTTAAATCAAATGCTCAAGTGGCCTTGTTCTTTCAGGGCCTATTTGTACCTTTCAGTTATTGCAAATGGAAAAACAAACAAACAAACAAACATAAAAACTATTTCTGGAGTGAAATAGAGGTTTACTGGAATCTACTGATTTAAACATCAAATACCTCCAGGTCTAATGATATGAAATTTGCAGGACTAACCTCTCTTTTGGAGATAACAGGGGACAATCAGTGTTTCAAAGGCCTGCTGCTGGTATACAGTAAGGCTACTCTGTGTCGGTGGCAAGGAGTCAGTGTCAAAAGTATCACCAACATAATGATTTGATGAGTAGCATAAACATAATAATGGCCACAGTGGGTCAGACCCATGGGCTGTGTAGTCCAGTGTCCTGTCTTCCAACAGTGACCAATGCCAGGTGCTTCAGAGGGAATGAACAACAATCATCAACATTTCTTGCCTCCCATTCCTGGCTCCAGGCAAACAGAAGCTAGGGAGACCACAGTGCAGGGTTTTGCACGGTGTTTGATGTCTTTGTTAAAGCACCAGCCCCTGGATGCATGTGATGAGGTGGACTTTTGGCTTACATTTGCTACACAAAGGAAACATCTGGTTCTCTTCAGTGCGGAGAAAAACTGAAAGGATGACCTGAGTGCAGCTAAAGGGCTCACAAGGCAGAAGGTCAATCAACAGACCAAGACGGGCATGAGTATTTTAATTTTATGTTACACAAAAGACAACCACATCATTTGGGTGCCCTGGCTTGTTATTTTCAGAAGGCTGAGGTTGGCAACACAATGCCACTGTGAATTCAGACCTCAAATCTCCAATGACTACCCCCAGAAAGGACCAAAACAATATGTCATCTATCTCAAACAGCACAGCTCACAGTGAAACAGACTACGGTGGGCGGTGAGGAAGTGGAGGGTGTGGGGATTTTATTTCCCAGGTTGGTTGCAGGTGTTCCCTAATGCTCTGTAGTTCTTCCCTGCAGTTTCCCTAAGTGTCACTGGGCCACACCAGCAGTAGTGGCAATGTGAGCAACCAGCGACACCTTTGGTCCCCAAGAAAGAGGACACAGGAAGGGGAAGGGGCTTGGCCAGATTAAATGGGAACTAGGAAGGGGAAGGGGCTTGGCCAGATTGAATGGGAACTGGGAATGGAAAGGCAGTCAGTCTGGGCTGTGCGAGAGACAAAGTGGGGGGGGGCAAGGCCCCAGCTCAGGGTCCCCCCAGGATGCCTTGTACTGATGGCTTTTGGATGCAGCCCAGTCTGTTCTATGCTATGTCCCTATCACCCCAAAACCTTCTGTCCCACCAGCTACTTGAGAGTCATATCCAACTGCAGATGAGGAGCAGGACCTGGGGACCCCAAATTCAGGGAAGGGACGACCCTCCCCCACAGACAGGCACCCCCAGCCCCCACCCTATCCCGAGCCACCCTCCCCTCTCCCACAGACAGGCACCCCCAGCCCCCACTCTATCCCGAGCCACCTTCCTCTCCCCCACAGACACGCACCCCCAGCCCCCACCCTATCCCGAGCCACCTTCCTCTCCCCCACAGACAGGCACCCCCAGCCCCCACTCTATCCCAAGCCACCTTCCTCTCCCCCACAGACACGCACCCCCAGCCCCCACCCTATCCCGAGCCACCTTCCTCTCCCCCACAGACAGGCACCCCAGCCCCCACCCTATCCCGAGCCACCCTCCCCTCTCCCACAGACAGGCACCCCCAGCCCCCACCCTATCCCGAGCCACCCTCCCCTCTCCCACAGACAGGCACCCCCAGCCCCCACCCTATCCCGAGCCACCCTCCCCTCCCCCACAGACAGGCACCCCCAGCCCCCACCCTATCCCGAGCCACCCTCCCCTCCCCCACAGACAGGCACCCCCAGCCCCCACCCTATCCCGAGCCACCCTCCCCTCCCCCACAGACAGGCACCCCCAGCCCCCACTCTATCCCGAGCCACCCTCCCCTCCCCCACAGACAGGCACCCCCAGCCCCCACCCTATCCCGAGCCACCCTCCCCCCCCCCACAGACAGGCACCCCACTCTAACCGCACACGCCCTCCCACTACCCCCGCCAGCCCCGCTCTGGCCCGACGCTCTCTCCCCGCACAGCCCGGGCTGTACCACGGCACAGGGCGGGGCCCCGGCGTACGCGGAGCGGCAGTTTACGGCCCCGAGGCGGAACGTTCCGGCAAGCGCGTGACGCTGCGGGGAAGCGGGGGGGGGGGGGGGGGCGCTGCGCGCGCCGGCAGCCACCGCCCCATCGAACCTGTTGGGCGTGTGCAGCCAACCAGCTCGTGCCGCTGGCACAAGCCCCGCCTCTCGGCTCGGCGCCCAGCCCCTCCCTCGCGAGCTCTGTCGACACATGGTCGGCTGCTGCGGCGCCCGGGGTCCGCCCAGGGCTGGTCCGTTCCGCCTCCGGGGAGGGATTCACGGGCTGCAGCTGCGGGGGCAACCACAGCAGGGCCCGACCCGCTGCGCCCAGGAGCCCTTGGGCGGGCAGCGCCCTCGCCTGGCCAGGGACCGGCAGCAGAGACCCACCGCCGGATCGATCTAGCCCCTCCCCCTGTCCTGCAGCAGCGGGCCGCTCGGCCAATCGCTATTCTAGTCATACTCCGCCTGCCCGTCGCTGCGATTGGCCCGTTGTACTGCGTGTCACCAACGGGAGCGCAGTCTGGCCGCACCTGGCGCAGCCGGGTGAGGGCGGAGCTCCGGCAGGCTCAGTGCGCATGCTCAGTGCTCGCGCCCGGCCGGAGCTGACTGTGAGGGGAAAGGGCTGCGGGGGCGGCTTGGGGAGGCCGCTGCTCGCCAGGCCCCGCCCCCATCTGACAGCCCCGCAGGCAGCGGGTGTGCGCGAGGGCGGGCTGAGCGCGGGGGGGCGGGGCCAGGACGGTGGCCGAGTGAGGCGGGGGGGTGGTGCCTGGGCGGACGGGAAGTGACGCAGCTGGCGGGGGTACTTCTGGCTTCGGCCCGGGGGGCGTCTCTGGGCTGGGCTCCAGGCCCGGGCGGGAGTTTCGGCCCCGGTCCCAGGTGAGGTGGCTGCAGGCTGGGCTACGGGCTACGGGCTGCGGGCTGCGGGCGGGGGAGCGCAGGCCCCGGCCCCGGCCCCGGCCCCGGGACCGGGACCGGACGGCTCCAGCTCCGCCCAGGTGCGGTGGTTCCAGAACTGTTCCTGGTCGCGCAGGTTCTGCCTGTGGCCCCGGGGGCTGCTTCTAGCGTTGGCTCTGGGCCGTGCGGCTCCATGTGTCGCCCTGAGTGCCCGGGCTCGATCTCTGGCCCCGGGCTCGGCAGCTTTAGCTCCATGCGCGGGGGCTTTGCGTTTGGCCCCAGATCAGCCAGCACCATCTTTACCGCCAGATGGGCAGTTCGCCTGTGTCCCTCTGTCCTGGGCAGAATGGCTGTGGTCTTAGCCCCAGACGCGGCAGCTCTGGCTTTGCCCTTGGGCTTGAGGGCCCTGGTAGCTTTATCTTTGGCCCCAGGTGTGGCAGTTGCTGCTTTAGTCCTGGGTGAGGCGTCTCTGGTTTTTGGCCCTGGGTGAGTTGATTCTGGCTGTAGCGCCTGGTGAGTATCTTTTAAGTTGTGTTAGTTCTGGGCACTGGGATGCTGGATTTGGCCTCAGACAGCAGAGGGATGGGTGTGATCCCGACTTTGTCCCCAGTCTGCTTAGCTGTGAATTTGGCCCCGCCAGGCAGGCCGTGGCATTGACACTGGGTGTGGTGGCTCCTGCTTTGACCCTAGGTGCAGAGGCTCCAGCTTTTGCCCTGAGATTGGTGGCTCTGGCTGTGGCCTAATGTGTTGAAGTTTCAGCTTTAGCCTTGGAGACAGAGGCTTCAGCTTTGGTGCTGGGCATTGTGGCTCCATCTCTGTGGCCAGGAGCGCAAAGGAGCACTGGCTTTGGCCTATGACACAGCAGCTCCAGCCTTGGCTCTGAGCATGGTATGTCCGAGTTTATGCCCGAGAGCATCACCTCCTGCCTTGACCCAGGCTGAGGCAACCTTTTTTTTTTTGACCTCAGGTTCAGAACTTCTGGCTTTGTGCCTGGGTTCAGTGACTCTGGCTTTGTCCTCAGGAGTGGAGGCTCTGGCTCCATCAGGGAGCTTCTAGCTTGAGCTCCATGTAGGAATGATCTGGCTGTGGGCCTGGATGTAAGCAGCTCTGGCTGTGGCTTCAGCTGTGGGTACCTGTGTTTGTGCAGCGGCTCTGGCTTTAGCCCTGGGTTGGAGGCTTCATGTGGATAAGTGTAAGTTTAATGCACAGTAGGGAGAAAATAACCCCAACTATACTTACAATATGATGGGGGCTAATTTAGCTATAACTAATCATGGGAGAGGTCTTGAACTTATCATGGATAGTTCCTTGGAAACATCCATGTGCTGTGCAGAAGCTGTCAAAAAGGTAAATAGGATGTTAGGTATTATTAATAGAGGAATAGAAAATAGACAAAGAGTATCTTACTGCCCCTATGTAAATGTATGGTGTGCCCAAATCTTGAATACTGTGTACAGATGTCTCCTCACCTAAAGAAATATCCTGGCTCTGGAAAAGGTTCAGAAAAGGGCAACTTAAATGACTAGGGGTTTGGAACAGGTCCCATATGAGGAGAGGCTAAAAAGATTGGGACTCTTCAGTTTAGAAAAGAGGAGGCTGAGGGGGGATGTGATAGAGGTGTATAAAATTATGACAGGTGAGGAGAGGGTGAGTAAGGAGAAGTTATTTACTTGTGCCCAGAATACAAGCACTAGAGGACACCAAATGAAATTAACAGGTAGCAGGTTTAAAACCTAATAAAAGTTCTTCACTCAGCACATAGTTAACCTGTGGAACTCTCTGCCAGAGGAGACTGTGAAGGCTAGGACTATAACATAATTTAAGAGAGAGCTAGGTAAATTCATGCAGGTTAGGTCCATAAAAGGCTGTTAGCCAAGGGTAGAAAGGTGTCCCTGGCCTCTGATTGTCAGAGGCTGGAGATGGATGGCAGGAGACAAACTGCTTGATCATTGTCTTCGGTCCACCCCCTCTGGGGCACCTGACATTGGCCACTGTTGGCAGACAGGCTACTGGGCCGGATGAGCTTTTGATCTGACCCAGTATGGCTGTTTATATGTTCTGGCTTTGGCCCTGTCAGCAGAGTCTTTGTAGAATCACCATAGAATACTAGGACTGGAAGGGCTCCAGTTTCAGTGACTGTGGCTTTGGCCCCAATAAGGGCCCCTCTCTTTGGTTGTGGTGGGTTAGCTCCATCCTTGGCCTGGTGGTGCTGGTTTTGGTCCTGGGTGCAGCAGTTGTAGCTTTGGCCCCAGGCTCAGTGGCTCTGGCTTTGGCCCTGGGTGCCTTGGCTGTATCTTTGTCCCTAGCCAACAAAGTTCTGGTTTTGACCCCAGGCGGGTGCTTCTGGCTTCGGCTATGGGCAGGGCACTTCTGGCCTTGGCTCTGAGCATGGCAACTCTGGCTTTGGTCCCAGGTGTGTTGACACAGGGTTCTGCCTGCCCTGTGTGGGGACGTTCTGGCTATAGCCCCACATGATTCAGCTTTGGCTGTTGCAGATCAGAGTTTGGCCCTGGGCGCAGTGACTCTGGCCTTGTGTCTCCAGCTTTATAATCATGTCCACAGCTGTGCTTCTGTTCCCAGACACTCTGGGTGTCTACCAGACGGGGAGGTTCCTGCTGTGACCTTTGGCAGGCAGCTCCGGCTGTTGCCCAGTCCAGATGGTTCTGTCTTTGCTCCTGAGTGTGAAGGCTTCAGCTTTGGCCTCGAGTGGTGTTTCGGGCTTTGGCCCTGAGTGTGTCACTTCTGGCTTCAGCCCTAGGTACAATGGCTCTTCCTTTGGCCACAGGTGGGGCAGCTCCAGCTGTGCCCCAAGAAGTGCAGCCCTGGCAGTTGCCCTGGACCGGGGCTCTGGCTTTGGCCCTGACCCAGCGGTTCCAGCTTTGGCCCTAGTTGTGGCGGCTCCAGTTTGATGAGGGCATGGTGCTTCTGGCTTCGCCTTGAGCAGGGCAGCCACAATCTTGGCCTTGGGTGCATTGGCTCTGGGTTTGGCACAAGTCACCAAGGCTGCAGCTTTGGCCCCAGGCAGGACACTGCTCTCTTTGGCCCTGGGTGCCTGGGTGTGGGCAGCTCTTGCTTTGACCTCAGGCAGGCAGCCCAGGCTGTTGCCCAGGGTGGGGGTGACTCCTGCTTTGGCTCCAGGAGCAGCAGATGCATCTTTGCCCTCGGGCAGGTGACTCCAGCTTTGGCCTCCATCAAGGAGTTCTGGCTGTAGCCCCTTGTGGGGCAGCTCTGATTTTGGCCCTTGGCCTTAGAGAATAAATTTGAGAACCAGCCAGGGCCCTGTGCTTCACAGGCATGGTGGGGGCAAGGAGGGGCTGGGGCTGGTGCTGGCAGCAGGGGGCAGGGCCCTGCCTTTCTTTCTTGGTTTGCCTGCAGCCCTATCCCTGTAGTTCCTCTTGCAGTGCCCATAGGAGAGAGACTATCTCTCCAGCTGCACCAGTGGAGTTGAAGCAACACAACTGTCTCCTGTGCACAAGTCCCTGCGCACCCCACTCCTGCGCTGGTAGACTGAGGTGAAACCAAAGCACCAGGCTGGTGGGGAAGGGACAGAGTTTGCCTCCCCTCAGAGCAAAGGAGACACTGATACTTGGCCCAAGGGCACCACTGAGCTGGGCCCACAATGCCAATTCCAGCTACACAGCTTTGCACTCCATGAAGGTGAGTGACTGTCAGTGCAGAGGGGCCGTGGGGTGGCTGGTCCCTGAAGGGGAGTCTTGGTCCAGACTGCCTGTGAGATTTCATGGAACAGCCAAGAGCCCATGTAAGGCAGTTGTTTGCCAAGCCCCTGGCCCTGCTCAAAGGCTGTCAGGGCTCAGATGCCAGTAGGAGCCCTTGGGGATAGGAGCTCTGCAGCTGCGGAAGGAGCACCTGAGTCCGAGGCACTCGGGTGAGCCTAAGCTCCTGCTCAGCCGATCAGTGCTGAGCCTCTGAGAGGCAGGAAGCTGTGAGTTCCCCCAGATGACCCAGGAATGGCTCTGGTCACAGTGAGGGTCCTACTCTCTGTGTGAGGCATCCTGCCAGGAGAGCTGGAGCAGCCCCCTCCCCACCAGTGAAGAGAGTAAAGCAGGGAAAAGGGAAACGGAAATTGAGAAACTCTTACGTCCACAGTGACCTAGGGCTTTAAGGGGAAGTTTCTCCCACTTCGACCCAGTGTTTCCATGTCAAAGTGGCCAGAACCAGGTGGCTCAGGCTGCGGGTACCAAGCTTCTCGTTTGGCTTCTCCCTTCTCCATGGGAATATTAGTCATGGGACAGGAGACACCTCTACAGCTGGTCTGCTCATGTGTACATTCCTCACCCTGAATTCTCTCCAGCCTCCAGGGCAGAGCTGAGGAAGGAGAGACTCCCTTTGGCAGTGCCTGGAGGTCTCTGAGATGGCCCCTGCCCTGCAGCCTGTACCACCTGGCTGTTGTCATGGATGCTGTGTGAGGTCACCGCCTCCCCATCTCCTTTAACCAATCAGGAGAGCTGCTGCAAAAGGCCCTTGTGACGTCACTGCGACACCCACTCTGCCATGCTGAGTACATGTCATGCCCTTGGCAGCTCCTTTGCATGGCTGGCTGAGCTGCTCCCCCTGTATCACCCCCATTCACTCAGTTCTGGGCTCAAGCTGGCTGCACATGGGAACACCAGGGGCTGCTCAGAGCCACGTGCAGTTTGCAGAGATGTGTAGTTTTTGAGGCCAGAAGAGGTGCTTATATCTAATCTGCTCTCCCTGCAGATCACAGGCCTCCTGTCTGGTGCCTTAGGGAGTTTTGAACCAAAGCAGATTCCAGAAAAGCAGCTGGCCTGCCCTGGAAGACAGCAAGGGATGGAGAAAGCACCATGTCCTTTGGCAGTTTAGAGGGAATTGGTGTTGTGAGGGAAAGGAAATTGTCCCTGTAATATTGGAAGTTTTCTGGGCACCGCTGAGAGGGCCCACTCAAGGCAGATGGCTTAAAGACAGGGCTTCTTACAGCCTAAGGCTGGGGGTCCTCCGCTATAAGGCACCAAACCGGTCACATGGAGCACTTCTGTAGCCACACTGGTGAGACTGAAGTCTTGCAAGCAGTTTCCTTGCACACTCCAGCTACCCTTGTGCCACCGCCTGTATCCCTCCTCACACAGCTGGGACACTATGAAAACCAATCACACCAAAACCAGACAGGTTCTTCCAATCCCAAAGAACCAGCCACACTCCCAGTTCAGTGCTCTGAAAAGCAGGTGCCGAGCCTGAGCTGCTGGTGCAGGAGGATGGTGCTTGGGGTGGCCTGGCAGCTGCATATGAATGGTGGCTGTCACAAAATGGGCGCTGCTGCACAGTAAACAGGCTGGCAGCAGGTCCCAGGTAAGAGCTCAGAGAATGATTAATATCCACAGCAAAAATGACTTGGTTGTGTGTAACTTTGGTAACAGTTTAAAAACTACAGTCCAACTGAATCATTAACACTTAGAACGCAAATCAAAAGTAACGTACAGTCAAACATATTTTGGAGCATAAGTCTTGGTGGGCAAAAACCTGCTTTGTCAGATACATGCGTGTCTTGCCCATGAAAGCTTATGCTCCAAAATAGTTAGGCTATAAGGTGCCATAGGACTTCCTGTTTTTGAAGATACAGACTTACATGGATACCTCTCTGATACAAAAGTAACATGTAGCTCACATGGTTAATGGCCTTATTTTTATCCCAGTTTAACAGCCTAATTCTTAACCCAATTAAGTACAGTCGTAGAACCCGTACCCACACACTCCCAGAAGTTCACACACCCTCTGGGGCTGGCCAGACCCCAGGTAATGTTGGTTGAGACCAGAGTCTTATGTGCATGGCACCCCATTATGTGTGTTTTCAACAGCCAGAGGCTGTGGGAAATACTCCGTGCTGGCTGTTTCCCTCCATCCCACAGCTCAGCGTTGTTACTGCAGCACTGTCTGTCACTGCTGCTACTTCATAAACTTTCGGGGGGTTTTCCCCTCTACGGAAGTTTATTCTTTGGGACCATGTGATGCCAAGGCTGACAGACTTCCTGTGTCAGTGTCAAAACTCCTTCAGTTTCCATTCATCCTCCAGTGAGCATTTCCTTTGTCAGTGGTGGTTGTGGCTCTCTGCCCAGCAGCCTAGTGCTCTGTCACTGCTTGGGTAGGTTTTGGTTCCCAAACACTCACTGCAAACCAAATATTTAATGTGAGAACAGACATTTTTGGGGAAAAAAAAACATTGACTGAAAACGTACTGTTCTCTATTGGTAAGGAATTCCCCATCCTGCAAACGCTAAAGTACAAATTGGTCTCCTCCATCACTCTTATTTCCTGTATATCTAAATGTTTGTATTTCTCACCATGTGATTATACTTCTAATTGTACATTTCACTGTCATAGCTGTCTATGCACACTACGCCTGTTGTGATACATTTCAGTGATGTTCTTCACCCAGACAATCTGAACTACCCTTTTGTGACTGGGTTGTATATGGAGCATAGTGCCAGCCTTGCCAGTGATTCAATAGGGCAATAGCTAATGCTTGTTCATTAGTCCCTGGTGAAACTGACACTTCCTTAGCACTGAGGATACAGACTCTAATGCTGACTCGGATGCAAAGTTAAACATTGTGATAAACTGTGCTACTGATCATGAAGCTAAACATGGCTGCCTGGCCGTCATGGGTATTTGTCTGAACATCTGCGACCTCCTGTGAAAGGAATTAACATAGACTTTATGAATCCTCATTTTTCTCCCTTCTGCTTCCTTATCAGAGGCTTGTCTACATGGGTGTGACACTAACAATGTGATGTTAAAACACAAGTTACAGGGCCTTAAGTCTCAGTTTTCAATATTCTGTCAGTTCAGGTTAAATACCATGTTGGTTTAAAACAATCGATGCCCTGAAGGGCTGAGAGCTGACTAGCTTCCATTGTCTGTCTGTTCATGGACAGGAACTGCTACATGTCCAAGGGCTTTTCAGTCTATGGGCCTAGGACTGTGACAAAAAATAAATGGAAGAGGATGGAGGGCTTTATCTACAGGAGCCTAAATTTAGACACCTGCATCCCTACTTGTGCATTGTTTGTCCAACTCAGTGGACTCTCAAAACTGACCCGTTTTTACAGGCTCAGTCATGTTGAAACTAAAGCTGTGTATTGAGAGAAATTAATATGGATTTGGGATCTGATGTGTGTGGTGTTTATGTAACAGCCTGACTCAAGCATTTACCCAAATATCAGTGTTCTGCATATCTGTCAACAGGGCAAGAGTCTGGGGAGATCAGGGGGTGTGGAAAGGATTAAAGCCCCTTCTGAAATGTCTCCAATTGCCCTTCTCTCCTGACAGGTGCAGAACATCCCTGTCTTGCTCCAGATTGGTCCTTGCCCTGAAGAGACAGAGAGAGGATATGGCTGTGGTGGAGCCAGTGACCTTCGAGGAGGTGGCTGTGTATTTCTCTGAGGAGGAATGGGCTCTGCTAGACCCAGGTCAGAGAGCCCTCTACAGGGATGTGATGCAGGAGAATTATCAGACCGTGCGCTGGCTGGGTGAGGATTTCTGTCCCTTGTCATGTCAGAGGCTGTGTGGGCTCTGTAGCCGCTGGGTTGGCTTTGGTTCAGGGTTCCTGGTTGCCCTAGCGTCGGAGCCAATAACCATTGGCTCCGTGTGAGAGACTGTCCCCTCTACAACCCCTCCGAGGGGAAGCAGGTTCAGGAACATGATGGTGCTGCTTTTTCCCACAACCCTGGTCTACCGTGTGCTTCCCCACTATCTTGGCCATGTTCCGCCTTGACTGGAGGTCTGAGTGGAGGCGCACAGGCAGGAATGGCAGGTACCAGAGATCTGAGCCTGGGTCTGGCTCCCAGGAGTGCCTGCAGGGTACCCCAGGTGGCAGTGTGTCAAACCCCTGGAAGGAGGGTGCAGTTCGGGAGTCCTTTCCTAGTGGTGGCTGATCTGTGACGTGCTGGTTCCTGCTGGTGAGAGGGGCTGGGCTCTGGGGCTGCGGGAGGGTTGGTGAGTGTTGTGTAGGGGAGAGGTCTGTAGTAGATAAATGCTAACAGAGTTGTTCTGTCGTTTCTGGCCCTGCAGTTGGTCTCGGGAGTCTTGTGTTCAATTCTCTGTTCTGAAACGGACTTCTTGTGTGACCTTGTCCCTGAGCCTGTGCCCTATGCCCAATCACAGGTTGGCTCATCGGGCAGTTTGGCCTACTGGTTAGGTGGCAGGAGTTTTGAGCAGGTGCAAGTGCAGGGGTATGTAGAGGTGCTTTGGTTGAAGGGTGGTGGTACGGTTCCCCCCATGGCCTCACCCTCCTGCCAGCCTATCACAGTGAGGGCAGCCATCGCACAATGATAAAAGTCCACCTTCGTGGGCCCAGTATCGGCTCCTAGACATGGACAAGTTTAAATGTGGCCTCTCCTTGTGGCCTGGGGGAGCAGCAAGGAGCCTAGTACAGCCTTGGCAACCCTCACCAGGTCTTTCTGAAGGGCCAAGGAGAACAAAGCCATCACCCCACTGTTGATGCCATGCAATAATTAAAATACACCCGGTTCTTCTTTGACCAGCAGCTGAAGCCAGCTGTAATGTGTGTCCTTCAGGACAAATCACAACATCGCACCCTGCCGGGAGGTAGGGGAGAGTCTGACCCCTACAGAGACTTCCCCCTACACCCATGGGTGTTTAGTTAGGCATAGATGCTATCCTCAGTGGGGCAGGGTGAAGATCCCCACAGACATGGGTCCCTTGCAGCAGCAGCACCACACAGCAACCCCTGCTCCACCCACCCAAGTGTTATGGGAGGTCTAGGCCCACAGGGGCTGCTCTTTTGCCCTTCCCTAACAAGGCCCTCTCCAAGCAGAGGACAAGATGGAAATGCCCCCTCAGCTTGAGAGCAAGCTGCCCCTACTCCTGGTGCCCCACGTGGGCTCCGGGAACTGGCCATTTCTCCCATGCGAAAGAGGGACCCAAGAAGTCCACAGACTGATGTAGCAAACTCCTGCTCTTTTAAACCTCTGAGAGTCCCACTTTGATTTTCAGGGTGGGACAACTTCTTCCCCCGCTTCCACATCAACCTCCATGGCGCCCCAGGGCACCACCTCCTGCACCACGTTGTCCGTGTGTCTTGATGCAGGAGGAAGGAGTCCCATAGAATCCTACGGCTGGAAGGGGCCTCAGGAGGTTATCGTCCAGTTCCTTGCTTTAAGCAGCATCAACCACAGCTAAGTCATCCCAGCCAGGGCCTTGTCAAGCCAGGACTTAAAAACCTCCACGAATGGAGAATCTACCACCTCTCTAGGCAACACATTCCAGTGCTTCACCACCCTCCTGGGGAAGTAGTAGTTTTTCCTAATGTCCAACCTACAACTCTCCCTCTTCAGCTTCAGACCATTGTTCCTTGTTCTGCCATCTGACACCCCCGAGAACAGTTTTTCACCATCTTCTTTAGAGCTCCCCTTCAGGAAGTTGAAGGCTGCTATTAAATCACCTCTGTCTTCTCGTCTGTAAGCTAAACAAGCCCAAATTCCTCGGCCTCTCCTCATAGGTTATGTGCTTCAACCCCTTAATCATTTTTATTATCCTCTGCTGAACCTGCTCCAGCACATCCACATCCTTTTTTATACCAGGGCTGCAAGGCAAAACTGGATGCAATATTCCAGATGTGGCCTCACCAGTGCCAAATAGAGGGGAGCAACCACTTTTCTAGATCTGCTCACAGTGTTCCTCCTTATGCACCCTAATGTGCCATTAGCCTTCTTGGCTGCAAGGGCACACTGTTTGTTTACTCATCTCTAGCCTTTCATCCCCCATAATTCGTAGGTCCCTTTCCACTGTACTGCTGCTTAGCCAGTTGGTCCCCCTGCATAATGATGCTTGGGATTCTTCCATTCCAGGTGCAGGACACTAAGTTTCTCCTTTTTGAACTGCATCAGTGTGTGGTCTTTTTTTTTTTTTTTGGGCTTAATCCCCCATTTATCCAGGTCACTCTGGAGCTATCTCTCTCCTCCAATGTATCTACCTCTCCCCCTAGCTTACTGTCATCTGCAAACTTGCTGAGGGTGCAATCCAGTCCCTCCTCCAGGTCATTTAATAAAGAGGTTGAACAGCACCAGCCCCAGAACTGAGCCATGCAGCACTCCACTTGAAGCTGAAAGCCATCCACACATTGAGCCACTGACCACTACCCTTTGGCCCCAACCATTAAGCTACCTTTCTGTCCATTTTATAGTCCATGGATCCAATCCATACTTCCTTAACTTACGGGCAAGAATGTTGTGGGACACTATCAAAAGCTTTGCTAAAGTCAAGGTATATCACATCCACTGACTTCCCCTTGTCCACAGAGCCTGTTGCCTCATCAGAGAAGCTAATAAGATTGGTCAGGCAGGACTGGCCCTTGGTGAATCCTGTTGGCTACTCTTGATCACTTCCCCTTTCCCAGTGGTCCAGAAAGGATCCCTTGAGGAGCCTCTCCATTATTTTTTTTTCAGGGATTGAGGTAAGGCTGGCCAGTCTATAGTTCCATAGATCGTCCTTCTTTCGTTTTTTGAAGATGGACACTACTTCTCTTCTTCCAGTCATCTGGGATCTCTCCTGATCTTCAAGAGTCTTCAAAGATAATGGCCAAAGGCTCAGCAATGATGTCTGCCAATTCCCTCAGTGCGCTTGGGTGCATTAAATCCAGACCCATGGATTTGTGTGCACATCTAGTTTTTCTGGATAGCTCGTAACTCATTCCTTCCCCACTGATGGCTGTCCTCCACCTTCCCTTCCCATACTGCCTTCCCTCCAGAGGGAAGGTGGAGTCTGGGCCCATGTGGAGGATGATGTAGGTGTTGAATTAACTTCCTCCCTTGAGTATATGCCAGCAGTGGGCCCTGCTGATGGGCAGAGACCTTGGGGAAGGAGATGCAAATATACCCAGCAGCTGTCTCCTTGGCAGGGGGCTTCATTTGCCTTGGAAGGTGGCAGAGCCCCCATTATCCTTCCAGGGTTAACTGCTGGCTCTCCCCAGTGAGGGGTATCCAGTGGCAGGTAGGAATGGCAGCTGGGAGTGGGGAGTTGCTCAGGCACTGCCTGTGACCACAGCTGTACCCTCCCTTCACCAGCAGAACATAGAATCCTAGGGCTGGAAGGGACCTCAGGAGGTCATCTAGTCTAGTCCCCTGCCCTCTCACCAGCACCAAGCATGATCCTTGAAAAATTGCCCCAGACCCGTAACTGGCCTCCTCAAGGATTGCACTCACAACCCTAGATTCAAAAAGGCCGTGATCAAAGCACTGAGCTGTCCCTCTCCAGGAAGCCTGCTGAAGCCCAGGATTGAACTGGGGACCCTTAGAGCTTCCGTCTAACACTCTTCCAACTGAGCTACTTCAGCTGCTTTGTGCTGGCTGCTGTGGCTGCTGCCTTCACCCCACCCTCACGTGTAGTCTGTTGCAGCTGCCAGCTAATGACAAGCACTAAAAGGCCAGTTGTAGCAGGGTAGGCAGGGTCTGCGTAAGGACAGACACTGACTAGCTGGGGCACAGGAGGGGTTGGAGGGTACAAATGAAGCAGACAGGCAGGGCTGGGGGGCAGATGTGCTGTGGTCTTTCACCAGGATTTGCCTTTCTGCTAATTAGATGGTGGCTTCTCTGCCTAGTACCCTGCAGTGGGTGAGGATGGGTGGGAGGGGCTGGGTGCAAAATGATCCCTCACTCACTAGGACCCAGCAGCAGTTGGGTTGTGGGGCTGGGACCTGGGGCTGGGTTCAGCCCTGGCCGCAGGAAGGGACTTGCTGGCTGTAATTAGTGCAGGGCACTGCATGAAGCCTCCAGTCCTGGCTAGAGCGCTGAGCCCCAGCTGAGGAAGGGAGATCTCCAGCAGGGCCCATCCCACTGCTCCCAGGAGCCTCTTCCAGGGCAGGGCAGGAAAGACTCACCCCCACTGCCCCAGGAGTGGTACTCCAGGCTGCTCCCAGTGGAGCTGTTGTGATCCTGGCACAGGGCCTAGCCCTGTGTGGTGTGGCACGGAGAGCCAGACAGAACTGGGCAGCGGAGCAATGTATGTGGGGTAGCAGGAGGGATAGGAGGGGATGATGGAAGGGGAGGGGCTGAATGAAGGAGAATGGGAGGAGGCAGGAGAGGGGCACAGGGTTGTGGGGGTTCAGGAGGGTGTTAAGGAGGATGAGGAGAGGAGGGGACGTGGATTGGGAATGGGAGGGGTGAAGGGGGTGGTGGAAAGGATGGGAGGGGACAAGATGGGCACAGGGATGGAGGGGGTGAAGGAGGGATGTGGGGGTAGGGATGGTAGGGGACAGGAAGAACACGAATGGGGCAGGGACTGAAGGAGGATGTGCGGAAGTGGTGAGCAGGGGTTGCTCTGGAGGGAGGATGGGGCAATCCCCAAGATAAGGCTGGAGGGTAACGAGACTGCAATAGAAGGAGGGTACTGGGGGACACACTTTCCTTCCTACATCTTTGCTCCCTTCCTCTGATCATTCCATTTCACGTTATAACTTCGTCCCCTTTCCCAGGTGCTGCCTGGACATTGTTTAACCATCCCTAGCACCCTTTACATCATAGCTGGGGCAGTGCTCCCAACTGCTCTCTGTGTTTCTCTGCTACACCACACAGGGCTGGGCCCTGGACCAGGATTGTTCGCTCAGCTCGGCCATAGCAGGGAGTTGCAGGCTCTGCAGGGACCCTGGGCCAGGCACTCCACGTTCCTTTTCATCTGCCTGGGATGAACAGCTCCCTATTTCTGAAGGGAGAAATAACCTCCCTGGAAAGGGCAGGGAAAATAGAGCAGAGCACTGGAGTCTGTACCCCCTGCTCAGGCAGAGACATACAAAGGGATTCTTGTCCCTGTTCCTTGCCCACAGCACTGCTCCCCACTCCCTGCTTCATAGTAGGTGCATGGTAAGTGAGAAGCTGCTCTTCTCTGTCTGCTGAGAGAGATGAAGAGCTCACCGCCTCTTCCTGTCCTCTGGAACTTCCTGGCCGCTCTGAGCAGGGTAAGGACAAGATTCTGCTGGGCCCTGCCCAGAGAGCCCCCTACCGGGACATCATGCAGGAGAATTATCAGACTGTGACTTCACGAGTAATGATTCCTGTCCCCTTAACTATTGAAGATAAGGGGCCTGAATTTCTGAATCAAGTCAGGTTCTTCCCAGGTCAGTTAGATTGGAGGGGAATGGATTACATACCCCCAGCCCAGCTCCAGTGCCTGAGAGCTATTCACATCCACGCCTCTTCCCACAGACTAGACTAGACAAATCAGTCTCCTCCAAGGGGGCTCATTGGCCATGTTCCCATCTGTCAGATCCCACAACCCCAAGCTAATCGTGGGCTCAGGTTAAACTCAGGGAACCTTTGTGAGCCAGAGAGTCCCAGTCCTCTCTGCTCACGCATCATCTCACCCCCGCTCAAGACTCCCCATCCCCAAACCTGCGCTGAACACCTGGATGGAAGCAGGGGAAGAGCTGTGGGTCCCAGATTGTCAGGCCTCCATGGAGAGGAAAAGCCCCAGCGGCAGCAGCAGAGGTGAGGGGGTCAGTGCAGCTGACACAGAAAGTGTCTGGCAAATGGAGGGAAAAAGTTTAAACCTCTAGAGCGTGGTGTGAGCCCTTCAGTTCTGCGTCATCCTCTCCAGGTCAGACTGTGCCCAGCAGGTGTCAAGGTAGGTACTGCTCATTGCGGTGCCCTCCTCCCACTTCACTCTCATCTGTCATGAATTGTCTCCTTGTCTTGACATCTCTGGGAGTTTTTAGATGGGTTGTGGAGGCAGAATTTAAATTCTCAATTACTGTGTTTTCCCTCTTTGCTGTTTCCCTTTCAGTTCTCTGTACCAGCACAGACAATGACTCCTGCCTGGATTCTCTCTGTCATGCAGCAGGTGATCAGCTGATGAGTGAGAACAAGGACAGGAATCCACAGAGGATAGTTCCTGATGAAGAGGACCTGCAGGCACCCATGTTGAGAAGAGCTGAAGGGAATTTTTCCCAGTACTTGGAACAGGGAAAACCCTGGAGTAATTGGGACAGGTCAGAGAGGAACCAGAAAAACTGCCCAAGAAGCAAAGCAAATACGTATTGCCATTGTGGGAAAAGTTTCAGAACAAAACTCGCCCTTATTGAACATGAGAGACTCCACACAGGAGAGAAACCTTATAAATGCTTGGAGTGCGGGAAAAGTTTCAATCAGCGCTCAAGCCTCATTAGCCACGGGAGAATCCACACAGGAGAGACGCCCTTTAGGTGCTTGGAGTGTGGGAAAAGTTTCAGTCGGCGTTCAGTCCTAATTACCCATGTGAGAATCCATACAGGAGAGAGACCCTTTAAATGCTTGGAGTGTGGGAAGAGGTTCAATCGGCGCACAAACCTTACGAGGCATGAACAAATCCATGCAAGTAAGAAACCCCATGAAGGCTTGTGGGGATGGGAGAAGAGCTTCAGTCTGGGTGCAACTGAGAGAGGGGAATCTTCATTGGGGCCCATCCCACTGCTCCAAGAGTCTCTTCCAGGGCAGGAAAGAGTTTCAGTGCCCTCTTTTCAGGAGTTGTGCCCCAGGCTGCAGTGGGAGGGTTTGGTCCCAGACTGCTCCCAGCAGAGCTGCTGCAATCGTGGCCTCAGGCCCAGTTCTTTGTGCAGTGTGGTATGAGAGCTAGAGGGTGCTTTGGAGCACAGCAATGTGTGTGGGAAGGCAGGAGGTGAAGGATAGGAGGGGATGATGGGATGAGACGGGCTGGGTGAAGGAGGATGGGAGGGGGTACCGGGGGCAGGAGGATGTTAAGAAAGATGAGAGGATAGAACACAGGGATGGGGGAGAGAAGGGGTGAAGGAGAGTATTGGGGGAAGGATGGGAGTGTGGGTAGAGGGATGGGGCAGGAGGGGGTAAAGGAAGGGTGTGAGGGGGAATGATGGGAGGAGGCACAGACATGGGGTGCGGGGTGAAGGAGGATATGGGGAAGTTGGGGACATTACATTATATCTTCATCCTCTTTCCCAGGTACTGCCATGATGCTGACAGGTCTGGACTTTGTTAAACAATCTGTATCACCCTGGGGGTATAAGTGGGGCAGCTGGGTTCCAGAGGCTCATGGCAGAGGCAGCTGCTCTCTCAGCCCGGCCATAGCAGTGAGTTGCAGGTTCTGCAGGGACCTCAAGCTGGATGTCCCACACTGCTTCCCAGCTCACCAGGTTGAACATTTCCCTATTTCTGAAAGAGGAAATAACCTTCCTGGACAGGGGAGGGAAAACAGAGCAGAGAGTCTGAGCCTGAACCCCCAGGCAGACAGTGCAGTGGCATGGAAAGGGATTCCTGTTCCTTGTCCTGAGTCCTGCTCCCTAAGTAGTTATGTGCTAAATGAGAGGGTTCTGCTATTCTGCCTTTTTGGGGAGACAAAGAGCTCTCCCCTTTTCTCCCTCCCCAACCCCTCCTGGCCACTCTGAGCAGAGTGATGGTGACATTCTGCTCCTCTGGCCCTGCCAGAGCTGCTCTCTTTGTGCATCCTGCATGACTAGGAAGGTCGTGGCTGGGGCAGCAAGGGCTGAGTGGGGAGTATCAGTTGTTTCAGACGCTGGTGGCTGTGTATTTCACTGAGGTGCAGCAGGCTCTGCTGGACCCAGTTCAGGGATCCTGCTACAGGAGAATGATGAGACGGTGACCTCCCTGGGTAAGGAGTCCTGTCTCCATAGCTATTGAAGGTAAGGGGCCTGTATTTCTGAATCTAGTCAGGTTCTTCCCAGTTCAGTTAGACTGGAGGGTAATGGGTTATATAGTCCTCCCCCTTCCCCCAGCTCCAGTATGAGAGAGTCATTCACATTCATGCCTCTTCCCACAAACCAGACAAGTCAGCCTCCTTCAAGCAGGTTCATTGACCATGTTCCCATCTGTCAGGTTCCACAACCTGCAGCTAATCATGGCCTCAAATTAAACTCAGGCTGTGCCCTTTGAAGTATAGAATGCCAGTCCTGAGTGCTTTCTGCTCACGCCTGATCTCACCCCCACGCAGGGCTTCCTATTCCCAAACCTGCCCTGATCGCCTGGCTGGAAGCAGCGGAAGAGCTGGGGGTCCCAGATCTCCAGGCCTCCAAAAAAGGGAAAAGCCCATGCAGCAGCACAGGTGAGGGGGGTCAGTGACACTGACACACAAAGTATCTGGCAAATGAAGGGGAAAGGTCAAATTCTCCAGAGTGTGGTGTGAGCCCCTCAGTTCTGCTTCATCTGCCTGGGTCAGGCTGTGCCCAGCAGGTGTCAAGGCAGATATCGCTGATTGCTGTGCCTTTGTCCCTGCACTTGGTCAGTTGTCATTAATTTTCTCCTTGTCTTGACATTTCTTGGAGTGTTTAGGTGGGATGTGCAGGCAGATTCCAAATTTTCAGTCTCTCTCTGTCGGTGACTGTGTTTTCCCTCTTTGCTATTCCCCTTTTAGTCCTGCGTACCAGCCCAGATAACGACTCCTGCTTGGATTCTCTCTCTTCCCCAGCAGGTGATCAGTTTTTGAGTTAGGATGAGGGTAGAAATCCACAGAGGAAAGTTCCTGATGCAGAGCAGTGCAGGCTCCCATGTTGAGAAAAGCTGAAAGAAATTTTTCCCAGTACTTGAAACAGAGAGAACTCTGGAGAAATTGGGACAGATCAGAAAGGAACCAGCAAAACAGCCCCAGGAAGAAAGCAGATACATGCTGTCATTGTGGGGGAAAAGGTTCAGAACAAAACTATACCTGATTGAATATCACAGACTCCACACAGGAGAGAACCTGTTTAAATGCTTGGAGTGAGGGAAAAGTTTTGATTGGCACTCGGACCTTGTTATCCATGGGAGAATCCACATAGGAGAGAAGTCCTTTACCTGCTTGAATAGTAACAGAGAGGAAGCCGTGCTAGTCTATATACTATCAAAACAAAAAGCAGTCAAGTAGCACTTTAAAGACTAGCAAAATAGTTTATTAGGTGCGCTTTCGTGGGACAGACCCACTTCTTCAGACCAGAACAGACTCAATATTTAAGGCACAGAGAACCAAAAACAGTAAGCAAGGAGGACAAATCAGAAACAGATAATCAAGGTGAGCAAATCAGAGAGTGGAGGGGTGGGGCGGGGGAGATCAAGAACAAGAATGTTTGCTTTTGGTTCTCTTTCTTGATCTCCCCCCACCCCTCCACTCTCTGATTTGCTCACCTTGATTATCTGTTTCTGATTTGTCCTCCTTGCTTACTGTTTTTGGTTCTCTGTGCCTTAAATATTGAGTCTGTTCTGGTCTGAAGAAGTGGGTCTGTCCCACGAAAGCTCACCTAATAAACTATTTTGCTAGTCTTTAAAGTGCTACTTGACTGCTGTTTGTTTTTACATGCTTGGAGGGTGGGAAGATGTTCTATTGGTGCCCAACCCTTACTAGGCATGAACAAATCCATGCAAGTAAGAATCCACGTAAAGGCTTTTGGGAGTCCAGGGGAAAACTTCAGTCTGGTGACAGCTGAGAAAGGGGAATCTTCAGCAGGGCCCATCCTGCTTCTCCCAAGAGCCTCTTCTAGGGCAGGACAGAAGAGAGACCCCCCTCCAGGAGTGGTACTCCAGGCAGTAGGGGAGGGTTTGTCCCAGATTGCAGCAGCTCCACCGGGAGCAATCGTGGTCCCAGGCCCAGCCCAGCATGGTGTGCAGGGTGGCAAAAGAGTCAGAGGGCAAATGAGAACAGAGCAGTGTGTTTGGGTAGCGGGATGTGAAGGAGAACAGGAGGGGGTGATGGGAGGAGATGGTCTGCGTGAAGGAGGATGAGAGGAGGCAGGAGCAGGGCACAGGATTGTGGGGTTTAGGAGGGTGTTAGAAGGATGGGGAGAGGAGGGGACCCAGGAATAGGGGGTAAGAGGGAGTGGAGAAGGATGGGAGGGAACAGGAGGGAGGCATACAAACGGTGCAGAAAGGGGTGAAGGAGGAAGAATTTGAGGAGACGAGGGGGTACAGGGATGGGGCTGGAGGGGATGCAGGAGGACGTTAGGAAAGGATGGGAGGGGACAGAAGGTGGCACAGGGTTGGTGGCAGGGGGGTGGAGGAGGATATGGGGAAGCTGGGGACGGGGTTGTACGGGAGGAAGGATGTGGCAGTCCCCAGCATGTCTGCATGTAGGTGCATCCATGGATTGGACAGGAATGAGACTGGAGGCATATTTTGCTTCCCGCTTCTTTGCTCCCTTACCCCAATCATTCCATTTTGCATTATAACTTCATCCCTTTTCCCAGGTGCTGCCATCATGCTGACAGGTGTGGACATTATTTAACAAGCCATAGCACGCTTTGCATTGTAACTGGGGCTGCTGGGACCCACAGGCACGGAGCCAAGCCAGCCTCTTGCTCAGGCTGGCCACAGCAGGGACTAGCAGGCTCTGCAGGGACCCTGGGCCGGGCACCCCACAGTCCTTCCCAGCTCATGGGGTTGGACATTTCCCTAATTCTGAAAGAGGAAATAACCTCCCGGGAAAGGGCAGGGAAACAGAGCAGAGCGCTGGAGTCTGAACCCCTGAGGCAGACAGTGCAGTGACATTCAAAGGGATTCCTCTCTCTCTTCCTTGCCCAGAGCCCTGCTCTCCACAGGGGCATGTGCGTAATAGGAACATGGTAAATGAGAAGATGCTGCTCTTGTCTGTCTGGCTGGAGAGACAAAGAGCTCTTGCTTTCTCTTTGTCCCCCGGAACTTCCTGGTCACTCTGACCAGGGTGGGGGTGGGATGCTACTTCTCTGGGTCTCCCAGAACTATCCTCTTTCTGTGCTTCCTGCATGACGAGGAGGGTTATGGCTGGGACAAGCGGGGCTAAGTGGGGAGCTCCTGTTACAGGTACGGGTGCCTGTTGAGGAGATGGGTGTTGTGATTGGAGTTCAGGTGTCCCCAAGCTCCACACCCTGTCCACAGGCAGGAGTGACTCATTCAGCAGGTTTATTACCTGACAGTACACAGCATCTTACAGAAGAATCAGTATAGCAGGCAGAGACAGTCAGTCTAATCCATGTTGGGGAGAGGATGCTGGCCCCGAGGGGCCCCTGCAGCCAGGGCCTTGCTACCTCCTTTGTCTCTCTGTCTCCCCCAGCCCAGACTCACTGCTTCCGAACTCCCAATTCCAGTTCAGACCCCTCCGGCTCCACCTCCTCCTTTGTCTCCAGTCCAGAGGTGTCATCGGGTCACCTCACTTACCCTCAGCAGGAGCCCCACACCCTCTGAGAGCCACTCACATATACATGTATCCCCCACTACATCACATCTCTCCCCACTTCCAGACCGAGCTGAGCGGGGTCACTCAGGCAGTGACCTGGGGAAGTTCAGGGCCCTCCCTGCATGATAGGACACCGTCTATATCCTTGGTGCTCCCCTTGATGTGTACCACCTCCATAGCATAGTGCTGCCGGGGGAGGCTCCATGGCAGGAGCTTGGCATTGGCCCTTTTCGTGTGACACAGCCAGGCACGTCCTGTTGGTTCTCTGGGTTGCTTGGTCTCCCTGCTTTTGCCTCCAGTCCATCAGCCTGTTCTCCAGTCAGGCAGGCAGAGCCCATACAGCTGCTGCAGCACCAGCAGATCAAACAGTTCCTCTCTGGTCTGGGCCCAGGCCCCTGCCCCATCTGCTCACCAGTCCATACAGCTGCTCCAGCAAATGTTTGGAATTCAGTCACTGTCCAGTAAATGAAAGTACAAATGCTTTTCTTCCTTGGCATTTAGGCATACCATCAAAATGGCTGTTTGCTTCAGTTTCCCTTCTATATCCCACAATAGGTTTGGAATGTTCATTCTCATATGAGAGGTTGCAAGACTAGTTATAGCAAACAGCGGTGACATTTCACAATTTCAGACTCCTTCAACATACAATTCATGCTTCTACATCAATGTCATCAAGTTACATGGTTCTTGCCAAACATTCAGTACATGGTACAATTCTACAGCTTTTGGTGGCAGCATCCGTTGGTTGCAGCAGTCAGCGTGACTAACAAGAACAAACCTATTGCAATTGTACATTTACATTACTGTTTGGTATACCACAACCTTTGTGTAACAGCCTTGAGAATCTGGCATTTTGGGGCTAAATGGCTGAGCCCTTTCCTTTGTAAAACCAAGTTCTAATCTTCCCCTTGCCCCGTGGGCTGGAAATCTGATCTCTCTGCATGTGGCTTTCCTTCTAACAAGAGCTAAGCCACTGATGATCCTCAGTGAGACGGCCCTCTCCCAGCCAGTCTAGAAATCTGCACACCAAACTGCTTTCTGAAAGTTGCTTTGTGAGTCACAGATGCAGAATCCACATGAAGGAATCCCTGTTTATCCCTTACTGGCCCACCAGGCCCACAGCTCCTTTGTCCTTCCACCTCCAGCTTCTGCCACCCCATGGAATCAGAAGTGGAGTCCATTATGAGAATATAAGTGTTTCAAGCAGCTGGAGATGGGGAATTGCTGGCCCTCTCCTGCAAGTGACCTTGCTTAGGACCACATTCCCAGTAC
Source organism: Carettochelys insculpta (assembly GCF_033958435.1). Classification (NCBI taxonomy): domain Eukaryota; kingdom Metazoa; phylum Chordata; order Testudines; family Carettochelyidae; genus Carettochelys; species Carettochelys insculpta. The sequence goes on from NC_134157.1 coordinate 371,837, forward strand.
TCTGGTCACACCCAGTCACTTTGTTATCACAGCTGCTCACGTTCCCTTATAGTTTTCACTTTACTTGAACCAACTTCCAGTTCCTGAGAAACCTTTACACTGCCTGCTTTGGACCCTTGCAAAGCACAGCCAGTGGCTTCACACTCAGGCAGGTCCTGGCCATCAGGAACTGAAACAAACTTCTCCACAGGCTAAGGGCTGGCTCTGGCTCTTACAGACAAGCACCTTTCCTCTTCACTCTCCTTCACCTCACTCCCATTTTCCACAGCCCTCACAAACTGCTCAGGAAAAGTTTCAGGGAAATTCTCTTCCTCAAGAGCTCCTCCAAACAACAACTCACCCTTCTCTGGCTCCACAGGGGCACTGCTCCCTTGAGCCACAACCAACTCCTGGGTTTCACCTACACCCAGGATCACTTTGCAGGCCTGTCTTGGCCACTAGTAGATAGATGATAGGTTAGAATCAGTCTTTCCCTCCTTGAAGTGTGGCAGGCCACTCGGTTCAGAGCTCCATGCACTCCAGGGTTCCCTGCCCTGATCTGGGCTCACTGTGCAGGAGTTTCCTTAACCCTCAGCTCTGCCATTGCACATTCATGCTGCCTTGTCCAGCTCCTTTAATCTCAATTCAGTTTCCAGGCGCTGCCACTTCACAGCAGAGTTTGTGGTTGCAGACTCTCAGGCCAATGCCTGCTGCACCCCACGATTCCTGGAAGAATCTCTTCAGTGCACCAGACTCCTTGCAGGTCACACGTTTCCCAGGGTTAGGCCATAGGCCCCCTGCCCTCTGGGATAGACTCCAACAGACTCCTAGAAGAACCCCTTCTTTGGTGTGACACGCGCTGTCAAGGACCACGACCACACTCTCTTGGGAAGCATTCTTTCAGTGTTTCAGCCTCCTTGCAGGTCACTTGTTTCCAGGGTTAGGCCCTTGGCACCTCCACCTTCTGGGATAGATTTCAATGGACTCCCAGGAGTAAACCCTCCTCGGGTGTGACACCCCCTCTCGAGGACCACGACTGCAGTTGCTCGGGTTCAGCCACAGGCCCTTCCGCCTTGGGGAATTGCACTTCACTGCCCATCAGCACAATCTCTGGTCCCCTTCTTCCTCCTGGGCCCCCGTCACTTACTGCTGGATGCTCCATCGTTGGGGTGCAGTACATCCCACCTCTAACACCAGTGTGTTTGGGTTCAGGGGTCCCCAAGCTCTGCAGCCTGTCCGCAGGCAGGAGTAACTCTCTCAGCAGGAGAACAGCAGGTTTATTAAAATGACAGTACACAGCATCTTACAGAAGAGTATAGCTTATTAAAGTCAAAAAAGCACAATTGGAGAAACTCTTGTGAATCCTTGCTTGTTGAAAGCAGCAGATACTGTGTTTGGTGTCGAAAGCAAGAAAAAAGAATCAGAAATTTCATGTTCTGACAATTCCATGAAATGTCCCATCAACCTGGTGAAAGATCTTAAACTTCAAGTTGAGGACCAGTGTTGGCTTCTCCTTTTTCTGCAATTCAGTGCAACAGTACCACTGGTCTAGTACAGTGCTGTCAGTTGTTTGTCTACATTTGATGAATTAACAATGGAACTGTGAGAGAAGAACTGCTTTTTTGAAGGAGTCAAAGGCTTCTGATTTCTGAATTTTTTAAAGAAACTAACTTTTCATGGGGAAAACTGGTTGGTGTATGCACAGATGGTGCTCCACTGATGCTTGGCTCGCCCTCTGGATTTATGACATTGGTGAAAGAAAAAATTCCAGTCATAACCAGAATTCACTGCATCATAGACAGACCAAGCATTAGCTACTAAAACCCTTCCAGATTACCTATGTGACTCGTTGAGTTTGGCCATCCAAGTTGTCAATTTTGTGAAGAGAAGTGCTTTAAATACAAGACTTTTTGCAGCTCTTTTCTGAGATTTTGGAGTGGATCATAAAACTTTTTTGTTTCATACAGAGGTACAATGGCTTTCCAAGGAGAACATACTTTTGAGATTATTGGAACTGAAAGACGAAGTGGAAATTTTCCTTAGGCAACAGAAAAAAGAAGAGTTATGTTATGCATTTATGGATGAAACATTTCAACTTTCACTGGCATACCTAGTGGACATTTTTGAATCTTTGAACAATCTCAATTTGAAGCTCTAGGGAAACAATGCTGCAAATATTATAGCACACAACATCATCAAAGCATTTACAAAAAAAAATCCAGTTTTGGAAATGTCAAACACAACCTCAGACACCTAACTTTTCATCTTCTCCAACATTTTCATCACTTGTTGGTGGTTTTCAAGAACTTTTTAAAGAGGATGTGAAGAACAAAATTGTTTCATCTGGACTGCCTTGCTGCTGAATTCATCTGCTATTTTCCAGACAGCTTTTCTGGCAACCCCATTCAAAAATTAATGTGCAATCCACTCAATGCATATGTTGATTCATTGCCAGAAATATTGCAAGAAGAAGCACTCAAAATAAAATATGATTCTGGTGCGAAAGATCATTTTGAAAACTCCAGCTTGATGGATTTTTGGGTAAAATATTTCCCAATGTACTCAAAAGTTGGAGAAGAAGCGCTATGTATTATTCTTCTGTTTTTGTCAACAAACCTCTGTGGAAAAACCTTTTCAAGTTTAGTCATATTAAAAATTAAACAAAGAAATTGACTGTAGATCCAAAATCATATGTGTTGCACACTTTCATCTTTCAAACCTAGGATTTCCCAAATTGTGAAGAAAATGCAGCACCATCTTTCACAATAAATTTATTTTGTTTTTGCTATTTCTGATGTTAAATTACATTTTTATTATATTTTGGGCTGAGAAAAACTTTGTGCTAATTAAAACAAAAAGCAGTCAAGTAGCACTCTGAAGACTAGCAAAGTAGTTTATTAGGTGAGCTTTCGTGGGACAGACCCACTTGTTCAGATGATGGTCTGAAGAAGTGGGTCTGTCCCACGAAAGCTCACCTGATAAACTATTGCTAGTCTTCAAAGTGCTACTTGACTGCTTTTTGTTTTGATAGTGCATAGATTAGCACGGCTCCCTCTTTGTGCTAACTAAAATGTTTATAACAAGTTTGTGTTTTTTAAATTATGAAGTGAATTTTTTGTTAAAAGGGGGAATGCAATGAGGCTAAAGAAAAGGTGGGGGCATGAAGGTTTCTCAAAAATCAAATGGGGCTATGATACTAAAAATTTCAGGTGCCACATCTCTACAGGGACATCATGCAGGAGAAGTATCAGACTGTCACCTCACTGGGTAAGGATTCCTGTCCCCTTAGCTATTGAAGATAAGGGGCCTGTGTTTATTAATCTAGTCAGGTTTTTCCCAAGTCAGTTAGATTGGACGTGAGAGGGTTATATAGCCCTCCCCCTGCCAAATCCAGTGTGTGAGAATCGTTCGTTTCCATGTCTCTTCCCACAGGCAAGTCAAATTTCCCCAAGGGGGTTCGTTGACCATGTTCCTATCCGTCAGGTTTCACAACCCCCAGCTGATTGTGGACTCAGATTAAACTCAGGCTGTGCCCTTTGAGGGCCATAGAGCCCCAATCCTCAGTGCTGTCTGCTCACGCCTGATCTCACCCCCACGCAGGACTCCACATTTCCAAACCTGCCCTGACCACCTGGCTGGAAGCAGGGGAAGAGCCGTGGGTCCCAGACATCAAGGCTTCTGAGGAAAGGAAGAGCCCAAGTGGCAGCAGCACAGGTGAGGAGTCAGTGACACTGACACAAAGTATCCGGCAAATAGAGAGAAAAGGACAGGACCCCCGCCCACACACACACTTGGTTCTGCCTCATCTCCTCCAGGTCAGGCTGTGCCAAGCAGGTGTCAAGATAGATATCTCATTGCTGTGCCCCCACTGCGCTCTGTCAGCTCTCATTAAATTTCTCCTTGTCTTGACTTCTCTGGCAGTGTTTAGATGGGATGTGGCAGCAGAATCCAAATTCTCAGCCTCTTTCTCAGGAACTGCTTTCCCTCTTTGTTCTTCCCAATTCAGTCCTTTGTACCAGCACAGACAATGACTCCTGCCTCGATTCTCTCTGTCATCCACTAGGTGATCAGCTGATGAGCGACGACAACAATGGGACTCCACAGAGGAAAGTTTTTGTGGAAGAGGAGCTGCAGGAACCTTTCTTCAGAAGAGCTGAAGGGAATTTTTTCCAGTACTTGAAACAGAGAAAACCCTGGAGTAATTGGGACAGTGCAGAGAGGAACCAGAGAAACAGTCCAAGGAAGAAAGCAGATACATGCTGTCATTATGAGAAAAGTTTCAGAACAAAACTAGCCCTTATCGAATATGAGAGACTCCACACAGGGGACAAACCTTATAAATGCTTGGAGTGTGGGAAAAGTTTCAATCCGCATGCAAAGCTTAGTAGCCATAGAAGAATCCACAGAGAAGAGACCACCTTTAAATGCTTGGAGTGTGGAAAATGTTTCAGTCGGCGCTCAGTCCTCATTACCCATGTGAGAATCCATACGGGAGAGAAGCCCTTTAAATGCTTGGAGTGTGGGAAGAGATTCAATCGGCGCACAAACCTTACTAGGCATGAACGCATCCATGCAAGTAAGAAACCCCATGAAGGCTTGTGGGGGTCGGGGGAAGCTTCAGTTTGGGGAGAGCTGAGAAAGGGGACTCTCCATCAGGGCCCATCCCACTTCTCCCAAGAGCCTCTTCCAGGGCAGGACAGGAAAGAGACTCACCCCGCCCCCCAAGAGTGGTGCCTCAGGCTGCAGGGGCAGGGTTTGGCCCTAGGCTGCTCCCAGTGGCACTAATGTGATCCTGGCTTCAGGCACAGACCTTTGTGTAGTGTGGCGTGAGAGCCAGAGGACACTTGGGAGCACACTTGTGAGGTGAAGGATGGTGATGGGACAGGCTGGGTTAAGGAGGATGGGAGGAGGCAGGAGTGAGGCACAGGGTTTGGGGGGGCAAGAAGTTGCTGAGGATGAGGGGAAGAGGGGACACAGGAATGTGGGGGGCAGGAGCGTGTGAAAGAGGTAGTAGGGGAAAGAATGAGGGGGGACGGGGGGCACAGGGATGGGGGCAAGGGTGAAGGAGGATGTGGGGAAGTTGGGGGGCAGGGGTTGCACTGGAGGGATGATGGAGCAATCCCTGGGGTAGGGTTGCATGGGGGTCACCTGTGAAGTTGAAGGAAATGAGCCTGAAATAGGGAGATGTTGGGGGACACACTTTGTTCACCAGTTCTTGGCTTCCTTCCAGTGATTGTTCCATTTTACGTTATAACTTTTTATCACCTTTCTCACAGGCTCCTGTCACAGTGAAGCTGACAGGTCTGGACATTGTTTAACATTCAATCATGCCATTTACCTCATAGCTGGGGCAGCCGGGATCCAGAGATGCATTGAGGAGCCAGCTGCTCATTCAAGCCAGCCATAGCAGGGAGTTGTAGGCTCTGCAGGGACCGGGCACCCCACACTCCTTCCCAGCTCACCAGGATGAACATTTCCCTATTTCTGAAAGAGGAAATAACTTTCCTGGACAGGGCAGAGTAAACAGAGCAGAGCTCCGGAGCCTGAACCCCTCCCCCGCCCCCCCCAGCAGATAGTGTAGTGCTATAGAAAGGGATGCTCGTCCCTGCTCCTTGTCCAGAGCCCTGCTTCTCGTGCAGGCATGAGCATGATAGCTGTATGGTTAATAAAAAGATGCTGCCCTTCTCTGTCTGCTGGGACAGACAAAGAACTCTACCCTTCTCTGTCCCCTGCAACCTCCTGGCCACTCTGAGCAGCATGGGGATGGGATTCTGCTCCTCTGGTCCTCACAGAGCTGCTCTCTTTTTGTGCTTCCTGCAAGACTAGCAAGGTTGTGGCTGGGACTGCAGGGTCTGAGTGGGAAGCACCTGTTTTTTCAGGTGCTGTGGCCTTCAAGGAGGTGGCTGTGTATTTCATCAAGGTTCAGGTGGCTCTGCTGGACCCTGTTCAGAGAGCACCCTACAGGGACAGGATGCTGCAGAACGATGAGACTGTGACCTCACTGGGTAAGGACTCCTGTCCCCTTAACTATTGAAGATAAGGGGCCTGTATTTCTGAAGCTAGTCAGGTGCTTCCCTGATCAGTTAGATTGAAGGGGAATGGATCGAATAGCCCACCCATCTGCAGCTCCATGGTGTGAGAGCCATACGCTTCCATGCTTCTTCCCACCGACTAGACAAGTCAGCCACCTCCAAGGGGGCTCATTGACCATGTTCTTATTTTTCAGGTCCCAGAACCCCGACCTAGTCATGGGCTCAGGTTAAACTCTGGTTGTGCCCTTTGCGAGCCAATCCTCAGTGATTTCTGCTCATGCCTGATCTTGCCCCTATGCAGGACTATCCGTTCCCAAGCCTGCCCTGATCACCTGGCTAGAAGAAGGGGAAGAGTCATGGGTCCCAAATCTCCAGGCCTCCAAGGAGAGGAAGAGCCCAAGAGGCAGCAGCACAGGTGAGTTGATGATACTCACACAGAAAGTGTCCAGCAAATGAAAGGTAAAGGTTAAATCTCCCAGAGTGTGGTGTGAGCCCCTCAGTTCTGCCTCATGTTCCCTGGGTCAGGCTGTGCCAAGCAAGTGTCATAGCAGATATTGCTCAGTGCTGTGCCCACCGCCCCTGCACTCTGTCAGCTGTCATGAATTTTCTCCTTGTCTTGATATCTCTAGAAGTAGTTAGATGGATATGGCAGCAGAATCCAAATTCTCAGTCTCTCTCAGTGATTGTTTTTCCCCCTTTGCTATTCTCCCTTCAGTCCTTTGTACCAGCCCAGACAATGACTCCTGCCTGGATTCTCTGTGTCCCCCAGCAGGTGATCAATGGGTTAGTGAAGACAAGGATGGGACTCCACAGAAGAAAGTTCCTGAGGAACAGGAACTTCAAGCACCCATCTTGAGAAGAGCTGAAGGAAATTGTTTGCAGTACTTGGAACAGAGAAAACTCTGGAGAAATTGGGACAAGTCAGAGCAGAAGCTGGGAAACAGCCCAAGGAAGAAAGTGGATGACTCCATTACATGTGCAGGAGGACACAAGGATCCCACAGAAATCAGAGACCAGCATAGAAATCCCAGGGAAAAGAGAGCGTATGAATGCTTAGAGTGTGGGAAAAGTTTCTGTTGGCGCTCAGGCCTTATTACCCATGTGCGAATCCATACGGGAGAGAAACCCTTTAAATGTTTGGAGTGTGGGAAAAGTTTCAGTCAGCGGTCAGACCTTATTACCCACGTGAGAATCCATACAGGAGAGAAACCCTTTAAATGCTTGGAGTGTGGGAAGAGGTTCAATCGGCGCACAAACCTTACTAGGCATGAACGAATTTGTGCAAGTAAGAAACCCCATAAAGGTTTATGGGGGTGGGGGGAAAGCTTCAGTCCAGCTCATAACTTCTTAAACATCTGAGAAGCCACACAGGACAGAATCTCTCAATGCTCTGACTGTGGAACAAGTTTCATTTGAAGATCGAACCTTGCCTGATATCAGACAGTCCATATAAGAAAGAACCCATAAATATCTGCATTGTGTGAAAAGCTGCATTAACAGCAGGGATAGCTTCAGTCTGAACTCTCACATTATTCCCTACTGGAAAATACACAGAAGAAAGAGCTTGCATGTGAGGTACCTTCATTTGGTGCTCCCAGGGCATTAATCATCAGCAAACCAATGCAGTGAAGAGCCTCTCTGCTGTCCTGAGCATTGAAAATGCTTCAATTGGTGCTGACTCCACACTGGATGTCACAGACTCCTCCACACAAGAGAGCCAGGTGCCCTGTGAGCTGTGCGACAGCACAGCCATGCAGCTGCTTACCTGGCTGCAAGGGGGCACCTCTCCCTCAGCTGGAGTAACTTGCTGCTGCAGATGGAGGATTGCCTCTTCTAGCTAGTAGGGAAAGAGCAGAAAGAGAGAGAGGAGTAAGCGGCAGTGGGGAGGGGACATGGGAGAGGATGTGAGGGCATCCTGTTTCCCATCTGCTCTGCCACAGCTGGAAGAGGAGAAAAACTACTTGGCTGACAGCAGCTGGCTGCTTGTGCAAAACTCAGCACTGTCTCTTCTCCCCCTCTGGGGAACGGGGACAGACTGCACAGGACAGGTTGGGGAAGATAGGAATGTGTGAGGACTGGTATTAGGGAGGTGCGGGGTGAGGATTTTGTGGTGTGTTTGTTGATGCCCAGGTGGGTGGCAGTTGCTGGTGTCCACAACTCCTTGCGGTAGGACTGTCTCCCAGTCCCCAGCTGGGCTGGGGCTGGGAGGAGCAGATTACACCAGAATAGACAATGGAAGGAGGAAGTGGGTGGATGCCTTCATCTGTGTGGGGAGGTGCAGGTGTTGTGGGGAGTTTATTTGGGAATCCTGACTCCCATCTGGGCTGCAGCAAGTGTCAGACACATACAGGGGACAGGACTTTCCGGGGCAGGAGGCTGGTAGGGAAGCAGGCTATGTGAGAGGGTGCCAGAACTTCAGGTGAGGGGCATCCTGAGGGCTGGGGGGCACGTGGCTACCTAGGAGACATGGTGCTTCTGGAGAAATCTGTTGTCCTATTAATGCATCAGGGGGAGCTTAGTCCACATGGATCTTCCCTTTTCTTGTTGAGTCTGGAGTGACGAGGAGTTGGCATTAATTGCCAGCTGGTTGGTGACATAAGTACACGATCTGAAATAGGCCAGCAAAACTATGAATGGGAGTGGAGGGAGGAGAGAATAATGCAGCACCCTGTTAATTTTCATTGATAGTCTTGCAGAGCAAACAGTAAATGGTGAAACCTCTGCAATTCTAGACCAAAATATTTTCACTTAGTATCAGAAGGTAGAGTTTGCTTTTGGCCATGCTGAGTTTGTTAACAGTTAGTCATGTGCCTGGAGGTTTTTGAAAGCCTGGGGTAGAATGTACTTTGTTTGGAGGAAGACAGATCCAGGCCAGAGCAGACAGCTGAGAGAGTCAGCATTAGCCAATCTTATTGCAGGATCTGACTTCACCTTGTATTAATGTTTTTTTCTGTTTGTAAAGCACTGAGGCTGCTTTTGTAGATGAGGATTCATGCTTCAGTGGATGAATATTGGAACCAAAGGCCTAGCAAAGACATTTGCATGATTTACATTTCAAACAAAATTTACATAGGTGTTAATAGCTTAAGAAAAGGATTCTGTTAACAATTTTTGGAGTGTAAAAATATCTGAAAACTCTGGTCTTAGTAATTATTTTTAAAAATTAAAAATTTACTAATGCATGTTAAATTGTTAAAACTGAATGAATGTTTGGCCTTTCAATTGGAGTTGGATTCCAGACAAATGATTTGCATGAAGCTCCAGAATTCGTTTGGGTAGCACTAATTGCAAACTGTTAAGGCCAGACCTTTGCTATCTGGTAGAATTCTGACTCTTAGGAGTCAGTGGGTGTGCTCTGAGCCTGCTTCTACACTATGAGATAAGTTCAAACTTCAAGGCTTTAGCTCAATATTAAAACATGATAGTCTTCACACATAATACTTTTAACTCGATTTATTGAGCTGTAATACTGATTACAAAGTAATATTATGGAACAGGAATAGAATCTATTTCAAATTTAAAATCTTGAATCAAGGCAAGTATGGAAGCACCATGTTCTTAATTCAAACATATTAGCCTCCAGAAGTGTCCCATATGTATCCCACAAAGCTACACGGTGAACCTCCCAAGTATGGCCACTTCGTTGTGCACTGCTGTCAGGTGTGTAGGAAGGTCAAAGTAAGCCCATGAAGTTTTGATTGAATTTGAATTAAAATTGGAATTGGAATTCAGCAGCCCAGCCCTGCAAATAGAAAAGGCATCCAGTATGAAAAAATCTTTTTGCCCATCACATTGCACTGCATCGGTAGCAATTATAGGTAGCCCTGTACTGCAATCATGAGCACTCCTCAAGGTAGTGATCTGACTAGCAGTTCAGACTCCCAAGAGAGCTCCAGCTTGGACCCACCAGGAGATTCTTGATCTCATTGCCATATGGGGAGACCAGTTGGTGGTGAAGAGACTTTGAGTGGTCAAGAGAAGTGCAGCCATCTATAATCAGATGGCACACAAGATGGCTGCCCGAGATTACTTCCGGGTGAAGATTAAAGAACTCTGTCAGGCCTATCGAAAAGTCTGGGAAGCCAGCCAGCAGTCAAGGGTGGCTCCACAGACCTGCCACTATTACCAACAGCTCCACATGCATATGGGCAGCGACCCCACCATGGAGCCTGGACAGAATCATGACATTTGTGGTGGCCCTTGTATGGAGTTCGGGGTGGGCCTGGAGGAGCAGGGTGGCCCAGAGAAAGAGAGCAATGGAGAGGAGGAAAGGAGCAATGAGCAGGGGACTTAGAAAGTTGTTCCAGACAGCCCAGAGCTCTTCACAAATGACCTGGAACTGGTTCCCCTCCATGCCAATCACCTTCATGCTGGTCCCTGAGCCCCCTGGAACATGCAGTTCGGGTGAGTATTTATTCTGCATGCTAGAAGCAGGTTGGGGGTGGGTACAGCTATGGAGTTGTGTATGGGTACAGATTTGCTAGCTGTGCTTCTCTGCCCCTCAGAACAGCATGTTAATGTTTCTTGGGATGGAGCGCTTCTCCTTTCTGGAGACCCCAAGGGCCTCATCCAGGCACTCTTGTATTTTTTTCATGAGGTTCGTGGGCAAGCCTGACTTGTTGTGGCTTTGATGGTAGCACACCTTACCATGCCAGGCAACCAGATAGCGATCTGGTGTCATAGCACCACACAGTGTTTTAGCAAATTTTCCAGGCTTTTGGTCATACAGCAGGAGTAGCTGTTCTCTCTCCATATCTGTCAGTTTTAGGAGGGTGATGTCGTGTTTCACAACATGTAGAAGCATGGGACTTCACATACGTGTTTTTTAAATGGTTCTTGCCCCTTCATATTGGGCTGCAGCAGCTGGTGGGTGCTCTATTCCACAATACAGTTTGCAGGCTCTGCAGGGGTCCCCCCCATGTCCCTTTCCAACCAGCATTTGTTGTCATTTTTTGTGACTCCCTCACACCATGCTGCTGCCAGGCTCCGCTGGGCTTTTCCCATCCCATGTCCCCTTCCCTCAGCATTTCTTTTTCTCCATTTCTTTGCATTTTCAGGACTCCACAGTGCCATGTGGCTTCCAGGCTCTGCTGGGCTTTTCCCATGCCTTGTCTCTTTCACCCAGCATTTCTTTGCATTTTCCTGGGCCCACTTGGCATCCCACAGCTGCTAGGCTCTGCTGTGCATTTTCCTTCCCAATCCCACTGGCACCACGCAGCTGCTGGGCTCTACTGAGTGTTTCCCGTCTTATGTCCCTTTCCAAGCACCATTTGTTTTCAGTTTTCAAGAATCCCCCACACCACACAGGGGATTCCTCTGTTGTGCTTTTCCCCTCCCATGTCCCTGTACATCCAGCCTTTCTTTGGATAGTTTTTTTTCTTTACATTATTTTATTGTGCATCAAACCCCCACACGCAGCCATCCATTTTTCACTGCCACAGGACACCTAGTGACTGACCCTGCTTTGCAGACCTTCCCAAAAGAGGATACCAAAACAGGACAATTGCTTATAACTTCCTATGTCCACAAAGCAGTGTGCCGGCTAACTGATGGCAAGTGTGCCATCGTGAAGTGCAGACTTACTGTCCCTTAACTCATGTGTCCTTCAGAAGTATACTTTCTGTGATAGTACACCCAGAGACCCATTCATTGCACTTCAAACACAGTATTTGAATTGTACCTTAATTTTGACCTTCATTTTCCAGACCCAGTGCCCAATGTTGCGGAAAACCAGAAGATGCAAGAAATGCAAACAAGATCTGATCTTGTACCACGTGGAAAACACTGAGGCAGAGCACAAAAACTCTGACAAAGGACACTGACCAGTGGTGTCACAGTACAGCTGAGTGGTGGCAGAATCGAGCAAATTTTAAAAAGAGAATGCTTGACCCCTACCAGCAGCAATTGTTACAAATGCATGAGTCCACGGCAAAGCAGACTGAGGTCACAGCAAAGCTCGTAAAGGCTATTACTGAGTGTTAGTCGATGGCCGGGTAATGAGTGGTCTGTGAGCCTTATTACTTCCGGGTCTTTAACTGCTAGGACTGGCAGTCCCTTTTGCAGTGGGCAGCCAGGTGGCTGACGGATGCCCCAGAGGTTGGTGCAAAGAACTTATTCCACCCTAGTCTTTAACTACTAGGACAGACTGTCCCTTTGCAGTGGGCAGCCAGGGTGGCTGACGGGTGCCCCAGGAGTCTGTCCTGTGGTGGCAACATGACTCAGCGCTCAGTTCTCACTGCACCTTACCACTGGCCATGCTAATTTAGCCAAACCGGCTAAGGTTCTTTGTTTGTGTTCGGCCAAGTTACAGTAAATGGAAGGAGTCAGGCTGAAGCTTAAATGGTTACTATTCATTAAAAGGCAGAAATAAGAATCTTAGTGGTTACAAGGTTATTGCTCTGTCTTCTTAACTACTAGTAGGATGATACATATGGCATACCAGTTAGATTACAAGTTACACATATAAGGACAAAACGCCTTAGCTTACAGAGCTCTTAACATTAAATGTGCACAAAAGTACATTGCAGGTAATTCTCACTCCTGCGTCCTCCGACTCCAGCGTAGCCATTGTTGTTCACTCAATCCCTCAGGAAGAAGAGTACAAGGAGGGCGTCCCCTGGGTCCTCGGGAGACAACGACCTTACCCAACCAGCAGGTAGAGGTAATTGGAGCTCAGTTAGAGTGGGCTGCCAGACCCTTCTTTGTACCCCTTGGGTCACGTACCCTCTTCCTTATCTAAAGATGCCAATTGTACTGGTTTGCCTTTGTGACGCCAGTTCTTACAAGGGAGTTGCAACTTAATTTACACTTGTAAGACAGAGATAACTAAATCATTAAGACAGGACATTCTTTTTGCATGGGCACGAGATTCCTCTTCTGGAACGATGTGTGGGCGTCTCAATTATCAGTACCAGCCAAGGGCAGTTTGAGGCCCTGTGGTCGTCGGCTGGCCTGTTAGCCCTCTTATCTGTGTTCTTCTGTTGTCCAGGGTCGGGATGAGGCAGCACATCTGTGCTCTGAGGCATCAAAGACTGTGCTTGAGATTAGCACATCTGCGCTCCCAGGCATCAAAACTGTGCTGTTTCCTTTTGTCCTTTGTGCTCTGAGGCACCTAACGGGGTAAGATGGAGTACAGCAGGGAATTCTGTCTGGCTACACTGAGCAGGTGAAGGGTCATGCACTCCCTGCTGCAGCTGCAGAGGGACTCCCAACCCAGGAGGGCATCAGCTGATACCAGCTGGCCAAAGTCCCCTCATGAGAGAGTACCCACTCCCTGTTGTTATGGTCCCCACAGCGCGTCCCCTGGGGACAGGTTGGCCACACTCCACTGTCGCAGTCCCTGCATGCGGGAGGGAGAACAAAGCTACCCTGCTGCTCCAGCCCCAAGGGCCACTGCAAAAGCCTCTTCAAGCACCCTTGGGAAGGTTTCTTTTTCTAGCTACTTAAACCTCTCCTTCCCCCAAAATAAAATCATTCATTCGAGCTTGGTGTGATTTCTTGTCCTGAAGGAGTGGGGGGAACACAAATCAGAATGTACAGGTGGGAGGAGGGTGAGTGCTGCTGAAGGTGCAGCTGGCCAGTGACAGTCCCTGGGCTCCAGCAGACGTGTGACTGAGGGAACTGGGTGGATTTGGGGGGTGCTGAAGGCACAGCTGCCCACCATGTGTATTCTGCTTTCTGCAACTTAACCCCCTCACACCACCTAAGAGCATTCATTCATTGTGGCATGGTATGATTTCTTTAAGAACATAAGAACGGCCATACTGGGTCAGACCAAAGGTCCATCTAGCCCAGTATCCTGTCTGCTGATAGTAGCCAATGCCTGGTGCCCCAGAGGAGGTGAACCAAAGACAATGATCAAGTGATTTGTCTCCTGCCATCCATCTCCCGCCTTCCACAAAAGGCTAGGCACCATTCCTTACCCTTTGCTAATAGCCATCTATCGACCTAACCTCCAAATATTTATTGAGCTCTTTTTTAAACTCTGTTAGAGTCCTGGCCTTCACAGTGTCCTCTGGTAAGGAGTTCCACAGGTTGACTGTGCGCTGTGTGAAGAAAAACTTTCTTTTATTAGTTTTGAACCTGCTACCCATTAATTTCATTTGGTGTCCTCTACTTCTTATATTATGGGAACAAATAACTTTTCTGTATTCACTTTCTCCACACCATTCATGATTTTATATACCTCTGTCATATTGCCCCTCAGTCTCCTCTTTTCTAGACTGAAAAGTCCCAGTCTCTCTAGCCTCTCCTCATATGGGACCCGTTCCAAACCCTTAATCATTTTAGTTGCCCTTTTCTGAACCTTTTCTAATGCCAATATATCTTTTTTGAGGTGAGGAGACCACATCTGCACGCAGTACTCAAGATGTGGGCGTACCATAAAGGACGGCTCAGATTTGGGAATCTCTCAAACATCCTCAGCCGTGAAGACTGAAGCAAAGAAATCATTTAGTTTTTCCACAATGGCATTATCTTCCTTGATTTCTCCTTTTATGTCTATTGTCCAGAGGTCCCACTGCTTTTTTAGCAGGCTTCCTGCTTGTAATGTACTTCAAAAACATTTTACTATTGTTTTTTGAATTTATGGCTAACTGTTCCTCAAAATCTTTTTTGGATTTTCTTATTACATTTTTTACATTTAATTTGGCAGTGTTTATGTTTCTTTCTATTTTGATCACTAGGATTTGACTTCCACTTATTAAAAGATGCCTTTTTATCTCTCACTCCCTCTTTTACATGGTTGTTAAGCCATGGTGGCTCTTTTTTAGGTCTCTTAGGCCGTGTCTACACGTGCCCCAAACTTCGAAGTTTACTAATGAAGTGCTGAAATGCATATTCAGCGCTTCATTAGCATGTGGGCGGCAGTGGCGCTTCGAAATTGACGTGCCTTGCCGCCGCGCGGCGCATCCAGACGGGGCCCCTTTTTGAAAGGGCCCCGCCTAATTCGAAGTTCCCTTATTCCCATGAGCTCATGGGAATAAGGGGACTTCGAAGAAGGTGGCGTCCTTTCAAAAAGGAGCCCCATCTGGACGCGCCGCGCGGCGGCAAGGCACGTCAATTTCAAAGCGCCGCTGCCGCCCGCATGCTAATGAAGCGCTGAATATGCATTTCAGCACTTCATTAGTAAACTTCGAAATGGCCATTTGCATGGCCATTTCGAAGTTTGGGGCACGTGTAGACGTAGCCTCCCTGTGTTTTTTAATTTGAGATATACATTTAAGTTGGGCCTGTAATATGGTAATTTGCTTTGTGACAGAGATATACATAGGTAGTATATGCATTATAGATCAGTCATAAAGCTGTTTCTTAAAGTGTCTCTTATTGCTGCAGCCTGAGCATGGCTACTGGTGGATGGCAATGTAGATGGCTGCAAATAAGTCCTGCCTATTACCTCTGTTTCAGAATTTCAGATAGACAGGAAAGTCTCCCACCTTGATTCACGTAGGTTGTGCAAAATAGCGCACACTGTAATAACAGTTGGGACATTGGCTTTAGAAACGTCCAAACGGGTCAATAAACATCTGAACCTCGCTTTCAGACATCCAAAGGTGCTTTCCACCATTGTTATGCACCTGTTCAGTCTGTGATTAAACCTTTCCTTGCTGGGGTCGAGGGCTCCTGTGTCAGGTTTCATCAGACAGGGAAGCAGAGGTTAAGCAGGGTCACCCAGTATAACAGTGGGCATCTCCATGTCACCGGTCTTGATTTGCCAATTGGGGAAAAAGGCCCATCCAGGAGCTTTTGGAACAGTCCTCAATTTTGGAATATGTGTGCAGCATGAACCATCCCTGGCCAGCCAATGTTGAGCTCAGTAAAATGACCATTGTGATCTACCGATCCCTGCATGTCCATGGAGACGTGCCTCTTCCAATGAATGTACGCCAATGCCAGGTGGGCCAGGGCCATGATGGGGATGTGCATGCCATCTGTTGCCCCACTGCAGTTAGGAAAGCCCTGGGCAGCAAAACCATCCACTATAGTCTGTCCATCTCACAGGTCACCGTCTTCCTGAAGAGACACCGCCTTCATCACCACAGACCCCACTTTAGGTCTGCCCACCCCGAACTGATTTGCCACTGACTGTTAACTGTCGGGGTTGCAAACTTCCACAGTGCAATTGCCGCTTGCTTATGAGCCATAAAGCTGGCCTCGTTTTTGTGTTGCTGCGCGTCAGGGCAGGCACCAGCACATCACAAAGTTCCATGAATGTGGACTTGCACATGTGAAAGTTCTGCACACACTGCTAGTCATCCCGGGATTCCAAAATGATGTGATCCCACCAGTGGGTGCTGATCACTCGAGTCCAAAGCCACCACTCCACTGTCAGCAATGTAGTTATGGCAGCCACCAGCTCTGAATTTTTGGGTCACATTTGGGACAATTGCTGTTCCAAACCATCCTCCTTGGCAGCAGCAGCACCAGTAGGATAGCCAAGCATCATTGAGCTTTGGAATTGGACAAATTGCCTGACAGCTGCTATGGTTACTGAAAGGATCTGTGCTATGAGTTGGAGTGTTCGTTGATCCATGCTTGCACTGGAATGCTGCAGCAGCAGGAAATGGTGCAATTTCCCATTCTTTGTTTGGTCAGTTAGTGATGCAGTGAATTCTGGGACAGTGCAAGGAATTCCAGCATGAAACACCCACAAGCAACGGGCTAAGGCACTGTGGGATAGTTACCCACAATGCAATGCTCACGCTGTCAAACTTCCACGGGGCAATGGGGACATGGAGATTTGACACAAAAAAAAGGTTGGTTGAATTTCAAGAAGCTTTGTGGACACTATTTGAATGCATAATATTGAGGTTAAATATTCAAATGTATTAAATATTGAATTTATCTCTCAGTGTAGGCTCTTCCTGAAGTACCAAGTACGAGGTGTGATGTTAGATGCTTTGAAGGATGAAGACCCTATTTGCAAACTCTTTGAAGCAGGGACCTGTCTTCAACTCTGAAGCCATGTGTTAATGTGCTCTGGGACTTCTACTCAGGGTTGGTGACACACACATGAGAGTTTCAAACCAGGCAAACTGTCATCCGTTTTTACACATCTCCATTTCACCTGCATAGCATGGATCCTAAATATTCATTTAATATATTCATGACCAACCATCCAATGTTTTACTTCCCTTCCTATTTTCAATTCTTCATTTTTGAAGCTTTGTTTGCTGTCTGTGTTGCCTTATTACTTATTTTTACTGTTCTATATCTGTGCAGTATCAATCAAATTACAAGTTGAGTTCCCAGGGAAACTGCATAAGCCTCCTTTACAGTGTCAGTAAATATTGTATTACTGTTTGCAAGGGGAACAGGACTATTTCCAGTTGATGTTTAGCATTTTAAAGTTGAGCTATGTGTAGATTATTAGCATGCAAGAGGAATAGGTTCATGAACTGCAAGAGTCTGTAGCATGCTTGTGTTCTGGTAAATGCAGCTTTAGTGGAGATTTGAAGATTTAGTAGTCTAAGGGAGTCTGTCGTTAAATTGGGGCTCTGGTACATATTTTTTATATTTTTACTTAATGGCCATGTCTTTGATTTATTTATATAGCTGTTTTACATATGCACCATTTTGGTGTGTTTATTAGCATGAGTAGATAGAGAGGGTGATAGTACATGTACTCCAGGGTTATTAATTTTCTTCTAATTTGATTTCATATTCTGTACAATTCTTAAGGATCGATACACATTAATGATCTCTTACTTTAATATTTTTTCTTCTTCCCTACCTATAAAACATGCAGTATATTTATATCGAGTTCTTTGTTCATACTGGTGGTGCACATCCCCACACAACCTCAATAACCTCACTGGGAGAGGGGCTGAGGCAGGATCAGCCAGCTCAGTGGGGATGGGTTCAGTCAGGGCCTCAGCACTGAAAGAGTGGTCAGGAAGAGGTTCTTGCTGCTGTTGGGGTTTTGCTGGAGCAGGGATCACCTGAGAGCTGGAGCCATCAGTTGGACACGGGACATGCAGTTACTTTGGGCCAAGAGAAATAGCCATCAGCAGGTGAGGTGGGTGGGGCTGGAGACATGAAGCCCTCAGCCCATGTCATTTGTATCTGCTTGGTCCAATGGGACAGTTCCCAGCCTTGGTGCTATCCAGTGATAAGGACAGAACACAGGGCTGGGGTGCAAGGAGACAAGCCAGAAGCCATGAGTAGAAAACATCTCCCTGCTGCTCAGGGCTGGGTCTGTTTTCAGGCCTCTCCCATCATCTTGACTGACCAGAACTCTGGACCCCCCAGCCATAGAAGTAGTTGAGCACTGAACACCTGTGCCACCCCGGTGCTAGTCTGTGAGTAGAAAAATTGCACAAGGTCACAATGAGGTGAGAACAAGGGCTATAGTGTGACAGTCCCAACCATTAGCTACTCAGCCCCCTCCTGGGATTTATTCCCAGTGTCGGACATCTCTTGTGGCTCACCTGTTGCTGACGCTTGTGCAGCACTATGGGTGCCAGAACAGGGGTGGAGCTGTGGACTTTAGACGTGGGAGGGGTTTGCACCCACACAAGGTCTGGAAGAAGCCAAGAGCTCTCCAGCCAACTTGTCCGTTCCACTGCAGGAGGAGAGTCTGGGACAGGTGGAGGGCTGGTGGAGCTGGGGGCAGACCCCAGAGACCAGGAGAAGGAACGTGCCCATGATGGGAAGTACTGACTGGAGCTGTCCTGGGGGAGGTCAGTTGTTACACCCACTTCTCTGTAACTGGCCATAGTGCTCCCTGGTAGCCAGATGCAGCGTGCTGGGGACTTCAGTAAGGAGGAGACAGAAAATAAACCTTCAGCCCTGACAGCGAATGGAGACAGTTTCAAACGTAGTCACAGTTTCTGCTCATTACCCCTGGAGCAGCTGTCCTCCCTCCACACCCCTGTGGCCTCCACAGCAATGACTGATGGGGGAACAAATGAAGCAGCAGATTTCAGACATTTTAGCTGCCTTTGAATGCAAGTTACACAGTGGGAACAAGAGGGAAGATCAGCATGTGGCCAGCAGACCTCCCAGGGCATGGAGTGAGGGGAAAGTTCACTATTTGCACAGATTTTGGTTGCTTTTTCTGTGTTGCTTCAAAAGTCAGCAGCCATTCACAGACCTGTGTGAGAGACTCTTCTGCCAGCCACTGGCCAAGGCTCAATGGCAAAGGGCAGCAGTGTAGAAGCGAGTGAGTTCACACATCACCTCTCCTTATTGCTGTTTGTGTTTCCAAGTGTAGGCAATGTGGCAGAAGGAATGCAGTGCTGCTGAAGGCTGGGAGGAATGAGTCTCCCAGAGGTCATCTGCATGAGAATGCAAAAGGTGTGCATGTGTGATACCTTTTCAGGCAAAGCCTAATGGGTAGCAAGTAAGCCATGAGATTTGGTCTATTGTAAACATGTAGTTGTAAAATCACAATTTAAGCTGACACTTAATGCGGGAGTTGTGAGATCTCACCAATGCTCTGGGTTGTTGTGGGGGACAGGGCAGTTGCCTTAGCTGTGTAAGACATTGATAACACAGGGCTCCCTGGTTTAAAGCATTGTGAGAGAGAGGGGAGGGGTACTGGTTGAGCCAGCTTGCTGAGTGCTTTTGCCCTGCCTATGCCTTGGTCATATCGCTGTAAGCCTGGCTTGACTAACCCTCCCCACCTGTTAAACGATAGAGCTGGATACTAGGGTGTTTGTGAAACCCCACACTAGAGATACCAAGAGCTGAAGTCACAGAGGGGCAGCTGAGGCCACACAGAGCTGAAATCACTGGGTTCTGCCTTAAGGCAGTCCCAGGCAGTGGGGTTAGGACTGGCGGACAACAGCAGGACCAGCGGGCAGCCAGTAGGAGCGGCGGTGGTAGACGATGGCGGGCGGCTGGTAGGAGCGGCGGCAGACGACAGCGACTGGCGGGCGGCCGGTAGGAACGGTGGCGGATGACGGCGACTGGCAGACGGCTGGTGACAGCAAGGGGAGGCTACAGACAAGTGGGCAGCTAGTATTGCCCTGGTGATGTATCTGTGGGCTTTGAGTTTGGGACTGCACCGCAGAGGGTACACCCTGTAACTGTGTGTGGGGTAAAGGGCCAAGAGCCCCAGCAAGAGACTGGGTTCTACTGCATATGGGGATGGGATCTGGGTAAAAGGGGTTTTGTCTCTTCTGTGCTTAGATACACTGCATCTGTCGCTGTAACCTTGGGGTAGGTTACGGTCATTAAACAAGCCATTTCTATCTCAGACTCTGTGCTTGCAAGGGGGGGGCGGAGAACCGCCTTACAGGCACCCAGCACGGGGGTGAAATTGTCCCAGGCCACTGGGTGGGGGCTCGAGCCGGTTGGTTGTATCCTTGATAGGAAAACCCCACAAGAGTTGAACCCGGCCCTTCTGGCAGGCATCTGGCGTTAACAGAAGGGTTACACAAATACATGGCAACCCTTGTCACTAACAAATCCCACATCCCCAGCCAGCAGGGGTGTATTGGACAGTCTCTGTCTCAGATCACAAGGTGCTTGGAAGACAGCACAAGATCACTGTGGTTGGAACTGGGCAAAGAGCCCAGAGCTCCATTATGGAGAGCCCAGGTACTTGCCACTCACTGCTACTGCCTTTGGGGTGAGCACATTACACAGCTATGATGTGGGTACCTGTCACTGCCCACCACTGTGCAATGGAGCCAGGCAGATCCTGGAGCTCTCAGCTCTAATGGTCCAGAATATGTGGTGCAGCCATCCATAGGTTTGAAGCATTGGCTGACTAGAGCTAACTTGTAAATCCTGCCCAGAAGCTCTGGGGTGGAACGATTGTCATAGTCTCACATCCAGGAACATTTTGTAGCTCTCCAGCTCCCTGACACAGTCTCCTTTCTTCTCGTGTTTCTCATTTCTGCCCCTTTCACACAGCATTGGCTCTCACCCTCACTCTCCATCAGTGTATTGGTCTATCTCCCTCACTCTTCTCTAATTCACATCACAACTCATTCCATCTCTGACCCCCAATTCTCCCTGCTAAATGTTCCCCTCCCCTTTCTTTCCCCTGAGCTTTGCCCATCTCAGGAGGGCTTTACTTTAGCCCTTCTCCTTTCAGCTTCCTACCATTTCCCCTCAGGCTTCTCTCCTGATTCTTCTTTTACTTTATTTCCACCTTTTCCCATTCCATTCCTTCTCCCATTCTGGCTAAACCTGCTCTGAATCTGACTCTCCTATGTACACAGCCACCTCCTCTTTATCCAGGTGACACCTTCCCACCCACAACACATCCCTGGTGGCTTTCAGGTCATGCTCTCTAGGCCCTGGGTCTCTCCAGGCCCTTGGGGGACACCACTAGTTACCCCTCTCCATTCAGAAAATTTACCATTGTCAAAGTCAGACTCAGGACTCACAAATTTGTCAGACCACTCTGTTTATTAGCAAAGCTGCTCTGCTAATGCACCCAGAAAATGTGAGCGCCATACAGGGCTCAAACCCCTTGATTTATACAGATGGAAGAAAGCAAAATTAACACGATTACAAAAGGGGCCAGGACTCACATGTTTCCCATGAGACTAGTCACATATCTTCATTTCCATATCAAGCCTCAGCAATCTCCTGTCCATATCTCCCTGGTTATCTCAATTACTTTCTGTCTAACACCTAATGTTCCTTTTTTTGTTATCCCAGACACACCTGGCTCCACTCTGATCCATCCTGTGTACCTACAAACAACATTAACATAATCTTCTCTTTCCTGTTCTTGAACTTATACTATTATTACAGTATAATTCATCTCTCTCTTACAATATAATTCTTTCTACTTTCACACCATTTATGCCTACCCTTTGTTTCCTCTCTTTTAACCAGTTCTCACTCCATGAAAGGACCTTCCCGCTTATGACAACTTAATTTACAGGAGAGCTTTCGATGAGGTACCTTGTCAAAGGCTTTCTGAGAATCTAAGTATACGATAACCATTGGCTCTCCACTGTCTGCATGTTTGTGTTAACCCCTTCAAAGAACTTTGACAGATTAGGAAGAAATGATTCCCCGCTGCAGAAACCATATTGACTTTTGCCCATCAAATTATGTTCTTCTACGTGCCTGACAATTTTATTCTTTACTGTTGTTTCATCTAATTTGCCCGGAACTGACATTTGACTTACTGGTCTGTAATTACCAGGGTCACCTCTACAGACCTTTTTAAATATTGGTGTCATCTCAGGGCTTGTCTCACTGTCCCCCAACAAATCTATTTTAAAGCTCTCCTCACTAGGTTTGCCAGCCTGCTTGCAAGGATGCTCTTTCCTCTCTTTGTTAGGTGGATCATATCTCTTCCCAGCAATCCCTGTTCATGAAAGAGAAGCTCATGGTCAAAGAAACAGAATCCTTCTCTGCAACCACACATTTACCTCTGAATAGTAACAGAGAGGAAGCCGTACTAGTCTATACACTATCAAAACGAAAAGCAGTCAAGTAGCACTTGAAACGGCCGAGCTGGCTTTTATATTCAAATTCGGCGCATTAACACATGGTTTAAATCGTGATGGGAACTTTCTGAGTCACTATAGGGGCTCGTCTGCATACTTGGCTCAACCTAATTCTTGATCTTCCCCCCACCCCTCCACGCTCTGATTTGCTCACCTTGATTGTCTTTTTCTGATTTGTCCTCCTTGCTCACTGTTTTTGGTTCTCTGTGCCTTAAATATTGAGTCTGTTCTGGCAAAGTGGGTCTGTCCCACAAAAGCTCACCTAATAAACCATTTTGCTCTTCTTTAAAGTGCTACTTGACTGCTTCTTGTTTTGATATTTACCTCTGTGACTCAGCAATCTCTGCCCAGGTCCTTTACTTGTGCAGGGAGGATGGACAAGAACACCAATTGTGCTCTATATTCATAGCCAAAGCTATGCTAGGAAGGAACTGAACCTCCCCCAGCTGCTTGGAGGGGAGCTATGCTAACCACTACACCACCCACGCTCCCTTCTGCAGGGCTTGCAACACCCAGAAATCTCAATCACCAAGTATCTGTCTTTACCACCCAGTGCATCCAAAATGCCTCCGGAGCAGTTCAGTCATCTGCACTACTGGATTTTCACCCTGTCTAAGGGGCTCTGGGGCTGGCTCCAACCGTGTGCTGTGGTTTGGCTGCTACCTGCTGTGAGGACGGTCTGAAGTGCGGAGTTTGAATGAGACTCTGCACCAGTCACTCCGAACCCAGGTGTTGTATGGCCAGCTGCTTTCTGCTCCATATGGGCTTTTTTGGGGGGGCGAGGTGTAGCCAAATTGGAAGAGGAAAGGTACTGACATGCTGCAGTTAGACTGCAGTTGTATTTCAAAATAAATTACACTATTTGTGCAATGCCAATTGTGTAAATTATTTTGAGATGCTCTATATTGAACTTGGGGCCTATTTTAAAGGTTCTGTTAGCCCTCTCATGAGGAGGGGTCTCAGAACCAGAAAACCATGTTCAAAATATGTACTTCTGTATCCCAAAAGAGCAATTGCAGTCTAAATATCACCATCGTCCTTAGCCCCAGGTCCGACACTGCTTGGAAAAGAAGAAATAACAATATTACTTCCCCTGGGGAACCAAGGTATCAGTCCCACTGCCTCTTCCATGAAAAGAAAGTGCATCTACTCACTCATCTAATTCCAGAAGCCACAGCATAATTGCGGTTGCCCATGGCTCCTTCCCAATGGGCTGGCAAGGGCAACTAGTCTTTGAGAACCTGCTAATACCCTGGTGATGGGTTCAAATCCTGTGATACCAAATGGTTCAACATTGCTAGGTGCCCTGTCTGCTATGTACGTAGGCTCTACCATGCCCAGGATTGTATGCAGGGCCAGCCTGGTGGATGGGGTTGCTGGGTATCACTACTGGGCTACGTCTACACGTGCACCCAACTTCGAAATAGCTTATTTCGATGTTGCGACATCGAAATAGGCTATTTCGATGAATAACGTCTACACGTCCTCCAGGGCTGGCAACGTCGATGTTCAACTTCGACGTTGCTCAGCCCAACATCGAAATAGGCACAGCGAGGGAACGTCTACACGGCAAAGTAGCACACATCGAAATAAGGGAGCCAGGCACAGCTGCAGACAGGGTCACGGGGCGGACTCAACAGCAAGTCGCTCCCTTAAAGGGCCTCTCCCAGACACACTTTCATTAAACAGTGCAAGATACACAGAGCCAACAACTAGTTGCAGACCCTGTATATGCAGCACGGACCCCCAGCTGCAGCAGCAGCAGCCAGAAGCCCTGGGCTAAGGGCTGCTGCCCACGGTGACCACAGAGCCCCGCAAGGGCTGGAGAGAGAGTATCTCTCAACCCCCCAGCTGATGGCCGCCATGGAGGACCCCGCTATTTCGATGTTGCGGGACGCGGATCGTCTACACGTCCCTACTTCGATGTTGAACGTCGATGTAGGGCGCTATTCCCATCCGCTCATGGGGTTAGCGACTTCGACGTCTCGCCGCCTAACGTCGATTTCAACTTCGAAATAGCGCCCAACACGTGTAGACGTGACGGGCGCTATTTCGAAGTTACTGCCGCTACTTCGAAGTAGCGTGCACGTGTAGACGCAGCCCTGGTGTCATAATAAAAGTTCCAAATGCCATTGCACATGGGTGCTGGTGACTAGCAACCTGGTGTTGTGGTTCTTGGTGTCTGCTGTGCTGGTCCCCTACCTCTGCTTACAGATTTGTAGAGCTACATGGGCACGTGCTGTACATACAAGAGCAACTGGTTTGTGAACTGCAAAACTCTGCACCTTGCCAGTGTTTTGGTGGCTGCTCCATTTTTTGAGAGTGGCCGTAGTTGTCTCTTGCAGAAGGTGCTCAAATTGGGGTGCTGGTGTATATTTTTATGGTTTTTATTATGCTTACTAAACTGTGCTCTGCAGGGGCTGCAGTTCCAGGGGTCTGGCCTCTCTGGGAGCCCCAAGGTTAAGTCATAAATGAACCTTTGGGTGCAGGAGTCACTCAATGGGCATCTCATCCCTTCCTTCTCAGGGCAAGTTACTGACTGCTGGCTGGGGACTGGCATTAGCCTGGCTCACCCACATCTTGCTTTGGGAGCTCCGGGCCATTGCTTGGGTCTTGGCAGCTGACCCATTAGGGGCTTTTCTCTGTGGCATTGGTCCCTTCTGCTGCCCCCTTCCGGTACAGCTCCGCTGGGCCCTGCGTTTGGGGCCTTTCTGGGGCTGCCTAGCAGCTCTATCCCCTGCCTGGTGACTACTTCCTGCTCAAAGCCAAAGGCTTGTTCCTGGGTATGGGCTGGACTGTGCTTCACTGCTGTTGATGGAGTGTGATGGAGTCAAGCTGCTTTAAGCTCAGCCTGCATCAAGGGGCCTTTGTGCATTGGATTCCTGAGCCCCCAGATGTGGGGCTGGTTCTCCTGCCCAGCACAGCCCGTGATGAGCAGGGCCCTGCACATAAGTCATATCAGACCTCTGTGTGATTGATGGGAGCAGAAACCTGAGCCTCAGTGGTTGGGAACTGATTTCAGCTAAGGAATGGTTAGCATAAACCCTCAATTTAATGGGCCATGATGTAACAGTAACAGAAGTAATTGTGTTAATCTGTACTCCAACAAAACAAAAAAGCAGAAATGTAGCACTTTAAAGACTAACAAAATTATTTATTCAGTTATGAGCTTTAATGGGACAGATTAATTTCATCAGATTAATCTAATTTCTGATACAAACTGACATTTTTAAGTACAGAGGACCAAAAAAAAAAGCAATAAAAACTGACAAATCAAATAGGACTAAAGGGGGCGGGGTGAGGTCTGGGGGGATGTTAACTGTCTTGTCTGAGACAATTACAAGCATTGAAGGAAGGGAAGCAGTCCTCGTAATGCATGAGGTAATGGATGTCTCTGTTCGTACCACGTGTTAATGTGTCAAATTTGAATATGAACTCCAACTCACAGCTTTCCCACTCTAAGCTGTTTTTAAATTATTTATGCTCTAGGACACAAATGCTCAGGTCTTTAACAGAATGGCACACGCCACTGAAGTGTTCGCTGACAGGCTTATGTGTATTGAGTTTCTTGATGTCTGCTTAGAGAGCAAGAAATTAGTAGAGCATTTGATTGAAGATTTAATGGCCCTTGGCTTAAATCCAAGCATCCCCTTTAAAAAGTAGCGATTCATCTTGCTTTTTCCATCACATTCTGGATTTCTATTCTATGAGGATTCTTAAAAAGGACACTCATGTAGACAAACCGTGCAGCTTTTTACTAGTGCCAATGCATATGAACCTAGCAAACCCACCCCTCTGCTGACAGTAGATAGTGGTATGAGCAATTTTGGGTGTTGCTCCTATAAAGAGGTGCTCATTCAGAGTCTATCAAATGTATCACATTCAGACACACTTATCTGCACACTTTTAAATGCACAGCTTTGTCCACATATCTTCTCTGGAAATACCATCACTGGACCTAACCAAGTTACTCACAGAATCACGGGCACTTTCTCATGCTCCTCTACTAACATCATATATGCCATCATGTGCCAACAATGCCCAGATGCTTCTAACTCCCTTAGACAAAGGGTCAATGGGCACAAAACAGACATCAAAACACTCCAGATCCACAAACCAGTTAGTCAACATTTTAATGGAATGGGGCATTCTGTCAATGACCTAAAGGTATGTGTGTTACTGAAGAAGAAGTATCGCACTGTTCTGGAAAGGGAAGCAGCTGAGCTGGCTTTTATATTCCAATTCGGCACATTAACACATGGTTTAAATTGTGATGGGAACCTTCTGAGTCACTATAGGGGCTCGTCTGCATACTTGGCTCAGTCTAATTCTTGACCTTCCCCCCCCCACACTCTCTGATTTGCTCACCTTGATTATCTTTTTCTGATTTGTCCTCCTTGCTTACGGTTTTTGGTTCTCTGTGCCTTAAATATTGAGTCTGTTCTGGTCTGGCTATGGTATGAAGCCGTGGGTCTGTCCCACGAAAGCGCACCTAATAAACTATTTTGGTAGTCCTTAAAGTGCTACTTGACTGCTTTTTGTTCTGATAGTGTATAGACTAGCACGGCTTCCTCTCTAAAACTAAAATAGATAATTTTTGGTCAACTAAAACATTTCAGTAAATAAAATAGTCATAAAGTTCCCGCAGCTCTAAAGACATGTCTTTGGAATGAACCACTGGGAAGAGAAGGATCATTAGCATCTTCCATTCCCAAGGTCTAGCTCCTGGAGGTTCTAAGGACAGACCATACTTCATAGCCTAGTCAGTGTAAGGCTACTAGTAATTATCTTGCTCAGGTTGCTATTGATGAAACATAATGTAGGTTAGTAGCAGATCTACTTTTACCCTCTCTACAAATGTCTAGAGAGAAGTGTTCATTCCTTATTACTAAAATCAGTTTTGTTGAATCCTATCCCTGTGGTCAAGATGAAAGATTTTCATTGCATGGCAAGGACAAAATCTGGCTCTACTCATGGAGTGAGGTCTTCTGAAAATTCTAGCCAATGTTTCTGGAAACTCCATGAACCATCACAACTTTTTACCTCTACTAGAACCTCAGGAGCACCTGATGAAGCCAGTCCAGCTTCCATCACCAGTCGGGGGCAAAGAACAGGGAGTGAGACACCACCCCTTCTGCTCAGGGGCGTGACTTGAGTGCAGCCAAGGGAGCTGACACAAACTCCAATTAACCTCCAGATTCACCCCTCTGCCCCAGGATCACAAGGATGACACACACAAACCTCTGCTCACACCCTGGCCATCTGCCTCCCTGTTTCGCCCCATTCCTCTTTTTAACCCGTTAAAAAGCAGCGAGGAGATTACTACACAAAGTGAGGACATAGTGAAGGGCATCAGCTTCAGCAGAGCTACTGGGCATGCTCAGTCCTTCTGCACCAGCTCACCCCACCCCCCACCCCGTAAGCCCATGCCAATGAGGAGCTGCTCTATATTACACAGCAGCACTGTCTAACCCCGTGGCTCCAGCCCCAGCCCCAGCCCTGGTGGGATCACTTTGGGCCCCACTCCAAAGGTACTGTGAGTAGTGCATGGCCCCAGAAACAGTGCAGGTGCACAACATCCTGCCTGGCCACTTCTTGGTTTTCCTGTGTCGGGTTCATTAATCATCACTCAAACTCATCTGACTCCTGCAGTGGCAAGCAAGTGACCCACACGTGCAGCTGCTCTCCCCTTGTACTGGCTCTGGAAGAAGCCTCCTGGCTCCTGAAGGCTCAGGAGTAGCATCTGCTGTTGGAAGTATATCAGAGCTGAATCGGGGGGGACAGTTGCTGTTTGTTCTGTTCAGTAAGCTCCCTTTCCTGTGACTCTTTTAGTACTCAACACATCGTTTCTGTGTCTGGGACTGCTGGCGCCTCACTAAATCTCAGTGAGGGGAGGTTTTGGGTGACTAGCCCCAGCACCAACATGACTGGATGGGAAATCAAGACCCTGAGACTGATGGGCCCCAAAGGCAATGAGGCAAAGCCAATGCTCCAGGTCAACTTGGTGGACAGGGCAGGTAGGGTAAAGGGGAAGCTGGAGGCTGGGGGTGGGTGGGGGCATTGCCTTTCATGAGAGCTGTAGTTGCCAGTCAGACAGAGTGGGGCCAAGTAAGGAGAAAGCAGTGACCCGAGCTGAGCTCAGGGTAAAGCTGTGTCAGCCACAGACAGCTGGAAAGCAGCCAAGGGAGAAGGACTGAACTGGAGGCAGGAGTGCAAAAACCAGCCCAGACCTGTGTGGGAGCAGGCTGGAGCTAGAAGCAGGAGCACAGAATTACTCCAAACACACGTGTGTGTAGAAGCAGAGCTGTAGCCACCAGGGTGGTGGGACAAGCCATCTGGGGGCAGCCAGCAGAGCAGCACTAGTGCAGCAGCAGCATGGAACTGGGATAGTTTGGATGTGGGTGTGTTGTGGAGCTGGGAGCGGGAGGGGGACCCTGGGCTGAGTCTGGCCTAGGAGGACCCCACCAGTCCAGGGGCTCATGGGCCACACTTGGCGGGGATCAGACCCCTGATGGGGGGAAGGGTTGATAGTAGGAAGATGGCTCCTAGAGCCAGAAGGGATGTGGCCACTGCCAGAGCAATTGGGATCTGCAGCAGAACCAAGGGCTGGGAGCAAGGCTGGGATGGGTGTTTTTGTTGTCCCTGTACCACAGTGCACAGCTGTGTGTTTTCTTTCAACCATTCTCAGTTCTCCTTATTTCCTTACTTGCATTGCTGATTAGTACACTGCATTTGATGTGAGCTGTATGGAATCACAGAACTGGAGGGAACCTCAAGAAGTCATCAAGTCCAGTCTCATGAGCTCATGGTATGATCAAACACCATCTAGCCTATGCAAAGACTTGTTTACCATGCCAAAGGAAAATGTTGGGTTGGTTTGAAGGGTTTGTTCTTGACAAAGCCAGTGCATCAGGGAAGTGTCCAGTTCGGAGAGAGCATCCAAGATTGGGCATACCCTTGTCCCTATCCTACATGATGACAAGGTTGGCAATCAAGCCCCCAGGAATCTGTCAAAGGCCTTATCCTTTCACCTTCCCACTTTCCTGGTCTTTCTTGCCTCACTGACCAGAGAACAGCAATGCCTGAAGGCCAGAGACCCAAACAATTCCGGGTGTATTGGGGTGAGCAGGAGTCCAGTTTCCTTTCCTTTTTCCCCTTGTTCTTTCCCATGCACTTCCTGTTTGCCCCCCAGGTATAGAGTAATATCCTCAGCTATACCTTAAGCCGGGGTGTCCAACCTATGGCACATGGGCCAGAATCTGGCAAGCGGAGCCTTTTTTTCTGGCCTGCTGAGCCATTTTTAAAAGGTGGCAGTGCAGCTCTCATATTTGAGACAGCAAACAGCTGGAGCTGCTACACCCTCCTTTTGTCGCAAGTGGAAGGCAGGACCCATAGCACAAGGGAAGCCTGCAGCGGAGGCTGGGACAGGGCACCTTCCATCTCAGCCCAGACTCCACCTTCTCCTGACACTCTGGGCCAAGTTGGAGGTGCTGGCTGAGGAGTAACAAAGCCCCAGGGGCTGCAGCGGATGGATGGCACCACCACCCTGGACTCCTCCTCCCTTTGACAACTAGGATGGATTTACCTGCTGCTCTAGGGAGCTGCCATCTGCAGTTCCCCTTTGTGCTGCCAGGCCATGCTGGGCCAGGTCACAGTGCAGCTGGTTTGGGGCTGGAGGTGGTTTAAGGTTGGGGCAGTTTACGGCTGTGGGGGGGGTGTTAGGGCTGCAGGAGGCTCAAGGCTGGGGCTGGGAGGGGTGTTTGGGACTATTTTGTGTTTGGTCCCTGGAACAGGTAAAACATTGCTATCTGCCCCCTGAGGAAAAAAGGGTGGACACCTCTGCCTTAACCAGTCAGTCATTCTACTGATGTTTAACTAGCCAGTCCTCTCATACTGTACCATGATTAGCTAATCAGTTATATCTGACTGCCTCAATTGTTTTACACCCAGCAAAATTAATTATACATCAGACAGAAGCAATCAAAGAACCAGGCAGAGGCAATACAGAGAAACAATACAGAGATGAGAAGCAGAACAACACAGCTATGACTACTGCATTACCACAACTGCTGAGAAGTGTGTCCTTGCCAGATATGAATGTCTCAACCTAAGTTTTCTTTAACTCTTCCAGGCTCTCTTTTACCTCGAGGTATTTTGTGTTTGGCCCCTGGAATATGTGAAAAATTGCTATGCTATGGTAACCAAATTGTTGACATTGAAGAAGCTATGTCACAATAGCCGCGTCTACACATGCACGCTACTTCGAAGTAGCAGCGCCAACTTCGAAATAGCGCCCGTCACGGCTACACGTGTTGGGCACTATTTCGAAGTTAACTTCGACGTTAGGCAGCAAGACATCGAAGTCGCTAACCCCATCAGGGGATGGGAATAGCGCCCTACTTCGACGTCCCACAACATCGAAATAGTTGGGTCTGCCATGGCGGCCATCAGCTGAGGGGTTGAGAGACGCTCTCTCTCCAGCCCCTGTGGGGCTCTGTGGTCACCATGTGCAGCAGCCCTTAACCCACGGCTTCTGGCTGCTGCTGCTGCTGCAGCTGGGGATCCATGCTGCATGCACAGGGTCTGCAACTAGTTGTCGGCTCTGTGGATCTTGTGCTGTTTAGTGCAAGTGTGTCTGGGAGGGGCCCTTAAAGGGAGCGGCTTGCTGTTGAGTCCGCCCTGTGACCCTGTCTGCAGCTGCTCCTGGCACCCTTATTTCGATGTGTGCTACTTTGGCATGTAGACGTTCCCTTGCAGCGCCTATTTCGATGTGGTGCTACCCAACGTCGAGATTCAACGTCGACGTTGCCAGCCCTGCAAGACGTGTAGACGCTATTCATCGAAATAGCTTATTTCGATGGAGCGTGCACGTGTAGATGTACCCTATATGATATGTATTTAAATCTAATTCTTGAAAAATCCAGGTCACCATTTCAAAGCTCTAAGTGTAACATGGCTGTGTTAGGGAATGGCCTTACTTCTGCTACTTGCTACACCGTCTGGCTCAGTGTCACACACAGATGTACAGCACTGATAGCACCACACAGTCCAAAGTTATGCACGAGAAAATTATGATTTTTAAAAAAGGAAACATTTTGGGTTCCTTGCATCTGCCCTTTGTTTCTGATTTGGTAAGTTGAATTACCTCGTTTTCCAGCTTTTGATACCCAACAATGGACCTGTTTGTTAAAATGTCAAATATTGCCAGAATCATGCCAAATTTATGAGAGCCATTGATACTTGGGATCTGTATTTCACACCTAGGTGCACAGGGGCTTGCGATCTGTGGAAAGCTGCGGTTTAATACATTTTCTGGATCTAGACCTTTGCAGTCTGATCCTGCACCCATTGTTTAGTGACACAGATTCTGACTCCATCAGGACCCTACGGCTGCCCCACACATGGAAAAAAAATGTGGGTAGCCAGCACCCTCCAGCAGCCCCACAGACCAACTTCTGCCTGCTATCCCTGTCCTTCTATGCACCCTTGGACCCCACCAATCAGCTTCTCCCCACAGCCAGTGCATAGCTCACTGGAACTAGAAGACACCCTGAGAGGTCAAATCCAGTGGTCTATCATCACGGCAGGCCTAAGCCCCATCTATATCATCCGTTAGATATTTATCTAACCTACTCCAAAATTTCTCCAATGATGGAGATTCTACAACCACCCTCGGCAATCTACTCCAGTGCTTAACTGCCCTGACAGTTGGGAAGTTTATCCTAAAGTCCAACCTAAACCAGCCTTGCTACAATTTAAGCCCATTGATTCTTGTCCTATCATCAGAGACTAAAAAAAATATTTTTTCTCCCACCTCCTTTAGCATCCTTTTAGGTACTTAAAAGCTGCTATCATATCCCTCTCAGCCTTCTCTTTTCCTCACTTAAAAAATCCCACTTCTCTTAAAGTTCTCTCATGGGTCATATTTTCTAGATTTTTAATCATTTTAGTTGCTCTTCTCTGGACCCTCTCCAATTTCTCCACATCTTTCCTAACATGTGGTGCTCAGAACTGGACACAATACTCCAACTGAGGCCTCATCAGTGCACAGAAGAGTGGAAGAATTACTTCTTGTGTCTTGCTCACAACACTCCTGTTTATGCACCCCATAATTATGTTTGCTTTTTTGCAACACAGTCACATTGTTTCCCCATACTTAGCTTGCAGTCCACTAGGACCCCTAGCTCCTTTCTGGAGTATTCCCCCTTCAGAACATCTGTTTGGCATTATTAAGGATGTCCTGAGAGGGGCAGAATGTGGATGGAAAGAGGTGGGGGGGGGGGTGATTGGGGGAAACAGAAGAAACTGGGAGCAGAGCCTAAGGTGGAGTGGATGGCTAACACCCGCCCCCCCCCGGAATTAACATATGATTACCTGCCCTACAGAGAAATAGTGCATGTACACATTTGGTGCAAAGAGCTCTTGGTCTTCCTGGTTGCTGAATTGGAGGAGCTAAGGGAGATAGAGAGAGGGGCACACGTGAGATTTTTCTGGGATTCCGAATGGCCCCATTCCCCAGGCAGGCAGCCTGTGTGCTGTTGAGGGTCAATGGCTCAGGGAAAAAGAACATCCAACTGAAGCAGAAGCAAATTACCTCATACGTAGGATTCTCCTTCCACATGATGTCAGGGTATCCTTTCACATGAAGGAAGCCTCTCTGGGGGAAGGAACTCCAGTTATATGGGAAAGATAGTGTTTCTAATAGTGGTTTCTATCACTAGAACCAGACAGGTGAGTTTGTGATGACCAGGAGAACCGCACAGTGACATGCCAGCCTAGTGAGAAGGTTGTGGATCAGTCAAGACATATAAATAAACCTATGTGAGGAGGAAGGGGGAGGAGTCTGGTGGCTGTGGTACATGTCGATACCAGTGAAATAGGGAAGAATAGCAGAAAGGTCCTGAAAGCCATATTTAGGCTGCAAGGTAATTGATTGAAATCCTGGACCTCAAAGGTAGGGTTCCTGAAATGCTTCCACTTGAACATGCAAGATCAGGTAGACGGGGAGAACTGCAGGGTCTCAATCCTTGGATGAGACAAGTGGTGCAGATTATTTTAGACAGGATGCAGTATTCCCACCCTTATTTCTGCAAAGTCTTCAGAATAAGGAGGCTGGAGAGTCGTGGTTGTTGGTCAGGCGCCCAGTTCCAAAGGCGAAGAAAAAGTGCAGAAGTAAGGGTAGAAATACCACACCCCTACCGCTTACAATAATCTTGTGACGTCCTTTCCACCCTCTGAAATTCCTTTTTTCACCAGACCCCAATGATTACTACATGAAATTTCAAATTAAACTATCTGAAATAACATAAAAACAAAAAGCAGTCAAATAGCACTTGAAAGACTAGCAAAATAGTTTATTAGGTGAGCTTTTGTGGGACAGACCCACTTCTTCAGACCATAGCCATACCAGAACAGACTCAATATTTAAGGCACAGAGAACCAAAAACAGTAATCAAGGAGGACAAATCAGAAAAAATGATCACGGTGAGCAAATCAGAAATTGGCACCCGCATGGCCCCACAATATGCTAATATATTTATGGCTGACCTGGAACAATGATTCCTCAGCTCTCATCCCCTATTACCCCTCCTCTACTTAAGATACATTGATGACATCTTTATGATTTGGACCCATGGTATAGAGGCTCTAGAAGAATTCCACAGAGACTTCAACAATCTGCACCCCACCATCAACTTATGCCTTGATTACTCCATGCAAGAGATACATTTCCTGGACACTACAGTACTAATCAAGGATGGCCTGATCAGTACCACACTGTACCGAAAACCCACTGATCGCTATACCTACCTACACCCTTCTAGCTTCCATCCTGCACACGTGACTAGATCCATTGTTTACAGTCAAGCTCTTAGGTACAATCGCATTTGCTCTGATCCAACTGACAGAGACTGGTCATCACCTACAGCCCCCAACTCAAACCA
Source organism: Carettochelys insculpta (assembly GCF_033958435.1). Classification (NCBI taxonomy): domain Eukaryota; kingdom Metazoa; phylum Chordata; order Testudines; family Carettochelyidae; genus Carettochelys; species Carettochelys insculpta. The sequence goes on from NC_134157.1 coordinate 406,211, forward strand.
CAGCAACAAATGATTAAAGACCTACAACCTACCCTTAATCAGGATGCCACACTCCAGAAGGCCCTAGGTGACATGCGTGTTCTCTCCTACAGACAACCTCCCAACCTTATAAGGATCCTCACCAACAGCCACAGTCTATACCCCAGGAATACCAGTCCTGGAACCTTTCCTTGCAACAAAGCCCACTCCCAGCTTTGTCCACATATCTTCTCTGGAAATACCATCACTGGACCTAACCAGGTTATTCACACAATCACGGGCACTTTCTCATGCTCCTCAACTAACATCACATAAGCCATCACGTGCCAACAATGCCCAGATGCTTTGTATAGTGGACAGACTTCTAACTCCCTTAGACAAAGGGTTAATGGGCACAAAAAGAGACATCAAAACACTCCAGATTCACAAACCAGTTAGTCAACATTTTAATGGAGTGGATCAATCTGTTAATGGCTTAAGAGTATGAGTGCTAGGCTATGTCTACACGTGCACGCTACATTGAAATAGTATATTTCGATGAATAACATCTACACGTCCTCCAGGGCTGGCAACGTCGACGTTCAACTTCGACGTTGGGCAGCACCACATAGAAATAGGTGCTGCGAGGGAACGTCTACACGCCAAAGTAGCACACATCGAAATAAGGGTGCCAGGAACAGCTGCAGACAGGGTCACAGGGCGGACTCAACAGCAAGCCGCTCCCTTAAAGGGCCCCTCCCAGACACAGTTGCACTAAACAACACAAGATCCACAGAGCCGACAACTGGTTGCAGACCCTGTGCATGCAGCATGGATCCCCAGCTGCAGCAGCAGCAGCCAGAAGCCCTGGGCTAAGGGCTGCTGCACATGGTGACCATAGAGCCCCACAGGGGCTGGAAAAACAGCATCTCTCAACCCCTCAGCTGATGGCCGCCATGGCGGACCCTGCTATTTCGATGTTGCGGGACGCGGATCGTCTACACGTGCCCTACTTCGACGTTCAACTTCAAAGTAGGGCGCTATTCCCATCCCCTCATGGGGTTAGCGACTTCGACGTCTTGCCGCCTAATGTCGATTTCAACTTCGAAATAGCGCCCAACACGTGTAGCCGTGACGGGCACTATTTCGAAGTTGGCGCCGCTACTTCAAAGTAGCGTGCACGTGTAGACGCGGCCTTACTGAAAAAAAATTTCGCACCGCTATTCAAAGGGAAACAGCCGAGCTGTCTTTTATATTCAAATTCGGCACATTAACACGTGGTTTGAACCGGGATGGGAATTTTCTGAGTCACTATAGGGGCTTGTCTGCATACTTGGCTTAATCTAATTCTTGACCCACACCCCACCCCTCCACTCTCTGATTTGCTCACCTTGATCATTTTTTCTGATTTGTCCTCCTTGATTACTGTTTTTGGTTCTCTGTGCCTTAAATATTGAGTCTGTTCTGGTACAGCTATGGTCTGAAGAAGTGGGTCTGTCCCACGAAAGCTCACCTAATAAATTATTTTACTTGTCTTTCAAGTGCTACTTGACTGCTTTTTGTTTTGATAGTATATAGACTAGAACGGCTCCTACTCTGTTACTAACTGAAATAATGAAATTTGTTTGAAAAATTGTGTGACCACACCTGTGACACAGACTATAAATTTGATAAGACCTATAGCTTATTCTATTTTTAGAAGACTGTTCTCCAGTCTCAGGTTGTACTGCTTTTACAGTGTCTAGCATGAGTCTTTTGTTTCCTGCCTATGGCATTACGACCTTTTCCCCAGCTGAATGGAAGCTATTGAAATTCTAGGACTCAGATTATTTGCTATTAACAGCAGCTACTAGCCCTAGAGTCCAGTTCTAGGGAACAGAACAGAACTCCACCGGGGTCAGTGTTCTAGGAAAACAATAATTACAGTCTCTCTCCCGCAGCTCAAGTACTGCTGTGAGGTAGCAGGAGAGAGGCAAGTCTACCTGTCATAGCAGCCCTGATACTGGGGCTGTAGGATATCTGTCTGTCCCTCAGCTACGGCAGATCTGGGCTGTGACTGAGACCAGTGGGTAGAGGCATCTCTCTGCCCACATCTTTAAGTGTTAGGACAGCTCTTAATAGGCTGTTGCTTAGACACAAGGTCACACAGCTTAAAGGGCACTAAGGAGACTGGATTTCTCCTGTAGATTCTTTGATAGTCAGTGAAGTTTCTGGTTTTTACTGAAGGTTTTGTGACAGTCAGAGCTGTTGAAGGGTTTCTCTTCTGTATGGATTCTCCTATATGTAACAAGATACAAATTCATACTGAAGCTTTTCCCAGTTGGATCAGCTAAAGGGTTTCTCTCCTGTGTGAATTTGCCTGTATCTAGCAAGGTATGAGCCAACACTGAAGCTTTTCCCATAGTCAGAGCAGCTCTGGGGTTTCTGTCCTCTGTGGATCTTACAATGCCTGTTAAGAGAAGACAGCTGACTGAAGGTTTTCTTGCAATCAGAGCAACTGAAGGGTTTCTCTCCTGTGTGGATCCTCACATGTCTAACAAGGCCTGAGCTGTCCCTGAAGGTCTTCCCACAGTCAGAGCAGTTGAAGGGTTTCTCTCCTGTGTGGATTCTTGTATGTCGAACAAGATCTGAGCTCTCCCTGAAGCTTTTCCCACAGTCAGAGCAGTTGAAGGGTTTCTCTCCTCTGTGGATTCTCATATGTCTAACAAGGCGTGAGCACCAAATGAAGCTTTCCCCACAGTCAAAGCAGTTGAAGGGTTTCTCTCCTGTATGGATTTTCCCATGCATAATGAGGTGCAAATTCGTACTGAAGCTTTTTCCACAGTCAGAGCAGTTGAAGAGTTTCTCTCCTGTGTGGTTTCTCTTACGTCTAACAAGACCTGAGCTCTCCCTGAAGCTTTTTCCACAGTCAGAGCAGTTGAAAGGTTTCTCTCCTCTGTGGATTCTCCTGTGTGTAACAAGGTGCGAACCAACACTGAAACTTTTTCCACAGTCAGAGCAGCTATGGGGTTTCGGTTCTGTGTGGGTTTTATGATGTCTGTTAAGAGATGAGAGCTGGCTGAAGGTTTTCCCGCAATCAGAGCAGCTGAAGGGTTTCTCTCCTGTGTGTATTCTTCTATGTCTAACAAGGTTTGAGCTCTGACAGAAGCTTTTCCCACAGTCAGAGCAGTTGAAGGGTTTCTCTCCTGTGTGGATTCTCATATGTCTAACAAGGGTTGAGCTCTGGCTGAAACTTTTCCCACAATTGGAGCAGTTGAAGGGTTTCTCTCCTGTGTGGATTCTCATATGTCTAACAAGGCCTGAACTCTCCCTGAAGCTTTCTCTACAGTCAGAGCAGTTGAATGGTTTCTCTCCTGTGTGAGTTCTCTGATGACCAATAACATTTGAATGTTGACTGAAGCTTTTTGCGCAGTCAGCACACTGAAAGGATTTCTCTCCTTTGTGGGTCCTCTGGTTTACTATAAGGGCCTGCTTCCATTGAAAGAATTTCCCACACTCAGCACAAGTGTAGGGTGTTTGTTGATGGGGGATTTTCTGTTGAACAGTTAGTTTGTTTCTTTTTACCCCTCTGCTCCTGGGACTGGAGTTTTCTTGTTGCCTTACTGGACTGTGCCGACTCTCACAGGTCTTGCCCAACACAGGACTCTGAAAAACTTGTCCTTCAGATCTTCCCAGCAACATCTCACCTGGAGACACTTGCTCCAGTTCCTCCTGCTGAAGATTCTTCTCATTGTTCTCACTCACCATTCCCACACCTGCTGGGATAGACAGAGAAACATTCTTTGAGTTGCACTGAAAGGAGGATTCAGAGAGGGGACTAGAAAAGGGGGAACACACTAAACAACTGCTCGGTAGGTTGAATACTCATGAGCTGAGTTCATCCTCCCTCCTCACAACCTTTCCCCAGGGAGAATCCAGCCTTGCTCCCATCCTCTGGCTCAAGATGAAGACAGGCTGAAGGGTCAGTCAGACTGGATGAAAAGGCACAAATGACATCTGCTATGTGGACACAGAAATTGGTTTCTGAGTCACTTCAGCTGATTGATCACTTCTGTGGGGGTCACTGATGATCTCCTCTTCCTTGGAGCCCTGGACATCTGGAACCTGCAGCTCCTTCCCTCGGTCCACCCAGGAGATCACATCAGTGAACACGGTGACTGCTAACAGGGAGCTTAGAGGGGGGAGTTGAGAGGGAGTTACTCACTTTTGACAATTTAAAAAACATTTATATTAAATTACATCCCAAACTACCACACTTAAATAACAACCCCCTAGACAATCCAATTATCCATAGACAGAGGTCTGCGACCAAAAGAGTGAGAAGAGCCATTTATCCACATTTGGTTACACAATCAATACTTCAAGCGCTGCAATGCATGTGAATACTAGACAGTCCTCCCTCCCCACAGTCCTTCCCTCATGTCGCCAACTCCCCAGGCACAACTACCCCACCCCCAGGCTCACAGCCACCCCATCCACTCATGCCGCATCTGCTTATCGCGCTACTGCACACCTTCTCCCCCCCTTGTATGGCTGCGCTCACCACAGCATGCTCTAGCTGCAGTCTCACCTCCCCCACAAGCCACATGCCATGAAAGGGCCTGACCAACCCTGCCCCCCATGCACCACTTCACTCACAGCCACCCTCACTCAGGTATGGACAGGGAATGAGGGATCACATTGGTGCTACTGAAGGGTAAGGAAAGTAGAAGCTCAGGCGGGGCAGAGAAAGCAGCCACATTCCTGCTGCAGGAGCAGCTCCACAGCTCTCCCTCCCTGCTTGTATCAGGGCACCTGCACTCACCCCACTGCCTGGCAGCCAGAGCCCCTGCCCTGCTTGCTGAGCATGCCCCAGCTCCTGCCCAGCTGCCAGCCATGCTGGGGAAAGGAGTATGCCCCCCACACCCCTACGCCACCATCAGGTGGAGCTCTGGGCCCTCCTTGCCAACACATGTCTCTTGCCATGCACCCCCAAGCCCTGACTTCTGGTTTTTCCCACCACCACCTTCCCCTTGGTTTCTCACCCCAGCTTTACCTCAGAGCCTTTGCACCGCCTGCGTTCAGGGTCCAACAGCATAACCCTGGGATCCCTCCTTTCTCCCCCCCTTCTCCCCACTCCTACAGTCTGGGCTGGGGAAAAGGGCTGTGTGGACCTGGCCCCCCGAAGTGTCCACAGCTCACAAGGCCAAGCTGCCTCTGCTCCTCCTTGTATTCCACTGTCCAAAGCCACACATAACTCCTTAAAGAGACGCATGATGCTCCACAGCTGCAGGTTGTACAGCTCTGTCCACGGAGAATGCAAGTAGAAGCCCAGCAGCAGAGCAGGGGTATCTTGTTTATTGCATCCAATTTCACATGTATGACGACCTACCCCATGGTCAGCTGGTGTGTGTGTGCATTCGGTGCAAGGAGCTCCTGGCCCTCAGAGACCAAGTGTGGGCTCTGAAGGCCAGCGTGGCTGAACTGGAGTAGCTAAGAGATGCAGAGAGATATGTTGATGAGGCTTCCCAGGACACTAAAAATCTCCCTCCTAGATGATGTCATATTCTTTTCCACTGACAATGTCTCTCCAGGAGAGGGATCTCCAATTAGTAGGAAAAGGCAGTTGTTAGTCATGGGAGATTCGATCAGTAGAAATAAGATAGCTGGGATTGTGATGATTGGGAAAACCATACGGTGACTACCTTTCTGGTGCAAAGGTTGCAGATCTCTCAAAGCATCTAGATAGACTTATGTGTAGTGCTGGGGAGGAGCACTGGGGTACATGATGGTCGTGGCACATGTAGGCACCAATGACATAGGGAAGGGTAGGAGAGACATCCTGGAGGCCAAATTTGGGTTGCTAAGAAAGAGACTGAAATCCAGGACCTCTATGGTAGCATTCTCAGAAATGTTTCCAGTTCCCCACACACAAGGCCAGACAGGCAGTGTGGTAAGGCTAACCTCCTTCCTGGGCTCTGGGCCTTTCTTTAGTCCACTTGGTCCATGGCAAGGACACAGTTTCCTTTCTTGGAACGGGGGGCGGGGGATGGTGGTCTTGGGGGAGCCCAGGCCACACCCACTCATTACAGATTCTGGCCCAAGGAATCTGGGTGGCTGCAACTGGTGGGGAAAGGCTCCCATTGCCCTGGACACCACAGCTCTTCTCCCTGGGCCTCTTCTCCAGATGATTCCACCCCCCCGCACCCCGCCACACCTCCTCCAGATAGTGACAGCAGCATTGTGTGTCCCCTCCCACCATGCAATCAGTTCTTTCCAGCCTCACATCAAATCTCAGGGCTGCCTGGACAGGAGCGCTAGCCCCTCACTGCTGAGAACACCTCCCCTCCTCTGCTGTTCCTAAAAAAATTTCTCTTGCACCTCTCCACACACCTCCTATGCGCTCCTCAATCACCTCCCCCCTCCCACTGGGCAAAGGGGGTTTTAAAGGCAGTCTTAAGTGGGATCATCTGGCCCCAGTTGACCCAGGGAAGCCTCCTCCCCAACTGCTCCCTCTCCTTTTGTTTGCCAGTTCACCACAGGCCTACTTTTCCCTCTTGTACTCATTCCCTGTCACAGCAGGCAGAAATTCAGAGTGTCGATGCATGGATGAGATAATAAGAGCATAAGAACGGCCATACTGGGTCAGACCAAAGGTCCATCCAGCCCAGTAGCCTGTCTGCTGACAGTGGCCATTGCCAGGTGCCCCAGAGGCTATAGACCAAAGGCAATGACCAAGCAATTTGTCTCCTGCCATCCACACCGTTCCTACACTTGGCTAATAGCCTTTTATGGACCTAACCTGCATGAATTTATCTAGCTCTTTCTTAAATTCTGTTATAGGCCTAATGATGGTGTAGGGAGAAGGGATTTATATTTATTAGGAGCTGGGGAAACTTTTGGAATGGGAGAGTCTGTACAGGAAGGATAGACTCCACCTAAACCAAAGTGGAACCAGACTCCTGGCACTTCAGTTAAAGAGGTCAAAGAGCAGTTTTTAAACTAAGTCATGAGGGAAAGCTGATTGGTGCAGAGGAGCACGTGGATTGGACAGAGACATCTGTTAAAGAGTAGTCTATTCATAGATATTTTCTAGGTTTTAGTCAAGAGAACAGGATGGAAGAGGATAAAGTGTGGGCTGGATTAGAAAAGTAACAATCATATCAAAAAGAATCTAACACATCAGAAAAGAGCAGACAAACAAATAGTGACAAGTTTTTAAAGTGCTTATACACAAATGCTAGAAGGCTAAATAATAAGATGAGTGACCTAGAGTGCTTATTAAAGGAGGATATTGATATAATAGGTACCACAGAAACATGTGGAATGAGGACAATCTATGGGACACAATCATACCAGGGTACAAAATACATCAGAAGGGTAGAACAGGTCATGCAGGTGCAGGATTAGTGCTATGGCCATGTCTACAAGGAGCCCTCCTTCAGCACTGCTGCCAGCAGTACGATGTTAAGCAGGGCTCTCAAAAAGGCAAATGACCGCCTAGTTGTATATTTATGTGGCCAATTTGCATTGCCATGTGAGATTGTCCTACCAGCAGAGGCTGCTGCCAGCAGTAAATGGCCTAAGTAGACTTGGCTGCGCTGGCAATAACCCCCCTTTTTGTCAGCAGCCCCTTATCCCCAATTTTTTTTCAGGGATAAGGGGCTGCTGACAAAGGGGGGTTTGCCAGAAGAACCACAGCCACACAGGTCATTTACTGCCAGCAGCAGCCTCTACAGGCAGTGTGATCCTGCATAGCTATGCAAATTAGCCATATGAATATGCAAAGGGGGAGCCATTTGGATTTGAGAGGCTTGCTTAGTATCATACTGCCAGCAGCAGTGCTGAAAGAGAGCTCTGCGTAGATGTGGTCTGTATGTGAAAGAAAATGTAGCGTACGTAGTATATGTACAGGCTCTACTTTACTTTACTTCCCCTGGGCCCTGGAAGGCCCCAGTCCTTAGTGATCCCTTTACTCCATTCAGGCACACTGGGGAATGCCCCCTATGGGAAAAACTCCAGCCCAGAGGACTTGAGAACAAAAACAAGCTATAACGTGATAGCCATATGGCCAGTAGACTCAAACAGACCCTTCCTAGGACACAGGATCAGATGAATTGCTTTAAAACTGTGAACAAGAGATAAGTAAATAATGGGTTGCACACACAGAAACATATTTCCCTGGGATTCAGCTAAAAAGTTACATGAGGGTAATCTCAAGTCAAATGTCCAGGGTACCTGGCACTGGTCATAGTCAGCAGACAGGACACTGGGCTAGACGGACCTTTGGCCTAACCCTGTACGGCCATTCCTATGTTCTTAACATTGGAGACTGGAAATCCTGCTTGCGGAGCAATTAACCAAGTACTGCATTCGTTCATTACTGTCCAAGCCATTACTACTTACAGCCATAGGATATGAGCTGCCCACACAGAGGGGCTCTTTCCTCACCTGACACAGATGGGGGTCTGGGTAGTACAGATTCCAATGACCCACTCACCTGAGCTGCTGCTGCACTACCATTCTCCTGTTGGAGGTGCCATGGTAATGAGGCAGTTTGAAGTACGCTAATGAGGCACTAAAATGCATATTTAGCACCTCATTAACAATGGCAGCTACACAAACAGACTTTGAATTGCAGATTGACAGTGAAGACGGGGGCAGCTTCGAAATATGCACTCCTCTTCAAAATTTCCTTACTCCAATCTAGTTCTGTGGGAGTAAGGGAATGTTGAAGTGGGGCACTTATTTGGAAGCCGCTGCCATCTTCACTGTCAATCTGCAATTTGAAGTCTTAAAATAACAATAAAAAAGGTAACCCAGGAGGTTCCATTTAAAATCTAAAAAGGTTCACCAGGTTTAAAAGCTTTGATTGCAGATGTTTCATTACTGAACGGAGTAACATCATCAGTGCCTAATAAGAGATCGTCCAACTGTTGTTTATATAGTCCTTTCTCACAGATCTTATCAGTAATTGGTTCTTAATTAGGTACTTGTGTCTTCTATTTAAATCCAATTGCGCCTGAGCATGCCCTCATTAGCACCCATTAACAGCGCACAAGTGTGGTCTGCTGTTAGGCAAAATGGGCGACGCCTGCCTAGGGTGATGATTACGGATGCACATAATCAACTTTCAGAGGGGTAGCCGTGTTAGTCTGGATCTGTAGCAGCAACGAAGGGTCCTGTGGCACCTTATAGACTAACAGAAAATATAAAGAGGTATGTGAACAAGCCAAAGAAGACTGTGCAAACATCATTGATACAACAACTATGACATCTTTGGAATTGGCTAATAACATAAAACAAAGGAAGAGGGATGCTCTTAATAGCAAGTTCTTGAAATTAGTAAAAGCAGTACCACAGATTGATAAAAGTGTTTGATCAAGAACTTTTCAAGCCGAACATTATCAGATAATGAACAAAATATCCTTATTCAGGGTTTAAATTACAACCATAAAGATGCTGAATAGAAGGATTTTCTGTCTAGCTTAGAAGGTGTAATGAGGATTAATCAGTTACTGAATGAAGTACAGCAGGAAATCAGACAAATGGTGGTCCCTCTTATGACACGGAATAGACCTTCTAATACTTTTAACACAATGGAACAAAAGGCATTAAAATCGTTACACCTGGATCAAAATATTGTGATATTACCAGCTGATAAGGGACGTGTCGCTGTCATCATGGATAAACAGGATTATGTCAACAAAGCTAGGATGCTTTTAGCAGATGAAACAACATATCTTCCTGTAAGGACTGACCAGACAACACAATTGGCAAATAGGATCAATCGAACCTTAAAGTCCCTAGGGGACAAAGGAGAGATTATAAAACAAGATCAGTTGAGAATGAGAGCAAATGATACGAATATAGCACAGCTTCATGGATTGCCAACGGTCCACAAAGAAAATGTTCCATTAAGACCTATTGTTTCCCTTCCAGGAACACCTACGTATAATTTGTCAAAAGAACTATGGCAGCATTTGAAATATCTGACTGCAAATTCACCGTATTCAATTACCTCTACTACACAGTTTTAATCAAAAATTAGGGGTAGGCAAATTGAAATGGATGAGCTAATGGTGTCCTTTGATGTCACTGCATTATTCACATCAATTGACTTGCAATTGGCCAAACAAACATTAAAAGAACTTTTACAGATGGACGAATCCTGTGTAATACAAACTATTGGTCAGGAGTCTTTAACGGATCTGATCGATTTGTGTCTTAATATCAGCTTTATATTTGATGGCAAGATAGATAAGCAAGTCAAAGGAACTCCAATGGGATCACCACTTTTGGGGTTAATCGCGGAAGCAGTAATGCAACGCTTAGAATGGACTGCGCTACAGGTAATTAAACCAAGTGTTTGGTTACGTTATGTAGACGACACGTTTGTTATCATCAAACGTGCAGATATAGAATGAGCACACAGTATTTTGAATGATACAATTCACGACATCACATTTACTATTGAACAGGAAAATAATTTCAAATTTCCTTTCCTTGATGTACCGGTCAAAGTGAGACAGGGCACCTGGAAACATCAGTATATAGAAAAGAAACACACACAGACCAAATTCTCAACTTCTTTAGTAATCATCCCGTCAGCCATAAAAGAAGTTGTGTAAGTTCTCTGTGGGAGAATTAGTACACACTGTAGTACTGAACTGTCACGTGAGACAGAAGAGAAGCACCTCAGGAGTGTATTAAAACTAAATGGTTACTCAATTAACTTTATTAGAAGGTGCCTACATAAGAAGCAACAAACTACAATCATGGATCTCCCAGTCAAAAGAATAACACTGCCATATATTAGCAATATCTCTGAGATAACATCAGGATTATTAGAACCATTTGGGATTAAAATAGCACATAGACCAACAAGTATGTTAAAGGGTATTTTATTTAAACCGAAGGATGTGGTCAAGCATATGTATAAAACCAATGTCATTTATAAGAGCCAATGTTTAAATTGTTCTAAGTATTACATAGGACAAAGAAGACGACAGCTAATTACCTGTATACAGGACCACCAGTTAGCTGTTAAACGGCATGATCCCTTATCACTAATTTCATTACATGAGGATAACACCGGCCACAAATTTGATTTTAGTAATGTGAAGGTAATAGGACAGGCTAGATCTACGCAGGGAAGAGAATTCTTGGAAGCATGGTTCTCTGGAAAGGATGCAACTAACCGTCATATTGATTTAGATCCGGTGTTCAAACCCGTGAGATTAAAAGATAATAGAAGAAGAACGGCTAACAGGAGTGGGATTGTGTGCAGCTGCTCTCAAATTGAAGACACAAGTAACTAATTAAAGATCTAATTACTGAATCGGACCCAGTGTTTGAACTTAGACAATCAAAGAACTGCTAATGAGGGCATGCTCACACGCAATTGGTCTTAAATAAAAGACACAAGTACCTAATTAAGAACCAGTTACTGATAAGATCTGTGAGAAAGGACTATATAAATGACAGTTTGAAGATTTCTTACTAGGCACTGACGATATTACTCCATTCAGTAACAAAACATCTGCAATCAAAGATTTTAAACCCGGTGAACCTTTTTAGATTTTAAATTTGAAGTCTGTTTGCATGACCACTATTATGCTAATGAGCCACTGAATATGCACATTAGTGCCTCATTAGCCTGCTTCTAATTGCCTCATTACCATGGCACCTCTAACAGGAGAATGGTAGTGTAAGAGCAGCCCTGGAGTAAAGGTACTTTCTCTCTACCTTGGGAACTGCCCAGCTCAGTTCTCAGGGGGAAGCTGAGTGCTTTGTTGCACTCTTCGGGGTACAACTAGGATGAGCAAAGTATATCAGATCAAGGACCTGGTAACTAATCACTTTGCATTCCACATGAGAGACTATGAATGGAAGTGGCTCTTGCTAGGGCTAAATTCCTTCCAAGGCCAGTCTAGACATCACAGCCAGGGCAGCTCCCTTGTTTCTTTCCACCTGTAACAAAGCCTGATTTTTGGCATAAACAGGATCCCTGCTGCATGAGGACTTTCCCATCCCTATTCTAGCCTAAACAGAAGCCACATCTTATGAACACCATGGGAGTTAAAATTCCAAGGGATTTCACACCCCTGATTAGTTAACTGGTTAAATATTGTGTTTGACTGGTTAACCAATTAAACTGGGAGTGGACAGGCTGCCTGAGGAATTGATAGAACTCTCATCTGGCTCCCTCTGGAGAACCAGAGTTAGGGAAGGCATGGGAAACTCCCTCACCTGGCAGGGAGCTGAGACCCCTCCCCTGATCTTTGTACAGTTATGAGGGAGAAAAAGAAAACATCTCCTGACTTTGAATCACTCTCCTCTTCCCCAGCCCCCCTCCCCTGTAGGCCTGAATGACAATGGGCAAAGGGGTATAGCGCTGGCTGGAGCCTACACATGCCAGGGTTTGTGTGCAGTATGTGTGGGTGTGACTCCAAACGGCATGGGACTTCAGGCCACACCAATCTCTGCTCCAGCAGCCCTGGAAGTGAGGCATGGTCCTGGTTACAGCACCCTGCTTGGCACGAGGCACTAAGGCAGCTGCAAGTGACGGTGAGAACCTGCCCTAAGTGGCCCAGGCTCAGCGAGAGCAGGAAGTGCACGAAGGGGAGATGTGTCTCCTGCAGCCACCTTACCCACTGGCCTGGCTGAGCTGGTCCTGGCCTGCAGCCAAAGAGAGCCAGTGTGACTGTTCAGGAAGTTAGGCAAACCCAGCCATTTTTCCCTAGGTGGGAACACTGTCCACAGCCAAGTGTGTGGAAAGCTAAATGTACTCACTGCTAACCTTTGCCATGGCCTGCTGTTACTTATCTGAGCCATTTCTGACGTGGACAGGCTTTGTCAGCTAGTGCTCGAAGCGAGAGGCGGGCTGTAACTGAGGAGGAATTCAAGCAGCACCAGAAAACATACATGGGGAACCTAACCCGTGGCTAATTCTTGATGGAGACCCCCAGCTGCCTGCCTTGATTGGGTTTACTCCAGGAACAGGAAAGCATTCCCCCACCAGCTGGTATACCTGGCCCTGGGCAGAATCACTAGGGTCAGAGACCTCCTGGACAACAACCGGGAAGACTGGATGGAGGCCCCAGCTCTCGTCCAGCACTTGGGAGTCTCCACCCTACATATTCCCTGGTGCACACTCAGGGAGGTGAAGGCCACCTTGCCGCCCGCTGCTCATGTTTACCTCAGCCGGATACTGCAAAAGGGTGCACCCCGCCCCCCTCTAACTCCTTGCCCTCCCAGTCTCTCTGTGGGCCCCCCTCCCCCTCACCATTCCAGGCAGCTGCACGCCTTGCAGCCAGTCCCCTTCCAAACTGCACCTAGGTGTTATCTGTACACACTCGAGCTTCACACGCTCTATTTGCCCACCCTCGCTTCTCAGCCTGATCATAAGTGGCAGGGCCTTCTGCCACCATCCGAGGGTAGGGAGCCCCGGGGGCCAGCCTCTATTCCACCTTGGTTCCGCAGCCCCCCAGGGACATCGGTTGGAGGATTCTCCATGGGGCACTGAGCATGGGCATGTACCTGGCGTGGTTCACCCCCCTCCCAGACACTTGCCCCTTCTGCAGCGTGAGGGAGACCCTGGCGCACATCTATGTCGAGTGCGCCAGGCTGCAGCCCCTCTTCCGGCTCCTCCAGAACCTCCTGCTGAGGTTCTGGCTGCACTTCTCCCCACACGTCTTGATCCTGGCACACCCCATGCGTGGCCCCACTAAGTCGCAGGACCTCCTCATCAGCCTCCTCCTAAAGAGTGATTTAATAGCAGCCTTCAACTTCCTGAAGGGGAGCGCTAAAGAGGATGGAAATAAACTGTTCCCCACAGTGACAAGTGGCAGAACAAGAAGCAATCATCTGAAGTGACAGGAGAGAAGTACATTGGATATTACGAAAAACTACTTCACCAGGACTGTGGTGAAGCACTGGAATGCGTTGCCTAGAGTGGTGGTGGATTCTCCATCTCTAGAGATTTTTAAGTCCCAGATGGACAAGTTCCTGGCTGGGATGCGTTAGTTGGGGTTGATCCTGCTTGAAGCAGGGGGGCTGGACTAGATGACCTCCTAAGGTTCCTTCCAGCCCCTATGATTCTATGATAAAGGTCCACTCACACCTATGGAAAACCAAGGGAGGTAAGTACCCTGAGTGGAGGCAAACATCTGTCTGAGCGTAGATGAACGCAGGTGTCATTATGATCTCCAACCAAAGATCTCAGAATATTCCTAAGTGGTGGCACTAGAGGATAACTGAGTGACTCCGGAGTACTTGCAAATCTTTTGTAGTTAATACCTTTTATGTAATTAACAAGGATGTAAATCCAAATCTGTATTTTTTTGCTTTGTACTTAAAATCAAGGGATGCGATAGAGATTACCAGTCGGAGCAGATGACCTCAAGGAACATCAGACCCTCATTTTATATGTATGACCTTGCTGAACCTGTAAAGGATCCTTCATTAGCTGTCTAACAAGAGATGTATACAAATCCAGCCTGACTTAACTAAGCATGTGGAGGTAGTGAGAACACAGAGTAGTTCCACTAAGTATGGTGCACCACTCCTCTAATCAAAGAAGAGGCTGTTTTAAAGAGGGTTAAGACATCTGTTGTAATCAGCCATTGGTGGCCATCTTCATTTTCAGATTCCCCCCCCCCCCGCCTAAAATGACAGACACTTGGCATCTGCTCTCACATCTCTTGCTTATATTGCTCATATTGGCCGTGTCTACACTAGCCCCAAACTTCGAAATAACCACACACGGCCATTTCGAAGTTTACTAATGAAGCACTGAAATGCTTATTCAGCGCTTCATTAGCATGCAGGCGGCCACGGCACTTCAAAATTGACACGCCTCGCCGCCGCGCGGCTCGTCCCAACGGGGATCCTTTTCGAAAGGACCCTGCCTACTTCGAAGTCCCCTTATTCCCATCAGCTCATGGGAATAAGGGGACTTCGAAGTAGGCGGGGTCCTTTCAAAAAGGAGGCCTGTCGGGATGAGCCGTGTGGCGGCGAGGCGTGTCAATTTCGAAGTGCCACGGCCCCCCGCATGCTAATGAAGCGCTGAATATGCATTTCAGCACTTCATTAGTAAACTTCGAAATGGCCATTTGCGTGGTCATTTCGAAGTTTGGGGCTAGTGTAGATGTAGCCATTGTAATTTCTGATGTTTGCATTGCACGTAATTTAATGTAGGTGAGCACAAAGGCAGTTTGGTAAACTGAGGCACAGGTCAAGATGTGCCAATATACCTGCATGCAATTGGGTGCCGGTGTCAGAACTCCCAGTATAGGATCCTTTGCCAGCAAGGAGGGGAATGTAGGAAGGAAAACTTCAGTAATCAACAGCACACGTACACCATCTGAAAAGGACTCCGCCTTGGCCACCCTTCTTCTTCTTCCCTTCAGGCACTTTCCTGCCCTTTCTGGTTCTGGTGGGAAAACTAGGCAGACGTGTGACCTAAAGTTTGCCCAGAGACAGCAGCCTACTTTAGGGCTGTTACTAATAGTCTGTTTTGCTGAGTGGCAGAGTGGAAAGCTGCTCAAGGTACACTAGTGCCCTGTGTTAGGTTCTGGGTAAGGGAGGGTGGACAGGATGCAGCAGAGAGGAAAAGGGCTGACCACTGCCACAAGAGAGCTGACAGCCTGACCTGGAGTCGCTCCATTGCTGGCAGGATCAGAGGCTTCAGGACATGGTATTGGATTTCTGGTTCTCTTTCCTACTTGAGCCACACCTAGAGGAAGTAAGTCCCCCCCCACCCCCCAACAGCCGTAGTCATGCTTCATTCTATGCCACTTGCCTTTTCTATAATGGGATGCTGGTTAGTTACTTTACTCACCATGTTTGTTTAAACTGGTACCTAAAACCCTCGTTTGATAGTACCACCTTCTCAATCACTTCATTCCTCTGAAAGGGCTGGATGGCAGAAGCAGGGAGTGGGGACGTTCCTAGGTTGAGTTTTCCCAACAGGACCAGCATTTAGTACCCATGCAGCCCCCTCATATGCAAGCAGCTGTGACCAGCTTATTGGCATTGTAATAACTGGTAAGAGGCTGTTGGCATTGAGAAATCCTTTGGTGGAAGTTGGCTGGCCTGGCTAGGGAGAGGTGCAGACATGGGCAGAAGTGGGTTTCGCTCAGCACAGCAATGGAAGGAAGGTGATTGTGTCACTCTGCTCTGCTAAGACCACCCCAGAGGACCAGTTTCAGGAACAGGGCCCTGCAACTGCACCTTCCCAGCACTCTTGTCACCTAATGAGTGGGCCAGGCAGCCTGATGATCTGCCCTGCCTATCTGACTGGGGACCTAGACATGGGCAGTCCAAGTGACTTAATCAAGGTCACACAGGAACTCTGTCATGGCAGGGAATGTAAGGCAAGTCTCCTGAGACCAAGTGCAGGGCCTAAAACACAAGAACTACTCTCCTCACATTTATCTGCTACAGAGCTCACCACATAGAAAGCTCACTGAGCATGAATTGCCTCTTCACCCGTCCCCCAACCTTGGAGCTCAGCCCCTCTCACTGACAGGAAACAGCATGTCACAGACATCAGCCACAGCCAGGAAAGAACTCCAGGAACCACAGCCTCCATCCAGGGGTCCAGCACACTGGCACCAGGGGTACCATGCACGTATAACAGCAGCTGGAGCCAGCCCCAGAGCTCTGATACCTGCCATTCCTGCCTGCGCCCTTCCACTCACACCTGCAGCCAAGGCAGAAAATGATCAAGATGGTGGGGAAGCACATGGAGACCTGGGTTGTGGGAAGAGCAGTATCACTCTCGTCCTTAAACCTGCTTCTCCTGGGAGAGGCTGCAGAGGGGACAACTGCCCACAACTGGAGCCAATGATTATTGGGACTGACACTGGGGCAACGAGGAACCTTGAACCAAAGCCAACTCAGCTGCAGCAGAGCCCACACAGCCTCTGACATGACAGGGGACAGGAATCCTCACCCAGCCAGTGCACGGACTGATAATTCTCCTGCATCACATCCCTGTAGAGGGCTCTCTGACCTGGGTCTAGCAGAGCCCATTCCTCCTCAGAGAAATACACAGCCACCTCCTCGAAGGTCACTGGCTCCACCAGAGCCATATCCTCTCTCTGTCTCTTCAGGGCAAGGACCAATCTGGAGCAAGACCGGGATGTTCTGCACCTGTCAGGAGAGAAGGGCAATTGGAGACATTTCAGAAGTGGCTTTAGTCCTTTCCCACACCTGAGGATCTCCCCAGACTCTTGCCCTGCTGACAGAGGTGCTGGACTCTGACATTTGGGAAAATGCTAGAGTCAGGCTGTTACAGAAACACCACACACAAGGCAGACCCCAAATCCATAGCCACTCCTCTCAATACATGGCTTGAGTTTCAACATTACTGTGCCTGCAACAATGGGATTCAGTTCTGAGTGCCCCGTGTATCAATAAACAAGCTGCATATTCAGCTGAGTATGTCGGAGTATGGATGCATGTGACTAAATGTAGGCTCCTGTAGTTAAAGCCCCCAGTCCTCCTCCACTGATGTGCAACACAGGGGTGGGGCTGTCACACTGGAAGGTGGGAAGCTGCAATTTGCAGATTGCTACTCAGTCTGCCACCAGGCTCTGCCATCCCATCACCAGCAGCTCCGGCTCCACAGCTGCCCCTCAGGGGCACATGCACCACACAGTGGATGCTCAGTAGTGGCTGCTGTGACAGCTGCCCTCAGGAGGTACCAGACAAGGTTTGTGACAGGCAGTAAAAGGGTCCAATTGCAGAGTGGGATGGGGTGGGTGGGGTCTGAGCAGGGAATGGACACTGCTTGGCAAGAAGGATCCAGCCGTTGTCTGGCCCTGGGCAAGGACTTGCCGCCTGCACCCCCGGAAAGCAGCCTGGGCATCCCCCGTCTCTCACACGTTGCACTGGGAGCAGGGCGGGGGGATTTCTCCCCTTCTCCCCACATGGCACTGTCAGCAGCAGGGCACTGGGTCCCAGCGACGGGGGCTCGGCCAGGCTGGGGTCTCTGCACTAGGAGTGCAGGAAAGTCTCTCAGGAGCAGCAGGCAAGTGCCTCCCTTGCTGGGCACCTCTCCAACTGCAGCCAGGGCTCAGAGGTCCCAGCAGCAGCAGCTGAGGCCTAGTGATCTGGGAAGGACTGAGGAGAGTCTGGCCTGGGGTCCCTGCAGAGCCTGCAAACCCTGCTATACCCAGGTGGAACAAGTGGCTGGCTCCACCTGCACCTCTGGGTTCCAGAAGCCTGAGCAGCCCTGGGGCAAGCTGGGATGTGTCAGACTATGATTTTTACGTACTCTGCAGTCAGGAGCACCAGGCCGCGCTTGAGTGTGGAGGGAGAAGGGACGACTGCCATGGACCTGGGGATTGAAAAGGTTCTGGACAGACGGAATGCAGAGACACACTTCTCCCTGCCCAACCCCCAACACCTCCAGAGATGTCACAGGCTGACCAACATTCAGGCAAGGGCCCAATCCATTCCCCTACTCCAGGCCCCTGGAGCTGCTCCCTTTCCTCCCCCACAGCAAAAGGCACCAGCCCAGCCAAGCAACTCCACAATTCCCACCAAGTGAGCTCCTTGACCCCCGTCATGCTACAGAGCTCTACCAGCCCATCCACTCCCACTCCTACAGGTAATACCTATGCCCCTTCTCTGCCCCCACACTCGTCAGGATTCGTTTACCCTTCCCGAGTGCTTTGGGTCAAACCTCCCTGGGGTGGGAGGGGGCGGCTGGTGCTCAGGATTAGCTCTAACCACCTCTTCTCCCTCCAACTCTGCAAATCTCTGCAAACTGCCTGTGGCACTGAGCAGCCTCTGGTGTTCCCATGTGCAGCTGGCCTGAGCCCAGAGCTAACCCTGAGTGAGTGGCGGTGAGACAGGGAGAGCAGCTCAGCCATGCAAAGGGGCGGCCAGGAGCAGGACATGAGCCCTGCAGGGCAGGGTGAGTCTGGCAGTGACATCATAAGGGCCTTTTGCAGCAGCTCAGTTGATTGGTTAACTAAAGTGGGGAGGTGGTGACCTCACAGAGTCCATGGCAACAGGCAGCTGGGACCGCTGCAGGGCAGGAGCCATCTCAGAGACCCCTCCCAGGGCTTTGCTGGAGAGAGTCTCCTGCCTCCGCTCTGCCCTGAAGGCTGGAGGAAGAATTCAGGGTGAGGACAGTGAGTGCGAGGAGCAGCAGCTGTGGAGTTCTCTCCTGTCCCATGACTAGCAGAGCTAACGACTGACGTACCTGTGGGGAAGGGAAGAGCCTGTGAGAAGTTTGATACCCACAGCCTGAGCCACTGGGGCTGGGCACATGGGTGGCGTGGAAACACTGGGCTCAGGTGTGAGAAATTCTCTCTTTCGGCCTCTCTCTCAGAGTCACTGTGGACATAAGGGTTTCTCTGTTTCCATTTCCCTTTTCCCTGCATCCCTTCCTCCACTGGTGGGGAGGGGCTGCTCCCGCCCTCCTGT
The DNA here is from genome assembly GCF_033958435.1 of Carettochelys insculpta. NCBI lineage: Eukaryota > Metazoa > Chordata > Testudines > Carettochelyidae > Carettochelys > Carettochelys insculpta. The sequence goes on from NC_134157.1 coordinate 425,594, forward strand.
GCGCCTCACACAGAGAGGGGCAGGCAGAGAGCTGGGAGCGGGATCCCCACGGTGACTGAAGCCATCCCTGGGAACCCACAGCTTCCTGCCCCTCAGAGGCTCAGTGCTGATTGGCTGAGCAGGGGCTTAGGTTCTCCCCTTTCCATCCCTTCAGCTCACCTGACAGCCTAACGAGTGTCCCTCCTGCAGCCAAAGAGCTCCTGTCCCCAAGGGCCCCACCCAGCCTCTAAGCAGGGCCAGGGGCTTGGCAAACATCAACTGCCTCCACGGGGTTCTGGCTGTTCCATGAGATCCCACAGGCAGCCTAGGTCCAGACTCCCCTTAAGGGACCAGCTGCCTCACACCCCCTCTGCACTGACACCCACTCACCTGCAGAGTGTGGAGCTAGGACTGGAATTGGGGACCCAGATCAGTGGTGCCCTCAGGTCAAGAAGCTGCATGTTGTTTGCCCTGAAGCGTCTCTGCCCCGTCCCATCAGCCTGGTGCTTTGGTGTCACTTCAGTCTGACAGTGCAGGAGTGGTGGTGCGCAGGGGCTTGTGCACAGGAGACAGTCGTGCTGTTTCAGCTCCACTGGCACAGATGCCTCCAAAGGGTTCTGGCTGTTCCATGAAATCCCACAGGCAGCCTATCTCCAGACTCCCCTTAAAGGACCAGCTGCCCCACAGCCCCTCAGCACTGACAGTCACTCACCCACCCAGAGTGAGGGAGCTGTGCAGCTGGGACCGGCATTGGGGATATAGCTCAGTGGTGCCCTCGGGCCAAGTATCTGAGTGTCTTTTGCCCCAAGGGGAGGCGAGCTCTCTGCCCCTCCCCCACCAGCCTGGCACTTTGGTTTCACTTCAGTCTGATGGTGCAGGAGTGGGAGTGTGCAAGGGCTTGTGCACAGGAGACAGTTGTGCTGCTTTGGCTCCACTGGCACAGCTGGAGTGATACATTCTCTCATACGGACACTGTGAGAGGCACCACAGGGGTAGTACTACAGGCAAAAATAAAGGAAAAGGGGGCAGGGCCCTGCCCCCTGCTGCCAGCACCAGCTCCTCCCTGCCCCCACATGCCTATGAAGCACAGGGCCCCAGCTGGTTCCCAACTTTGTCCTATAAGGCACAGGGCCCAAACCAGATCTGCCTCACAAGGGGCTACAGCCAGAACTCCCTGATGGGAGCCAAAGCTGGAGTCACCTGTCTGAGGTCAAAGCGAGAGCCATCCCACACTGGGCAGTAGCCTGGGCTGCCTGTCTGAGGCCAAAAGAAGAGGTGCCCCCACCCAGGCACCCAAGGCCAGAGAGAGCAGTGTCATGCCTGGGGCCAAAGCCAGAAATGCCCCACCTGCAGCCAAAGCTGGCACCTTGGTGCCTAGTGCCAAACCCAGAGCCAATGCACCCAAAGACCAGACAAGAGCTGCCCTGCCAAAGGTGAAACCAGCAGCACCACACCCACTTCAAAGCTAGAGCTGTCACACCTAGGGCTGAAGCTGGAACCACTGGGTCAGGCTAAAGCCAGAGCCCTGGTCCAGGACTGTACCTGGAACCACACCACCCGGGGCGACCAGCAAGGCTGCACCACTCAGGGCACAGCTGGAGCTGCCCCACCTGTGGCCAACGGAAGAGTCACCCCATCTGCAGCTGAAACTGGAAGCAACTTGCTCAGGACCAAAGCCAGAAATGCCAACTGGGGGCCAAAGTTGAAGCCTTTGCGCCCAAGAGCAAAGCTGGAGTCGTCTGCCCTGCGCAACAGCCAGAGCTGCCTGCCGGGGTCACAGCCAGCAGGAACCTCCCCCATCTGGGGCACAGCCAAAGTATCCATGCCCGGCACCAAGCCAGAGCCATCCCACCAATGCCAGAGTGCAAGCCAAAGCCAGAATCTCCACAACTATGGCTGAACTTGAAGCTGTTGTCCCCTGGGTGAAAACCAGAAGAGCTGCTCCCCAGGCCAAAGCTGGAGAACTGGCACCCAGTGCCAAGGCTCGAGCTGCCCCGCCTGAGGCCAAAAATCAGAAGCTCCCCACATGGGGCCAAAGCCAGAACACCCCATCCCCCCCAACAGACACACCCCTGAGTCAACAGCTAGAGCCACCCCACCCAGGGCTAAAACCAGAACCACCACAGCACCTGGGGACAAATCTGACCCAAGGCCACAGCTAGAGCCACAACCAGAGCTGCCCCATCCAGGCCTACAGCCAGATCATTCCCGCACGGAGCCCAAGCCAGAAGCTCCCCGTCTGGGGCCAGAGTCCCCACATGTGGGGACAAAGATGGAGTCGCTGAGCTCAGAGACAAAGTCAGAAGCTCTGCACCTGGGGGCTGAAGCCGGAGCTGCCAGGCCCTGGGTCAAGGCAGCAGGTGCTGCTCCAGGGACACACTCGGATGCACTGTGCTCAGAGCCAAGGCTGGAGCTGCGGTGCCATGAGCCAAAGCCCCCTGTGCGCTGCTGGCCGCAAGGACAGAGCCGCAGTGCCCACAGCCGAAGCTGAAGTTTCCACTCTCTACGCCACAGCCAGAGCCAGAGCCGCCGAGCTTGGGGCAAAAGCTGCAGCCTCTGCACCCGGCGTCAGAGCCAGAGCCCCCCTGGCGGGGGCGGGGCCAGGGCCAGAAACCCGCCCCGCGCCCGGGGCGAAGGCAGCGCCCAGCCCTACAGCCAGAAGTGCCCAGCCAAGGCAGAGCCCAGCTTCTGTGCCACCCACAGCCGCCGCCGCCCGGCCCGGCGCACAACCAGACCCCCCCACCCCCCGGCGCTCGCCTCAGCCAGAGCCGCACATGGCACCGCCCCCTCCCCACTGCGCAACCAGACCCCCCCACCCCCCGGCGTTCGCCTCAGCCAGAGCCGCACATGGCACTGCCCCCTCCCCACTGCGCAACCAGACCCCCCCCAGCGCTCGCCTCAGCCGGAGCCGCACATGGCACCGCCCCCTCCCCACTGCGCAACCAGACCCCCCCCACCCCCCGGCGCTTGCCTCAGCCAGAGCCGCACATGGCACCGCCCCCTCCCCAGTGCAACCAGACCCCCCCGGCGCTCGCCTCAGCCGGAGCCGCACATGGCACCGCCCCCTCCCCAGTGCAACCAGACCCCCCCCAGCGCTCGCCTCAGCCGGAGCCGCACATGGCACCGCCCCCTCCCCACTGCGCAACCAGACCCCCCCACCCCCCGGCGCTCGCCTCAGCCGGAGCCGCACATGGCACCGCCCCTTCCCCAGTGCAACCAGACCCCCCCCGGTGCTCGCCTCAGCCAGAGCCGCACGTGGCACCGCCCCCTCCCCACTGCGCAACCAGACCCCCCCCGGCGCTCGCCTCAGCCAGAGCCGCACATGGCACCGCCCCCTCCCCACTGCGCAACCAGACCCCCCCCCCCGGCGCTCGCCTCAGCCAGAGCCGCACATGGCACCGCCCCCTCCCCACTGCGCAACCAGACCCCCCCCCCCGGCGCTCGCCTCAGCCAGAGCCGCACATGGCACCGCCCCCTCCCCACTGCGCAACCAGACCCCCCCTGGCGCTCGCCTCAGCCGGAGCCGCACATGGCCCCCACCTTCCCCGGCCGCACTCAAAGCGCTGCGCGCGGCCCCTCCTCCGCTGCCGCAGCTTCCGGCAGCCTCACCCCCACCCCTCGTGCTGGACCCCGCCCACATCTTACGCCAGGGCCTGCTCCCGCCCCGCCCCCGCTCCGAGCCCCGCCCGCGGGGTGCTGGGGGGCGGGGCCCAGTGCGCTGGGACCTCCTCAGGCCGCCCGTGGCCCTTTCCCCTCACCGGCAGCTCCACCCGTGCACGAGAGCCTCAGAGGCACTGAGCATGCGCAGTAGCGCCCGCAGGGCCAGTTAGTGACAGGCGGCAAAAAGGACCAATCGTAGCGACCAAGAGGCGGGGATTGAGTAAAGGACAGGACGACGATTGGCCAAGGTTCCAGCAGCTGCAGGGAGGGGGAAGGACCGGACAAAGTGTCGGGTCAGTCACTGTTTCTGTCAGACTTTACTCCCTATGGCAGATTTCCACGTCCGAGCTGATCATAATTCGCTGCTGGTGCACATTGAGCTTGTCCGTCATAGACTCGGGCCTCACGGAGCTGAATGCTCCAGTTCCGCTGCCTTCGCGAGAGAGCCCGAGCTCGGGTCGGGGAGCCGTTACCGCAGCATCCCAGCTTACGGCCGGCGGTCGCGTCGATGCCGGATTTAGCACTTGTGCCGAAGGCCAGTGCCGGAGAGCGCGTGTTCGTCTGCAGAGTGTCACAGCGAAGAGCCAGTCACGGAGCACTGCGGAGACTAACAGAATAATTGATTAGGTGATGAGCTTTTGTGGGACAGACCCACTTCTTCAGATTACAGCCCTGCCAGGGCAGACTCGATATATGCACCACAGGGGCCCAAAACCTGTTATCAAGGTTGCCAAATCAGAAGAGCAGAGAGGCAGCGGGAGGGGGGTTAAGAGTTAGATTACACGTCAAGGCGAGGTCTACACATTCAGCGCCTCGTTAGCGTGCTGTATGCTGCGTTTCGCTCACGCCCGGCTCATCTACATGGAGGGTCCTTTTCTAAAGGACCCTGCAAATGTTGAAATCCCCTTATTTCTATCAGCTGATAGCAATAAGGCAATTTTGACATTTGCAGGAACCTTTCAAAAAGGGGCCCATGTAGCTGAACCACGCACGGTCGAAATGCAACACTTTCAAAGTGCCACAGCTGGCAGCATGCTAACGAGGTGCTGAATGTTCATTTCAGTGACTCATTAGTATTCTCTGATTTGGCTATTAGCATGGCCCTTTCGAAATTTTGGCCAAATGTTGACATGGCCCAAAGTATGTAAGAGCCCTTATAATGAGCCAGGTAAGTGCTGTCCTGGTTCAAACCATGTGTTAATGTGTCAGATTTGAATATAAATGATAGTTCTGAGCATTCCCTCTGTAGACGGCTGTTAAAGTTCCTTTTCAGTAAAACGCAGACTTTCGGAAAGGTCATTAACAGAATGGCCCACTCCGTAAAAGTGCTGGCTGACAGGCTTGTGTATTTGGAGTTTTTTGATGTCTGTTTTATGTCCATGCATTCTTTGTTAAAGAGTGTTTGCAGTCTGTCCTATATACACGGTGTATGGGCATTGTTGGCACATGATAGCATATGTGATGTTAGTAGAGGAACAGGAGAATGTGCCTGTGATTCTGTAATTAATGTGGTTCAGTCCCGTGATGGTATCTCCAGAACAGATACATGGACAAAGTTGGCAATGGGGCTTGTTGCAAGGAAAAGTTCCAGGATTAGTATTATTGTGGTATAACCTGTGGTTGCTAGGGAGAATCCTCATAAGGTTAGGAGGCTGTCTGTAGGAGAAAACAAGCCTGTCACCTAGGGCCTTCTGGAGCATGGCATCCCAATTTAGGATAGGTTGTAGGTCTTTAATGATGTGTTGCAGTGGTTTGAGTTGGGGGCTGTAGGTAATGACAGTGGTGCTCTGTTATGGCTTTTTTGGGCCTAGTTGATTTCTGGGTATTTGTATGGCCCTGTTGATTTGTTTTTTTCACTTCTCCCAGTGGGTAATTCAGGTTTATGAATGTTGGGGAGAGATCTTGTAGTTTTTTGGTCTCTATCAGTAGCAGATGCAATTGTATCTATGGCCTTGACTGTAAACGATGGATCGTGTCATGTGTGCAGGATGGAAGCTAGAAGCATGTAAGTAAGTATAGCAGTCAGTGGGTTTCCAGTAGAGTGTGGTATTGATCAGGTCATCATTGATTTGTACTGTGGTGTCCAGGAAATGTATCTCTCGTGTGGAGTGGTCATGGCATAAGTTGATGGTGGGGTGTAGATTGTTAAAAGCCTCTGTGGAATTCTTCTAGAATCTCTTTGACATGAGTCCAAATGATAAAGATGTCATCAATGTAAAGTAAAGGAGGGGTAATAGGGGACGAGAGCTGAGGAATCATTGTTCCAAGTCAGCCATAAATATATTAGCATATTCTGGGGCCATGTGGGTGCCCATAGCAGTGCCACTAATCTGGAGGTATAAGTTGTCCCAAAATCGGAAATAATAGTGGGTAAGAACAGAGTTACAGAGGTCAGACACCAGAGGGCTGTGGTAACATCAGGGATGATATTCCTGATCACTTGCAGTCCATCTTCATGTGAAATGCTAGTGTAGAGAGCCTCTACATTGTGAGCCGATGCCCAGGTGCCAGCTAAAGGTCCGGTGGGTCAAAGGGGGTGATGCCACACCAGCAGCTACGCTAAGCAGCCAGGGCAGGCTGGGTTCTTTGGTTTGCATTTAGTTTGGGTACAGCAGCAAGAGGAAAATTACACTTATTAGAGGCTTTAACAATTACCTTTTATTTATACAAAGATAGAAACAATTTAACTTAAGAAAAGTTTTAAACAAACTAGCTAGCTTAAACTAATGCAAGTAATGTGTACACAAGAAAGGCACTTTGCAGGTGTGATTTTCACCCCTGCCTCTTAGACCTGGTGGAACCAGAGTCTTTCCCTCAATTCCTATAGGAAAGAAGTGTAATACAGATGTAATTCTTACCCCTGCCTCATAGATCCAGTGTGACCCAGAATCTTTCTCTCAATGCCTCGGGAAGAAGTAGATACGAACCAGGCATCCCCAGTCTCGAGAGTCAATACCGGACGTGGCCAGCAGGTGTAGGTGATTGGAGCTCAAAGGGGGTGGGCTGCCAAACCCCTCTTTATACCTCTTTGGTCATGTAGGCTTCTTCCTGGTCTCAAGTGGCCAATCGGGGAGGAATGTGTTTGAACCCCAGGTTTCCCAGGGAAGGTGCAAGGCTCAATTCGCACCTGTGAATTGTGGACAATTGGGCATCTTGGAGGTGATGGGTGGAGGTTCCCCGTTCTTCCTGGGGTGGTGATCAGGCATGTCAACTACTGATATCAGCCAGAAGGGCAGCCATTAGCTAGCCCATTCACTGTCTGGTTTCTGTGTATGGTAGAGAGTCTGGGTGAGACAGCACACCTGCATTCCCAGGGCATCAAACGCTGCCTGTCTCCCTCTCTGTCTCTCTCTCTGTCTCTCCCAGTGGAGGGAGAAGAAGAAAAGGCCAAATGGGGGGTTCATGTCTGGCTACAAAGTTGTCCCAAAATCGGAAATAATAGTGGGTAAGAACAAAGTTACAGAGGTCAGACGCCAGAGGGCTGTGGTAACATCAGGGATGATATTCCTGATCACTTGCAGTCCATCTTCATGTGGAATGCTAGTGTAGAGAGCCTCTACATCCATGGTGGCAAAGATGGTGTTGTCAGGAAGTTTCCGATGTTTTGTAATTTTCTCAGGAAGTCAGTGGTATCTCAGAGATAGCTGGGAGTGTTGGTGGCACAGGCTTTGAGGAGGGAGTCTACATAACTAGATAGTCCAGTAGTAAGGGTCAATACCCAAATGATAGGGCCTCCAGGGTTGCCAGGTTTGTGGATTTTGGGAAGTAAATAGAATAATCCAGGTCAGGGGTCAGGTGGTGTATCTGAGTGGATAAGGTCCCGAGTAAAAGCAGGGAGTTCCTTAAGTAGTTGGTGTAGTTTCTTTTGGAATTCCAAAGTGGCTAAAGTGGAAACACCATGTCTTTGATTTGAAATTATTAGCCTCCCGAAGTGTCCTGTATATGGCCTTAAAGGAGGTAGCTCAATATTATAATTTCCCTGGAGGGTTGAATTTCCAGAAGGTTTGTGGACACACAACTTTAAATTCATAAGAACAAGCTTAAAAAATTGAAGTTAGTACATGACAGAAGGCAGTAATTTTATACTAGCAGCAGATATCAACAGCCAAACTCATAGTAAACTGCTGTCTGTTGGAATTCACCACGATCAGAGACTACAGCTTAAAGAAGTTAGCTCAATATTAAAAGTGCACTCTCTTCACTTTAACTACCATTAGCTTGAGTTAGTGAGCCCTGTTACCAATAACAAAATCTCAAAATTACTGGATGGTGGTAGCATCAATTTCGATTTTAAAATTTCTAATAAAAGCTAGTATGAAAGCACAATGTATTTAATTTGAATTGATTAGCCTCCCAAAGTGTCCTGTATGTATTGTACAAAGCTACAGGGTGAACCTCCACGTATGGCTGCTTCCTTCACCGCCACTCTCCATCCACTTGCACAGGAAGAAGGTCACAGGAACCCCACAAATTTTTGATTGAATTAGAATTTGAATTTGAATTCTGCAGTTCCCAGGCCTGACTGCAAATATAAAGGTCCAGACGCATGGCTGACGGAACTGGGCAGGGCTGATAGCACAGCTGCCTGCTGCTATGCCAATGTCCGCAGTGAATGCTCTGAATTCTGAGACAGTGCTTTGCGTTCTGGCATTCTAACACGAAACACCCACAAGCAACCAGGGCTAAGGCACCATGGGAACACTATGTTCCACAGGGCAGTGGAGACACAGAAACTCAACCCAGAAAAATGGTGAGTTGAATTTCAAGAAGGTTTGTGGACCGATATTCAAAGTTATGAGACCGAGGTTAGAAAATCGAAGTTAGTCCATCAAAGAAGGCAGTAATTTTATACTGGTAGCAGATTTCAACATACAAGCTGATTGTAAACTGCTGTCTGTTGGAATTTGCCACCGATGCACGTTGAGCTGGTCCATCAGGCTATGTCTACATGGGCATCTTCTCTTGGCAGATGGCGCTGTTGGCAGAATTACCCTGGCAAAACACTCACTATCGGGTTGCATTGGGTAATAAATACCAGAATGGGACCCCCAGATGGTGACATCACTAAAGGCCTGTGGTATAAAGAGTTCCCTAGAGCTATGTGGCTTAGAAAGCAGATGTGATAGTGGGAGAACCATCATAAAAAGTCATGCTGACCTGCAGTGCTAATCCCCAAAATGGCCATGAGGAGGTGCCAGTGTGGTGAGTCTTACACCCAACTGAACTATCCCGTTCAAAGTCTTCTGTTAGTAGATAAAGTTGCCCAAAATGTTTTGAAGTCTAAAGATGCCCCATAGCAGAACTACTGCCCTTCCCATCTTGCCATCTTAAGTGGCTTGGGGTACTTGGTACACCCCTTCCAGCAGAGGTCAACCAAAATATTTAGGGGGCTGGAGCATATGACTTATGAAGAAAGGCTGAGGGAATTGGGACTGTTTAGTCTGCAGAAGAGAAGACTGAGGGGGGACCTGATAACAGCCTTCAACTTACTGAAGGGAAGTTGCAAAGAGGCTGGAGAAAGGCTGTTCACAGTGGTCACAGATGGCAGAACACGGAACAATGGTCTCAAGTTGTGGTTGGGAAGGTCCAGGTTGAAAATTAGGAAAAACTTTTTCACTAGGAGGGTGGTGAAGGATTGGAATGGTCTACCCAGGCAAGTAGTGGAGTCTCCATCCTTGGAGGTGTTTAAGTCTCGCCTCGACAAAGCCCTGGCTGGGCTGATCTGATGGGTTTGGTCCTGCTTAGGGCAGGGGGCTGGACTTGATGGCTTTTTTAGGTCTCTTCCAGCTCTGTTGTTCTATGGTTCCATGATTCTATGTGCAGGTATGTGCTCTCATTCTCCTTGGAAGCTTTGGTCCCATCCCATATGGATTCCTCTGATCCTTACCACCCCTATCCTTAAGAGGGCATTCTGAGCCCCACATATTGCTTTACCAGAGGCAGGGATGATAGAGTTGTGTCTCTGGGTGAAGGGTGTCTTTCAGCACCAGTCAGCTGGCACCAGGCAGAGCTTGTTCTGTTGCCAGAACAGTCACCAAACGTCTAAACATCACTTTTGTTGACAGAATACTGTTGACAGAGTTATTATACCTGATTAGGAAGAGGCATAATGCTGCCGGCTGAAGAGCTGATTTTGCCAATAAAAATCTTGACAGAGTGCTTTAATCATGTGGTAATTTTTTACTGGTAGTAATTTTTCACTGGTAGCAGGTTTGTACTTACAAGAGGATGACCAAGTGCCATCAATTTGAATTTGCCCCCAAAGCACTGACTGAAAGGTTTGGGATGTGTAGTCCTAGGGATGCGTGTTCTACGAGCATCACCCATAAGAAAGGAAGACACAGGACTGCTGACACACCACTGGGGGAGGAGGAGATGGCTCAGGGTGGACACTGGCAGCTGGGGGGAGCCCTGGGGGCACTCGGAGGGCTGGCTTGCTGCCATGGTCTCGCTCTGGCTGTGCAGGGGCACCTTGTGGCACGGCTGTTGCCTGCACAGTGTCAGCTTCCTGCTACTGGGTTTCCGGGTCCATGCAGCTTTAAGAACCGCTGGGCACAGAGACCATAGAGCAAACACCTCTGTTTTCCTCCGCTTGCTCCCCATTACATGGAGCGCCTCCTCCTCACTCCAGAGCCCGAGCAGGTCACGGAGCTCAGAGTCAGTCCAGGAGGGGCCCTGCTTCCTGCCCTGCCGGCTGGAGGCCTGGGAGTCCTGGAATGGTCTTTGGTTCAAATCCAATCATCCCCTTTGAAAGGCATTCAGTTGAATGAAAATGATCATTTCACCTTTTCCATCACACTCTGAATTTCTATTTTGTGGAGATTCTTAAAATGGATGGGAACCCTCAGTATTTGCCAGTGCTAAGGCATATAAACCTTTCCCTCAGCTGAAGTCTGAATACACAAAGAAACTGAGAGTTGATATTGGTATGAGCAATTTTGGGTATCATCTCTATAAAAAGGTGTTCATTCAGAGTCTATCAAATGTATCACATTCAGCACATCGTACCTGCACACTTGATAAATGTGTGTATAGACAGGATGTCAATTACTCTTTCACAGCCAGGGCTATTATGTCCTCCCTTGGCCAGATATTCCTACATAATCACCACCAACCTTCCCAGTCTCTGGTTCTCAATCAGTTCTCTCCAGGCTCGTTATTGTAACAGAAAAAATGAACCTCTCTAGTCACTCTGTGGCTACAAAGAAATGCCGCCCTCAGGCGCTTTGGAGTCAGCAGCAAGGAAGGCTGGGATTGGTGTCTGGGAGAGAAGAGCAGCAAATATGGGACAGAAGAGAGTGTCCTGAGAGGTGGAGAAGCTGGAGGGAGGCAAGGCATGCAGGGGGCCCAGCCTGCCAAGAGTCACAGTTGACCAGAACAGGTTACAGTCAGATCAGCCACCTTCCAAACATCAGTCACAGCTCCCTTTTCTCCAGCTCCAGGCTGGGATTGGATTCATCCCAATGCTCCTCTCCAATCAGCCTCCTCCTTACCCAGCAACAACTGGGATTGCCAAGGGAAGTCTCATCTGTTTTCTACAAGGGGAGAGTAAAACATGAGCAGACATGAGCAAAGACCTACAGCCAGAAACTACTTGGATTTGAAACCAGAATCTTTTGCTTAGAAAGCAGGCACGTTAGCCAGCTAAGCCATGGTGCCTACCTCTGCCAGCCATCTGCTGTCTGCCTACACCTGCCTCCTGCCAGCCCCCACCTGGGCCTGCCCAGCTCTGTTGGTGTTTGGATCCTCTCAGGCAGAGGAGCCAGTGGAGTTTGCTCCCAAGGGGAGTGACTCTTTGGAAAGGTCTGGGCTAGAAAATTACGTGGGTGTCACTATATGACTCAGGGGTGTAAAACTGTCTGCCCTCCTGAGCAACAGTGACATTGACCTAGCTCCAGTGTAGATATCGCCAAGGCAACCGGGGGTCTTTTCACATCCCCAGCACATGAGGAGCTGCTGGATCAGTTCAGACCCAGAGAAAAGGTGGCTGGTGATGGTTACACTGGGGATACCAGTGCTGGGAGCTCCCTAGAGGTGGGAGGGGTCACTGGTTTGCTCTCTGCTGCCCCACACTCATCCTCCTCACTTTGAGGCCCCACCTGTGCTGCCCTCTCATTCCCATTTCACCTCTACTCATCCTCACTCTTCTTCTTCCACTGAGCAATGCCACCAGCCTGCTGCTCTCACCTCTCTTCCTCCCACACCTTCCTACCTGGAGCTCACGGCTCTCCACTGCTTACTCCATGGGCTGACCACCACCCATACAGGGGAAGCCCCAGCCTCACCTGGCCTACGACCACTGTTTAACTTCTCCCTTAGCCTGAGCTGGTGACAATTATACCTCCCTCTGTGGCATGTGCTGGAGAGCCTGCCCCACCCCCATGGGGATCATTGGGTGGAGAGCACAGGCAGCAAGAATTGCAGGGCAGGTCAACCCATTGGGGACAAAGAGTCAAGCACAGATCTGTGCCATGAGCCTCCTTTCCTGCCACTGGGGAAGGCGGCTGGGCCCAAGTCCTTTTCAGACCCAGGTGAAAGAAGTAGATAGGAGAAGGGTTCCACGGGGCCTGGGCATGCTGGATCCTCCTCCCACCTTCTCCTTACAAGCTACCCAGACTCTTTTTTCCCTCCAGAATCTCAGTGGTCACCTAAGAGCCAACAGATGATGGTTGGCCAACATTGGACAGGAACATCCCACCTTAGCATTATTAACACCTCACCCTTACCAACTGACTTAGAATGAAATTCCCAAGTGGCCCTTTTGGAAAGGAGCCATGGGCAGCTGCAGGGACATTGTGGCCTCTAGAATGAGATGAGGGTGGGTCAGGATATTTGCCTGCAGGCATGGGAATTAGCTCAAATGGTAGAGCCCTTGCTTTGCATATAAGAAGCAGTGGGCTCCATACCCACATTCTCCAGTGCACTAGTTCTTCCTTTCCCCAGGCACTTCTGCTGGACCCCTCCTCTTCTCAACTTGGTGTCCCTGGCAGGGCTGAAAGCTGCTGGGCCCAGCCCTTCTTTCCCTGGCAGAAGTGATAGACAGACTTGGGTGCAGCAGAGCTGGCTCCACTGTGAAAGTACCTGCTGTGCATGACAGAGACAGCGGACTTGTTCCCTGTGTTCTTCAGCAGGCTCTCTTGTGAAGAGGGGTTAGTTATTTTTTGCTGACCCAACTCAAGAGCACCAGCCATTTGACCCCTCCTCCATGCTTCACCATACAAAGCTGTTTGGCTGGCAGAGACTGTCATTCAAAGACACACTGACTTGGCTCCCTGGGATACAATGAGCGATGGAGCAGACTGGTGAGAGGGGCCTGATGCTGTCACAGCTGTAGGGAGGGCCACCCACCTGGCCCCTGCACTCAGCTCATGCTGGAGGCACCCAGACAGGTTGGCGTGAGCTGTGTATCTGTGGATGTGACAAGTACTTTCAGGGATTGGTGGGTGGGGAAGGAAGCTCAGGACATGACTGCTGAAGATTTCATCATGATCTGCCCTCATCCTCAGCCGTTGCCATGTTAAAAAGGCTGGGAGCAGCAAGCCCCTTGTGACACCACTAGACACAGGACTGCTCAGGCATGGGAGAGGGCTGCTGCCCCACACACGTGCAAGTGAGCCCAGCTTTGGATGTCTCAGTGCTTCACTGCCAGAGCATCAGAGCGAAGGAATGACCTCGTGGGATCTTCTGTCAAGATACCAGCATAAGTTGTCATGCCACAAACATCACTTCACTTCCATTTCAAACTTTCCTGGTTTTTCCCACCCTCCAATATTTGTGGGAATGGTAGCACCCCAGTCATCTCCTGAGCTTCCTTCTGTCTATCCTTCCACATAGTTCCAGTTGTCTGGGAGAGTCTTCACTTTGACTGCAGTGGGCTTAGGTTCAGGTTCCCAGGCTGGGCCCACACCGACTGTTACACACAAATCTTCACTTTTCTGTAGGGTTGCAGTTGTTTTTTTAATTCTAGGACTTTTTCCCAGAACACTTTTTAAGCAGCTGCTGGTTTTGTACATGGGCAGATAGAACAAATGCTGTTCTAAACAGCCAGCCATTGTACCGCTGTATATCTGCTGTGCTGTACATTCTCCTTCTCTTCCAACTGGTCAGTACTCTTTGCCCCTGTATATTTTTTAATATTTCTGAGGGAGGCATAGTCACACACACTTGAGAGCCTTCAGTGCATCTCATGGAGGTGATATTTAAACTTTCAAATCCTTAGAGCAATACATAAGGGACCTCCTTACAATCCTTTGTATTTATTCTTAGTTATTTGCATAAACCATTCAGTGCACATAAATTAACCAAAGCTGAGATTTGGCTCACAAAATTTGTTTGCTATAGATCTCTGCTGCTAACAACCATCAGTTAGTTGCTTAAATAAATAGACTGGGTTACTTTTGGGAACTGATTTTTGTTTAAGTGACTGTGAACTATTGATTCAGTACAAATCTGGCAGTTCTATCTTGGCTAGTTTTATTTTCTGTCATGTATGGTAAGTATTTTTTAATCTGTGTCATTATTTGGCCATTTTTTTTTACCAATCCACAGTAGGGGGAAGTACAGCAATTTCTATGCTCTCCATATAATGGGAAAAAAGTAAAATCAGGTACCCAATGTTTTATATTTTCTTCATAGCAGTTTGATATTTTTGTTTAATTAATTACAAAAGTGTTCCCTGTCTCACTGAATGATCCTGTAGGCTGTCTTCTTGCAGGCAGTCGTAGAAACAGGGAATGCTCAGCCCCAGGCCAGCCATAGAAACAGAAACACCTGACGGGAGAGAAATGGAAATCACAAAGAATGAGATACTGTGATTCTTGCTGGTTTTAATCGGGGAGCTTTTACAGGCAACACAATGTGATAACCAGTGCACCACAGAATCTCGGTGGGGTTCCTCTGCCTCTCCCCAGAAATGCCATCTGCCTGGATGGCACTTGCTCTAACATGTATGGATGGGCTAACCTGGAGGAAGCAGCAGCCCGAGAGGCTAAGACCTGCCTTTTGATAGCTCAGCTGGGAGAGCAGTGGCCTGTAGGGAGGGCTGAGCAAGTTCTCCATAGTTGTCTGCTTCATCTCTGGCCCAAAGGGGTCTTCTTTGTCCTCCCCTAACTGAGGAAGAGCAAGAGAAGAAAGGAACAGTTGGCTGGCACCTATGTGGAGTGAAAAGGATGATCAGGCTTTTCTAGAGAGCATTACCAGACTCAGAGAAACCTTCAGAGCCTCAGTCTGACATGCTCCCAACTGAGCTACTTCAGCAGCTACTGAAAGAGATCCAGGGCTATCACATCTCTACTGGGGACGATTTTTATCAGCTGTCACAGACAAGAAATAAGCTACGGCAAGTGGTTCTGCAGTGCAAGGTGAGTATTGCCTGCTTCCCTCAGTTTGACTTGCTTCTTTGCACCATTTCTACCTTACCTCCTTGGTTGACGTGGTAGCCAAAGGGGACTGCAGGCCACTGGTGGTGGGGAAGAAGATGGGATGCAACATCCTGGTGGCCAGAGGGTCCACCCACTTGGCCCCAGGATCTTGGTGTGAGCTTCTGGTGCCCAAGTTTTTGGGAGGGAGGTGAGCAGGGTCAGTCCTCTGTGACAGGGCCCAGATTTACAAAGACAAAGCAACTCCTAGAAGAAGCTCTGAAGAAGTGATGTCTAGGGATGAAGTCTCATCTGGTTTGATCTTATAAAAGTGGAGGTCTCTGCCGGCCTGGCTGAGAACGCTAGAGGAGCACTTGGGGTGAGCTGCCCTGTAGCAGATAGAGGCCATGCCCTGGGCCTTAAGATTAGGGTTCAACACGTGAGATCTGATTTTGTGTCTGTGTAGCTCTTTGTATCCAATATTTGTACTTTGTGTTGTGGGAATCTCTCTTCATTGTAACAAACTTGCTCCTGGCTTCCCCACCAATCACTCCCAGAGCTGTGTGTTAAGTGGAGTGATGACCCTGAGATCCAGCTAGTGAGTGGTAAGCCATTCCCTTGGGAGTAGGGACTGGAAAAGGTGTGAGCATGTCTAAGGCTGTGTATACGGTAGCCCCCCGCTTTCAAAAGGGAGATGCTAATGAGACATATTGGGATATGCTAATGAGGCACTGCATTGAATATGCAGCACCTCATTAGCATAATAGCAGTCACAGCACTTCAAAAGTGCCATTTTTGATCGCACGCAGCTTGGCTACCTGGGGTCCTTTTTGAAAGGACCCTGCACACATCGAAATCCCCTTATTCCTATAAACAAATAGGACTCAGGGCATTTAGATGTGTGCAGGGGTCTTTTAGAAAAGGACCTCATGTAGACGAGCCACATGTGATCGGAAACAGCACTTTCAAAGTGCCGCAGCTGCCTTTATGCTAATGAGGTGCTGCATATTCATTGCTGCACCTCATTAGCATATCCCAAAGTGTCTCATTAGCATCCCGCTTTCAAAAGGAGTGGGGACTAGTGCAGACACAGCCTAAGGGATTAAAGGTTAGAATCATAGAACACCAGAACTGGAAGGGACCTCAAGAGGTCATTGAGTCCAGTTCCCTGCCCTGTAGGCAGGACCAAGCACCATCTAGACCATCCCCAACAGGTGTCTATTTAAGCTGCTCTTAAATATCTCCAGTGATGGGGATTCCACAACCTCCCTAGGTAATTTATTCCAGGGTTTAATCACTCTGACAGCCAGGACATTTGTCCTGATGTCTAATCTAAACCTCCCATGCTGCAGTTTAAGCCCATTGCTGCTTGTCCTATCCTCAGAGGCCTAGGAGAACAATTTTTCTTCCTCCTCCTTGTAGCCCTCTTTGAGGTACTTGAAAATCACTATCATGTCCCCTCGAAGTCTTCTCTTTTCTGAACTAAACAAGCCCAGTTCTTTCAGTCTTCCCTCATAACTCATGTTCTCTAGACCTTTAATCATTCTTTCTCTTCTCTGGACCTTCTCCAATTTCTCCATATCTTTCTTGATATGTGGTGCTTAGAACTGGACACAATACTCCAGTTGAGACCTAATGAGTGCTGAGTAGAGCAGAAGAATGACCTTTCGTGTCTTGCTCTCAACACTCCAGTTAATGCATCATAGAATCATAGAAACCAACAAGAAGTCCTGTGGCACCTTACAGACTAACAGATATTTTGGAGCATAAGCTTTTGTGGGTAAAGACCTGCTTCATCAGGTGCATGGGGGTGGGGGGTTCGGAGGAATATTTAAAGGGGGGGTCCCAGTAAAAGGGAGGGCCAGAGTGACAAGGTCTATTCAGTCAGGGTGGAAAAGGCCCATTATCAGCAGTATACATCAAGGCTACGTCTACACTAGCACACTACATCGAAGTAGCCTATTTCGAAGTAAGAACATTGATATAGGCTACTTCGACGCGTATCCTCCAGGGCTGGTGCTGTCAACATTCAATGTCGAAGTAGCGACGGAGAACGTCGAAAGGAGCTGCCCTGGAAGGTAATGCGGAGCATCCACCTACACAAGCACTCTCCATCAAAATAAGGGGCCAGCAAAGCCTGCGGATGGGGTCACAGGTTGGACTAGCCCTTCTGGGGCAAGATCAAGCCACTCCCTTAAAGGGCCCCTCCCAGACACACTCGGCCTGCACAGCATGAGGTCCACAGAGCCAACAACCAGTTGCAGACCCCATGCACACAGCATGGACCCCCAGCTGCAGCAGCAGCAGCAGCACCCAGAAGCCCTGGGCTAAGGGCTGCTGCAGGCGGTGACCATAGATCTCTGCAGGGGCTGGACAGGGTGTTTCTCAACCCCTCACCTGATGGCTGCCATGGAGGACCCCACTATTTCGATGTAGCGTGCAACGTCCAAGTAGGGTGCTATTCCCATCTTTGGATAGGAATAGAGATTTTGACGTCTTGCCGCCTAACGTCGATTTCAACATCGAAATAGCGCATAGTGCATGTAGACGCGATGCATGCTATTTCGACGTTGCACCAGCTATTTCGAAGTAGCTGGCTAGTGTAGACGCACCCCAAGAGAGGAGAAAAACCAAGTCAGATCAGTCAGGGGGGCTGTGGCCATTGTCAGATTCTAATGTGGAGCTGTGAACTTCCAGAGCAGAGAAACTACTTTTGTAAGGGGCCAGCCACTCCCAGTCTCTGTTTAATCCTTGGTTGATGGAGTCAAATTTGAAAATGAATTGCAGGTCAGAGATTTCTCTCTCCATTTCATTTTTGATTTTTATTTTATTTTATTTTATTTTTTTTTTGGTGTAGGACTGTTAGTTTTAAATCTGTTACTGAGTGTCCTGGGAGACTGAAGTGTTCTCCTCCAGGTTTTTGTATATTACTGGTTCTGATGCCTGATGTATGTCCATGTATTCATCTACGTAGAGACTGTCCAGTTTGGCCAATGTAAATTGCAGTG
The DNA here is from genome assembly GCF_033958435.1 of Carettochelys insculpta. Taxonomy (NCBI): domain Eukaryota; kingdom Metazoa; phylum Chordata; order Testudines; family Carettochelyidae; genus Carettochelys; species Carettochelys insculpta. The sequence goes on from NC_134157.1 coordinate 443,598, forward strand.
GGGCATTGCTGGCACATGATGGCATATATTATATTAGTAGATGTGCAGGTAAAGGAGCCCCTGATGGTATGGTTGATATCACTGGTGTAGGTGTGTGAGCAGAGTTGGCAGTGAGGATTGTGGCAGGGACTGGTTCCAGGTTTAGAGTTACTGTGTTGTGGTCTATAGTTGCTGGTGAGCTCTTGTTTTATTTGCAAGGCCTGTCCTGTAGCTTCTGGGCAGCTGTCTGGCTCTGTCAATCTGTTTCTTCACTTCCTTAGGTGGGTACTGTAGTTTGAAGAAAGCTTGGTAAAGGTCTTGTAGATGTTTGTCTCTGTCTGACGGATCAGAGCAAGTATGGTTGTACCTTAGTGCCCGGCTGTACACAATAGATCATGTAGTGTGCTCTGCATGGAATCTGGAGGCGTGTAGATAAGCATAGAGGTCTGTGGGTTTTCGGTATAGGGTGGTATTTAGCTGAGCATCAGTTATCTGCACTGTAGTGTCCAGGAAGTGGATCTCTTGTGTGGACTGGTCCAGGCTAAGGTTGATGGTGGGGTGGAAACTGTTGAAATCATGGTGGAACTCTTCAAGAGCCTTCTTCCTATGGGTCCAGATGATGAAGATGTCATCACTGTAGTGCAGGTAGAGGAGGGGCACTGGACAACGAGAACTAAGGAAGCGTTGTTCCAGGTCGGCCCTAAAAATGTTGAGATGCTGTGGGACCATGTGGGTGCCCATAGCAGTGCCAATGATTTGAAGGTGTAAATTAACCTCAAATCTGACATAGTTATGGGCGAGGACAAAGTCACAAAGCTCTGCTGCCATTTGTGCCTCAGTCTCATCAGGGATAATGTTCCTAACAGCTTGGAGTCCATCTTCATGTGGGATATTGGTGTAAAGGGCCTCTACATCCATGGTGGCCAGGATGGTGTTTTCAGAAAGGTCGCCAGTGAATTGTAGTTTCCTGAGGAAGTCAGTGGTACCTTGAAGAAAGCTAGGAGTGCTGGTAGCATAGGGTCTAAGTAGAGAGCCACATATCTGCACAGTCCTGTGGTGCCAGTGCCAATGCCTGAGATGATGGGGTGTCCAGGATTCTCAGGTTTGTGGATCTTGGGTAGCAGGTAGAATAAACCTGGCTTGGATTTGAGGGATGTATCTGTGTAGATTTGTTCCTGTGTTTTTTATAAGGAGGGTCTTGAGCAGATGACGTAGTTTCTTTGTGTATTCCTCAGTGGGATCCTGGGATAGTGGCTAGTTGAATGTGGTATTGGAGATTTGCCCGGCAGCCTCCTTTTGGTAGTCTGTCATATTCACGATGACAATAGCATCTCACTTGCCAGCCTCTTGGATGACAATGCCAGAGCTGTTTCTGAGGCTGTTGATGGCATTGTGTTCTGCACAGCTGAGGTTATGGGGTAAGCAATGCCGCTTTTCCACAATTTCTGCCTGTGCACATTGGTGGAAGCATTCTATGTATAGGTCCAGTTTGTCATTTTGACCTTTGGGGGAGTCCATGAGGAATTCTTTTTCTTGTACCATAGATGGAAGGGTACCTGTGGGTCAGTGCACGGTTCAGTGTTGTGTTGGAAGTATTCCTTGAGTTGTAGACGGCGAAAGTTAGGCTTCCAGATCACCACAGAACTGTATCAAGTTTGTGGGGGTGGTGGGGCAGAAAGCAAGTCCCTGAGAAAGGGCAGATTCTTCTGTCGGGCTATGTGTAGCTGGATAGATGGACAATATTGCTGGGTGAGTTAAGGGTACCACTATTGTGGCCCCATGTGGAAAGTAGGAAAGTAAAGATAGTTTACAGTCCTTTTTCTTCTGCAGAGAAGATAAATGTGCATTATAAATCTCCTCCCTGTGTCTACACATGCCATTTCCTTTCGAAAGGGGCATGTTAATGAGCCGGTTTGAAAGATGCTAATGAGGCACTGCATATTCATTGTAATGAATATGCAGTGCCTCATTAGCATAATGGCAGCTGTGGCGATTCGAAGGTGCGGCTTATCAAATCATGTGCCGCCCGTGGAGACGGGACCGTCTGAAAGGACCCCCCCCCCCGGTTTTCGAAAGTCCTTCTTTTGAATTGCCACAGCCACAATTATGCTAATGAGGCGCTGCATATTCATTGCAGTGCCTCATTAGCATCTTTCGAACCTGCTCATTAACATGCTCCTTTCGAAAGGAAGGGGCACGTGTAGACCCAGCCCCTGTCTCGTTTTAGTAAAGTCCAGCCATGTGGAGGTCTGTGTGGAAGGTTGTTTTTTTATGAGGGTCTCCAGATTTGAGAGCTCTTTTTTGATGTTTTCGTGTTTGCTGTACAGGATGCTGATCAGGTGGTTCCTCAGTTTCTTAGAGAGTGTATGGCACAATCTCTCGCTATAATCTGTGTAGTATGTTGATTTCAGTGGGTTTTTCACCTTCAGTCCTTTTGGTATGATGTCCTTCTGTTTGCATTCGGTATCTGTGCAAGTTTTTCCATGAGGTTGATGGATTTCCACTCAATATGGCTAAATGCAGTGCCTTGCATGGTGACAAGTATCAGAGAGGTAGCTGTGTTAGTCTGCATCTTTGAGAACAACAAGAAGTTCTGTGGCACCTTATAGACGAACAGATATGTTGGAGCATAAGCTTTTGTGGGCAAAGACTCACTTCATCAGATGCATGGGGGGGCAGTTCAGAGGGGTATTTAAAGAGCGGGGTCCCAGTAAAAGGGAAGTCCAGGACTGACAAGGTCTATTCAGTCAGGGTGAAAATGGCCCATTATCAGTACCATACATCAAAACAGGAGAAAAAAAATCATAGAATCGTAAGGTTGGAAGGGACCTCAGGAGGTCATCCAGTCCAGCCCCCTGCTTCAAACAGGATCAACCCCCAACTAAGTCATCCTAGCCACGACCTTGTCAAGCTGGGATTTAAAAACCTCTAGGGATGGAGAATTCATCACCTCTCTAGGCAACACATTCCAGTGCTTCACCACCCTCCTGGTGAAGTAGTTTTTCCTAATATCCAACCGACATCTCTCCTTCTGTAACTCCAAACCATTGCTCCTTGTTCTGCTATCTGACACCACTGAGAACAGTTTCTCATCATCCTCTTTAGAGCTCCCATTCAGGAAGTTGAAGGCTGCTATTAAATCACCCATCAGTCTTAGAATCATAGAATCATAGAATGCTAGGACTGGAAGGGACCTTGAGAGGTCATCGAGTCCAACCCCCTGCCCTCATGGCAGGACCAAGTACTGTTTAGACCATCCCTGATAGACATTTATCTAACCTGTTCTTAAATATCTCCAGAGATGGAGATTCCACAACCTCCCTAGGCAATTTATTCCAGTGTTTGACCACACTGACGGTTAGGAACATTTTCCTATTGTCCAACCTAAACCTCCCTTGCTGCTGTTTAAGCACATGGCTTCTTGTTCTATCCTCAGAGGCCAAGAAGAACAAGTTTTCTCCCTCCTCCTTATGACACCCTTATAGATACCTGAAAACTGCTATCATGTCTCCCCTTAATCTTCTTTTTTCCAAACGAAACAAGCCCAGTTCTTTCAGTCTTTCTTCATAGGTCATGTTCTCCAGACCTTCTATCATTCTTGTTGCTCTTTTCTGGACCCTTTCCAATTTCTCCACATCTTTCTTGAAATGCGGTGCCCAGAACTGGACACAATGGCTGTGTCTACACTAGCCCCAAACTTCGAAATGGCCACGCAAATGGCCATTTCGAAGTTTACTAATGAAGCGCTGAAATGCATATTCAGCGCTTCATTAGCATGCGGGCGGCTGTGGCACTTCAAAATTGATGCGCCTCGCCGCCGCGTGGCTCGTCCCGAGGGGGGCTCCTTTTTGAAAGGAGCCCGCCTACTTTGAAGTCCCCTTATTCCCATGACTTGATGGGAATAAGGGGACTTCAAAGTAGGCGGGGTCCTTTCAAAAAAGAGCCCCGTTGGGACGAGCCGCGTGGTGGCGAGCTGCGTCAATTTCGAAGTGCTGCGGCCGCCCGCATGCTAACGAAGCGCTGAATATGCATTTCAGCGCTTCATTAGTAAACTTTGAAATGGCCATTTGCGTGGCCATTTTGAAGTTTGGGGCTAGCGTAGACACAGCCAATACTCCAATGGAGGCCTAACCAGCACAGAGTAGAGCAGAAGAATGACTTCTCGTGTCTTGTTCACAACACAACTGTTAATGCATCCCAGAATCATATTTGGTTTTTTTGCAACAGCATCACACTGTTGACTCATATTTAACTTGTGGTCCACTATAACCCCTAGATCCCTTTCTGCCATACTCCTTCCTAGACAGTCGCTTCCCATTCTGTATGTGTGAAACTGATTCCTTCCTAAGTGGAACAATCTGCATTTATCTTTATTAAACTTCATCCTGTTTCCCTCAGACCATATCTCCAATTTGTCCAGATCATTTTGAATTTTGACCCTACCCTCCAAAGCAGTTGCAACCCCTCCTAGCTTGGTATCATCTGCAAACTTAATAAGTGGGTATTTTCTATGCCAATATCTAAATCGTTGATGAAGATATTGAACAGAACACGTCCCAATACAGACCCCTGCGGAACCCCACTTGTTATACCTTTCCAGCAGGATTGAGAACCATTAATAACTAGTCTCTGAGTATGGTTATCTAGCCAGTTTTGCACCCACCTTGTAGTAGCCCCATCTAAGTTGTATTAGCCTAGTTTATTGATAAGAATATCATGTGAGACCGTATCAAATGGCTTACTAAAGTCTGGGTATACCATATCCACTGCTTCTCCCTTATCCACAAAGAATAATTATCCTTATCATTATCCTATCAAAGAAAGCTATCAGATTGGTTTGACATGATTTGTTCTTTGCAAATCCATGCTGGCTGTTCCCGATCACCTTATCACCTTCCAAGTGTTTGCAGATGATTTCCTTAATTACTTGTTCCATTATCTTTGCTGGCACAGAAGTTAAACTGACTGGTCTGTAGTTTCCTGCATTGTTCTTATTCCCCTTTTTATAGATGGGCACTATATTTGCCTTTTTCCAGTCTTCTGGAATCTCTCCTATCTCCCATGATTTTCCAAAGATGATAGCTAATGGCTCAGATACCTCCTCCATCAGCTCCTTCAGTATTCTGGGATGCATTTCATCAGGCCCTGGTGACTTGCAGACATCTAACTTTTCTGATACGGCTATGGTCTGAAGAAGTGGGTCTGTCCCATGAACGCTCACCTAATAAATTATTTTGTTAGTCTTTAAAGTGCTACTTGACTGCTTTTTTGTTTTGATAGTATATAGACTAACACGGCTCCTTCCGTTACTATCTAACTTTTCTAAGTGCTTTTTAACATGTTCTTTTTTTGTCTTATCTTCTAAACTTACCCCTTTCCCACTAGCATTCACTATGTTAGGTGTTACTTCTTCAGACTTCTTGGTGAAGACCGAAACAAAGTCCACTGAGCAATGGGCCTACCCTATCTTTGGTCTTCCTCTTGCTCCTAATGTATTTATCAAAAGTCTTCTTGTTTCCCTTTATGCCTGTATCTAATTTGATTTCATTTTGTGCCTTTGCCTTTCTAATCTTGCCCCTGAATTCCATCCTTTGTAATTTGTCCTAGTTTCCATTTTTTATATGATTCCTTTTTTAATTTGAGGGCTACGTCTACACGTGAAGCCTACTTCGAAGTAGCTTATTTCGATGTAGCAACATCGAAATAGACTATTTCGATGAATAACGTCTACACGTCCTCCAGGGCTGGCAACGTCGATGTTCAACTTCGACGTTGCGCAGCACCACATCGAAATAGGCGCAGCGAGGGAACGTCTACACGCCAAAGTAGCACACATTGAAATAAGGGTGCCAGGCACAGCTGCAGACAGGGTCACAGGGCGGACTCAACAGCAAGCCGCTCCCTTAAAGGGCCCCTCCCAGACACAGTTGCACTAAACAACACAAGATCCACAGAGCCGACAACTGGTTGCAGACCCTGTGCATGCAGCATGGATCCCCAGCTGCGGCAGCAGCAGCCAGAAGCCCTGGGCTAAGGGCTGCTGCACACGATGACCATAGAGCCCTGCAGGGGCTGGAGAGAGAGTGTCTCTCAACCCCTCAGCTGATGGCCACCATGGCGGATCCCGCAATTTCGATGTTGCGGGACGCGCAACGACTACACGGTCCCTACTTCGACATTGAACGTCGAAGTAGGGCGCTATTTCTACCCCCTCATGGGGTTAGCGGCTTCGACGTCTCGCCGCCTAACGTCGATGTTAACTTCAAAATAGCGCCCGACACGTGTAGCCGTGACGGGCGCTATTTCGAAGTTAGTGCCGCTACTTCGAAGTAGTGTGCACGTGTAGACACGGCTGAGATCACACAAGATCTCCTGGTTAAGCCAAGGCAGTCTTTTGCCATATTTTCTATCTTTCCTATGCAGAGGAATAGGTTGCTTTTGGGCCTTTAATAATGTCCCTTTGAAAAACTGCCAACTCTCCTCTGTTGTTTTCCCCCTCAGTCTTGCTTCCCACGGAACCCTACCTACCAGTTCTCTGAGTTTACCAGAATCCACCTTCCTGAAATCCATTGTTTCTATTTGGCAGTTCTCCCTTCTCCCTTTCCTTAAAATTGTGAACTCTTATGTTTTCATGATCACTTTCACCCAAGCTGCCTTCCACTTTCAGGTTCTCAATCAGTTCCTCCCTATTTGTTAAAATCAAATCTAGTCTTCTCCTCTGTAAACTAAATAACCCCAAATCCCTCAGCTTCTCCTCATAGGTCACGTGCTCCAGCCTCTTTATGATCTTGTTTGTCCTCCACTGAACCTGCTTCAGCATATTCACATCCTTTTTATACTCAGGGGCCCAAAACTAGATACAAATATTCCAGATGTGTCCTCACCAGTGCCGAATAGAGGGGAACAACCACTTCTCTAGATTTGCTCAAAATGTTCCTCCTCATGCACCCTAGGATGCTGTTAGTCTTCTTGACTACAAGGGCACACTGTTAACTCATATCCAGCCTTTCATCCACCATAACCCCTAGGTCCATTTCTGCTGTACTGCTGCTTAGCCATTCAAGCTGCAGCCTATAACAACGCTTGGGATTCTTCCGCCTCAAGGGCAGGACTCTACCCTTCTCCTTGTTGAACTGCATCAGATATTTTTTGGCCCAATCCTCCAGTTTATCCAGGTCACTCTGGATCCTATTTCTACCCTCCAACATTCTTCCCCTCAGCATTTTCAAAGTTGTAATGCAGGAGGGGTGTTTGTGTCCTGCCTTGCACATAGAACCAGTCATGACAAGAGAGTGGGAGAACAGCTGCACCTGCAGTCACTGTGATGTCTATGACATGTGTACATTGCCACTGCATAACCCACACTGACAATTTAATCACTGTTTTATTTTTGGATCCATTTTTGGGATTTCTTGAAATGCTGGTGTTGACATTCAAATGATGCTATTTAGAGAAGTTAAACTTGGATAGAGATGTGAGGGAAGAATTAAATGTAAGTCTTCTGCCAGAAGTGGTCAGCAGCAACCAGGGCCAGGTTCAATACATAGGGGTTCTTTTTCATCCATCTCATAGAGAATTGGCTCAAGCCCCCACCCAGTAGCCTGGGAAATTCACACGCCCCTGGGTGCCTCAGAGAAGCAATGCTTCCCCACTCACAAGCACAGAGTCTGAGTATAGAAAAGAAACTTTTATTGAAAGATGCAGAGAAGTCACATGGCATTAGCTTGGAAACTATACCCGGAGTTCATAACCAACCCTCAAGTAACTGTCCCAGTTCAAATGGATTGAGCAGTGTCCTTTGCCTCTCAGGCTCATTAGTCCAACACTGTAAGGGTCCCATTTACATACCCAGACTTTCTCTGTACTCCCCTTACAACTCTGTCCCATCAGTACAGGACCTGACACATCACCCTGATGCATTCCTTCAGTGTGTCTGAGGCAATGTCACTTTTGTGCTTGTCCAGTGTCCTGCTTGCTCCTGTTACCCATCCTGCTGGCCAGCAACTTCATCCTGCAGGCCACTTTTCCCCTGTGCTCTGGTGGCTGCTTGTCAACTGTATTGTAGGGTTTGCCTATGGCTGTGATTCCAGCTCTGCATGGTTTCAGCTCTGGAGCCAGCCACGGCATGCCCCAAGGGAGATGCTCACAACATAACCATACAGGGCAGCTTCAGATCTATGTGTGAACAAATAGGGGGGTGGGAGAGAAGAACTAATCAAAGCAGTCTTACAGGTGTAGAGCTGAAAGGCTGCTAACTCAGCCAACTCTTATCCCTCCTGCTCTTTCTAAATACAGAACCCTCACAAATGTTGAGATTGTACTGGACTGATGAATGTCAATGAAAATATTCTTGTATTTACACCTACTGGTAACAACATTTTCTAAAATAGAAAAATATTTTTTCTTATTTTACATTGAACTTTCACCAGTGCAGAATGATCCCCATCCCCCGTCATGTGCTACCCCAGGGCCAAAGCTCCCTCTAATGTTTCCATATGTATGTAGAATACATTTTGCTCTGTGCACCAAGGCATGTGCAGATGTGCACCTCCAAGAGAAACACCTGCTGCTGCCTGTGGTGCTCTGCTAATTAACTGGGCAGCACCTGAATCTCTCCTGAGCAGTGGTCCAAGCACAGAGCTTACAAGGAACACTTCTGAAGGCTGGGGCTGAGGAAAGGTGAAGGCAGCAACACCCACCAGCTGTCTGGCAGTAACAGAGAGGTAACCGTTAGTCTGTACTGCAACAAAACAAAACAAAACAGCAGAAATGTAGCACTTTAAAGACTAACAAAACAATTTATATGGCTAATAAACCATTTTGTTAGTCTTTAAAGTGCTACATTTCTGCTGTTTTGTTTAGCTGCCTGGCAGTATTTCTTACGAACCTTGGCCACTGAGTATTAATCACAGCAACGAAGGGTCCTGTGGCACCTTATAGACTAACAGAAAAGTTTTGAGTATGAGCTTTCGTGAGCACAGACTCACTTCATCAGATGAAAGCTCATGCTCAAAACTTTTCTGTTAGTCTATAACGTGCCAGAGGACCCTTCGTTGCTGTTACAGATCCAGACTAACACAGCTACCCCTCCCATACTTGAGTATTAATCAGTGTCTCTGACCTGGGGGAAGGGCTAGGTTCACAGCTGTGAGTGCTGAGGGGTTAAGGCTTTGGACCCAACATCCAACTGGGGTTTCCCTGTGCAAGTTCAAATCCTGCTCTTACCAAGGCCTGTGTTTTTCCCCACCTCCCCACCCAGGGCAATACAGCTGCACACCCTGAGGCCGTCTGTACAGGGGTGCACGTGCGCAGCCCACATCAGAAGTCGGGGAGGCTGAGCTTGCCACGCAAAGGTTGTCTGTGCCTGGGAGAAACACTGCAGCTGCGGTGCCGTCGCTGCTCCAGACACACGCCGGCTGCTGCTGGCTGCCGGGAGCGACGCTCCAGGCAAGGGGGTGCCCCCCGCCATCTCTGAATGGTTCCTGCTCCGCTCTGCTCTGCCCATCCCCACCTGCCTCTCCTCCCAGGCCCTTCTCCACCTCCTGCTCCCCTCAGGCAGGAAACAGCGACACGTGCCTGGCCCCAGGGCCCCGGCAGCGCCACTGGCAGGGCAGGGCAGGGCTGGGGGAGCCGCAATGGGGCAGCGGAGCCTCGGGGGAAGAGCCCCAGAGCAGCGAGGGGCAGATGGGTGGCGAGCAGCAGAAAGGGGAGGGGCTAGGGTGAGCGGGGGTGTCAATCATCGTCTCTCCTGGGCACGCAGGTTCCAGCCCCCCTGCAGGGGTCTCCCTCTGCGCTGGAGGGGCGGCAGGAGGCGCCTCCCTCCCCGCTCCAGCCCCCGCCAGCAGCGCCCTCACCTGGCCAGGGAGCGAAACGCCCCCGGGTTCCTCCAGCCCCTCCCTTACAGGGCTGGACCCTCCGGCCAATCACCGTCATTCCCCTGCTCAGTCCCCGCCCCCCTCTTTGCGACGCGGCCCTTTTACTGCCTGTCGCCAACTGCAGCCGTGTGAGGAGGGGGCGAGGCAGAGCCCCAGCGGCAGGTACTGCGCATGCTCAGCGCGCCCTGAGGCGTCGCTGCTCGTTCGGAGCTGGCGGTGAGGAGAAAGGGCGGGGGGGGCGCACCGGGCCCCGCCCCGTGTGACAGCCTCGTCCCCGGCACCCCGCGGGGGAGGGGCCTGTGCGGGGCCGGGCTGGCGGGGTGCGCGCTCTGCGGCAGCCGGGGAGGGGCGGCTGCGGCGTTAACTGCCGCTTGTGGCTGTAGCGCGTCCGGCTCCGGCCTGGGGTCCCGCGAGGAGGTTCGGCTCTGCCCTGGCCGGGCACTCGCGGCGGCTGCGGGCTCGGCCCCGGCCCCGGCCCCGGCGGGAGGGTCTGGCCTTGGCTCCGGGCGCGGCCCTGTGCGGTGCTGCTCTGGCTGGTTCCCGTGCCCTGTGGGCCCGGCCCGGCCCGGGGGGAGGCGGCTGGGGCTCTGGCGCTGGGCTGGCTGGTTCCCGTGCCCTGTGGGCCTGGGCTGGCCGGGGGGAGGCGGCTGGGGCTCTGGCGCTGGGCTGGCTGGTTCCCGTGCCCTGTGGGCCTGGGCTGGCCGGGGGGAGGCGGCTGGGGCTCTGGCGCTGGGCTGGCTGGTTCCCGTGCCCTGTGGGCCTGGCCCGGCCCGGGGGGAGGCGGCTGGGGCTCTGGCGCTGGGCTGGCTGGTTCCCGTGCCCTGTGGGCCTGGGCTGGCCGGGGGGAGGCGGCTGGGGCTCTGGCGCTGGGCTGGCTGGTTCCCCTGCCCTGTGGGCCCGGCCCGGCCCGTGGGGAGGCGGCTGGGGCTCTGGCGCTGGGCTGGCTGGTTCCCGTGCCCTGCGGGCCTGGGCTGGCCGGGGGGAGGCGGCTGGGGCTCTGGCTTTGGGCATCGCGGACCGTCTTTGCTGGTGGGAACAGCAGCTGCTCCCTTGACCGAGCGGGTGGCTTTGGCCGTGGCCCCAGGGCTGCAGCTGTGGCCTTGTGCACAGAGGCTCTGATCCGTGCCCTGGGTGCAGCAGCTCCGGCCTAGGCTCGAGGTGGGAGGCTCTGGCCGTGGACCCGAGTGCAGAGTTTCTGGCTCTGTACCTGGGCACGGCGGCTCCAGCAGGCAAGGCAGCGACAGCTGTGGCTTTTCCCCTGGCTGCCGAGACTCCTGGTTCAGCCCCAAGTGGGGTGGGGGTGTCTCATTGTGGTCCCAGGTGAGGCAGCTCTGCCTTCAGTCCTGAGGAAGTGCTTCTGGGTTTGACCCCAGGCACAGCTGTTCCAGCTTTGGTTCTGGCCAAGGAGGCTCCAGTTTTGACACTGGGCATGGAGTGGCCCCAGGCATTGCAGCTCTGTCTTTGTGCCCATAGTATCAGTTCCTGGTCTGGCCCTGGCCGTGGCACCAGGTGCAGAACTTCTGGCTTTGTCCCCAGGTGTGGAGGCTCTGTCTTTGGCCCCAGGCTGGGAGCTAGTGGCTTGGACTCCATGTGGGAGCAATCTGGCTGTAGGCCCAGATGGAGCAGTTCTGTCTGTGGCCTTGGGCACAGAGGCTCTGGCTGTGGGCCCCTCTGTGGTGGTTCCAGGTTTGTCCCTAGGTGTAGCAGCTCTGGTTTTAGCCCTAGTTGGGGCAGCTCCAGCTGTGGACTCATGTCGGGGTGGGGGATTCTGGATTTGACCCTCTGCATGGAGGCTGCTTCTTTGGCCCCAGATCAGTGCCTGTGGCTTTAGCCCCAAGAAGGGCACCTCTCTCTTTGGCTGTGGCAGGTTGGCTTTGGCCTTGGCCACAGTGGCTGGGTGGTGCTTATTTTCCCCCTGCATGCAGCAGTTCTGGTTTTGGCCCTCGTCATGGAGACTCCAGCTTTGGCTTCTGGCTTCAGCCAAATACTCGGTGGCTCCAGTTTTGACTCCTGACAGGGTCCTTCTGAATTTGGCTGCGAGCAGGGAACTTCTGGCCTTGGCTCAGAGCATCACAATTCAGCTTTTGGCCCCAGATGCAGTGGCTTGAGGTTTGGTGATGTTCAGGCTGTAGCCTCGGGGGCTTCAGCTCTGGCTGCGGCTCTGTGCACTGCAGATCAGGGTTTGGCCCTGGGCACAGAAACTCCAGCTTTGGCCTCAGGTAAGGCAGCTGTGGCTTTGGGCTCAGGCACAGGGTCTTGGCTTTACAACTTGGTACACGGCTCCGACTTTTGCCTTGCGTGAGGTGGCTATAGATTTACATCTGGGAGTTGCTCTAGCTTTGGCCCCAGACATGGTGGTACTGGCCTGGCCTGTGATGCAGCAGCTACAGCCTTGGCTGTGGGCATGGCAGCCCAAGTGTTGGCCCACGCACTGCAGCTCCAGCTTTATAATGGTGTGACCAGCTGTGCCTTTGGCCCCACACATGGAGGGCTCTGGCTTTGGCCACTGAGCGGGGCAGCTCTGCACTTGGCCCTGGGGGCAGCAGCTCTGTCCTTGTGTTCAGGTAGGGTACACCTGACTTTGGCTCCAGCCTAGGTCTTGGGCACAGAAGCTTGAGATTTGCCCTGAGTGTAGAGGCCCTGACTTTGGTGCCAGGCAGGCGTGTCTGTAGTGGCCCCAGACCTGGTGGCCCTGCTTTTGGCCTTGGACAGGGCCGCACTTGCTTTGGCCTTGAGTGGGGCAGCTCTAGTTGGGGTGGTTCTGGTTTTGGTCCCAGAGCTAACTTTGGGCCAGCACAGGGTGGTTCCAGCTTTGTGAGGGGAGCTCCAGTTTTTGCCCAGAGTGGGGCAACTCCAGCTTTGGCCCTGGGCAAGGAGACTCTGGCTTTATAACCGGATGGGCAGCTCCAGCATTGTCCCTGACCGTGGTGTCTCTGGCTTGGCCCCACAGAGGATATTCTGGCTCTGGCCTCAGGTGGGGCATTTCCAGCTCTAGCTCTGGACAGGAGAGGCTTTGATCTTTACCCTGGGTGAGGCAGCTGTGGGTTTGGCCCAGGGTGGGATGGCTCAGGCTCTGGCTATGTGTGCAATGGCTCCAGTCTTGATCCTGGGCACAGTAGCTGCAGCTTTTGGCCCCAGTTCAGCGCTTCTGGATTTTACCACAGACAGGGCGCTTCAGGCTTTGTCTCTGGGTTGGGTGGCTCCAGCTGTGGGCCTGGGTGAGGAAGTTCTAGCTGTCACCCCAAGTGGGGGGCTCTGGATGTGGCCCTGGATGGTAGCTCCAGGTTTAGCTGTGAATATGGCAACTCTGGCTTTGGCCCCATGTGGGGTAGCTCCAGCTTTGGCCTCAGGCAGGACACTGCACTCTCTAGCCCTTGGCAGGGCAGCTCTTGCTGTGGCCTCGGGCTGGTGGCTCTGGCTTTGGCTCCAGCAGTGGTGGCGCCAGTTTTGTCCCCCACTAGGGTGTTCTGGCTGTAGCCCCTTATGGGACAGCTCTGCTTTTGGCCCTGGGTCTTATAGGACAAAGTTGGAATCCAGCCAAGGCCCTGTGCTTCGTAGGTATGTGGGTGGCAGGGAGGGGCTGGTGCTGGCAGCAGGTGGCAGGGCCCTGCTTGCCCTTCCTTTTATGTTTGCCTGTGGCCCTACCCCTGTGGTTCCCCTCCCAGTGCTCATAGGAGAGAGACGGTGTCTCTCCATCTGTGCCAGTGGAGCTGAAACAGCACGACTGTGTCCTGTGCACAAGCCCCTGCACACCACCACTCCTGCACTGTCAGACTGAAGTGACACCAAAGCACCAGGCTGATGGGACGGGGCAGAGACACCTCAGGGCAAACGACATGCAGCTTCTTGACCTGAGGGCACCACTGAGCTGGGTCCCCAATTCCAGTCCTAGCTCCACACTCTGCAGGCGAGTGGGTGTCAGTGCAGAGGGGCTGTGAGGCAGCTGGTCCCTTAAGGGGAGTCTGGACCCAGGCTGCCTGTGGGGTCTCGTGGAATAGCCAAGAGCCATTGGGAGGCAGTTGATGTCTGCCAAGCCCCGGCTCTGCTTAGAAGCTGGGAGGGGTCCTTGGGGACAGGAGCTCTTTGGCTGCAAGAGGAAAGCCTGAGTCTGGGACATTCCCTAGGCTGTCAGGTGAGCTGAAGGGATGGAAAGGGGAGAGCCTAAGCCCCCAATCAGCACTGAGCCTCTGAGGGGCAGGAAGCTGTGGGTTCCCCCAGATGGCCCAGGGATGGCTTCAGTCACAGTGGGGATCCTGCTTCCAGCTCTTTGCCTTCCCTGTCTGTATGAGATGTCCCACCAGGAGGGCTGGAGCAGCACCCCCTCCTCCTGCAAGGAGAAGCCCTCATGCCCATAGTGACTCTAGGGGACAAAGGCCTTAAGGGAAGATGTCTTCCACTGAGCCCAGTGTTTTCACACCATCCATGTGCCCAGCCACAGTAGCTCAGGCTGTAGAAACAATAGTAAAGAATAAAATTGTCAGACATGTAGAGGAACATGACTTGTTGAGCAAAAGTCAACATGGTTTCTGTAAAGGGAAGTTGTGTCTTACTAATCTATTAGAGTTCTCTGAAGGGGTTAACGAGCATGCGGACGGGGGGATCCAGTAGACATAGTATACTTAGGTTTACAGAAAGCCTTTGACATGGTCCCTCATCAAAGGCTCTTATGTAAATTGGGTGGATAGAATAGGAGGAAAGATCCTTTCATGGATTGAGAACTGGTTTAAAAGACAGGAAACAAAGGATAGGAATAAATGTTTTGTTGTTACTTTTTGAGTGTTTGGCTAGCTGTTCCTCAAAATCCTTTTTTTGGCTTTCCTTATTACTGTTTTACACTTAATTTGGTAGTGTTTGTTTCTTTCTATTTACCTCACTAGGATTTGCCTTCCGCTTTTTGAAAGATGCCTTTCTATTCCTCACTGCTGGTTTTACATGGGTGTTAACCCATGGGGGCTCTTTTTTCAGTCTCTTAGTATGCTTTTTAATTTGGGGTATACATTTAAGTTGGGCCTCTATTATAGTGTTGGTTCAGCTTTGACCCCAGACAAGGAACTTCTCTCCTTACCTCCAGGTGCGGCAGTTCAGGCTTTGGCCTCAGGAGAGGAGGTTCTAGGTTGTGGCTCTAGCTTTAGACCCCTGCATGGAGGTTTCAGCTCTGAGCCTGGATGGGGCACTTCGGGCTTTAGGTCGGGGCACTGAGCTTCTGGATTTGGCCCTGGGTATTGGGGCTCTGACTTCATTCCCAGGTTCCGGAGCTGTGAATTTGTCCCCAGGCAGGGCGGTTCCAGGTTTGACATGGGGTGTGATGGTTCCAGTTTTGGCCCCATGTGTAGAAGCCCTAGCTTTGCCCCAGGCGTTCTCCTTTGCTAGTAGAAGCATGGGCTCCTGCCTTGACCCAAATGTGGTGGTTCTGGCCTTGGCGCCAGGGGAGGTGTCTGGCTTTGTCCCTCACCACAGAGGCTCTGATCTTTGCCCTGGGTACAGTGGCTTTGACCTAGACCTAAGGGGTGGCAGGTCTGCCCTTGGACCCAGCTGCAGTTTCTGGCTTTGTACCTGGGCATGGCAACTTCACCTTTGGCCAAGGGGAAGTGGCTGTGGCTTTGGTCCTGGGTGCAGAGGCTCCAGCTTTGGTCCTTGTCTGTGGACTCAGGTGTGGTGGCTCCAGCTTTGGCCTTGGATATGGAGGCTTTGATTTTTGCCCCTCCCCCCCCGGGGGCAGCAGCTGCAGCTTAGACCTTGGGTGCAGAAGTCCTGGCTTCACCTTCACGCAGGGCATCTCTCTCACTCTTTGGCCATGGGAGGTGCAGCTCCCTCCTTGGCCATAGTGAGTGGCTCTGGTTTTGCCCCGGGTGCAGCAGTTCCAGCTTTGCCCCTGGTCGCAGAGGCTCCAGCTTTGGCACCAGGTGCCTCCACTCTTTCTTTGTCTAACTAGGGAGGCTCCAGGCTCGGCATGTCTGACTTTGTCCCCTGGCTCAACAGCTCCATGTTTTGGCCCCAGCTGGGCAGCTCTGGCTTTAGATCTGTGCCGGGAGGCTCTGGCTTTCACCCCAGGTGGAGTGCATGTGACTTTGGCACCAAGTGCAGCGGGTCTGGGTTTGGCCCCATGTGAGGAGACTCCAACTTTGGCTCCAGAGTTGGCCCTCTGTGGGGATGTTTTTGACTGTAGCCCCAGTCATGGAGTTTCCAGCTTTGGCTCTGGGTGTGATGGTTGCAGCTTTGGCCCTGAACATTGTGGCTTGTTTTTGCTCCTGGGCACAGTGGCTCCCTCTTTGGCCCCAGGCAGGGCGGCTCTGTCTTTGTCCCTGGGCATGTTGGCTCTGACTTTGGCCCCCCCAGTGCTCAGGCTCTGACTCCTTGTCCCAGGCTGTGTGGCTCTTGCTTTGGCTGCCTGTGTGGAAGATGAATGTATGGCTCCAGGCAGGCAGATCCAGATGAGGCAACTTTGAATTTGGCCCTGGGCAGGTGGCTCCAGCTTTTGGTCTTGAGCAGGGTGGCTGTGGCTTTGGCCCTGGTCATGGAGGCTCCAGCTTTGAACCTGAGCCGAGTACCTCTCTCACAGCATGGGCAGAGCAGCTCCAGCCATAGCCATGTGTTTGGCAGCTCTGGCTTTGACCCTGGGTGTGGAGGCTTTGGCTTGGACCCTGAGCAAGGTGCTTCTGGCTTTGGCCCCAAGATGGGCAGCTCCGTCTTTAGCCCTGGGTGAGGTGGTTCTGGCTATAGCTCCTAGGGAGGAGCTTCTTGGTTTTGGCCCTGGGAGCGGTGGCTCTGGCTTTGGACCCATGCGTGGAGTTTTTGGCTCTCACCCTGGACAGGGCGATTTGGGCACTGAGCTTCTGGATTTGGCCCCAGGCTTGGCTCTGACCCCGCCCTCATGTGAAGGTTTGTGTTTGACCCTTGCTGGGGCAGCTCCATCTTTGCCTCTGGATGAGGCGATGTGGCTGCAGCTTTAGCCCCAGGTTCCGTGTCTCCAGCTCTTGCCTTGGATGGGGCACTTAGGACTTTAGCTCAGGGCACTGAGCTTCTGGATTTGGCCCTAGGCGGGGAGGTTCTGGCATTGGCGCTGGGTGTGACAGCTCCAACTTGACCTTGTGTGCAGAGCTCCAGCTTTTGCCCTGGGATTGGTGGCTCTGGCTTCTTTTTTTTCCAGGCATTGCGGCTCCATCTTTGCTGCCAGGCACATGGGCTCCTGCCTTGATCCAGGGCATGGTGGTTCCAGGCGTGGCCCTGTGTGGTGATATTTTGTCTGTAGTCCTGGGTGGATCGGCTCCGGCTGGGTCTTCATGCCTGTGGGCCTGGGCTTAGCCCAGGGAGAGGCGGCTATGACTCTGGCCCTGGGCATTGCGGCTCCATCTTTGCCGGTGGAAGCATTGTCTCTTGCCTTGACCTAGGGCACGGTGGCCCTGGCTTTGGCCCCAGGGCAGGGGGCCCTGGCTTTGGCTCTGGATGCAGAGGTTTCTGGGTTCAGAGGCTTTTAATTTGACTCCCGGTGGGGCTGTTGTGGCTTAGGCCCTGGGTGCGGAACTCTGGCTCTAGGCCTGAGCAGGGCATCTCTCTCTCTGGCTGTGGGCAGTGCAGCTCCTTGGCCATGGCTCTAGTTTTGGCTCTGGGTACAGCAGTTCCAGCCTTGGCCCGATTCATGGAGGCTCCAGCTTTGGCCCCAGGTGGCTGCACTTGACTTTGTCCCCTGGGTGCCTCAGCTCTGTCTTTGTCCATAGCCAAGGAAGCTCCAGGTTTGTCCCTGAGCATTGTAGCTTCTCTTAGCTCCTGGGAACAGTGGCTTCCTCTGGTCCCAGGGGTGTGGCTCTGTCTTTGGCCATGGACAAGACAGCTCTGACTTTGGCCCCAGGCTCAGTAGCTTCATGTCTGGTGCAGGGCAGGTGGCTCTGGCTCTGGCACATGTGATGAGACTCTAGCTGTGATCCTGGGCAAGGGAAACTGTAGATTTGGTTTTATACCCTGGTTCACGATCCCCTAGGCAGGGCAATTCTAGCTTTGTCTGGGAATGGCTCCAACTTTGGTCCTGGATGGAGTGGCTCTGGCTTTTCCTTGGTTGGGTTTTTTTTGTTTTGGCCTGAGACAGGGCAGCTCTAGCTTTGGCCCTGGTGAGGGGAGCTCCAGCTTTTGCCCTGGGTGTGTGTCTCATGTTGGCCCCAGATGGGGCAGCTCCAGCATTGGCTCAGGGTGGAGGTGACTCTGTCTTTGGCTCATGCAGCAGCTTCTTTTGACCCAGGAAGGGCGGCTCCAGCTTTCTCCACAGCCATGATGTCTCTGGCTTTGCCCCCAGAGGAGGATGTCCCAACTCTGGCTCCAGGTGCAGTGGCTCCATCTTTGGCCCAAGGCAGGAGAAGCTGTGACTGTGGCCCTGGGTGCTGGAGGTTGCTGCTGTGGTTCTGGGTGGAGCGGCTCTGGCTCTGGGCGCAGAGGCTTTGCCCTTGGCCCGGCGCAGAGTGTTTCTGCCTTTGGCCCCAGGCAAGGCAGCTGCTGGTTTGGCCCTGAGTGGGGTTGCTCAGGCTTTGGCAGCTGCAGCCTTGACCTTGGGCATGGAGGCTCCAGCCTTGACTCCGGTGTCGCTTCTGGATTGGACCTTGGACAGGGCAATTCTGGCTTTGGGTTGGGCAGCTCCATCTGTGGGCCTTGGTGCAGAAGTTCTGGCTGTATTCCCATGTGGGGTGGCTCTGGATGTGGCAGCTCCAGCTGTGGCCCCCAGCATAGTGGCTCCAGGTCTAGCCCTGAGTACTGCAGCTCTGTTTCTGACAAGGGCAGACCTGGCTGTGGATTCTGACGAGGTGGCTCTGGCTTTGGCCCCAGGGTGGCTCTTCTATGTTTGGCTGCAGGTGGGCTGACTCCAGCTGTGGCCCTAGGTGGCGCACTTCTGGCTTTGGCCCTGGACAGGACACGGCTATCTTTAGCCCAGGTGGGCAGCTCAGGCTCCTGCCCATGGCAGGGTGGCTCCAGTGTTGGCTCCAGGAGCAGCAGCTCCGGCCCCAGCCTGAGGCAGGTGACTCCGGCTTTGGGCCCCCATCAGGGAGTTCTGTCTGTAGCCCCTTGTGGGGCAGTTCTGGTTTTGGCTCTGGGCCTTTAGGACACAGTTGGGAACCAACCTGGGCCATACACTTCGGGGGGGGGGGCCCTGTGCTTCGTAGGTATGTGGGTGGCAGGGAGGGGCTGGTGCTGGCAGCAGGTGGCAGGGCCCTGCTTGCCCTTCCTTTTATGTTTGCCTGTGGCCCTACCCCTGTGGTGCCCCTCCCAGTGCTCATAGGAGAGAGACGGTGTCTCTCCATCTGTGCCAGTGGAGCTGAAACAGCACGACTGTGTCCTGTGCACAAGCCCCTGCGCACCACCACTCCTGCACTGTCAGACTGAAGTGACACCAAAGCACCAGGCTGATGGGACGGGGCAGAGACACCTCAGGGCAAACGACATGCAGCTTCTTGACCTGAGGGCACCACTGAGCTGGGTCCCCAATTCCAGTCCTAGCTCCACACTCTGCAGGTGAGTGGGTGTCAGTGCAGAGGGGCTGTGAGGCAGCTGGTCCCTTAAGGGGAGTCTGGACCCAGGCTGCCTGTGGGGTCTCGTGGAATAGCCAAGAGCCATTGGGAGGCAGTTGATGTCTGCCAAACCCCTGGCTCTGCTTAGAGGCCGGGAGGGGTCCTTGGGGACAGGTGCTCTTTGGCTGCAAGAGGAGATCCCAAGTCTGGGACACTCCTTAAGCTGTCAGGTGAGCTGAAGGGACAAAAAGGGGAGAGCCTAAGCCCCTGCTCAGCCAATCAGCGCTAAGCGTCTGAGGAGCAGGAAGCTGTGGGAGAGAACTCCGCAGCTGCTGCTGCTCCTTGTGCTCATGTTCCTCACCCTGAATTTTCCCTCCGGCCTTCAGGGCAGAGGTGAAGAAGGAGACTCCCTGCAGCAAAGACCGGGGGGGGGGCGGTCTCTGAGATGGCCCCTACCCTGCAGCCATCCCACCTGCCCATTGCCGTGGACTCTCTGGTTAAGAGGTTGGAAGGTGGTGACTTCACAATCAGCTGAAGACCTGCAAAAGGCCCTTTTGCTGTCACTGCCACACCCACCCCTGCCCTGCATGGCTGATGTCCTGCCCCGGCAGCCCCTTTGCATGGCTCAACTGCTCCTCTGTCACCACCACTCACTAGTGGTTAGTTCTGGTCTCAGGCCAGCTGCACATGGGAGCACCAGAAGTTGCTCAGTGCCACAGGCTGTTTGCAGAGATTTGCAGACTTGAAGGACAGAAGAGGTGGTTAGATCTAATCAGCCCCTCTCTCTTCTGCCCTTCTGCCTCTCAGCCTCTTGCCTATCACAGGTCTCCAGTCTGGCACATTAGGAAGTTTGAACAAAGGCAGACTCCAGAAAGGCAACTGGCCTGCCATGTAAGACAGCAAGAGAAGGAGAGAGCACCACGTCCTTTGTCAGTGTGGAGGGAATTGATGCAGTGAGGGGAAGGAAATTGCCCGTGTAATAGCTGAAGGTTTCTCAGCACTGCTGAGGGCTGACAGCTTAAAGGTGGGGCTATTTGTAGGCCAAGGTTGGTGGTCCTCTACTATAAGGCATCAAAGCAATCAGAGTACTACTGTAGCCACCCTGGCCAGCCTGAAGTCATACAAGGAGTACCCTTGCATGCTCCAGCATAATTGGACACTATGAAAACCAGTCTTGCCAAAACCACACAGGTTCTTCCCATCCCAAAGGAGCAGCTGCGTTCCTGGGTCAGTGCGCCTAGAAGAGCAGCTGCTGAGCCTGAGCTGCTGGTGCTGACTGAGCCTGAGACAGCCTGAGCCACTGCATACGAACTGCAACTGTCACAGAACAGGCACTGCTGCACGGTTGCTCAGGCTGGCAGCAGGTCTCAGATAAGAACTCAGAACGATTAATTTCCGCAGCAAAAATTAGTTGATTGTGTGTAACTCTGGTAACAATTTAAAAACCACCTTTCAATGGAATCATTAACATCAGAAAGCAAATTGAGTAATGTGTAGATCCAATGGTTAATGGCCTAATGTTTATCCCAGTTTAATGGCCTAAGTCTTAACCCAGTTAAGTGCATACGAGCTTACAAGCACACGCTCCCATCAGCACACTCACTCTCTGGGGCTGGCCAGACCCTAGGTAATGGTGGGTGGTTGGTTGAGGCCAGAGTCTGATGTGCACGGAACCCCATTATGCTGAATTGATGGACTCTGACTCGTATGGCAAATTGGTGTACTATTTATCTCCTTGGTAGGAGGCAGTCTAGAGGGAGTGATGTTCAGTTCATTGGTTGTACCTCTCAATCCAGGTGGAGTGCTTGCCCGTCACCCCAATTCTACTTGCCTCAGCCACGAGTGATGAGCAACAGTGGGTCCTTGCTGTATGCTTCTTCCTTGTTAACTTTTTATCTGGGAAACTTGTGTGTCATGTTGCTTTTTTCTCAGCGTACAGTTCTGTTCTCAAGTTGGCAAAGAAGTCCCTAATCCACTGGGGCCGTGGCTCTGGGCCTCTCTTCAGCCCATTTACTGTTAATTTTACTCATGGTAACTACCCATGTTTTGTGACATGGCTTGTGCCTGCCCCTGCCCCCAGCTTCCTGGGACGCATTGCAGCAGGGCGTCTGTGCTGGGCTGAACTGTCCACATTGGGAGGGGAGCAGTGCCCAGGCCAAGGACTGAGGGGTGAAATCAGAAGGGGCAGGTTTGGAGCAGAAGTGAGGCCTGGACAGCCTGTGGGGGAGGGGAGCTCTGAGGGCGGGGTGGGGGGATGATATGCATGGGAGGCAGGAGCTGGCTGTGGTGGTTGAAGACATTAGGGGAGAGCTTGGGAGGTTGTTCCACTGCCAGGATGGG
This sequence comes from Carettochelys insculpta, assembly GCF_033958435.1. NCBI lineage: Eukaryota > Metazoa > Chordata > Testudines > Carettochelyidae > Carettochelys > Carettochelys insculpta. The sequence goes on from NC_134157.1 coordinate 465,280, forward strand.
GTGTTTCAGCACTGGCACCCCCCCCCCCCCGGGTGTTTCAGCACCAGTGGGTGTACCAGGCAGCTGCCCTTGGCCCGGCCCAGCCCAGCTCAGTGTTGTGCCCGCGCGTGGGATGCGAGTCATCAATCGGCCATAGCTCCAGCCCTGTCCCACTGCTGCCGTGACTGAGCTGGGGGTTAGGGGCTGACGAGATCCATGGGGGATGTCTGTTCTGTATAAAGCCTTTGAGGAGTTGGCCCCTGTGTCCCACCTGCTGTTCCCATCGCCTGAGCTGCACTGCCTGTCTCCAGCCATGGCTTATCGCTGCCCCTCACTGACCGCTGACAGTGTTATTTGTATTGCTCTGAACGTGTCCCCATTTACCTTTGTTAACACTGTGCCCCGCTACAGAGCTGTCATTAGCCATCACTATGTTTCCAGTAGCCGGAGACTGTGGAAAATATTCTATGGTGCTGTTCGCACTGTCCCATGACCCAGCGTTGCTAGTGCAGTACTTTCTTCTGTGCTGCAACTTAATAACTTTTGGGATTTTTTCCTTTATACAGAAGTTTATTCTTCGGGACCATGTGATCCCCAGGCTGACAAAGTTCCTGGGTCAGTGTCAAAACTCCTTCAGTTTTCTTTCATCTCCAGTGGGCATTGCTTTTGTCAGTGGTGGTTTTGCCTCTATGCCCAGCAGCCTAGTGCTCTGTCACTGCATAGGTAGATTTTGGTTTTCAGGTAGTCACTGCAGACCAGGCTTAATGTGGAAATACTGAGAAGCTTTTGAAAAAAAAATTGGTAACAAAAACATACTGTTCTTTATTGGTAAGGAATTCCCCATCCTGCAAACACTGAAGTACAAACTGGTCTACGCCATCACTCTTATTTCCTGCACAGCTAAATGTTTCTCATCATGTGATAATACTTTAATTGTACATTTCACTGTCACAGCGTTCTACGTGCACTACATCTGTTGTGATACATTTCAGTGACGTTCTTCATCCAGACAAGCTGAACTACCCTTTTCTGACTGGCTTGTATCCGCAGCATAGTGCCAGCCTTGCCAGCTTTGGCTCTCGCCCAGTGATTCAGTAGGGCAATAGCTGATGCTTGTTCATTAGTTCATGGTGAAACTGACACTTTCTTAGCACTGAGGATACAGACTCTAATGCTGACTCAGATGCAAAGTTAAACGTTGTGACAAGCTCTGATACTGATTGTGGGGCTAAACATGGCTGCCTGGACATCTGCAAACTCCTCCTTGGGTGGATTTCAAACTAAAGGAATTAAGAGTTTCTGAATCCTCGTTTTCCCTCATTCTGCTTCCTTATTACAGGCTCGTCTATATGGTGTGACACTAACAGTGTGATATTAAAACACTGAAGTTGCAAGGCCTTAAATCTCGGTTCATGTTAAATGTCAGTTCAGGTTAAATATGCTGTTGGTTTAAAACGAGCAGTGCACCAAAGGTCTGAGCGCTGACTAGCTTCCACTGTGTAAGCCTGTTCATGGACAGGAGCTGTTGGGTCTCCAAGGGCTCTTCAGTCTATGGGCCTAGGTCTGTGCCACAAATAAATGGAGGAAGACTGGGGGCCTTTTGCTATAGGAGCCTAGATATAGGCACCTGCATCCACTCTCAGACAGCAGAATATGCAGCTTGTGTATCAAACGCACGGGGTGCTCAGAACTGAACCCCATTGTTGCAGGCGCAGTCATGTTGAAACTCAAGCCATGTATTGAGAGAAGTGACTATGGATTTGGGGTCTGCCTTGTGTGTGGTGTTTCTGTAACAGCCTGACTCTAGCATTTCCCCAAATGTCAGAGTCCAGCACCTCTGTCAGCAGGGCAAGAGTCTGGGGAGATCAGCAGGTGCAGGAAAGGATTAAAGCCACTTCTGAAATGTCTCCAATTGCCTTTCTCTCCTGACAGGTGCAGAACATCCCTGTCTTGCTCCAGATCAGCCCCTGCCCTGAAGAGACAGAGAGAGGATATGGCTGTGGTGGAGCCGGTGACCTTCGAGGAGGTGGCTGTGTATTTCTCTGAGGAGGAATGGGCTCTGCTAGACCCAGGTCAGAGAGCCCTCTACAGGGATGTGATGCAGGAGAATTATCAGACTGTGCGCTGGCTGGGTGAGGATTCCTGTCCCCTGTTATGTTGGAGGCTTTGTGGGCTCTGCAGCAGCTGAGTTGGCTTTGGTTCAGGGTCCCTTGCTGCCCAGTGTCACTCCCAATAATCACTGGCTCCTGTGTGAGACTGTCCCCTCTATGGCCCCTCACAGGGGAAGCAGGTTCAGGGACATGAGTGGTGCTGCTCTTTCTACAACCCAGGTCTCCATGTGCTTCCCCACTATTTTACCATGTTCTACCTTGGCTGGAGGTGTGAGTGGAAAGGCTCAGGCAGGAACGGCAGGTATCAGAGCTCTGGAGCTGGGTCCAGCTGCAGTTAGTGTCTGCATGGAACACCTGGTGCTGGACCCCTGGATGGAGGGTGCAGGTTTGAGTCCTTTCCTAGCAGTGTCTGATTTGACATGCCAGTTCCTGCTGGTGAGAGGGGCTGGGCTCTGGGGCTGTGGGAGGGTTGATGAGTGTTCTGTGGGGGGAGCTCTTAGTAGATAAACACAAGGAGAGTTATTGTGCCATTTCTGGCCCTGCACTTGGTCTCGGGAGTCTTTTGTTCAATTCCCTGTGTGACCTTGTCACTGAGACGGTCTGTGCCCTGAACCCAATCACAGGGCATATCGCCAGGTAGCCTTGCCCCTGGGTTAGGCAGCTAAAATGAGCAGGGATTTGGAATGGGTCCCATATGAAGAGAGATTAGAGACTAGGACTTTTCAGCTCAGAAAAGAGGGGAAAAAATTAGGAATAAGGATTCTTTCAAACATAAACCCACTTGTGAAAGAATCCTGTCTATAATGTCCACAGTGCTTTTTTTCTTTTGAAAGAATCTCTTCCAAAAGAGTTCATGCAAATGAAGTGTGAGGTGTGTAAATCACTGCTTCATTTGCATTTTCAATTTCCCTCCTTTGCATTCCTCTTTCAAAAAAGGAATGTAGTGTAGACATAGCTCAAGTGAAATTCATGTGCAGCAGGTTTAAAAAAAAAATAAAAGGAAGCTCCTCACATAGCACAGAGTCAGCCTGCAGAACTCCTTGCCAGAGGAGGCTGTGAAGGCTAGGACTGTAACAGGGCTTAAAAAAGTTAGATACATTCATGGCTGTTAGCCAGGATGGGTAAGGAATGGTGTCCCTAGCCTCTGTCTGAAGCTGGAGATGAATGGCAGGAGAGAGATTGTTCCTGTTCATTCCACTCCCTCTGGGGCATCTGGCATTGGCCACTATCAGCAGACAGGATACTGTACTGGATGGACCTTTGGTCTGATCCGGTGTGGCTGTTTTTATGTTCTTCGTGTTCATACCATCTAAACCACAAATCTCCAGCACAATAATTCACAAGCCCCAAGTTTTCTGATGTGCAGCTCCCCTTTTGTGCAATACAGATGAAATGTGGAGAGGGCAAATGGGATCTGCACAACCAACCAGACACTGAGAATTCCTGGAGCTGGCCCTTGAAAACCCAAGACAGCTGCAGGGAGCGTATTTACCCTCTTACAGGGCCCTCCAGAGATGACAACATTGCTGGATCCAGCCACGTTGCCATCAGCTGCATGTTCAGTCAGCCTGTTCTGTCTCCCTGACAGTGGAGCTTGGAGATCGTACGGATGGCTCATGGGCCGTGTCTACACTAGCCCCAAACTTCGAAATGGCCACGCAAATGGCCATTTTGAAGTTTACTAATGAAGCGCTGAAATGCATATTCAGCACTTCATTAGCATGCGGGCGGCTGCAGCGCTTCGAAATTGACGCGGCTCGCCGCCGCGTGGCTCGTCCAGATGGGGCTCCTTTTCGAAAGGACCCTGCCTACTTTGAAGTCCCCTTATTCTCATCTCCTCAGGTTTAGTTCCAAAACCTCCTCTAAACAGTCACAAGTCTCCAGGATCGGAGGGTATTCACCCAAGGGTTCTGAAAGAACTCAAATGTGAAACTGCGGAACTATTAATGGTGGTTTGTAACCTATCCTTTAAATCAGCTTCAGTACCCAATGATTGTAAGACAGCTAATATAACGCCAATATTTAAAAAGGACTCTAAAGGAGACCCTAGCAATTATAGACCAGTAAGTCTAACGTCAGTACCGTGCAAATTAATAGAAACAATGGTAAAGAATAAAATTGTCAGACACGGAGAGGAATGTGATTTTTGTTGAACAAAAGTCAACATGGTTTCTGTAAGGGGAAGTTGTGTCTTACTAATGTATTAGAGTTCTTTGAAGGCGTTAACAAGCATGCGGACAGGGGGGATCCAGTAGACATAGTATACTTAGATTTCCAGAAAGCCTTTGACACGGTCCCTCACCAAAGGCTCTTATGTAAATTAGGTGGTCATGGGATAGGAGGAAAGATCCTTTCATGGATTGGGAACTGGTTAAGACAGGAAACAAAGGGTAGGAATAAATGGTAAATTTTCACAATGGAAGGGGGTAACTAGTGGTGTTCCCCACGGGTCAGTCCTGGGACCAATCTTGTTCAACTTATTCATCAATGATCTAGAGAAAGGGGTAAGCAGTGAGGTGGCAAAGTTTGCAGATGACACCAAACTGTTGAGGATAGTCAAAACCAAAGCGGACTGTGAAGAACTTCAGAAAGATCTCAGCAAACTGAGTGATTGGGCAGCAAAATGGCAAATGAAATTTAATGTGGGTAAGTGTAAGGTAATGCACATTGGGGAAGAATAACCCTAATTATACATATAATATGATGGGGGCAAATTTAGCTACAACAGATCAGGAAAGGGATCTTGGAATTATAGTGGATAGTTCTCTGAAAACATCCACACACTGTGCAGTGGCAGTCAGTAAAGCAAATAGGATGTTAGGAATAATTAAAAAAGGGGTAGAAAATAAGACAAAGAATATCTTACTTCCCCTATATAAATCTATGGTACGCCCATCTCTTGAGTACTGCGTGCAGGTGTGGTCTCCTCACCTCAAAAAAAGATATTGGAGTTAGAAAAGGTTCAGAAAAGGGCAACTAAAATGATTAAGGGTTTGGAACGGGTCCCATATGAGGAGAGGCTAGAGAGACTGGGACTCTTCAGTCTAGAAAAGAGGAGACTGAGGGGCGATATGGTAGAGGTGTATAAAATCATGAATGGTGTGGAGAAAGTGAATACAGAAAAGTTATTTACTTGTTCCCATAATGTAAGAACTAGAGGACACCAAATGAAATTAATGGGTAGCAGGTTCAAAACTAATAAAAGAAAGTCTTTCTTCACACAGTGCACAGCCAACCTGTGGAACTCCTTACCAGAGGATGCTGTGAAGGCCAGGACTCTAACAGAGTTTAAAAAAGAGCTCGATAAATATTTGGAGGTTAGGTCGATAGATGGCTATTAGCAAAGGGTAAGGTATGGTGCCTAGCCTTTTGTGGAAGGCGGGAGGTGGATGGCAGGAGACAAATCACTTGATCGTTGTCTTTGCTTCACCTCCTCTGGGGCACCAGGCATTGGCTACTGTCGGCAGACAGGATACTGGGCTAGATGGACCTTTGGTCTGACCCAGTATGGCCGTTCTTATGTTATGCTCTTAAGGCTACAGAGGAGAATATTTCCTTTGAACACGTTAAACCTGCAGAGGAACTGAGGTCCATTTTCAGAATTACAGGCTGTCTGAGGTTCCATGTTCAAGCATCAGGGTAGTATACTGCTACAGGCCGTCTGAGGTTCCATGTTCAAGCATCAGGGTAGTATACTGCTAAGGGATGTACACTCACACATTCTGTGTAGATGTTGTGTTTGAGCTGACATCTGGACTGGACTGCTGCCAAGTAAGTTGTTCAGGCAAATGCATTTTTTCCCCAGTCATCACCTCAAAAGGTGTCTTTCCAGTGGATGCAGCTGGGGGAGCCTAGAGTGCCATGAGGATTAAAGGCATCCAGGTATCCCAGTTGCACCCACTGGTATTAACCAGTTTCTCAACATCAGTTTAATGGTCCAGTTAGTTCATCCCACCATCTCAGATGATGTGGTCAGGATGGGATGTGTCATCTCTACAAGACTCCCAGTAATTTGAGACTGTTTGAACCACTGTCCAGTAAAGTGTGATCTCTGGTCTGATTTTACTTTCTCTCCCAGTGAGAACTCGTTCCACCACTACCTTAGCCATAGCTCTGTCCCTATTAGCTTTCAGGGGAAAAGCTTCCACCCACTTAGAGAGAGGATCAACTACTACAAGTAAGTATTGGTTACCTTGGGGAATTCATGGAAGAGGACTAATTAAATCAATAGGCAAAGCTGTCCAAGGTCCCTCATAAGCATGAGTCTGTAAGAGTATAGTGCTCGGCTGGAGTAGGATTAGCTTGAGTGCAAGTTAAGCAGTGATCACAGTGCTGCTGCACATCCAACCCTAATAGTGGCCACCCACCTACGCTTTGGAGATGGATGGCTTTCTCTGCCCCCAATGTCCTCTGGTAGGAGTGTCATGAACCGTATAGCTCATTTTCTTTGAATTGGGGTGGGCACCACCTATATAGGAAATGGGCCTCCTCTGTACAACAGAATGTCCTGTATGACGTGTAGGTGTTGGCGGTCCCTCCCATAGAGGGTGTTCAATTTAGGCCACTCGCCATCAGATTTGGAAGGTTCTCACTTCACCTCCACAATTTCTTTGTCTATGACTTGTAAGGCTCTGAGGTCTGGCACCTGAGGTTTTGCAGTTGTGACAGTATCCAGTGTAACAACCTTTTACCTAAGAGCTTTCTCTTTCCAGGGATTTCCTGAATGTACTGCTTTTCAAGCTAGTCTGTCTGCTTTCCCATTCTCAAGTTCATAAGAGTCTGATTTAGTATGTGCTTTGATCTTTTTCACTGACCTTTTTACACCACAACAAGCAAGTTTGCAAGCAGATTCATGAATGCACTTAACAGAGAAGCATATTTGAGCAGGGACTCATCAGAAGCTGCAAACCCATTCCTATCCCAATAGGGGAAAAATTGTGAGTTACACACCCATGCTGAGTCTGAAAACATACAGATGCCCTGATACTGGACTTCTGGAGGGGCTTGTAAACGGTATTCCAGAGCTCAAGCCATGGCTGCTAATTCAGCATATTGGGCCCAATGGGGTATGCATGCGTATGCTACTTCCCAGATGGGGAATAGTGGTGATTCCAAATATTGTGTATGAGCTTCCCTTATCATAAAAGCTTGATGCATCTGTAAAGAAATGGTACCCTGTGAAAGTCTCCATCTCTGAGTAATGGAACAAACAGAGTGGGTTTCTGCTCTTCAACTTCCTGATACTGTTCTTTCTTGCTTGTGCAATCATGTGGATCTCCCTGATCCAGCAAAGCGCTGGGCAGTAAGGAGGAAGTTTTCATGTTTTACAGAAATGTCCCTTCCCTGGAGTAACAATGTCCAGTGTACTAAGGCAGCATTTGAAACCTGACCATCTTTGATTCGGTCTGAGAGTAAAAGCCTCAGAGGGGTATGTGGTGAGTGTAGCATGACTGGATTAAGGCCAGTTAGGTAAGTGAGATGGTGTATGGCCCAAACAGTGGCCAACAGGTATTTCTCACAGGTACTATGTTTAATCTCTACTGGAGACAGTAAACAGGAGGCATAGGCTGTAGGTCAGATTTGCCTGTGCCTCTCTTGAGATGCAACAGCCACCAACACATTCTCACCACTATCTCCAGGTAGAAAGGTAACTCTGGGTTCAAAGCGATCAAGACCAGAACCCTACTAATAGCCTGTTTCAGTTTCGAAACTACCTCTGAGGTTGTGTCTACACTGAGAAATTCAATATTTAGTAAATTTGAATATTTAACCTCTATATTATGAATTTGAATAAAGTGTCTACAAACCTTGAAATTCAGCCCATCTTTTTGTGTCGAATCTCTGTGTTTCCATTGCCCTGCTCAACTTTGACAGCATGAGCAGTGCATTGTGGGTACCTGTTCCAGAGTGCCTTATGCCTAGTTGCTTGTGGGTTTTCATGTTGGAATCCCAGAATTCCAAGCACTGTCCCAGAATTCATCACATGAAAAAAGAATTGGAAATCATGCCATTTCCTGCTGCAGCGTTCCAGCACAAGCATGGATCCACATAGCACAGATCGTTCTGGCAACTACAGTGGCTGTCGCACAATTTGTGCTTCAATTCCAAAACTCATTGACGGTTGGCTATATAAATACTACTGCTGCTGCTGTTGATGATGAGGATGGCTTGGAAGAGCAAATCTGCCAACTGCAGTCCAAAAACTCAGCTGCTGGCTGCCATGAATGCATCGCCGACAGTGGAGCAGTGCTTTTAAACTCATGAGACCAGCACATGCTGGTGGGATCACATCGTTTTGGAGTCCTGGGATGATCAGCAGTGGGCACAGAACTCTTGGATGTGCAAGTCCACTTTTATGGAACTTTGTGTTGTGCTGGTGCCCGCCCTGAAGTGCAGCAACTCAAAAATGAGGCCAGCTTTAATGGCTCAGAAGCGAGTGGCAATCACACTGTGGAAGTTTGCAATGCCTGACAGGCGCCAGTCAGTGGCATATCGGTTCAGGCTGGGCAGATCTGCAGTGGGGGTCTGTGGTGATGGAGATGGCCCATGCAATCTGTCTGCATCTCCTCCTGAAGACTGTGACTCTGGGAAATGAACAGACCATAGTGCACGGCTTTGCTGCCCACAGCTTTCCTAACTTCAGTGGGGCAAGAGATGGCATGCACATCCCCATCAGGGCCTAGCTCAGAGTATATGTGTTGAAAGGGGTTCTTCTCCGTGGTGATGCAGGGCTTGGTAGATCAGAGAGGTTGTTTTACTGACATCAACATAGGCTGGTCAGGGAGGGTTCATGACACATGCGTATTCTGAAATTCGGAACTGCACTGAAAGCTCCTGGATGGGACTTCTCTTTCCCCTCATTGGAAAATCAAGATTGGCGACATGGAGATGTCCATTGTTATATTGGGTGACCCTGCTTTCCCGCTTTATGAAGCCCTACAGAATGGTGGTGGAATGTGCCTTTGGCTGTTTAAAAGTGAGGTTTGGGTGTTTATTGACACTTTTGGACCTTTCTGAAAGTAATGTCCCCACCATTCTCACAGCATGTACTGTTTTGCATAACATATGTGAATCAAGGCATGAGACTTTTCCATCAATCTGGAATTCCAAAACAGAGGCCATAGGCAGGGTTTACTCGCAGCTGCGTGCATAACCATCCACCACTAGCCGTGCTCAGGCAGCAGCAATAAGAGATGCTTTAAAAAGCATCTTCCTGAGTGATCTGTAACACACATGCTATTGAAGTATTTCTCTGCAACAATGACAATAAATTGTACTGTACTGTAATGAATGGATGCTTTTACTTATTGGGAAGGGGTTAAGTTGCCGTAACTAGAATACATGTGCCAGGCAGCTGTGCTTTCAGCGCCCCCGCAAACTGCTCAGTTCTCTCAACTGTGCGTCTGCTGTGGACCATGGAGTATCTGTGGGCAGCTGTGCCTTCAGACCCTCAACCTGCCTGGTTCCCTCAGCCGCGTGTTTTGTTGTGGACCAGGGAATATCAGTGGGTAGCTGAGCCTTCAGCCCCACCCCACCCTCCCAGCCCTCCCTGTTTGATGTGTGGTCACCCCCCCCCCCCCAACCTGCCCCACTCATGACAATAAATCACACCAAGCTCAAAGGAATTTTTATTTTGTGGGGGACAAGAGGTTGAAGCAGCTGGGAAAAGAAGCCTACTCAAGTGCCTGAATAGCCTTTTTGCTATTTGAATAGCCTTTGGGGCTGGAGCAGCAGGCTAGTCTTGCCCTTCCTGCATGTGGGGACTGTGGCCGTTGGGGGTTGGCAACCTCTCCTCAGGGGACTCTGGCCAGCAGGTATTAGCTGCCACACTGTTGGGTTGGTAGTCCCTCAGCAGCTGCAGCAGTGAGCGCAGGACCTGTTAGCTCAGTAATGGCTGTTACAAGCTTTGTTGCAACCTCACTCTGCTTTGCCACTTGCTGCTGCTGGAGGTCAGGCAGTCTCTGTTTAAACTCTACTTGACTGTGGTGCCACTGAGCTGTACTATGATGCCCTTGTGCAACGTCCTTTGTCCGCTTGGTGTGCTCTGCCTCAGTCTTTTGCATATGCTGCAAGAGAGATCTTGTTTCCGTTTGTTCCATCTTCGTTTTTTGTCTGGAGCGCTGGACATTCAGTCTGGAAAATGAAGGTCAAAACTGAGATGCAATTCACATAATGTGCTTTGGAGAGCAATGAATGGGTGTCTGTTTACTATCACTGAAAGTATACTTTTTGGGTTATTTAGGATGGGATGGGACACCAAGTTGTTCAGGACAGTCAAAACCAAAAGGGATTGTGAAGAACTACAAAAAGATTGGGCAGCAAAATGGCAAATGAAATTTAATGTGGGTAGGTGTAAGGTAATGCACATTGGAAAAAATAACCCAAATTACACGTACAACATGATGGGGTCAAATTTAGCTACGACAGATCGGGCAAGGGATCTTGGAGTTATAGTGGATAGTTCTCTGAAGACATCCACGCAGTGTGCAGCAACAGTTAGTAAAGCAAATAGGGTGTTAAGAATTATTAAAAAAGGGATAGATAATAAGACAAAAGATATCATACTTCCCCTATATAAAACTATGGTAGGCCCACATCTTGAGTACTGTGTGCAGATGTGGTCTCCTCACCTCAAAAAAGATATATTGGCATTAGAAAAGGTTCAGAAAAGGGCGACTAAGATGATTAGGGGTTTGGAACGGGCCCTATATGGGGAGAGGTTAGAGAGACTGGGACTTTTCAGTCTGGAAAAGAGGCGACTGAGGGGCGATATGATAGAGGTATATAAAATCACGAATGGTGTGGCGAAAGTGAATATAGAAAAATTATCTACCTTTTCCCATAATACAAGAACTAGGGGACACCAAATGAAATTGATGGGTAGTAGGTTCAAAACTAATAAAAGGAAATTTTTCTTCACACAGCGCACAGTCAACCTGTGGAACTCCTTGCCGGAGGCGGCTGTGAAGGCCAGGACTCTATTAGGGTTTAAAAAAGAGCTTGATAAATTTTTGCAGGTTAGGTCCATAAATGGCTATTAGCCAGGGGTAAAGTATGGTGCCCTAGCCTTCAGTACAAGGGCAGGAGATGGATGGCAGGAGATAAATCACTTGATCATTGTTTTCTGTTCTCCTTCTCTGGGGCACCTGGCATTGGCCACTGTTGGCAGACGGGCTACTGGGCTAGATGGACCTTTGGTCTGACCCAGTATGGCCGTTCTTATGGTAAGTGTGCATTTCACAATGTTACAAGAAGTTCACTGGATCTTTTTAGAGGGACAAGGCAAGAACTCTGCTTTTGTTGAGAATACAGTACCATATGCATATATAATATATAGTTTACTCACTGGCAGGAACGCGCGCACACACATGCACACACCTGTCTTGTGGTTGCTTATAGTTAGCAAAGGTTGCTCACTCTAATCCATTGGTGAGATGAATTAGAGTTGAGTGTGGAACAAGGTTCTGTTCATCCAGATCAATGTTCCAATGCTGACAAGATGAGAAGAGGAACCCAACTCCGTAGTGATGCACACATCTTTTATAGCTTTTAGTCCACCGACCTGGTTCTGTCTACTGCCCCAGGCATGAGGAGTCATCAGTCAGTGACAGATGGGTTTGATCCTTTCCCACTGCCCAGGTTTCTGTGTGACTCATCACCTACAGATGGGACTTAATCTTCCTCTCTGGGTGGGTCACTGCTGTAGAGTCCAGTTCTTATTGTTCTTCAGCATCCAAGTCTTTTGGCTCTAGAGGGTTGCTCTTTAAGCATCCACATTCATACTTCCAGGTGGCTCTCACACGCCCATTTTCACAGACAGCACAAATGTTACAGGCTCATACAAGAGTAAAATGAAGTTTTGGAAGCAATATGGAATCCGGTGCAAAGTGTCTTAAGAATATAAAATAACCAATATAAAGGATAATAGAAAGGCAGAAAGTAGTATATAAAATAACAAATCTAAAGAGTAATACAAAAGTCTGTGGACTATTAAAGTGTGATACCAAGATACATAGGAATGTAAGGTTCTATTAAAATATAGCTAGCCCATTAAGGTTGCTACATGTCCCCTCCTTGATCCCTCAAGAACAATTCTTGAGTGGGTCACATTTAAATTTTATGTAATGACTCAAGACTTCTGTTTGGGGTTTTAATTTGAGGTATATTCTACTCATCCAACAGCACGTACAACACAATCCCACAAGGCAAATTTAGGATAGTATTAATACAACGTGAGTGAAACACAATGGCCAATGTGCCTTTAGAGCTGGGAGACCACACTTTACACACTTGATGTAAAGTTACCAAACTCTTTGTATGAAGTTGTACAGTGACATTAGTTGGCTAATTAATTTGTATAAATCCAATAATACAGCTAAACCAAAGTTAATATTATTTGCCAGTATTAACATATTTTGCCATACAATAGATAATAATTTGACAGCACAAATAATTAGCAGAGACCGCATATTATACAAATATATACAACAATGCTAACCATAAGACCAACATCACAACACAGACAAAACATTAAACATATAAAACAAGTTTTGTTGCAACAGCTGATCCATGGTATTTTGAGCTGCTCTTCAGCTTGTACTAGCTTCTTTCAGTTTTCTGAAGGATAAAAAGCATTTTTCTGCCCCTTTTGGACGTGCAAGGTTATATTTTGAAACACTCCTCTGGCTGATATGGGGCAAAACGGAGGACTTAAGTGTTTTTATTCTGTGGGTAGGCAAGGTTTTGATGGCTTTTATTGTGTAGGTTGGTTTAGGGTGCATTATCCCACTGGTCAATCATTTTTAAAAAAAATTTTTAAGGTGGTGTACTTTTGTTCCCTTTTTATACAGCAGATTATATTTGTAGTAATTTTTCTGTTGTACTAACATTGGAATTTATTTACAGATAACTGAGAAGCATTATTACTGTAATTAGCTCCCCACCCTGCCCTTTTTATCGTGGACATGTTTTTCAGTTACCATTTTTAATGTGCTTAAAGGCTTTTCTTTTACCGAGTCATTTTGTTACATGGTTACTTATGGACATTAAATATATTTTAGCGTTAAACAGTATTATTAGCATTAGGTTGTGTTTTGTTTTTTTTAAACAACTGAGTGTTTATAGATATTTTGCTATACCATAGCTATTGTTTAGACAATTTATTATTATTGAGGCTAGTGTGTTTTAATACCCTCTTGAAATCTTTGCATAAGTTTAAATTCAAGCAGGTTATTTTAACGTTGGTGAATTAAATAAAAGGGTTTTATTCATAGAAGCAGACTCCCTTTTGTATTTGGTTTTAGATTTTACTACTGTGCATACAGGTGTTTTTTTCCTCCCTACTTAGAATAAACTTTTCCGCTTTTATTCTCAGGTTTGACTCTTGCCGCCCCTCCCCCCCCCACCCCGATCAGGGATATTCCTTATTTGCAACCCTTTGTTGTGCTGCTTGTGGGCAGTTGTTCCACAACACAATGAATTTAAAAGGAAAGCATGGTTTATTTTGGCTCCTTCTCAGAGCCCTAAAAAGATTTTAATGAAACAGCATATTTTGCCTTTTTTATACCCCTTCTATAATAGATGTTGCATATGTTATAGGAAAATGCACGTTCCTGTCCCTGTTAAACTTCCATAACATAAGCCATATTTTTTTTTTTTTTTTTTTTTAACATCTGGGCTGTGTCTACACTAGCCCCAAACTTCGAAATGGCCATGCAAATGGCCATTTTGAAGTTTACTAATGAAGCGCTGAAATGCATATTCAGCACTTCATTAGCATGCGGGCGGCCGCGGCACTTCGAAATTGACGCACGGCTCGTCCCGAAGGGGCTCCTTTTCGAAAGGACCCCGCCTACTTCGAAGCCCCTTTATTCCCACATGGGAATAAGGGGACTTCGAAGTAGGCAGGGTCCTTTCAAAAAGGAGCCCTGTTGGGATGAGCCGCGCGGCAGCGAGGCGTTTCAATTTCGAAGTGCTGCGGCCGCCCGCCTGCTAATGAAGCGCTGAATATGCATTTCAGCGCTTCATTAGTAAACTTCAAAATGGCCATTTGCATGGCCATTTCGAAGTTTGGGGCTAGTGTAGACACGGCCAAAGTGTAACTCTTTCTGTTATGCACAGAGTTGTCACATACTATAAGTGACAGTCTGATTAGTCAGAGCTCAGTGTTCCTAACAATGCCTTCCCCGCACCTTTGTTTCTTCAAAACAGCTTTTATCTGCCTTTTCCTCCCAAAAAACAAGAAATCCAGTATTTCTTCCCATTCTCCTGGTTCTATGGCTGCTCCTTGTAACAGCCACAATTTGGTCTAAAAAGAGCTTGGTAGAGTGTTCATTCCTGGGATTTGAATCTTCCATCCCTGGACTTACTGTGTCTTTTTCCAGTCACTATGCTTCTGCTTTGGGCTTTTAGCAGATAGTTTTCTTTCTTTATTTGTTGTAGTGTGCTTGTCTGGGCCTGATCCTGCCTTTTTAGCAGAACTTTTCCTTTCCTTGGACGCAGGCTTTGCTCCACTACCAATTTTGCAATGAGAGTGGTTTTCTTAACTAGCCCCCACATCTCCTGGTTCCTTTCCTTGTGTACATTTGAATTTTTATTTTTACAGTCAGGTAAGGCTTTTAAACACCTCACTACAGGCTTTCCATAAGAGCCAGACTGCAGCTGCATTTTTCTTTGGAGTAAATGGTTTATAGATCAGTAAATATTTGGTCAATTTACCCGTCAAATCTGAAATTGTGGGGACATCAGCCAATGCCTGATTAGGCCAGGGGCTATGTCTGAATTTTTGTAGGGTTTGTTCAAAGGGGGTAACGTTCTTTACAAAGGCCAATTTCTTAGGCTCGTCTTGGGGAGATTTTTTTAAAAGACTGCTTTCTTTTGAACATTTTTTTTTAAGGTATTCAATCTCCAAACAGCAAATTTTATCCTCCTACAGTACAATTTATGTGTCTTGTACCTTAGGACCCCTACAAAGTAGACAGTAGATTGAAGATACTAAACTTGAATCATTCTCTGGGCTCGGCCTGACTACAACCAAGGGTATACTACATTTTAATTTTTCTCTTTCTGTTGAAACAACCCTAATTGGCTAGGTATATTTTAATAAACTTTATATTCATATGTATCTTGGTATCACCTTGTATTACTCTATCTTTTTATGAGGCCACAGACTTTTGTATTACTTTTCAGATTTGTTATTTTATATACTACTTTCTACCTTCATATTTTCCTTTATATTGGTTGTTATATTCCTAAGACACTTTGTACCAGATTCCATATTGTAGCTAAAACTCCATTTTACTCTTGTATGAGACTGTAACATTGGTGCTGTCTGTGAGAATGGGTGAGTCTGAGAGCCACATGGAAGTGTGAATGTGGATACTTTAAAGAGTTACTCTCGGGAGCCAGTCTGTGTGGATGACAAAGACTTGGAGGCTGAAGAACAATCAGAATAATAGTCATTGGGCTGGAAGGGACCTCAGGAGGTCATCTAGTCCAGCATCCTACTTCAAGCAGGATCAACCCCCACTAACTCATCCCAGCCAGAACCTTGTCAAGCCTGGTCTTAAAAACCTCAAGGGATGGAGAATCCTCCACCTCTCTAGGCAATGCATTCCAATACTTCACCAGCCTCCTGGTGAAGTAGTTTTTTCTAATATCTAACCTACACCTCTCTTTTAACTTCAGGCCATTACTCCTTGTTCTGCCATCTGACACCAGAGAACAATTTCTCACCCTCCTCTTCAGAGATGTCCTTCAGGAAGTTGAAGGCTGCTATTAAATCACCCCTCAGTCTTGTCTTTTGTAAACTAAACAAGCCCAAATCCCTCAACCTATCCTCCATAGGTCATGTGCTTCAGACCCTTAATCATTTTTGTCGCCTTCTCCTGAACCTGCTCCAGCACATCCACATCTTCTTTATACTGGGGGACGCAAAACTGGACACAATATTCCAGATGTGGCTTCACCAGTGCCAAATAAAGGGGAACAACCACTTCTCTAGACCTGCTCGAAATGCACCTCCTAATGTGCCCTAGTATGCTGTTAGCCTTCCTGGCTACAATGGCACCCTGTTTACTCATATCCAGCCTTTCATCCACCATAACCCCTAGGTCCCTTTCCGTCATACTGCTGCTGAGCCAGTCGGTCCCCAGCCTGTAACAATGGTTGGGATTCTTCTATCCCAGGTGCGGGACGCTACACTTCTTTGTTGAATCCCATCAGATTTCTTTTGGACCAGTCCTCCAATTTATCCAGGTCCCTCTGGATTCTCTCTCTGCCCTCCAACATATCTACTTCTCCCCCTAGTTTTGTGTCATCTGCAAACTTGCTGAGGGTGCAATCCAGGTCACTAATAAAGATGTTGAACAACACCTGCCCCAGAAATGAGTCTTGTAGTACTCCACTTGAAACCAACCACCATGCAGATATTGAGCCATTGACCACTACCCGTTGGGTCTGACTGTCAAGCCAGCTTTCTATCCATCTTATAGTCCAAGGATCCAATCCATATTTCCTTAACTTATGGGCAAGAATGTTGTGGGAGACTGTATCAACAGCTTTGCAGAAGTCACTGACTTCCCCATGTCCACAGAGCCTGTTACCTCATCATAGAAGCTGATCAGATTAGTCAGGCAGGACTTGCCCCTGGTGAATCCATGTTGGCTACTTTTGATCACTTTCCCCTCTTCCACGTGCTCCAAAATGGATTCCTTGAGTATTTCCTCCATTATTTTCCCAGGGATTAAGGTAAATCTGACTAACTGAACTCTAGAACAGTGACTCACGCAGAGAGGAAGATTGAGTCCCATCTGTAGGTGATGAGTCACACAGAAACCTGGGGCAGTGGGAAAGCATCAAACCCATCTGTTACTGACTGGTGATTCATCATCCCTGGGGCAGTGGGGCAGAACCAGAACTGTGGACTGAAAGCTATAAAAGATGTGTGCATCACTAGAGAGTTGAGTTTCTCTTCTCGTCAACACCAGAGCATTGATCTGGCTCAACAGAACCTGGCTCCACACTCACCTCTAATCCGCCTGGCCAATGGATTAGAGTGAGCAACTTTTGGTAACTATAAGCAAGCACAAGGTGTGCGTGCGAGCTTCTAAGTAAACTATCTTATATGCATATGTCATGGTGCTGTATTCCCAATAAACAGTGTTCTTGCCTGTCTCTCTCAAAAGATCCCATGTACTACTTTATAACAACAAAACATCCCTTGCCATCACTGTATCCACCACATTGCTTTGTGGACATGGTAAGCTATAAGCAGTTTTTCTCTTCTGGGGCAAAGGGAAGGTATGCAATGCAGGGGAAGCCACTGGGTGTCCTGTGGCAGTGAAAAAGGGATGGCTAGGTAAGGGAGTTCAATGTACAAAAAAAGTAATGTAAAGAAAAAAAAAATCCAAGGAGGCACTGTGTGTAAAGGGAAAACTGAACACAACTGGTGCTTGGAAAGGAACGGGAGGGGAAACACCCAGAAGAGCTTGGCAGCCAAGGGGCATGGGAGTTCTGAAAAATGAAAAGAAATGATGGAAAAGAAGTGCTGAGGGAACAGGATAGGGGAGGGAAAAAGCCCAGCAGAGCCTGGCAGCTGTGGGGCAGGAAGCATGTTTTTAAAAAACAAAAACAAAAAAACATGCCAATTCCCATCTTCCTGCAGGGTGCCAAAGCTGACATCACTCTCCTAAAACTAACAGATATGGAGAAAGAACAGCTACTCCTGCTGTGTGACCAAAAGCCTGGAATATTTGCCAAAATGCTATATGGTACCAGATCGCTGTCTGGTGTGGCACGGTGTGCTACCGTGGAAGGTGCAACAAGTCACGCCTGCCTGAGAACCTTGTCCAAAAAATACAAGAGTGCTTGGATGAGGCTTTCAAAACACACCCTTCTGAGGGGTGCAGAACCACAGCTGGCAAACCTGTATGCATACACCACCCTATAGCTATACCCACCCATGCAGAATAAATACTCACCTAAACCACTTGCTTCAGGGGGGCTCAGGAACCAGCATGGAGGGGACTGTGGGGGGCTCACGGTAGGGGGGACTGGTTCCAGGGTGCTGGTGAAGAGCTCTGGGCTGTCTAGAACAACTTCCTTTGTCCTCTGCTTGTTGCCCTCTTCCTCCAGGCCACCTTGCTCCTCCAGGCTCACCCTGAACTCCATACCAGGGCCTCCACAAGTGCCCTAATTCAGACCTGGTTCTGTGGTAGGGTCGCTCCCCATCAGTGTGTGTAGCTGTTGATAATAGTGGCAGGTATGTGGAGCCACCCCGAGCAGTGGCTGGCTTCCCAGACTTGGATATGCCTGCCGGAGTTCTTTAACCTTCACCTGGCATTGCATGGAGTCCTGGAAGTAACCTCAGGTGGTCATCTCTTATGCCATCTGATCATAGATTGCCACATTTCTTTTGGCCACTTGAATTCTCTTCACCAATTGTCTCCCCAAATGGAAATAAGATTAAAAATCTCCTGAGCTACGTCTACACTAGCACCCTATGGCTACGTCTACACGTGCCCCAAACTTCGAAATGGCCATGCAAATGGTCATTTCGAAGTTTACTAATGAAGCGCTGAAATGCATATTCAGCGCTTCATTAGCATGCGGGCGGCAGCGGCGCTTCGAAATTGATGCGCCTTGCCGCTGCGCGGCACGTCCAGACGGGGCTCCTTTTCGAAAGGGCCCCGCCTACTTCGAAGTCCCCTTATTCCCATGAGCTCGAAGAAGGTGGCGTCCTTTCGAAAAGGAGCCCCGTCTGGACGTGCCGCGCGGCGGCAAGGCGCATCAATTTCGAAGCGCCGCTGCCGCCTGCATGCTAATGAAGCGCTGAATATGCATTTCAGCGCTTCATTAGTAAACTTCGAAATGGCCATTTGCATGGCCATTTCGAAGTTTGGGGCACGTGTAGACACGGCCTATGTCGAAGTAGCCTATTTTGAAGTAAGGACATCGAAATAGGCTGCTTAAGTGTGTATCGTCTACACATCGTCCGGGGCTGGTGCCATCGACGTTCAATGTTGAAGTCACGACGGAGAATGTCGAAAGGAGCCTCCCCAGAAGGAAATGCGGACCGTCCACACGCACCAGTGCTCCCCATCGAAGTAAGGGGCCAACAAAGCCCCAAGCTGCTCCCTTAAAGGGCCCCTCTCAGACACACTCGGCCTGCACAGCATGAGATCCACAGAGCCAACAACTGGTTGCAGACCCTGTGCATGCAGCATGGACCCCCAGCTGCAACAACAGCCAGAAGCCTTGGGCTAAGGGCTGCTGCATATGGTGACCATAGAGCCCCTCAGGGGCTGGACAGAGCGTCTCTCAACCCCTCAGCTGATGGCTGCCATGGAGGACCCTGCTATTTCGAAGTAGCAGGATGCGGATCGTCTACAGACGCCCTACTTTGACATGGAACGTCGAAGTAGGGCGCTGTTACCATCTTTGGATGGGAATAGCGATTTCAGCATCTCGCTGCCTAACATCAGTTTCAACATTGGAATAGCACATGGCGTGTGTAGACACGATGTGCTATTTCAATGTTGTGCTGGCTACTTCGAAGTAGCTGGTTAGTGTAGACACACCCCTGGTGGGTCCAAGCTGGAGCTTTCTTGTGAGCTTGAGAAATGCTGGTCAGATGACTATCTTGAGTGCTCATGATTGCAGTACAGGGCTACTGAAAATTGCTACCCATGCAGTGTGATGGCTGCTGATCCAGTGCAATGTGGTGGGCAAAGGAATTTTTTCATAATGGGCACCCTTTATATTTGCAGGGCTGAGCTGCTGAATTACAATTCTAATTCAAATTCAATCAAAACTTTGCGGGCTTGCTTTGACCTCCTTCCTGCACACCTGAAAGCAGTGAACAACAAAGCAGCCATAGTTGGAGGGTCACTGTGTAGCTTTGTGGGATACATACGGGACACTTCTGGAGACTAGTAAATTTGAATTAAGGACATGGTGCTTCCACAGTAGCCTTGATTTGAGATTTTAAATTTGAATTCGATGCTATACCCATCCCATAATATCAATATTTTGTAATTAGTATTATGGCTCAATAAATTGAGTTAATAGTATTAACTGTGAAGATAGTCACATTTTGATATCAAGCTAATGCTTTGAAGTTCAATTTTATCTCGTAGTGTAGATGCAGCCTGAGTGTTGCTTGGTCCACTCCCATTGTACGTTCTTCTGGAGAAATCAGTATAAGGGATCTGCAATGGAAGCAAAGTCAAGTATAAAGTCTCAGTGGAATCTTACTAAGCCTAAAAATGACCTTAAGGCTCTCACATTCATTGGCAGTGGTAGCTGCCATATCGCTTCCACTTTCTGTAGAGCTGGGGCGCGGCTGTCTCTGGCTACCTGAAAAACCTAGGAAAGAAACTGAATGTTGCTTACATTACTGCTAACAGAAAAGATTAAAAAAATAGGCCTGGGCTTAAGTTAGCTATACTATACTGGCTTTCTGATATATGACTATAGTAAAACAAATCCTTATTCAAACTACAATTTAAACTACAATTAAGCTAGCAAAGGCTACAAAGGTTTGGGGATGACAGGACTGGACAGACTTCTACTCTGCTGTCTGTGTAAATCTAGAATCACTGCGAGCAACTGCAGTTGGTGTTTGGTTTGGTTTGGTTCAGGTTCAGTGATGTTCAGGATGTTTGGTTTCATTTCTAGTTTAAGCCCCAGAAACTCAAAATGAAAGTTCAATTCTTGTTGAAATCCCATCTACATTAATGGAGAGAAACTGGCGGGGGGGAATGGAAATACAAATTAAAATGGGCACTGTTTTGATTTTTGGCTCTGTATTTTTTTAATGTTAGAAGAGTTTGTGTTTGTGTTTAATTTTTGTCAAAGTAGTTATTTTTCTGAACAATTTGCAGCACCTAAAATAACATCCTTGAACATTTCTTTTGCCCTATTGGACCTCTGCTGTGAAAGGAGACGTGAGGCCTGGATACTTTCTTGCCCCACACACACAGGTGTGGTGGAACTTCCAGGACAAATTGTGCTAGTTGATGTGTTTTTCTGCTGTTCCCTGTAGTTTGGTCTGTTTTCTTTTTTACTGAGCCATAGATCTTCTGTGAATAGATCAAGGATTAGCTCAATCATTTTGGGGCTTTCCTTGTTCCATTTTTGGAGATTTCACCAGTCTCCAAAAGAAGTTCCAATTCATTTTTCAGTTGCAGATGTGTCTGATATTGATTCCACAGCCTCAGTATTCCTGAGATAAGCCTTTCCATCTCCATCCACAGTTGGTTCAATGGTGTTCCATGCTCAATGTCCCTGGTCTGTGTCTTCTCCCAGTTCATTTACAGTTCAGGGTCAGTCAGTGTGAATCACCCACTTGCTGTGTATTGTGTCATCTCTTAGAATGAAAATCAAGTCACTAATTGTTTTAAAATGTTTAGCTTAAAAATGTAAAATCTTTATTTTAACTGGTCCCCTTCCCCACACACACTTTTTTTTCATTTCAATTGGTAAAACAATATTCTGAGCCTAGTTAGGTTCCAGCTCTAGTGTAAAGTGTGAATGCTGGTTCTCTAGCAAGGGACAGTGAGCTCAGCATGGGTAGGCCTAGCCCTGGGGCTGCAGGGGCAACACAGGGAGTCTGGGTCGTTGGCTACCCCCAGAAAAGGGCTCTGGTAATTGATAAGGCAGAGGAGTCTGGTGTTAGTGTCTGTGCTCAGGATACTGGAGCTCTGAAGCCAGCTGGGCTCTTT
The DNA here is from genome assembly GCF_033958435.1 of Carettochelys insculpta. NCBI lineage: Eukaryota > Metazoa > Chordata > Testudines > Carettochelyidae > Carettochelys > Carettochelys insculpta. The sequence continues at coordinate 487,094 of NC_134157.1, forward strand.
GCAGCAGTTGCTGCTGCCCCCATTGTGCTGTGGGAATCTGTGCATAGCCAGGGGAGGGACGTTCTCCTGGGGCTGGAAGAAGCCTCTGGTGTGGCCTTAAGCTCTGCCGGTATCAACTTCTGAGCCAGAGACTGTCATGGAAGAAAGGAAATTATCAAAGTGCGGGGGCTAGGCAAGACAGTGGCTGCACAAACGGCCCTGCACTGGCCCATCTCTCCTCCCAGGTGTCTGAGAGTCCCAGGCTTGCAGCCTCCAATGCCTCCAGGCTCAAATCCCTGTTGGCAGTGACAGTAGCTAGTGAAGAGGAAATGCTCCCAGGAATGACTGGGCAGTAAGCAGCTTTTGCAGGAAGAAGGGTGAGACTGAAAGAGGCAGCAGGAGCAGTCACTGGTAAGGGAGGTTCCCAGCCCTACTCAGCTCCATTGCCTGTAGCTCCCTGGAGCAGAGTGGAGAAAAGCCAGTTTCTGCACCTGCGTCTGGCACTGCTGGGGGAGTGTGCTCTCCTGGGGACAGTGTCAGAGCAGCAGCACCATTGATTCTCCTCCTTTGTCACGTTTGGCGCAGAGCTTTTGTCACTGGTATGGTTTAAAAGTGTCTTATCAGTTGGGTCCCGGAGATGGGAGCAGGTCTGTGTTGTAATAATGTTGCTGAGAGTTTTCCCAGCAGGGAGGAGTCCAGTGTGTCTTTATGCACGAAAAGCCTGGGGGCGGGGGATGGCGAATTGGGTGTGCAATGGACTAGGGCTAATCCAGAAACCTTCCCAATTGCCCTTCTCACCCTAACAGGCCGCACAGCAACGACCGTGTTTTGTTCCAGATCATCCCATCTCTCTAGAGGTCCACAGAGGAAAGGTCCTGAAGAAGAGGAACTGCACGGACCCTTCTTGAGAAGAGCTGAAGGGAATTTTTTCCAGTTCTTGGATCAGAGAAAACCCTGGAGTAATTGGCATAGGTCAGAGAGGAACCTGGGAAATACCCCAAGGAAGAAAGCAGATAAATCCATTGAATGTGGAGGAGGAGAGAAGAATCACAATGAAACTACAGCCCAGCAGAGTAATCCCAAGGAAAAGAACCTCTATAAATGCTTGGAATGTGGGAAAAACTTTGGTCAGTTCTTGGCCCTTATTTGCCATAGAAGACTCCACATGGGAGAGAGGCCATATGCATGCTGTCATTCTGGGAAAAGTTTCCAAGCAAAATGCTCTGGGAAAAGTTTCAGGCAGTGCTCTGGTCACGTTAGGAATGGGCAGAGCCACACAAGAAAGGGAGCATATAATTCCTGTTATTGCAGGGGAAAAAAATGTGTGCCCTCAACCCTTATCGTACATCAGAGAACTAACAGGAGGGAGAAACTTTTTAAGTGTTTGGACTGTGGGAGAAGTTTTAGTTGGCACTCACATCTTATTAACCACAGGAGACTCCATAGAGGAGAGAAGCCCTTTAAAAGCTTGGAGTGTGGGAAAAGTTTCAGTGAACCTTCACACCTTATTAAGTATTGGAGAAGCCATAGAGGAGAGAAGCCCTATAAATGCTTGGAGTGTGGGAAAAGTTTCAGTGTGTGCTCACACCTCATTAGGCATGGGAGAATCCATACAGGAGAGAAGCCCTTTAAATGCTTGGAATGTGGGAGAGCCTTCAGTCAGCTCACATACCTTATTACCCATGGGAGAATCCATACTGAAGAGAAGCCATTTAAATGCTTAGAGTGTGGGAAATGTTTCAGTGAGCGCTCACACCTTGTTAGCCATGAGGAAATCCATACAGCAGAGAAGTTCTTTAAGTGCTTGGAGTGTGGGAAAAGTTTCAGTTGGCGCTCACGCCTTAGTAGCCATAGGAGAATCCATACAGGAGAGAAACCCTTTAAATGTTTGGAGTGTGGGAAAAGTTTCAGTCAGCCATCAAGCCTTGTTAGCCATGGCAGAATCCATACAGGAGAGAAGCCCTTTAAATGCTTGGAGTGTGGGAAACGCTTCAGTCAGCATGCACACCTTATTACTCATGGGAGAATCCATACTAGAGAGAAGCCATTTAAATGCTTAGAATGTGGGAAAAGCTTCAGTGAGCGCTCACACCTTGTTAGCCATGGGAGAATCCATACAGGAGAGAAGCTCTTTAAGTGCTTGGAGTGTGGGAAAAGTTTCAGTCGGTACTCACACCTTATTAGCCATGAGAGAATCCATACTGGAGAAAAACCTTTTAAGTGCTTGGAGTGTGGGAAAAGTTTCAGTCGGCACTCTCACCTTATTAGCCATGAGAGAATCCATACAGGAGAGAAACCCTTTAACTGCTTGGAGTGTGGGAAAAGTTTCAGTCGGCACTCACTCCTTATTAGCCATGGAAGAATTCATACAGGAGAGAAGCCCTTTAAATGCTTGGAGTGTGGGAAAAGTTTCAGTCAGTCATCAAGCCTTGTTAGCCATGGAAGAATCCATACAGGAGAGAAACCCTTTAAGTGCTTGGAGTGTGGGAAAAGTTTCAGACACCGCTCAGGCCTTATTAGTCATGGGAGGATCCATACAGGAGAGAAACCCTTTAAGTGTTTGGAGTGTGGGAGAAGTTTCAGGTACTGCTCAGGCCTTATTAGGCATGGGAGAATCCACAAAAGAAGGAAACTCCATGAAGCAGGACAAGCAGAGATGATGTAAGTGGCTGAGTAAGGGGATTTGTGGGGTGATAGGGATGGGAGCTGGGGGGCTTCCCATCTCTCATCTGGACTTCTGCAGCTGGGAGAGGAGAGAGACTACTTGGATTATAGCAGCTGGCTGTTTGTGTGCAACCCAGCACTCTCCCTTCGCCCCCACCCAGCTGGCCTGGAGAGGGGACAGACTGCATGGGGTAGGTGTGGAGAACAGTGGAGTGTGGGGACTGGTATTAGTGAGGTGGGGGTGAGGAATTTGTGGTGTGTTCACTGATTCCTAGCTGGGCTGCAGTTGCTGGTGCCTAAAACTCCAAGTGGCAGGACTGTGTCCCAGTCCCCAACTGGGCTGTGGATGGGGGATCAGCTTGCACCAGGGTAGGTGGGGGAAAGAGGAGGTGGGTGGGTGCTGACATCTGTGTGGGAAGGTGCAGGTTGTGGAGGAGGTTGGGCATCCTGACTCCCAGCTGGGCTTCAGCAAGAGTCAGATGCATGCAAGGGATAGGGCTTTCCTGGGGAGAAGGGAAGCAGGCTGCGTGGGAGGGTGTGAGAACTTCAGGTGAGAACTGGGAGGTATGTGGGTACCTGGGAGACATGGTGCAGCTGGGGAAACTCTCTTGTCCCATTAATGCATCAAAGGGAGCTTAGTCCAAATACATCGTCCCTTTTCTTGTAGAGGCTGAAGTGAAGAGAATTTGGTGACATAAGTACATGATCTGAAATATGCCAGGAAAACTGTGAATGGAGGCAGAGGGAGGAGAGAATAATGCAACACCTGGCTATTATCCAATGTTAATCTTGCAGAGCAAACACTAAATAGTGAATCCTCTGTAGTTCTAGACCAAAATGATTTCATTTAGTATCAGGAGGGAAAAGTAAAGAGCTTGCTTTTGGACATACTGAGTTAACAGGTGGTCATCTGCCTGGAGAAGTTCAAAAACAAAGTCTAAAATGTAAAAACAAAAAAACAGTCAGATAGCACTTTAAAGATTAACAAAATAATGTATTAGGTGAGAAGCTTTTGTGGGACAGATCTACTTCTGATCATAGGCGTACCAGAACAGACTCAATATATAAAGCACAGAGGTCCAAAAATTATTGACCAATCAGAAAAATTGTTATCAAGGTTGGCAATTCAGAAGAGCAGGAGGGGGTGTAGGGTGGGGAAGTTGATTTAGATAAAACAAGGTATGTAAAAGAGTCCTTATAATGGGCCCTTGTTCAAACCACGTGTTAATGTGTTATACTGGGCTGGATGGACCTTTGGTCTGACCCAGTATGGCCATTCTTATGTTATTGTTATGTTATGTTATGTTATGTTATGAATATAAATGAGAGTTCTGAGCACTCCCTCTGTAAATGGTTGTTAAAGTTCCTTTTCAGTAAGACACAGGCTTTCAGGTCATCAACAGAATGGCGCACTCAGTTAAAGTGGTGGCTGAGAGGTTTGTGAGTTCAGAGGTTTTTTTATGTCTATTTTGTGTCCGTTCATTCTTTGTCAAAGAGTGTTTGCAGTCTGTCCTAGATGCATGGTGTGTGAGCATTGTTGGCACATGATGAATTATATGGTATTAGTAGAGGAACAAGAGAATGTGCCCATGATTCTGTGAATGACATGGTTAGGTCTAGTGATGGTATCCCCAGAATTGATATGTGGACAAAGTTGGCAATGGGGCTTGTTGCGAGGAAAAGTTCCAGGATTGGTATTATTGTGGTATAGCCTGTGGTTGCTAGTGAGAATCCTCATAAGGTTGGGAGGTTGTCTATAGGAGACATTTTTATTTTTATTTTTGAGACTCTGGGCATTCAGCATAGTTGAGCTTGTGTCTCATTTGGTATTGTTTGCCTATAATGTCAGTCTGTGCACAGTTGCAGAAGCATTGTACATGCAAATCCAGACTTTAACTACGGCCATCAGGGGGAGTCCACACAGAGTTCTTCTATTGGTGTTGGAAGGGTGGGTCGAGAGAGTCAGACTGATGTTCATAGGTGAGTTGGAAAAATGTAGTTTGTTTGGAGGAAGACAGACCCAGAACATTTCAAACAAAACTTGCATAGGTTTTAACAGCTTAAGAAATAAAAGGATTTGATTAACACAAGTTTTGGAGTGTAGAAAGTATCTGAAAACTCTAATCTTAATGATTATTTTTAAAAATTGGTAATTTACTAATACATGTTCAATTGTTCAAACTGGAAGAAAGTTGTTCATTTGTTGGGCCTTTCAATTAGAGTTGGATTCCAGACAAATGATTTCCATTAAACTCCAGAATTTGTATGGGGGGTAGTACAGTAGACCCTCAAGACATGTGCACTTGAGATCTGTGCACTCTGAGTGGCAGGGAACTGGTGTTGTTCAGTTTCCCAGTTCCTCTCAGGGGTGGGAGCTGCTCCTGTCAGTGGCAGCAGCCGAGAGTCATGCTCTCAGCTGCTGCCCCTGAGAGGAGTGGGGAAACATGAGGGCAACTGTCCTGGTTAGTTTCCCAGCTCTGCAAGTAGAGGGATCTGGGAGCCAGGCTACCGCCTGGTGCCTGACTCTCCAAGCTGTGTGGGAAATTTGACTTATGCAGGGGTGAAGTCAAGAGGTCTACTGTATTTGAAAACCATTAAAGCCAGGTTTTTGCTATCTGGCAGAGTACTAGTTCTCATGAGTCAGTGGGTGTACTCTGAAGTAGCAAGTACTAGATGTGATGCCAGGTGCTTTTTAGTATGAAGACTTTGCAGATTGCAAATTCTTTGAAGCATGGATCTGTCTGTAATTCTGAAGCCAGGTGTTAATGTGCTCTGGGACTTCTCTGCGTTGGTGACACACACAGTGTGAGAGTTCCAAACCAGGTGAACTTTTATCTGTTTTTATAGGTTTCCATTTCACTTGCATAACATTGGTTATGAGTCTATTAAATGAGTGTTTAGGATCAATCACCTGATGTTTTACTTCTCTTCCTATTCTCGAGTTTTCATTTTTTGTGTCTTTGTTTGCACTCTGTGTTGCTTTATTACTTATTTTTACTGTTTTATATCTGTGCACTATCAATTAAATTACAAGATGACTTTCCAGAGAAACTGCATAAGTCTGAATGCCTTTTATTCTCCTTTCCAGCATCAGTAAATATTGTGTTACTATTTGCAGGGAGAGCATGACTGTTTTTAGTTGATGTTTAGCATCTTAAAGCTGAGCTAAGTGGGGATTATTAACTGTAGCATGCTGGTGGTTTGGCAGATGCAGCTTTAGTGGAGATTTGAAGATTTAGTGGTCTATGGGAGTCAATTGTTAATTTGGGGCTCTGGTACATCTTTTTTATGTTCTTCTTAGGCCATGTCTTTGATTTATTAATATAGCTGTTTTCCATATGTTGGTGTGTTTACTAGCTTGAGTTGTTCAAAAGGGTGATAATACATGTACTCCAGGGGCAATATTAATTTTCTTTTTGATTTCATATTAAATACAATTCTTAGGTATTGAGTTACATTAATTATCCCTTATTTTAATTTTTTTCTTCTCTACCTATAAACTTTTTAAAATATGCAGTATATTTATATCTAGTTCTTTTGCTTATACTGGTGGTGCACACCCCCACACAACCTCAATAACCTCACTGGGTGAGGCGCTTAGGCAGAATCAGCTGGCTCAGGTGGGAGACGCTTGTATGGAGCAGCCAGCTCAGGGGCAGGATGGGCTCAGTCAGGGATGAGGATGGCCAGGAAGAGGTGTGTGCTGCTGCTAGGGTTTTGCTGGAGTGTGGATGCCTGGAAGCTGTAGTTATCAGTCAGGCACATGTGGTGTGTGGTTACTTAGTGCCAGAGACATGGCATCCAGGAGCTGAGAGTAGGGCTGGAAAGATGAATCCTTCAGCTTATGTTACTTGTAGCTGCCTGGGCCAATGGGACAGTTCCCAGCCTTCTCCACCTGGGGGCGTGGGACCACCCAAAGACAAGGACGGAACACAGGGCTGGGGCAGAACACGACAAGCCAGAAGCTGTGAGTACAAAGCACCTCAGTATGCTCAGGTCTGGCTATGTTTGCAAGCCCTTCCCACCCTCCTGGCTGACCAGGACTCCATATCCCCAGCCCTAGAAGGCTGTTGAGCACCAGATACCTTTGACACCCATGGTACTAATCAGTAAGCAGAGAAGTTGCAAAAGGTCACAATGGGGCCAGAATGAGTGTGTAGTGTGGCAGCCCCAGGGATTTGCTACTTGCCCCCGCCCCCAGCTTTAGTCTCTCAGTGTCAGACATCTGGGCTGTGGCTCTCCTGTTGCTAGTGCCACACCAGGGGTGCCAGAATAGGGGCAGGGCCAGGGCCCCATCATTTTTAGAAATGGGAGGTGTTTGCACCCACACGAGGTCTGGGAGAGGCTGAGAACTCTCCAGCCACTTGTTCATTCCACTTCAGGAAAAGAGCCTGGGACAGACAGAATGGCTGCTGAAGCTGGGAACAGACACCAGGAGAAGGAAAGTGCCCATGTTAAGAAGCACTGACTGGAGCTGGTGTGGGGGAGGCCAGTTGTTACACTGGCTGCTCCAGTGTTCCACTGTCTAGTGAGGGTGTGTGAGGTTCTGACCCAGTGTGTATGAAATCTCCCTCTGGTGCTTGGTCTCAAATCCTGGCAGTTCCTCCTGGAGTCCATGTGGAAAGGACGTGCTGGGCCAGGGAAGTGCGATAGACTGTGCTCCTGGAGGCACAGGGCTCAAGTGGCTCCATTTCAGAAATAGTTTGTGCTCTCACTTCATACTTTATTTGATTCACGTCCTAGTTAAAATGGTTACGATTTGTGGGTTTTGGGGCAATGCACCATAGGACCCAGGTGTTCCAGCCAACCAGCCGCAGTTTAATGGCTAGTGTCACATGGGCAGATTTGGACCCTGGGAAGGAAAGTGACTCACCAGCTCTCTGCAGAGCATGACTGAACAGTTCCTGAGGTACATGGTTATATAAAGCACATGGCCCAGAACACTGGCCAGAGATCACCTTATTACAGTGGGGTCCAGGCTCTCATCCTAGTGACATACGCTTTTCTCCTCACTGGTCCTTTTGGGGAACCAAGAAGAGTGCAGGCAGAAAAATTCCCACAGCTATAAGTGTAATAGGATGGGGTTTCTGGGCACAGCTAGAGAAATCACTCCAAGGTACCTTTGCTTAAAATCTGGGCCACTTACAGCCCCAGGCTGGGATTTCCTTCTGACTAAGGCAAATCCAATCAGCCACAACAGCACCTCTACCAGCCCCACTGGCCAGCCAGAAGACACACAAGCAAACCCACCCACAGACCTCTCAGCTGCTATACCAGCCCAGACCAACAACCCCCAACTTAAGGTGAGAGGCTCTTAAGCCTATTTCACCCAACACCGCACAGTTTCTTCCAGACCTCAAAAGGCCCAGACCCAGACCATGGTCAATATATACTTTGATCTTACCCAAACAACACACTCATCAATTCTTTAGATCTAAATAGCTAAACATTTATTAACAAAAGAACAGAATTAGAAAGAAGCATTGTTAAAGCAATACTTTTCATACATCAGTCACAACTAGTGATGCAAGCCAGCAATGTTATTTCCTGATTCTTAAAAGTCTCTGAAAGTTCATTCCACGTTACAGAGATTCAGTCATGAAAGCATTGTAAATCCGGCCCACTGGGGTCCACAAGTTGGTGCATGGACCCATGGAGACCAAAGGCAAAGGATCCAAGATGGACACTGCTAAGTCCACACCATTATTCACTCTTGTTGTTGACTCTCATGTTCAGGGACAAAACCCTTCTTCCCATAGCCCCTTCAGGGTCCGCCCCCGCCTAATTCAGGTGGGCTGTTGTGGCAAACTTCCCAGTTCAGATGAATCCCAGGAGATAGTCTCCAATTTCAGAAGTGGATCTGTTCCTTTGTTTTAGTTCAGATCACTTGATCATTGGTGTGCATGCCATTGACAATATCCCAAGCATCTGGAATGTGGATTTGATGTCTGAGCACCTGGTTTCCATCCTGTTGTTCAGCCCACTGTCCTGGCTGGGGCTGAGTTCACACCTGCAATTGTGAAGCTTAGCACTAAAACATTTTCTAATACAGCTACAGAGATAAAATCTATAACTTTACCTACATACGTAATACAGATATATAAGTAGTATACACAGATTCAGGGCATCATCATTTTTCCTTAGACACCTCACTCACTCACACACACACAGAGAGAGAGAGCGAGCACAATGTTTGGGGCCAATATCCATACTGAGCATTAGAATGGTTAAATAAATATATGGAGATACACATCGTGTAGAACTGGAAGGGACCTCAAAAGGTCATTGAGTCCAGTCCCCTGCCCTCTTGGCAGGACCAAGTACCATCCTTTTTTTTTTTAAAGGGGCGGGGGGAGGAAATGTATTTGCCCCCAGATCACTAAATGACTCCCTTAAGAATTGGGCTGTCAACTCTGGATTTCAGGGGCCCATGCTCAAACCACTGAGCTATCCCTTGCGTTGCTGGGAGCCACCTCCAATATAAAAATCCAGTCATATGACAATAAGCTCCCCCATGGGAAGATTCATTAAACCTGGGACCCCTAAATAAACTTGGGGAGCAACTGAAAAGAAAAATAGGAATGGGCATGGAGGTCATAGGGCCAAAAAGAGCTAACCAGAAGAGAACAGTGAACAGAGAGCCCTGGACAGCATCCATGGCTCCCCAAAGGTGTGGAGGGAGCCAGCAGATGGTGCCTAGAGGAACTCTGCTTGAATGTGTGAACAGATCAAGGAATTAAAGTAGGCACAAGAGTTGTAGTCCCCCTCTCAGCCAGCCTCCTCTGCCTAGTCTTAGAAATGGCCACATAGGCTGTAGTCAGGAAGAGGCTAAAGAGGAGGTCCTGTGACTTCACAGGGCCACAGATGGAGCATGAAAGGAGCAGAAGGTGTGGAGAGAAGTACAGCCAGAAGCGCATCTGGTGGGAAGGAGCCAGAGGATGGGTTGTAACCTGATGCACTCAAGTTAGATGTGTTCCAGGGTTTTCTTCACACCACAAAAGGAGAAAGTGTCAGGGATAGAGGCACTAGACTCCCATGCCTGTATCTTCCTTGCTCCCCTGGAGGGAGTCTGTTGAGGCCAGCAGGACTGGAGAGGAAATGGGTAGCATAGAAAGCCAATGAAGCCACGGTGGAGGGTTGGTGCCCCTTGGGAGAGTGCCTTCCTGCTCCTTCCTGTGTGAAGTGTGTGTGGGCTTGGGAGGCTGGGTCCAGGGAAGCCCCAGACTCACCTGGCCTAGGTCCACTCTTAAGGCTTTCCCTAGTCTGAGCTGGTGACTACTAAATCTTCCTCTGTGGCTTGGACTGCAGGGCCTCTCCCTGGTAGGTTGCAACTGGGGGACTCACTTCTCACTGCCAAACGAGAAAACAGGTTGATTCCCCTCCCTATGTTGAGTCTCAGCACTAGAGCACCTGGACAGGAAGAACAAGCCTTTACCTCATACCAAAGACTCAAGCACAATCTTATGAAGCTTGTGGTGTTGAGTGTGGAATTACCAAAGAGCCCCTTTCTCCCAAGGGTACCAACTGGAGGAATTGTTGGAGACAAAAGCTTACAAACTGCAACAGGGAAAGGGCAGGGCAGAGTCTGTCTGAGTCCCATTGCGCTGATGACCTCTTAGTGGCTGATCTCCTGATTTGGCTGCAGGAGCTTCCAGGAGATACATTCCCTCTGATGGTCTCCAACCCCCACCAGAGCCTTGGCTAGGTATTTTGTGATGTGCAGATGTGCACCACATTGGAAAGCAAAAATGGAACACATGTATCTCCTTGGGATAGTTATTCCAGTCAGGACAGGTTAGGCTTCTTAAGAACTCACTGCCCATAGAATAAAATTGAAGTATAAGAGAGAAAGTTTATGAAATGCACAGAGCAGTCATAAAGCTAAAAATGGCACACATTGTGAGAAGTAAAGGAAGTAACAACACCACCACAAGTGTGTGTTGGGTGAGGAGGTGAGTGTGACTGTGTGTGAGTGACAGACACAGTGTGAGAGTGACAGAGAGGCACATTGCCCACTTAAGGATGCTGAGCACAATAAGGTATAGGGGCAGCTGCCAGTTGCTTCTCTCCCAAGTCCTGTTGTGTCCCCACCCATTGGAGAAGGGGCAAAGGGGTGGGAGAGGGAAACCCTGTTATCAGTGACTCCTCCTCTGCCTCTTCAATGCAGCACAGCCAGCAGCATGCTCCTGGGGGGCATCTCCAAGGCAGAAGGGCAGGAACAGTTCAGCTGTGGAGGGAAGGGCAGCTGAAGTGCCCGTGCTTGGTAGTCTCCCAGCCAAACCCCTCAGGATCCCCTGTCAGAGACTCCGGGATCTACCAGGAGATCCCAGTCTATGGCTGGTGGACACTGCCTGAAAGGGACCAACCACCCTATGGCTCCTCAGCGCTGACACTTACTCACCCACATGGATTACAGGAGCTGTGTAGCTGGGACTGGCATTTGGTGCCATTTCCTTGGTACCCAAGGACCAAGTCTCTGAGTTTGTGCTGAGGGGAGGTGATCTCTCTGCACCCTTTACCAATAGCCTGAGTCTCCTCCCTTATTCCCATCCTTTTCCTTTAGGGCAGTAATTGCCTCCAAGCTCCCCAGGGACATGGGGCTTTCTCCAGTCCTGGGTGTTTTCCAGTGCAGACCAGCTGCCTTCCTGGAGTCTGCTTTTGTTCAAAACTCCCTAATGCACCAGACAGGAGGCCTGTGATCTGCAGGGGGAGGGGGGCAATTAGATGATCTAACTACGTTTTCTGTCCCTAAAGGTTGCAGATCTCTGCTTTTCACTTCCCTTGTGCACCTGGAGCCTAGTGAATCCTGCCTGTGTCCGGAGCGACACACCAATTTCCAGCCTGCAGGGTGATTTCCTAGACAGGACATTCCCTCTGTTCTGGGGAGACCTCAGCACAGAGGCCCACAGCCGCAGGAACAGGCCTGGTGCCCATCTCATGAGGTGGAGTTTACCCACAAAAGCCTAGTAAGTCGGTAAGTCTCTAAAGTGCAACAGGACTGGTAGTGGTTTTTGACGTTACAGACTGACACAGCTACTCCTTCTGAGCCTTTCTGCTTTCCTGCTCTTCAGAGGGAAATTGGCTGAGGCGCTGGCTACTGTGAAAGCTTTAGAAAAGGACCCATAGACTCCTAACAGCTGGTTTCTATAGGTTTATGGTTATCACATTTGCTTAACATCCAAAAGTTCCCTAGTTTAAAACCAGCCAGAACTGGTGCCACTTGCAGTTACTCTGGTCTCCTTTCATTCCAGCCCATTTCTGGAATACCCTTTAACTACTCTTTTTTATTTCTTCCTTGGTGGTTTCCTCTCATGGAACTTTTCAATCTGAAGAAGAGGATCAGCCTGTGTATTGAGGGAAGGAAGAAACCATCTTTTGGGAGGTTAGTTACCAGCTACTTAGTACATATGACCACAGTAGAAATTGAAGTCTTGGAATGAATGTACTAATAACAGGGCCTGACAGTTAGGCTTGGTGTAAGGCTAAAGGCCTAGAACAGCAGTCAATGCTTTATTAATATAAAGCAAAGCTAAAGGCCTCAAGCCTGAACAACAAAGGGTTAAAGCAAAAACTGAACTAGGTAGATTTTGCTCACAGGAATTTGGCAGAGACAGGGCTGTTCAAAACATTACTCCAAAGTGCTAAGCATTCCAGGATACACACAGACACATCCTGCTTGGTACCATACACTCCCCATACCTTCCCCATAGATAACAGCTTAGCACCAGGTACATTCCAACCTAAATTCAGGAACAGGTCATAATGACAACATGATGGATAGTGTTGTTTTGATGGTACCACCACTATCCCCCAAGTTAAGGCTAGATCTAGTTACGCTGGGGGGTGTCGATGTATTACAATTAGGGGGTGCTATCTGGATACATAACTTGTTTATACCTGTGTACAAAAGTGTGTGTAACAGGCTGTGTCTAGTGACCTAGGGGATGATTGAGTCCCCTTGCTGTCATCTGAGATGCGTCCATTGTCATGGCGTATGCACGTACCAATGTAAACTGTTGTCATACTGGTGACTTGTGAGGGTGTTGGAGCCCATGTGTTATTAACAATAAATCTGGTTCCAGTGCCTCTGCATCTCGCTTGATTTGTGGTTCTTGGGGGCTCTCCAAGGTCTGTAGTGTCACCTAATTGCAGAGCCTACATTGCTGTCCAAATGCACGTGGCCAAGGTGATTTACATCAAATGGAGCAGGTTGGATGTCCAAGGACTCCTGACTGTATTGGTGACCCCAACCACTGTTCTGGTGAGTAAGTGAGCTGTCCTCTATAGGAATAGTGATCTAACATGGGAGAAAATGCAGAGCTAGGGAATCCCTTGTATAACCCTCCCTTAAAATCTCCACAGAGTTTAATTGCCTGCCACAGATTGCCCCTCTCCTCATGGCTGGCATTCTTATGAATTTAAAAAAGAAAGTGGGGAAACTGGGACTGCCATATGTAAAGCACTCACAGAAACTGAAGCTCTAAAGAAGAGTAAAAAAAGCAAAAAATCCAGAACTTTTCAAATGATGAAGCGGGCAGTGAGATGTCTTACAAAATATACCACTCTACCTGTCTCCAATATGAAGGGAAAGATGAGAGAAAGAAAGGAGGTAACATAGTCAATAAATGACAGGAAAGTGCTAATCCTGCAGGAACAACAGCAAATATTCCAAACAGATAACCTTTTCCTTTCTTTTGATAATCTGTTTATGGGAGAGCCTTTTCCTCCTTTAATTGATTGAAAATAGCTGTTAGGAACTTGCAAAAGAAAAAAAATGTGTGCCGTCCCCTGTTGCAAAGCAACAGACTGCCAACATTTTTATAATGCCATCAGAAATGGGACAGAAATGGAAAAAAGTAGCCCTGGCAAACCCGCAACACACTACATGGGACAGCTGAGATGGGAATGACCTAGGCAAACCCTCCTCCACTGACCCACGGGCAGGAGCTACCACACAGCAAGCACTGCCTCATGCAGAGAACCAGGTTTTGGAAAATATCTGCCAAAACCTAGATCAATTTTTGTTAAATGGGGAACATGCCTGGTGAAGGGGAAAGTCAGTCTCCCCACAGTTACACCCAACTTACTCCTGAAGGCTCTCCCATAAACAGACTATCAAAAGAAATACAACATATTGCCCAGGAGAAAGGGAATGTCTTTTAAAAAATTGGTTAGAAAGGGGAATACTGAACAAAGTATTTGATAAATAAGTCATGGGCACCTTGAGACAGAGGGTTAACAGACAGGCTTAATGTTTTAAAAAGGAATGAATTAACTGTTAGTCCCCCTCCCTCTAGAGTTTTAATGTGTTTTGGCATGGTTGCATAAATGTGCATAACTATTAAAGACAGCAGAAATGAATATTGCCCAGGAACCAGTGTTACACAGACTTTATTGGAAACATTAAGCAGCTACACCCTAAATTTTAATAATAATGCTGCTCAAATAGCTAAAAGTTTACTCGAAAGTATTTTAAATTATCTGATGGTATGACTACTCTGAGGCTATGTCTACACTTGTCACCAACTTTGAAGGGGGCATGGTAATCAGGGCCATGGGAGATTACTAGTGAATACACAGCACTTCATTAGGCTAATTTTCCCCCACGGCAACTTTGAAGTAGCAAACTTTTGAGGAGTAAACGGACTTCAAAATAGCACAGGCACTTTGACGTGCCCGCAGCTACATGCATGCTGGCAGTTAGAAGTTTGCCACTTCGAAGTTGTCATGGGGGAAAATTAGCCTAATGAAGTGCTGCATATTCACTGCAGCACTTCGTTAGTAATCTCTCGTGACCCTGATTACCATGCCCCCTTGGAAGTTGCAGGCAAGTGTAGAAAAGCCCAAAGAGAGAATAGCAAGGCTGCCAGGAGAACCTCCTGCCAAACTGGCAGGCAGACCTCAAATGTACCTTAGGATAACAGTAGGGGAAATTGATACAAAAAATTGATACAAAAAAAATTGATACTGAAAATTTAAAATACAGGGTGCTGGATGCACTGCCCCTGGAGTGATAGAATGAATAAATGTATGTTGTGAGAATGAGGAGTGACAGAGAGGTAGCCGTGTTAGTCTACATTCTATCAAAACAAAAAAGCAGTCATTTAGCACTTTAAAGACTAACAAAATAATTTATTAGGTGATGGTGGGACAGACCCACATTTTCAGATCATTGCTTTACCAGAACAGACCCAATATATAAAGCACAGAGGTCCAAAAATTGTTATCAAGGTTGACAAATCAGAAAAATTGTTATCAAGGTTGGCAAATCAGAAGAGCAGAGGAACCGTGGGGGTGTCGGGCAGTTAAGAGTTAGATAAAACATCAACGTATGTAAAAGAGTCCTTATAATGGTTCAGGTAATTGCTGTCCCTGTTCAAACCACGTGTTAATGTGTCGAATTTGAATATGAATGTTAGTTCTGAGCATTCACTCTATAGACAGTTGTTAAAGTCCCTTTCCCACCTCCCCCGCTTTTCTGATTTGCGCTCTCTCTCCTTTTCTGATGTGCCAACCTTGATAACAAGGGAATGGAGTAGTGGCTTACTTGCAGTTTAACTTCAAAGTTAAGTGTGTGTAGACATTCTGCACTCCTTACTTTGAAGTAATGAATCCATCAAGGTGTCCGCCCCGGAGGATGGAAGCACTGGCCAGCCCAGGCAGGGCTCTATGGTCCCTGCTGACTGCCTTAAAGGAATTCTCTCCCCGGCAACCCCAGGCAGGGAACTGAGGCTACGTCTACACGTGTCCCAAACTTCGAAATGGCCATGCAAATGGCCATTTCGAAGTTTACTAATGAAGCGCTGAAATGCATATTCAGCGCTTCATTAGCATGCGGGCGGCAGCAGCGCTTCGAAATTGACGCGCCTTGCCGCTGCACGGCGCGTCCAGACGGGGCTCCTTTTCGAAAGGGCCCCGCCTATTTCGAAGTCCCCTTATTCCCATGAGCTCATGGGAATAAGGGGACTTCGAAGTAGGTGGCTTCCTTTCGAAAAGGAGCCCCGTCTGGACGCGCCACGCGGCGGCAAGGCGCGTCAATTTCGAAGCGCTGCTGCCGCCCGCATGCTAATGAAGCGCTGAATATGCATTTCAGCGCTTCATTAGTAAACTTCGAAATGGCCATTTGCATGGCCATTTCGAAGTTTGGGGCACGTGTAGACACGGCCTGAGAGTGTGCCACGAGCAGGGGCAGCATGAGCTCCCGCTCGGACTGCTCCTGCTCAAAGCACCAGCCTACCTCCACACCCCTGGCCACCATGGTGGCAAGCCAGGACCACCTTCCCTTCCAGGGATCCCAGACAAGGAGCCTGAGGGCTCACAGTACTCAGGCAGGGGGTGTGTAAGGAGGGGACCCTCCTGGACCAAGGAGGAGCTAAAGGACCTCCTCACTCTGTGGGGTGAGGAGGAGGTCCTTCAGCAAACCGGCACCTGCCAGTGCAACACCAAGGCCTTCCATCAGCTGAACAGTGGGCTTGCCACCCAAGGCCACCCTGGCCACAGTGGCAGTAGTGTTCACATCAAGGTCAAGGAACTCCATGCCAGACGTACATCAAGGCCCATGATGCTGCCAGCTGGTCGGGGGCATGGCCCGTCCACTGCACTCCACTACCAGGAGCTGCACAGGCTCCTGGGGCTGAGAGAAGTGGCCACCCCAGAGCACGTAGTGGACAACACCCCCCCCCTTCCACGGACAGCGAGGACGAGGCGAGCCCCTCTGGTACCACAAGCCCCCCACATAGGGAGCAGCCAGCTGAGACAGAGGGCGATGATAAGGGTTCCAACAACAGGACCCTTGCCATCGCTCTCCCCTCTGGGACACCCAGGTGAGCCTCCTCCAGCTGGGCCTCACCTGAGCCCTAGGACATCACAGCCAGTACATCCAGGATGAGCAGGATGTCACCAGGTATGGGGATGGGACCCACCCAGAACAGCCCTGCAGCCCACACACCTGGGGGCAGGGCAGCGGGAGGGAACATGGGCCAACCCTCACCTGGCAGGAACCCCTGGGCAGCTGGGATCCCATGGGGCTCATGGGTCATCAGGTAGCAGGGGAGTGGGGTGGGGACTAGCAGAGTGGAGGCCCTGGGTCCCCCAGGGTTGGGACCCAGCACTTATGGGCTGTCCCCCCGTCTCCAAAGGTCCATCATCAAGAAGGCACCGCAGCCCACCAGAGCAGGTCACAGCCACAGGGAGCTGGGTGGCCGCCCCATCACCCCAGCCTGCATCCCCCTCTGGCCGCAGCAGGGCCTCCCGCAGACAGCACTGGAGGGAGAACAAAGTGGCCACCAACCAGAAGTCATGTGGGAGATGACTGGGGTGCTCTGGAAATGGCTGGCGATGGAATAGGATGTGTGGATGCGGCCTCCCTGTGGTCCCAGCTGTGCCACAGCCCCACAGGGGACCCTGGACCCGGGCTGGTAGGGGCAGCCATGGCCAACATGCCTCCTGGCCCCCCCATGCCCCTGGATGACTCAGCCCCCCCAGCCCCCCTCTCCCAGTTCAGTCCCCCCACCTAGCCCCCTGCTTCTGTCCTGTGGACTGTTCCCCCGGTGCACTGTAAATAGACTCACATGTTCTGTTTTGTTTTGCCTAACATGTTTATTCCCCCAATAATAAAGCTCAATGTTCCCACCTTAACCCCATGTCCCCGGTGCTTGGTGGGAGAGTGAGGGGGGGGAGTGTGAGAGGTACAGGAGTGTGGGGGGCTAGTGGGGAGGTGTGTGGTTGGGGGTGGTCAGGGCAGGCCCTGCATGAAGACCTGGCACAGGGCCTCCTGGACCCTGACCCCCCCATTCCCTCTGTGCCTCACGGCATGAGGCAGTGGGTGGCTGCTCATACCCGTCCCTTGGGTCTGCGGCCCAGCCCTGGTTGAAGGGCTCCCACTGGCCCTCTAAGAGGTTGTGGAGGGCACAGCAGGTGGCGATCACTGTGGAGATGTTTGGGAGGTTGACATCCAGCCTGGTGAGGAGGCAGCGAAACTTCCCTTTCAGCCTCCCAGAAGCCCACTCGACTGTGCCCCTGGCATGGTTGAGGTGACTGTTAAGGGTGGCCTGGGCCAGTGTGGTGCATTGGGTATAGGGCTGCATGAGCCACAGGTGCAGCAGGTACACAGCATTGGCCATGATGCAGGGGGGTATCATGATGTCCATGAGTGGGAGCTTCCACAGGGAGGATATATGTGCCCTCCTGCATCTGGCATCCCAGCTATGAATTCCAGAACTTCCGGCAGCTGGGGGAACACCTGCAGTCCCAGGGCTGGGAGTGAACATGAAGTGGAGCTCCACTGGCAGCTCCAGCCCCAGGGACCTGGCCGGAGGGTAGGGGCCCCTTACTGCCCTGCAGCAGGAAGCCAGCTGGGGCACAGAGCCCCACCAGCAGCTCCACCCATGGAAACCCTAGCGGGGGGATGGTGGGAGTCAGCTACATACCGGCTCCTCTCTTTTTTTTTTTTTTTTTTTACAAAAAAAGCACTGAATGTAGGTATGTCAGAGTCAGACAGGTAAGTTAGATCAGACTCTGAACCTTGGACCATTAGTAATAGCTAGGGTATTTTTATGGCAATATGCTTGTCCCTTCATAGTTAGATTTCACACTAACTGCCCATTATAGTACAAGAATGAAGAGGCCAGTTTAGAATATCTTACTCAAACTAGACAGCACCTTGCTCCACAAGTTGCCTATTGATTACAATTCATGTCAGGTACTATCTGATGTCCCTGCTTCTCAGTATATTACTCATTTAATAAATGTAACCCATTTCGGTCCAGACCTGCCTACAAGTAATGGGACCTGGTTAAAACATAAGGTTTATGGAGACAAACTCTGCCCCCAATTGCATTCTAATCAAACTAGTGACATGCCTGTTGGGCTGGAGATATCTCTGCTGCACAGTATCTCTGCACTGAGGGCAGGAGGTGGCTGGGTCTGGTCCCTCCCAGCACTGGCTGATACAGGCTTGGCAGAAATTGTGCCCACACTCCAGAATGACCAGGGCAGTGAAATACTCCAGACTGATGAGATTTGTGGCTTCTTCCTGGAGACCTTCCACAGGGCTCCCTGTAGCCATGGCTCGCCCTGAGCCGGGGAACAGGGTTAGTTTCTCTTTCCCGAGCTGAGGAATAGGCTCATGAACTGCAGCAACTGGGCTTTTCCCTTCCTGGAGCTGACTCAGGCCGTTTGGGGATTCAGGCCAAAGTCTCCTTTGACAATGGGACTTGGGTGCTTAGGGCAGTTGGTGCTTTTTAAATTTGTTCCCAAGATCTTCTGCAATTCCCAAGGGAGGAGGTGCTGCAGAGGATTTAAAAGCACAAGTTCCATTCATTGCGATGGCAGCTGGGCACCTCAGTCCCCAGTCTCAGCCTTGCATATCGTCTGTGCCAGTAAACAGATAGGTGTTGGGGACACCAGACCTGAGGCACAGGCTCAAGGACTCTGTCTGAACAGCCCTGTGCCTCCAGCAAACTTTCCAAGGGCTGCAGGGCATTAGCTTGCAGCAGTATCACTTGTGCAGCAGTGAAGGTTGGGAGCATATTAAAGTCTGGTGCCAAATGAACACTCAGGAGAAAGGGGCTCCTTGTTAAAAATCCACACTCAGTACCGCAAGGTTCATAAAGATTGTGCTTAGTTGGTGTGAGAAAAGGGCTTGTTCTCCCTGCACAGGTGCTCTGGTGCTGAGACTCAGAGTGGGCAGGAGAATTAGCCCTTTTCTTCCTTTAACCTCACTGTGCCATAACTACAGCCCACTTTGCCCTCAATGCCAGCCTGGCACGCAGCCCAGCAGGTTCTGGTTACAGGACATCATTCAGTCCAGCAGCTTGTTACGGGTCTAATCAGTTCTAGAATCAACTTCACAGAGATCTGTAACCTGGGACTCTGGAGCCACATGCAGCTCGTTAAGGACTTCTGTATGGCTTCCAAGGCTGTAATCACAAAGTTTAAAAAAAACAAAACAAAACCTTCCTGGTTATTTTTGATAGACAGTGAACATCTAAAAGCCCCAAAATGAGCAACTCCTACCTACATAACAAAGGGTCTGTGATCTCAGAATGTTGGATAATTCCCCCTAGCATCCTCCACAGTACAAACACACATGAAAAGTTTGAGGAAATAGAAAACTGTAAGAAGTTTGTGAACATCCTGGCAGTAAACATGAATCAGATTACACATCATTGTGTGCACATAGTTCTTAAAATTGGGGTTACTTGAAGTCTGGTTTAATGTTATTTATTAAAGACTACATTATATTCAGATGCATTGCAGCTCAAATTATTGAGTTTTTGCTGCAGGAGCTGCAAGTGACCCTCCTTCCCCCTTCCCCCCAACCCCCAGAAACAGGAATTCAGCTGGCACTTTCCTCAAGGACAAAGTGACCCATATTAACCTTTGTTTTAAACAGAAATCTGTCAGTCCCAGGAGGGCCAGGGCCCAGCAGCTTTCTGCCCCACATGTACTCTTTTATTTTTTGGGTGAGGGGGTAGGAAGGGGGCACTGTAGGTGTTTAGCCTGTTCTCTGGCACTGCCTTAGGAGAAAAGGAGTAAGGACAATGCTTCCAGGAAGAATGTGGGTATAGATCCCCCTGCTTTTCATGTGCTAAGGGTGCACCTTGCCATTTGAGCTAAGTCAGCTCTGGCTAATTAGCTGTTCTGACCCACCTGTCTCATTCTAGAGATGACAAAGTCCCTGAGGATGCCCATGGATCCTTTCCTAAAGGGACATTTGTAATGCTCTTTCTTGTGGTCTGGATAGAGGAGTTCCTTAGAGATGACCATGTGTTGAGCCTAGCATCCCTTAACGAGGGGGTGGGCCTACTTGGGCAGGGCAGGGGTTTATAAAGCCTGCCCCTAAGTGACTAGAGGAGCTAGCAAATGGGAGCAACTAATGGGAGTTTTGTGAGTGAGTCCTCCAGGTGAAGGAGGAGCAATTATGTGACCCTTGTGGACCATGCTGACAGGTCTGACTGAAGATCTTCGGGACATCGGCGACACCCGAAAGACCGCTGTCATCGATGAGGAACTGAAGAGGCTCCAAGTTGACATTGCTGTTCTGCAAGAGACACATCTCGCAGATTCGGGATCTCTAAAGGAAAAGGACTACACCTTCTGGCATGGTAAAGCCCGAGAAGAACCGAGGGAGCATGATGTTGGCTTCGCCATCAGAAACACCCTTCTACAAATGGTGGAATTAGTCAACGGTGGATCAGAAAGACTCCTTCAGGTCATACTTCAAACTTGCGCCGGTCCTGTCCACCTGATCAGCACTTACGCCCCAACCCTGTACGCCGCAGAGGAAGTAAAAGACAAGTTTTATGACATGCGTAGTGCTGCCATAGTGCAAATACCTGCTCACGAACAACTGTACATTTCTGGGTGACTTCAATGCTAGAGTTGGAGCCGATCGTGACTCGTGGCCTTCCTGCTTAGGCCACTTTGGTGTGGGAAAAATGAATGAAAATGGTCAGCGTCTTCTCGAACTTTGCACGTACCACAATCTGTGCATCAAAAACACATTTTTCCAAACCAAGCCACAGCACAGTGTCATGGAGACACCTACACTCAAAACACTGGCATCAACTAGATGTGGTCATCGGTAGATGTGATAACCTCAAAAACATCCTTCTGACAAGCAGCTATCATAGTGCTGACTGCGATACAGATCACTCGTTAGTTTGCTCCGAACTCAAGGTGATTCCCAAGAAGCTGCACCGCTCTAAACCAACTGGAAGGCTCCGCATCGATGCCAGAAAGATGGCTAACTCAGAGAGAGCTGAAAAGTTCAGAGCAACCCTCGAGGAGAATCTGCGCAGCAACCCTGGGGGTGCCGATGTGACATCCAGATGGCAGCATCTGAGGGATACAATGTACAACACGGCCTTGTCGGTGTTTGGAAGAAGAGCTAAAAACACAAATGACTGGTTCGAAGCTAACTCCGATGAGATGATTCCAGCCATGGAAACGCGCTGCACTCCTGGAGTACAAACGTTCGCCGAGCCAGAATACCCTGCAAGCGCTCAGAGCAGCCAGACAAACAGTACAGCAGACGGCCAGGCGCTGTGCCAACAACTACTGGCTCGAGCTATGCAGCAGCATCCAGACCAGTGCTGACTTTGGTAACCTCAGGGGAATGTACAAGGGCATCAAGAAGGCATTAGGACCCACCCAGAACAAGATGGCACCACTGAAATCCAAATCTGGTGATGTCATCACTGACAAAGCCAAACAGATGGAGCGCTGGGTTGAGCACTACTCTGAGCTGTACTCACGCGAGAACATTGTGGTCGACTCAGCCCTCGATGCCGTCGAACTTCTACCAGTAATGGACGAACTGGATCAGGAACCAACTGTGGATGAACTGAAGAAAGCCATTGACAACATTGCAGTAGGAAAGGCCCCGAGCCAGGATAGTATACCACCAGAGGTTATCAAGTGTGCCACAGACCCTCTCCTGGAACCCCTACATGAGCTACTGTGCCTGTGCTGGAGAGAGGGAGAGGTTCCACAGGACATGTTTGACGCTGACATCATAACCTTGTATAAGAACAAAGGAGACAGAAGCGACTGCAACAATTACCATGGAATCTCCCTCCTAAGCATCACTGGTAAACTGTTCGCTCGCATCATCCTCAGCAGACTCCAGAAGATTGGTGAGAGGGTGTATCCTGAATCACAATGTGGATTCCGCGCAGAGAGATCTACTGTTGACATGGTCTTCTCTCTGAGGCAGCTGCAGGAGAAATGCAGGGAGCAGAGGAAGCCACTCTATATTGCCTTCATCGACCTAACCAAGGCCTTCGACTTGGTCAGCAGGAATGGACTATTCAAACTGCTCCACAAGATAGGTTGTCCCCACGGTTACTCAAGATGATCCGGTCTTTCCACGAAGACATGAGAGGAACCGTCCAATACGATGGCACATTATCGGATGCTTTCAACATCAGGAGCAGCGTCAAACAAGGTTGCTCCTACATTGTTCGGGATCTTCTTCGCGCTCTTCCTTAAACACGCCTTTGGATCTTCAACAGAGGGCATCTTTTTGCACGCAAGATCTGACGGGAAACTGTTTAATCTTGCAAGGCTGAAAGCTAAATCTAAGGTGCGGGAAGTCCTTATCAGAGATATGCTGTTCGCAGATGACGCTGCTGTCGTGTCACACACAGAAGACCAGCTTCACAAGCTGCTGGATCAGTTCTCCAAAGCATGCAAGGACTTTGGGCTCTCCATCAGCCTAAAGAAGACAAATGTACTTGCTCAGGACATTGCTGATTCTCCATCAATCAGCGTTGACAACTATACGTTAGAGGTCGTCCACGAGTTCGTTTACCTCGGGTCCACCATCACTGACACCCTGTCCTTGGAGACTGAGCTAAATAGGAGGATCGGTAAAGCAGCCACAACTCTGTCCAGACTCGGCGGGAGAGTGTGGAATAACAGCAAGCTGTACACTCACACCAAAATGCAAGTCTACAGAGCCTGCATCCTCAGCACCCTCCTTTACGGCAGCGAGACTTGGCCCCTGTACGCCCGCCAGGAAAAGAGGCTGAACGTCTTCCACTTGCACCGCCTCAGGCGCATCCTTGGAATATCGTGGAAGGACAGAGTGTCCAACACTACCGTCCTTGAGCAAGCTGGAATCCCAACCATGCACACCCTCCTCAGGCAGCGGTGGCTCCGCTGGCTTGGCCACGTCCACAGGATGAATGATGGAAGGATCCCAAAAGACATCCTGTATGGCGAGCTAGCCTGTGGCAAAAGATCTCCCGGACGTCCCCAGCTGCACTACAAAGATGTTTGCAAGAGGGACCTCAGGGAAGTAGACATCAAGCCAGACAGCTGGGAGGAGCTGGCAGACAATCGCAGCAGATGGTGGCAGGAACTATACAAGCACCTTCAGAAGGGTGAGTTGAGGATCAGACAGCTAGCAAAGGAGAAGCAAGCCCACAGAAAGCACAGCAAGGACCTGCCAGACACCCATTACATATGCAACAGATGCAGCAAGGACTGTCACTCTCGTGTGGGTCTTCACAGTCACAGCTGACGCTGCAAATGAGGATGCCAAATGGAACTCCGAAGGGTGCGATCCATAGTCTACGTAGACTGAAGGATGCTCCTAGGACTAGGGGTAAGTTTGTTGTCTGAAGTGTGTGTTGGTACCAATGACCTGGGGAAGGATAGGAGAGAAGTTCTGGAGGCCAAATTTAGGCTGCTAGGTAGGAGATTGAAGTCCAGAACCTCCATGGTAGCGTTCTCTGAAATGATTCCAGTTGCATGTGCAGGACCAGTTAGACAGGCAGAACTACAAGGTCTCAATGCGGGGCTGAGCTGGTAGTGTAGGAGGGAGGGGTTTAGATTTATAAGGAACGGGGAAAACTTTTGTGAATGGCGGCGCTTATACAGGAAGGATGGGCTCCACCTAAACCAAAATGGAACCAGACTGCTAGCACTTAAAGTTAAAAAGGTCATAGAGCAGATTTTTAACTAAGGGCTGAGGAAAAGCTGATAGGTGTGGAGGCACACATGGTTCAAATAGTGGCATCCCTTAGGGCAGGATCTCTTACTGGAGATTCTCTATGTCCTAGTAAGGAGAAGAGGATGAAACATGGTAAAACACAGGCAGTATCTGATGAGGAACAGTCAAGTATAACAGTCCCCTTCAATCACATCATGTAATCGCAGGCAGCTAGAGAGTGACAAGTTCTTAAAGTGCTTATACACAAATGCTAAATTCTAAATAATAAGATGGGTGAGCTAGAGTGCCTCATATTAAATAAAGATATCAATATAGTAGGTACCATAGAAACTTGGTGGAATGAGGCTAATCAATGGGACACAGTAATACCAGGGTACAAAATTTGTTGGAAGGACAGAAAAAATTGCGCAGGCAGTGGTCACGGCGGCATTATATGTTAAAGAAAGTGTAAATCAAATGAAGTAAAAATCATAAATGAACCAAACTGTACCATAGAATCTCTCGATAGTAATCCCTTGCTTGAATAATAATATAAAGGTAGGGTTATATTACCAATCAGCTGACCAGGATGGCGATAGTGACCATGAAATGCTCAGAGAAATTAGGGAGGCTATCAAAATTTAAAAAAAAAAAAAAAAAAAAAACCAATGAGAATGGGGGATTTCAACTATCCCCATATAGACTGTGTACATGTCACCTCAGGACAGGAAGCCAAGGTAAAATTTCTTGACACATTAAGCAAATGCTGTTTGGAGCAACTAGTCCTGGAACCCACAAGAAAGAGGTGATTCTTGATTTAGTCCTAAGTGGAGCACAGGATCTGGTCCAAGAGGTGAATATTTCTGGACTTCTTGGTAATAGTGACCAGAATATAATTAAATTTAATGTTCCTGGCTGTGAAAATACTACAGTGGCCCAAGACTACAGTATTTAATTTCAGAAAGGTTTATTACACAAAAATGAGGAAGTTAGTTAAATGGAAATTAAAAGGCATAGTACCTAAAGTGAAATCCCTGCAAGCTTCATGGAAACTTTTTAAAGACACCATAATAGAGGCTCAACTTAAATGTATACTCCCAATTTGAGAAACATAGTAAGATAACCAAAAAAGGGCCACCGTGGTTAAACAATAAAGTAAAAGAGGCAGTGAAAGACAAAAAGGCATCCTTTAAATAATGGAAGTTAAATCCTAGTGAGGAAAATAGAAAGGAACATAAACTTTGTCCAGTGAAGTGTAAAAATATAATTAAGAAGGCCAAAAAAAAAATTGAAGAACAGCTAGCCAGAGAGTCAAAAAGTAACAGCAAAAAAAAAAAATTAAGTACATCAGAAGCAGGAAGCCTGCTAAACAACCAGTGGGGATTCCGGATGATCGCGCTGCTAAAGGAGCACTCGAGGATGAAAAGACTGTTGCAGAGCAACTAAATGATTTCTTTGCATCAGTCTTCACAGCTGAGGATGTGAGCAAGATTCCCAAACCTGAGCAGTTCTTTTCAGGTAACAAATCTGATGAACTGTCTCAAATTGAGGTGTCATTAGAAGAGTTTTTTGAACAAATTGACAAATTAAACATTAATAAGTCACCAGGACCAGATGGCATTCACCCAAGAGTGCTGAAGGAACTCGAAAGTGAATTGCAGAGCTACCAACTGTAGTTTGTAACCTGTCAGTTAAATCAGTTTCTGTTCCAGATGACTGTGATGCCACTCTTTAAAATGGGCTCCAGAAGTGATCCTGGCAACTACTGGCCAGTCAGTCTAACTTCAGTACCAGGAAAACTGGTTGAAACTCTAGTAATGAACAGAAGAGTCAGCATGGCTTTTGTAAAGGGAAGTCATGCCCTTCCCCCCCATTGGTTCCACTTTCTCATGTAGAAAGGGCACACTAAAGCTGACAACCAGAACACTATCTTTGTTAAGAGCCCATCTTCTTCAGCTCCTCCCCCTTGCCTCGCCCTTGTTATGGCCCTGAAAATGGTGGCACTGGAGAAAAGAGGTGCTGGAAATAAAAGCCCTGAGCCCATGTGTTGTTTGCATTGCTCTTAATTCTGTCACCTCTGGGGGTTGCGTGCAGCTGAGGGCTTCGTGAATGTCCTGCCAGGCCAGCTACATTTGCCACTTTTATCCACATCCTGCTAGCACATCAGAAATGCTGTTGCTGCTGTGCCCCCCGGCACCCCCTGCTCTTGCCAATGGACCAAAACCAGGAAATATGGCACCTAAACCACCACCAAACACATGGGTTTTTTGAGTTCCTAGGTTTGCCCTCAGGGACAACTGGCCTTTTGGAAGAGAGAGTGAGATGAGGTTTTGGATCTGAAAAGGGGCGAAGAAATGAAAACCCAGGTGCTGCTGGTAAGTGCTCTTGTTGCTCACTAATGAGTGTAACCCTGTGTATGCCAACAGTGTGGTTGTTATATGTACTGTCAAAGCACAGTGAGTAACGTGCCACTCTGGGCATTATTATCACTTTATTGATGCCTCTGTGAAAAGTCAGTTCTCTTGTGGGCTGATGGGGACACCTGGAAACATTTGATGAATGATGCAAACAGTGAATAGAGAAGGTGAACATGGATCACAAGGTTCTCTGGCATGGTAACATCTCATCCTTTCAACAGTTACCATAAGAATGGCCACCCTGGGTCATACCAAAGGTCCATCTAGCCCAGTATCCTGTCGGCCAACAGAGACCAACGCCAGGTGCCCAAGAGGGCTTTATCAAGTGATCCCTCCAGTGCAACCTATCCCCAACTTCTAATAAACAGGTCAAGGTCACCCTTCCTACCAATCTTATCTACAAGCCATTGCTGGACCAGTCCTCCATGAAAGCATCTAGCTCTTTTTTGAACCCTGTTAAAGTCCTGGCCTTCACAATCTCTTTTGGCAAGGAGCTCCACAGTCTGACTGTGCGCTGAGTGAAGAAACAGTTGACTTCATTTCATTCAAAGATAGTGGGAGGACTACATGGAAAGCTATACTGAGAAGTACCTTCAAACAGAGGCAAAAACATAGGTCTAGGCAAGGAGATAGGCCAAAAACTGAGCTACATTAACAGATAGTGAGTGGAATACATTGAAAGCTAGACTGAGAAGTAGCTTCATACATGATCAGGCATGTAGGCCAAAAACTGAACTACATTCAAAGCGACTTTCAAAGACAGTGAGAGGACTACATGGAAAGATAGACTGAGAAGTAGCTTCAAACATAGCCAAGACTGTAGGCTGAAAACTGAGCTGCATTCAAAGCTACTTTAAAAGATAGCGAGATGACTAAATTGAACACTGGACTGAGTAGTAGCTTCAAACACGTGTAGGACAGTCATCAGCGAACTCAGCTACATTCAGAGCTACATTAAAATTCTAAAAAGTCTAACTTTCAATTTAGTCCTCTCACTAGACTGAGAAGTACCTTCCTACGTACTCAGGAATATGGACTAAAAACTGAGGTACATTCAAAGCTACTTTCAAAGAGAGCAAGAGGACAAAACTGAAAGCTAGACTGAGAAGTAGTTACAAATATGGGCAGTAAGGTAGGGAAAAAAATTCAGCTACATTGAAAATTTTATTGAACGATAGCAAGATGAGTACATTGAAAGTTAGACTAAAAAGTAGCTTCAAACACAAGCAAGAAGGTAAGACAAAAACTTAGCTACATTCAAAGATAGCAAGATAATGACTTTAAAAGTTGGACTGAGAAGTAGCTTAAATGATGATTAATGATTAAGGGATTGCGTGAGCTACGAAAAAAGGCTGAAGGTTTTGGGCTTATTTAGTTTGCAGAAGAGAAGACTGGGGGGGATTTAATAGCAGCCTTCAACTTCCTGCGGTAGTGCTCTAAAGAGAATGCAGAGAAACTGTTCTCACTGGTGATGGCAAAACAAGGAGCTAAAGAAGGAGAGCAGTAGGTTGGGTATTAGGAAAAACTACTTCATCAGGCAGGTGGTGAAGCACTGAAATATGTTACTTAGAGGGGTGGTAGAATCCCCATCCCAAGAGATTTTTTATGTCCCAAATTGACAAAGTCAGGGCTGGGATGACTTAGTGGGGATTGATCCTGCTTGAAGCAAGGGTCTGAATTCTATAACCTCCTGAGGCCCATTCTAACATTCAGCTTCTATGAGTCTATGAGAGTGAGAGGTCTACACTGAAAGCTAGACTAAGAAATAGCTACAAATATGGACAGTAAGGTAGGATGAAAAATGAGCTACATTCAAAGCTTCATTCAAAGTTATATCAAGCGGAGTACAATGAAAGCGAGACTGACAAGAAACTTCTAGTATAGGCAGGAAGGTGAGCCAAAAACTGAGCTACATTGACAGCTACATTCAATGATAGCGAGAGGACTACCTTGAAAATTATACTGAGAAGTAGCTTTAAACATAGGCAAGAAGGTAAACCATAAACAGAGCTTTAGTCAAAGCTACATTCAAAGGTATCAAAAAACATTGAAAGCTGGACCGAGAAATAGCTTCACACATGAGCACGAAGCTAGGCTGAAAACTGAGCTCCATTCAAAGAGAGCTTGAATAATGATTAAGGGGCTGCAGTGCATGACCTATGAGGAGCGGATGAGGGCTTTGGGTTTATTTGGTTTGCAGAAGAGAAGACTAAAGAATGATATAATAGCAGTCTTCAACTTCCTGAAGGGGAGCTCTAAAGGGGATGGAGAGAAACTGTTCTCAGTGTTGACAGAGAGCAGAACAAGGAAAAATGGTTGGATATGGAAGAAGAGGGCTGAATACTGAGCTAATTTCAATCTTACATTCACAGATACCAAAATAACTACATTGAAACTAGCCTGAGAAGCAGCTTCAAATATAGGCAGGAAGGTAGGGCAAAAATTGGGAAACACTGAAAGCAAAATTCAAAGATAATGTGAGGACAACATTGAAAGCTGGAATGAGACGTAGTTTCAAATATATACAGGAAAGTAGGCCGAAACCTGCATGCCATTCAAAGATAGCATTGAAATTCAAAGACTATATTGAAAGCTAGATTGAGAAGAAGCTTCAAACATAGGCAGGAAGGTAGGCCAAAAACTGAGCTATAGTCAAAGCTACATTCACAGATATGGACAGGACTATATTGAAACTTAGAGTGAGAATAGCTTCAAACATAGGAGGGCAAGCCAAAAATTGAGTTCCATTCAAATCTACATTTAAAGTTAATGAGACGAGTACACTGAAAGCTAGACGAAGCAGTACCTACAAATATGGTGTGACAGCGTGGGGTCAGAAGGAAAAACAGCTGGCAATCAAGGTGGGAGAAGCTGAGGAGTAGGCTGCCCTAAATCAATTAGGGCCAGCGTAGCCTACTCAGGGCTCCCTTTGTAAGCTCTTCTCCATGCAGTGCAAGGGGAGGGTGGTGAAGGAGAGTTTGGGAGATGAGTGAGGAGAAGGAAGGAAGCCCCAAACCTGGGGGGGGGCCTGCAGCCCTCCCCCCACCCCTGAGTCTTTGAGAACCTAGTCAGGAGCCAAATTAAGGAGAGGACTTGCTGTCATGTCTACCACTAGGGAGAAGCATCTAGGGAAAGTAGCCCAGGGAGAGGAACTGCAGGGGCCAAGGTGACGGGAGTCAGCCCTTGTGGGTACCAGCTGTCCAGAAACTTTGGGCTGGAACCCGGAGTGAGTGGGTGGGGGACAGTTCCCAGCCCCCCCTGCCAGCCGGCCCCCTGCTCCAACAAGGGTAACGGGGTTCATACGGTGGGATCAGCAGACAAAACAGAGGACCTGGGGCCCAGGAATGAGACTGACTCAGCCACAATGGACAGTAACATGAGATGGAAGATCAAAACTGAACTACAATCAAATGTTCACTCAAAGACAGCAAGAGGAGTGCATTGAAAGCTACACTCAAAAATAGGCAAGAAGTTAGGCCAAAAACTGAGCTACATTCAAAGATATTGAAAAGATTGCATTGGAAACTGGACTGAGAAATACCTTCACATTTCAGGAACGTAGGCTGAAAATTGATCTCCATTCAAAGATAGCTTGAATGATGATTAATGATTAAGGGGACTGCAAGTCCATGACCTATGAGGAGAGAATGAGGGATATGGACTTATTTAGTTTGCAGAAGACTGAGGGTGGATTTAATAGCCTGTCTCTTCCTGAAGGGAAGCGCTAAAGATGATGGAGAGGAGCTGTTCTCTAAGGAGACAGATAGCACAACAAGGAACAATGGTCTGAAGCTGAGGAAGAAGAGGAGTAGGTTGTATGCCAGGAATAATTTCAAGAAGTTGGTGAAGCACTGGGATGCATTGTATCGAGAGGAGGTGTAATCTCCATCCCTAGAGGTATTTATGTCTCGACTTGACAAAGTCCTGGCTGGGATAACTTAGTGGGGGTTGATCCTGCTTGAAGCGGGGGGCTGGACTTGATAACCTCCTGACGTCCCTTCCAGCCCTGAGATACTATGATTCTATGATAATGAGCAGAATACACTGAAAGCTAGACTTAGAAGTAGCTTCAAATAGAGGCTGGACACTATGCTGAAAACATTCAAAGCTAAATGCAACGCTAGCAAGAGGACTTCACTAAAAGCTGGACTGACAAGTAGCTCTCAGCATAGATAGGAAGGTAGGCTGAAAACTGATGTGCACACAAAGATTGCTTGAATAATAAGTCGTGATTGTAATGATGATGATTATTCAGGGGTTGGAGCGTATGACCTACGAGGAGAGGTTGAGGGACTTGGGCTTATTTAGTTTGCAAAAGAGACGATTGAGGGGTGGTTTAATAGAAGCTTTCAATTTCCTGAAGGGGCGCTCTAAAGGGAATAGAGAGAAACTGTACTCAGTGATGACAGACACCAGAAGAAGGAGCAATGGTCTGGATAGGCAGGAGAGCAGTAGGTTGAATGAGGGGAAAAAAAAATTTGCCAGGAAAATGATGAAACAGTGAAGCACTGAAATGCGTTTCCTAGAGAGGTGGGGGAACTTGCCATCCTTTGAGGATTTTAAGTCCTGACTTGACAAAGTTCTAGCTGCGATGACGTGGTTGATCCAGCACCAAGCAGATGGCTGGACTCGAAGTCCTCCTGAGGTCCTGTCCAGCCCTCCAATTCTATGATAGCGAGAGGAATGTGTGGAAAGTGGCACTGAGAAGTAGCTTCATACATAGGCAGGATGCTAGGCAGAAAACTGAGCGATAGTCAAAGACAGTGAGAGACCGCCATTAAAAGGTACACTGAAGTAGTTTCCAACATAGGTAGTATGCTAGGATGAAACCTGAGCTACATTCAAAGATAGCAAGAGGACTACATTAATACCTAGACTGAGAAGCATATTCCAAGATATAAATGATTTTCAGCAGAAATCAGAGCAATGGTCAACTATAGCATGACTTCTATATTAAAATCTAGACTTAGAAGTAACATCACAGACAGACAGGATGGTAGTTTGAAAACAGCGATACATTCTAAGCTACGTTCGAGGTTCAGCAAGAGGATGACATTAAAACCTAGAGAGAGTAGGAGCTTTGAACATTGGGAGGCATCTAGGCTGAAACCTGAGCTGCATTCAAAGATAGCGAGAGTTTGCAGCTATATCTAAGTCTAGCTTTCAGTTTATTCCTGTTGTTATGATAGAATCATATTAGCTAAAGGCTGGAAGGGACCTCAGAGCTTATCAAGGCCAGCCCATTGCTTCAAGCAGGGTCAACCCCAACTAAGTCATCCCAGCTAGGACTTTGTCAAATTGGGACTTAAAAATCTCTAGGGAAGGCGATTACACCACTTCTCTAAGCAACACATTCCAGTGCGTCAACACCCTCCCCACCTTCTTCCTGCTATCCTACCTTTTCTTTCTTAACTTCATACCATTGTTACATGTTCTTCTGTCTGTCACTGAAAAGAGTTTCTCTCTATCCTCTTTAAAGCTCCCATTCAAAAAGTTGAAGACTGCTATTAAATCACCCCTCAGTCTTCTCTTCTGAAAACAAAATAAGCCCAAAGCACTCACCCTATCCTCATCGATCATGCACGGCAGTCACTTAATAATTAATCATTCAAAATATCTTGCAATGGAGATAAGTTTTCAGCCTGCCTTCCTGCCTGTGTGTGAAGCTACTTCTCTGTCCAGATTTCAGCGTAGTCTTTTCACTATCTTTGACTGTAGCTTCAATTGTAGTACATTTCATTCACCTTTTTCTTTAAAGCTGCTGCTCAGTATAGTTTTCAAGGTAGTCCTCGTGATCTTTTAATGCAGCTCAGGTTTCCCCTACTTATTGTTGAAGCTAGTTTTCAAAGTAGCTTTCAATATACTCCTTTCGCTATCTTTCAGTAAAGATTTCAATGTAGTTCAGAGCTCATCTTAACTTACCGCCCAGATTTGTAGGTCCTTCATAGTCTACCTTTCAATGCAGTCCTATCGTTATCTTTGAATACACATCATTATTCAGACATGCTGCTTGCCTAAGTTTGAAATTACTTTGCTCTCGTTCTTCTAATGAATCCCTCTCACTTTCTTTGAATGCAGCTTAGTTTTGCATTTAGCTTCTGTCTCTGTTTAAAGTTTCTTCTCCACTCAACTTTTTATGTATCTATTAATGCAAGTCAGTTCTTAGGGTACCAGCAGCTCTAAGTGTAATGCTCCCACTAACTCTAGCTTTTCATGTCGTTCTCTTGCTATTTTTGGATTGCGCTCAGTTTTCAGCACAGAAGTTTGCCGATTAATGGACCGACTTATCAGAAAGGCCTTTACAGTAGTCCTCTCTGTATCTTCTGCTGAGGGTCCTAACTATGTTCAAACCTTCTTCTGTCACAGGCTCTGAAGGTAGTCCTGTAGCTAAATTTCTATGTTATTCATGTTTCAACATAGTTTTCTTTCAATGTTGGAAGCTCCATCTCCATCTAGTTTTTGATGTTGTCTTCTCGCTGTCTTTGAAATTAGCTTTGATTTTACCTCATTTTCAGTCTAGCATCATGCCTTCCTTTAAATCTCCTTCTCAGGCTGGAGTTTCATGTAGTCGTTTGACTGTCTCTCAAATTTGCTCTATTTTCTGCCTAGTGTCTTTGAATATACTTCTCCATATAGGATTTAATATAGTCCTTTCAACAGCTTTTTATATAGCTTTTACTGTAATTTAGATTTCAACCTGAAAACCTTATGCTGGAAGGACTTTTTCACTTCAGCTTCTCATGCACTCATTTCTCTATCTTTGAATTCCTCCACACTTCAAAGGCGAGCATCCAGCTTGTTTTGAGATCTTGTCAGCAAGATTTAATGTAGCTCTCACT
Organism: Carettochelys insculpta; assembly: GCF_033958435.1. Taxonomy (NCBI): domain Eukaryota; kingdom Metazoa; phylum Chordata; order Testudines; family Carettochelyidae; genus Carettochelys; species Carettochelys insculpta. The sequence goes on from NC_134157.1 coordinate 520,435, forward strand.
CAAGAGTTTATTGTTATCTTGTGGCTAGCTTGAACATTGCTCCGCTTTCTGCCTAACCCTTCTAACTGAGTTTGATGTTCATTGTCAGGCTAAGTGTTATGAAGGCCTGTTGCAATGGTAGAATGTAGTTTTCATGATACTATTATTGCTGTGTTGGAAGCTGCTTTTCAGTTTACCATTTCATAGGGGGGTCTTGTGGCTCAGTTTCAATGCAGCTCCATTTTAAGCCTTGCCGCCTGTCTGTCTTTTACTCTTTCACACGCTCTCATTTTTTTAATGTAGTTTTTTTTCTCTTTTGTTGAAAGTTAGTAGGATTTCACCCTTCTTTTGCTGGATGCTATTTTCACTTTGTTTTCCTATGCAGGCCTATCTCAAGCTTTGCGTTTGGCACAGTTATCATGGTCCTGTCTTGGAAGTTGCTTCTCAGTTTAGCTTTAAATATGTTCCTCCCGCTATATCTATGAAGCTTAGGTATCAGCATACCAGCCTGTCTAATGTTAAATCTAGACTCAGTCCAGCAATTCATGTGGCACTGTTGCTACTTTTAATAATGCTTAAAGTTTAGCCGTTATTCAGCTACGTCTCAGGAATGTTTTCACTCTAGTCCTCTGGGTGTCATTGAACACAGCTCCATTTTGTGCCTAACGTCTTAACTATGTTTGTACCTTCTTCACTCAGAGGCTCTGAATGTACTCCTATAGCTAAAGTGGAATGTTGTTCATGATTAAACATTGTGGCCTTTTAATGTTGAAGTCTCCGTCTACAGTTACTTTTTTATGCAACTAGCTTTACCTCCTTTTCGGTCTAGAGTTGTGCCTTCCTTTGAAGCTACTTCTCAGGCTAGAGTTTCAGGTAATCCTTTGACTAAATCTGAAGGTGCTCGGTTTGTGCCTAATTTCAACATTCTTCTCTGTATAGTATTTTATGTGTGCCTCTCAATAATTATGAATATATCTATTACTGTAACTCAGATTTTAGCTGAATATACTTCTTGTGCTGGAAGTGCCTTGTCACTTGGGCTTCACAAGCAATCCTTTTTCTATCTTTGACTTTCTCCAAACTTCCAAGCTGAGGGTTCAGCTTATGTGTGAAGATGAGTATTTGAAAAGCTTTAAGTAGCTCTGGCGGCTACTTTTAAAGTTACTTCTCAGTTGAGCGTTTAATGCAGTCCTTTGGTTATCTTGACCATTGCTCCGTTTTCTGCCTAACCATCTAACTACGTTTGAACATCTCTCTCAGACTAACTTTTTAGAAGTCTGTCGCGATTCTAGAATATAGCTCAGTTTACATGCTAATGTCCTGCTTTTCAGTTTGCCTTTTAATGTGGTCTTCTCGCTCTCTTTGCATGCATCTACTTTTTAATACCTTGTTGCCTGATATGTATGAAACTACTCCGCTCTCTACATTTGAATTCACATCTCTCACTTTGCGCTTAGCTCAGTTTACAACTTAGCCTCCTGTCTCTGTTTGACAATTTCTCGCCATCTAAATTTTGTGGTAAAATTTTTTCTTTTTCCTGAATATTACTAGAATTTCACCCTTTTGTCTTCATTTGTTGGCTGCTTCTTTTCGCTTTATTTTTTCAATTCAGTCCTAGTGCTACCTTTGCATGTGGCCCAGGTTTCATGCTCTTGTCCTGGATGTTGCTTATTTGTTTAGCTTTTAATGTATTTCTCTCGTTATCATTTAATATTTCTATGAAGGTAGTGTACCAGCCTGTCCAAATGTAAAGCGCTACTCGGTTTAGCGTCTTACTATGTTAGAATTCTGCTCAGTTTTCTGCTGAGAAGTTGGCAGATCATTCAGCGACTTCTCAGGAAAGTTTTTACGCTAGCTCTCTTTAAATTTCGAAAGCAGCTCCATTTTCTCCCTAGTGTCCTAATAATGTCTGAACTGTCTTCTCTGTCCTGCTGTACTTTAATTTTTAACAGTGTGGCCTTTTTATGTTTGAAACCCCTTCTTTTAATATGGTCTTCGCGCCGTCTTTGACTGTAGCCCTGTTTGTTCCTTATATTCAGTCTAGCATCCTGCTTTCTTTTGAAGATACATCTCAGTCTAGCATTTAAGTCGTTTGACTATCTTTGAGTATTGCTCAGTTTTCATTCCTAGCATCTTTTGTTTGTGTTGGATCATATTTCTCAGTATAGCTTCTAATATCGTCCTCTCAAGTGCTTTGATTATAGCTTTGACAGTGAGTCAAATTTTACATTAGTATCCTGCTGCTGCTGGAAGCTCCTTTTCGCTGGAGCTTCTCATGCACTCCTTTTGTTAGCTTTTAATTCCTCTTCAGTTCACAGCCAAGGATCCAGGCTATGTCTGAAGTTTCTTGTTAGACATGTTTTAAATGTAGCACTCATGACCACTTCTCACTCTGGACTGAAATGCAGCCTTTGGCTAGCTTCAACATTTCTCAGTTTTCTGGCTAACCTGCTAAATGGCTCAGTTTTCATCTAAATGTGCTGACTATGTATGAAGCTGCTTTTCAGCTTACCTTTTGATGTGGTCCCCTTGATGCTTTTCAATACAGCAAACTTGTAACACTTGCTTCCTGCTTATATTAAAAACTACTTCGCTGTGTATATTTTAATGTGTCCCTGTCACGTGCTTAACAAGTTGCTCAGTTTTGAACAAACCCTCCTGTCTCTCTTTGAATCTCTCCATCAAATTTTTTATGTAGTCTTCTATCGTTTCTTGAATGATACTAGGATTTCAGCCTTTTTTCTTTTTTTGTTGGACGCTCCTTTTCACTTTATTTTTCCAATGCAATCCTTTCCATTTGGACCAGGTTTTCTGCTTATACCCTGGGAGTTACGTCTCAGGTTAGCTTCTAATATATTTCATTATCATTTAATGTATATATGAATGCAGCTCAGTTTTAAGTGTACCAGCCTGTAAATCTCTAGCCAGGCTGCTTTTCATGTAGCCCTCTTACTATTTTTGAATTCTGCTCAATGTTCATCTGAGAATTTGTCCAATTATTCAGCTACTTCTCAGGAAAGTTTTTACTCTATTCTTCTCAGTATTGTGTTACATTGCTCCATGTTCTGCATAGGGTGGTAACTATGCCTGAACCTTCTTTTCTCACAAAACATGAATGCAGGCCTTTAGCGATCTTTGAATATTGCTCAAGTTTCAACATAGTGGCCTTTCAATATTGGAAGGGACGTCTCCATTCAATTTCTCATGTAATGTTCATGCTGTCTTCATTGTAATTTATGTTCATTCCAGCATTGTGCCTTCCTTTGAAGCTTTTTCTCAGTTTATAGTTTAATGCAGACCTTGTTCAATCTTCAATGTTGCTCCGTTTTCTGCCCAACCTATTAACTCTATGTGAAGCTCCTGCTCAGGCTGTTAAGAGGGCCTCTCTCTATTGTAGGATGTAGATCAGTTTTCATACCATTGTCCTTCCTATGTTGGCAGCTGCGTTTTAGTTTACTTTTTAATGTAGTCCTCTCAGTCGCTTTGAATGCGTCTCCTTTTCAGACCTTGCCACCTGCCTATGTTAGAGACTACGTCACTGTATATATTCTAATGCAGCTCTCTCTCTCCTGCTTTGCAAATAGCTCAGTTTTGAACCTAGTCGCCTATCTGTATTTGAACCTTTCCTTCCATCTAACTTTTTATGTGGTCTTCCTTCTTTCTTTGAACATCACTAGGATTTTTTTATTTTGTAGCCTTCTTTTGTTGGACACTTTCGCTTAACCTTTTAATGTACTCCTCTCGCTACCTTTGAGCGCACATCCGTTTTAAGCCCTGCCACCTACCTGTGTATGAAACTACCTCACTGTCTCTATATAAAATGTATGCATCTCACTTTGTTTGAATGTAGGTGAGCTTTGAACTGAGTCTCCAGTCTCAGTCTTTGAAGGTTTCTCACCAGCTAAATTTTTTATGCAGTCTTCGCTCTTTCATTGAATTCTACTAGAATTAAACCTCTGTAGCCGTCTTTATTTGCAGGGCACTTTTCACTTCATTTTTCCCAATGCAATCCTCCCACTATCTTTGCCTATACCTCAATATTCTTCTCAGTTTCACTTTTCAGGAATGTAGCTCACTTTACAGCTTAATTACTTGCCTTTTTTGAAGTTACAGCGCAGTCTATAGCTATCTTTGAATAAGTTTTGGCTACTTCTGAATCTAGCTTATATTGTTGTTTTCCCTATATTCTAATTTTTTTTCCTATGCCTCAAATCTCCTCTGTCCAGTTTCATGAATACGATCACTATCTTTGAATGATTCTTTGACTGTAGCTTAGATTTTAGCCGAGCAGCCTGCATATGCGTGAAGCTGGTACTCAGTCTAACGTCTCATGTAGTCCTCTTACTCTCTTTGAATCAGCTCACTTTCTTAGCTGATCTTCCAGTCTACTTCGGTATTTGTCCTACCTTTCCGCATACGTTTGGAACTTATTTTAATGCAACTATCCGTATAATTGTCTAATCTTGGAATTGTACTCAGTTTTCAGCCACCTTCCTGCCTGTATTTTAATTCACTTCTCAGTCTTGTTAGCATTGTAGTCGGCCCACTAGCTTTGAATGTAGCTCATAATTCAGCGGTATCCTTACTTAAGTTTGACGCTCCTTCTCCATACAGCTTTCAATATAGTCCTCTCAGTATCCTGGAATGTAGCACAGTTTCAAGCTACTTTTAGGCTTTGGTTTCAATGTCCTCTTCCGCCTATCATTGAAGCTAGCTGAAATTTCGTCCCACCTTTTCAGTGTTCTTTTCAATATACATAGTCACCTATATTTAAATAGAGTTCTCTTTCTTTTTTTGGTCTACCTTCCGGCCTGTGTTTGAAGCTACTGCTATATCTAGCTTTCAGTGAATTTCTCCTGGTATCTTCAAATTAGCTCAGATTACAGCCTACCTTCCAGACGTCCAACCCCCACCCCCTTTTTTTTTTTAAAGCTACTTCTCGTTCTAGCTTTCACTATCATTCTCACTAATATTTAATGTACCTCATCTTTAACCCTATTCCTAGGGTTATGTTTGAGCCTCATTTTCAGTCTAGCTTGCAATGTAGTCTTCTGCCTATAGTGGAAAATAGCTCAGTTTTGAGTTGAAATTCATGTCTACATTTGAAGACGTTTCTCAAGACAGTCAAGCTTTCAATGCAGTCCTCTCGCTATAATAGAATGTGGGTCAATTTACAGTCTGCTTAGGTTTGAAGCTACTTCTCTGTCTAGGTCTCAGTGCCGTTCTCAGTTTTCCACCTACTTTCCTTCCTGTTTTTGAACCTACTTCTCCATCTAGCTTTCCAAGGTGTTCGTTCACTGCCTTCTACTGTAGCTCAGCATATAGCCTCCCATTCTGCCTTTTTTTGAAGCTAGTACTCCGTATAGCTTTCACTAGCGTTCTCTCAATAAATTTTAAGATAGCTCTCTCTCATGAGTCAGGCAAGTAGTGCACTTTTTGCCTACTCTGTTGCCAAAGCTTGAAGATATTTCTAAGTTTAGGTTTCAACATCATCTTCTCATTATCGTTAAATGTGGCTAAAATTTCAGACCTCCATCGCGCATAATTTCGAAGCTAGATCAATGCAGTCCTCTTGCTAGCTTAGGATTTCAGCCTACTTTCCTTGGTATGTCTGCACCTCCTTATTCTACTTCTCAGTGTTGTTTTTCAGCAATAACCATGCTCCCTCTCCTTCCAGTTTTCCTTTGGAGTCCCCTTCCTATCCTGCCACCTCGAAGTTTCGGTTTCAATACCATCTTCTCCCTATCATTGAATATAGTTCAAATTTAATCCTTCCCTTATCCTTAATTTCGAAGTTACTTCTTGATCAAGCTTTCAGGGCAGTCCTCTTGCTGTCTTATGATTTCAGTCTACTTTCCTTGGAATGGCTGCAGCTGCTTCTTATTCTAGCTGTCAATGTCGTCCTCGCGCTATCTTTAACAGCAATTGATTTTAAACTATGTTCCCGCATAGTCTAGCTTTCAGTGCATTACTCTCACTATCCTAGAATTTAGCTCAGTTTTTGGCCAACGTTGCTGCTCATGTTTGAAGCTTCTTCCATGGCTAGCTCGGTTTTAGGCTGACCTTCCTGTTTGTTTTAACCAAATTCTCAGTTAGTTTTTCAAAATTGTCCTCTCACTAATTTTCAACCTGCCTCAATTTCCAATTTACCTTTCTGGCTCTGTGCAGACCTGCTTTTCCATCTAGGTTTCAATGTTTCACTATGTTTTAATGTAGCTCAGGTTTCATCCTACTTGCTTGCTTGAAACTGCTTCTCAGTCTCTCTTTCAGTCAGTTCTTGTCATTACCTGTGAATGAAGCTTTCAGCCTACGATTGAAGATATTTCTCCATCTTGCTTTTAATGTAGTTGGCCCAAAATCTTCACAGCCTACCTTCCTGCCTTTTTTTTTTTTAAGGTACGTCACTGTTTGCCTTTGTTACTCTCTAACTAAGTTTTAATATAGCTGAGATTGCAACTTGTTTTTTGGCTCATGTTTGAACCTCATTTTCAGTCTAGCTTGCAATTTAATCTTCCGAATATCATTGAAACAAGTTAAGTGTTGGGTTGAAGTTCATGCCTATATATGAAGATATTTCTCACTCAAGATTTTAAAGCAATCATCTCAGTAGATTTGAATCCAGCTGAATTGAAAGCCTGCGTATGTTTGAAGCTTCTTCTCGGTCTAGGTGTCAATATCAGCCTCTAAATAAAATTGAATGTTGATCAGTTTTCAGCCTACTTTCCTATCTGCAGTTGAAGCTATTTCTTATTGTAGCTCTCAATATAATTGTCTCGTTAAATTTGAATATTGCAAAATTTTAGGCCTACATTCCTGCCTATTTTGAAGCTGCTATTTTTAAATGTGGATCAGTATTCACCCTAGCTTGTTGCCTATGTTTAAAGCAACTTCTCAGTCTAGCTTTCAATGTAGTCCTCACATTTTCTTTGAATGTATTTCAATTTTTGGCAAAATTTCCTGTCTATTTTTGAAGCTACTGCTAATCTTTCCTTTTAATGTAGTCCTCCTTCTACCTTTAAATGTGGTTCTGATTTCACTCTACCTTCCTATATTTGAAGACACATCTTAGTCTGACTTTCAATGTAGTCCTCTTGCTCTCTTTGAATCTAGGTCAGTTTTTCTGCCTACCTTCAAGGTGCTATTTGAAGATACATCTAAGTCTTGCTTTCTTTCTAGTCTTCTTTTGTCACTGAATGTAGCTAAGTTTTCAGCCTATCTTTCTGCCACTACATGGAGCTCCTTCTTATCCAAGCTTTCAATATTGTTCCCTTGCTATCTTTGAAGGTAACTCATTTTTCGTGCCTCCTTCCAACATATGTTTGAAGACACTGCTCAGTTTATCTGTGAACTTAGTTCTCTCACTGTCGTTGAATGTAACTCACTTTTTAGCTTAAGACTTCCTATGTGTGAAGCTTATTTTCCATATATGTTTCATTGAACCCTTCTTTCCTAGCTTTGAGTTTAGCTCAGTTTTGAACTACCTTTCTGCCTGTGTTTGAAGTTACTGTTCAGGCTAGCTCTCAAATATCGTCCTCTTGCTGTCTTTGAATATATCATGCAATGTAGTTACTTTTTGGCGTTCCTTCCATAATATGATTGAAGCTAATTCGCAGTCTACTTTCAGTGTAGTCCACTTGTCAATTTGCAGTATAGCCCAGTTTTGGCCAATTTTCCTGCCTATGTTTGAAGCTAATTCTCTGTCTGACTTTTTAGTGTAGTCCTCTCTTCATCATTGACTGTGGCTCAGATTTTACCCCAGCTTCCTGCCAATGTTTGAAGTTATCAGTTTAGCTGTCAAATTAGTTCTCTCACCCTATTCCTGTGTAGCTCAGTTTTAGGCTAGCCTAAGTTTAAAGCTGCTTCTCACTCTAGCTTGTAATGGGGGTCCTCTTGCTATCTTTGAAAATAATTCTTTTTTTTGTCCTATATTCCTGCCTGTGTTTGAATCTGCTTCTCAGGAATGCAGTATAATTGACTGTTATCTTCTCGCTATCCTTGAATGTAGCTTAGTTTTCGTCCTAGCATCCTGTCTATGTTTAAACCTGCTTCTCTCTCTAGGTTTTAATGTAGTCCTCTCACTCGCTTTGAACTTGCCTTTATTTGAGCCCGCTATGGTAGACAGTATTTCTCCCTCTAGCTTTTAATATAGCCCTTACTTGATCTTTGACTGTGGATAAGATTTCACCACAGGTTTCTACCTGCAACTGAAGCTATTTTCCATTCAGTCCTCTACTTATCAGGTAAAGTATCTCAGTTTTCATCTATGTTCCTACCTATGTTTGAAACTTTTCTCCATCCAGTTTTCAATGTAGTTCTCTCGCTGTCATTGAATGTAGCCTTGAATGTCAATAGATTTTTGGCAAACCTTTCTGCCTATGTCTGAAACTACTTCTCAGTCTAGTTTTTACTGTAGTCTTCTCACTATCTTGAGTGTGGCTCAGATTTCAGCCTAACTTCCTCTCTATTGCTGAACTTTTTAAAGTGGCTCAGTTTTCAGCCTGACTTCCTATGCCTGTCTTTGAACCTCCTTGCTAGTCTAGGTTTTAATGTAGGTCTCTCACTACGTTTGAATTTGCCAGTTTTGAGTTTAATTTCCTTTCTGTGTTTGATCTTACATCTCAGTCAAGTTTTAAACGTATTACTCTCAGTATGGCCTACTTACATGCTATGCTACTTTTCAGTGAAGCTTTTAAAGTAGTCCTTTCGCTATCTTTGACTGGGGCTCAGTTTAAAACCTGTGTTTGATTTTCCTCTCAATTTAGATCAGTTTTTTTACAAGCATCCAGTCTGTTGGACGCTGAGTCTCAGCTTAGCTTTTAATGTAGCCCTGATGCTATCTTTAAGTGTAGCTGACTTTTCAGAGTAGTGTCATGATGATGTTAGAAGCTGCTTCTCACTCAAAGTTTAAAGTAGTCCTCTTGTTATCTTTCACTGTAGCTTAGTTTTCAACCTACCTTCCTGCCTGTGTTTGAAGCTACTTATTTTCTATATGTCAATGTCCCCTCTATATGTTTACGCATGTATTTGGTTTTGACCTACCTTTTTACTTATGTTTGATGCTATTTCTCCCATGAGCTTTCAGTGCTGTCTTTCAGTATGATTGAGTGTTGCTGAGTTGCCCACCCACCAAGCTGCCTGTTTTTGAAACTAATTCTTAATCAAGGTTTTGAAGTAGACCTCTTGATATCTTTGAATATATCAAAGTTTTCAGCCTAACTACTTGCCACACTAGCACACTCTCACTCAGTCTACCTTTTAATGTAATCCTCTCACTATTTTTAATGTGGCCCAATTTTTAGCCTATTTTCCTGCCTATATTTGAACCGATTAACCAGTATAGTATTAATGTAGTCCCTTTGCTTTGTTTGTATTTTTTGGACTAGCTTCCTGTCTTTTGTTGAACCTTCTTTTAATTCCAGTTTGTCAAGTCGTCCTCTCACTAAGGATGAAAGTGGCACAGTTTTCAGTTTAACTTCTTGTCTGTGTTTGAACTTACTCCTCAGTCTAATTTTGAACGTATTTGTCTCAGTATAATTGCGTATGAGAGTTTTGGCCAACCTTTCGAATGTTTGAAGCTACTTCTCAGTCAAGTTTTAATGTATACCTCTCTGTATCTTTGATGTGGCTCAGTTTCCAGTCTAACTTCCTGCCTATGTTTGAATATACTTCTCAGTCCAGGTTTCTCACTGTCTTTGAACGGATTTATTTGCAGCCCATCTTCCTGCCCATGTCCTGCATTTAATATACTCCTTTCACTATCTTTGAATGTGGATCAGATTTCACCTCAGCTTCCTGCCTGTGTTTTAAGGTTTCATTCTAACTTGCAAATAAGTCCTCTCCCTGTCTTTGAACATTCTCAGCTATGTTCCTACCCAGGTTGGAAGCTTTTCTCCATCTAATTGTCAGTGTGGTCCTCAGTTCTCAGAGTAGCGTCTTGCCTATGTTTGAAGCTCCTTCTCACTCTAGCTTTTAATATTTTCGGCTTGCTATCTTTGAATAGCTCTCGGATTTCAGTCTAGCATCCTGCCTGTACTTCCAGTTACTCTTCTCGCTGTCTTTGCATATTATTCCTTGATTGTACAACCTTCTTCTCAGTCTTGACCTCAATGTAGGCTTCTTGCTATCTTGAAAGTAGCTTACTTTATAGACTGCCTTTCGCTATATATTTCGCATTCCTTCTCAGTCCAACTTTCAATTTCATCCTCTCGCTATCTTTGCATGTGCCTCAGTTTTCATCCTAATTTCCTTCCTATGTGTGAACATACTTCTCAGCCCACGTTTTAAAGTTGTCCTCTCACTATCTTTTAGTGTAGCTGAATTGTATTAGCCTAATTTCTCCTTATTTTTGAACCTGCTTGCCACTCTAGGTTTTAATGTAGTCCTCTCAATATCTTCGAGTGTGGCTCAATTCTCACCTTATATAACTGTCTTTGTGTGAACGTACTTCTCAGTCTACTTTTTAATCCAGTCCTATCACTTTCTCTGAACTGACTCAGTTCTATATTTGGTCATACTTGGCAAGCTAATTTTCAATGTAATACTATTGCTATGTTTGAAAGTAGCTCACTTTTCACTCTAACTTCTGCCCTATTCTTGACTCTACTTCTCAGTCTAGCTTTTAATCTTACTCATATTGAATGTTACAGTTTACATTTTAACATCCTGTCAGTGCTTAACCTACATCTCAGTCTATTTTTTAAAATATTCCTCTCAGTATAATTTAACATTGCTGAGTTTTTAGCCTGCAGTGCTGCCTACGTGTGAATCTACTTCACAGTCAAGCTTTTAATGAAGTCCTCCCGCTCTCTTTGAATGTACCTCAATTTACAGCCGTCCATGCTTACTATTTTTTTATTGTCTACTGAGTCTCGCTGTGTTACTTTAGCTTAGTTTTTCCAACCAACTTCCTGCCTATTTTTGAAGCTATGTTTAGTCTTATTTTCATAGTCGCATAGAATCATAGAATATCAGATCTGGAAGAGATCATCCAGCCCTGCCCCAATCAGGATCAACCACAGCTAAGTAGTCCCAGCCAGAGACTTAAAAAACCCCTAGGAATGGAGATTCCACCACTTCCCTAGGCTACTCAATCCATTGCTTGACCACGCACCTAGTAGTTTATACTAATAAACAACTAACTTTTCTCCTGTAACTTGAGATTATTAACCATTGTCTGCTGTCTGTCACCACTGAAACAGTTTCTCTCCATCTCTTTTAGAGCACAACTTCAAGAAGTTTAAGGCTGCTATTAAATCACCCCTCAATCTTCTCATCTGCAAATTAGATAAACCCAGATCCGTCAGCCTCCCCTCATAGGTGCTCCAACCCCTTAATCATTTTCGTCAGTTTTAACCTGACCTTTCCTCTCTTCCTCAGCTCAGGCTCTTCTCAGCTCTTCCTCAGGCTAGCTTTCAATATAATCGTCTTGCTATATTTGAATGTAGCTCAGTTTTCTCCCTACTTTTCTGCATATGTTTGAAATTATTTCTCATTTCAGCTTTTCATATAGTTCTCTGAGTAACTTTGAAGGAAACTGTTTCCGGCCTACCTTCCTGCCTCTTGAATAGTAACAGACAGGGAGTCGTGCTAGGCTATATACTAGCAAAAAAAAAAAAGCATTCAAGTAGCACTTTAAGGACTAGCAAAAATAATTTATTAGTTCAGCTTTCGTGGGACAGACACACTTCTTCAGACCATAGCCATCCCAGAAGAGACTCAATATTTAAGGCACAGAGAACCAAAACCAAATTTGCTCTACTCCAACTGACAGAGACCAAAAAAACTACAAGATCTTCACCAAATATTCATAAACCTGAATTACCCACAAGGAGAAATAAAAAAACAAATCGACAGGGCCAGAAGAATACCCAGAGACCATCTACTCCAAGATCAGCCCAAAAAAGCCAAGAATAGACCACCACTGGTCATCACCTACAGCCCCAGTTCAAACCACTGCAACAAATTATGAAAGACCTACAGCCTATCCTTAATCAAGATGCCACACTCCAGAAGGCCCAAGGTGACAGGCCTGTTCTCTCCTACAGACCTTATAAGGATCCTCACCAACAGCCACAGTCTATACCCCAGGAATACCAGTCCTGGAACCTTTCCTTGCAACAAAGCCCACTCCCAGCTTTGTCCACATATCTTCTCTGGCAATACCATCACTGGACCTAACCAGGTTATTCACACAATCACGGGCACTTTCTCATGCTCCTCAACTAACATCATATATGCCATCATGTGCCAGAAATACCCAGATGCTTTGTACTGAACACTTTGTACTCAACACTGATGGTAGTAGTGGTCATGGCCCCAGTTGGGACTGGAGGAGCGGCGGGCAAGGGTGGGGTAGTTGGCCCAAAGGTGTAGACAGACTGAAGCCTGCTGTGAAGGGTGAGATCATAACTGTCTGGATAACTGTTCTCAGAGAATAGTTGTTAATGATTCACAATCAAACTGGAAAGAAATAACCAGTGTGGTTCCTCAGGGGACTGTTTTCGGATCTGTTCTATTCAATATCTTCATCACTATTTAGATATTGGCATAGCAAGTATGCTTATTAAGTTTGCAGATGATACCAAGCTGAAAGGGTTTGAAAGGGCTTTGGAGGATAGGGGCAGGATTCAAAATGATCTGGACAAACTGGAGAAATGGTCTGAGGTAAACAGGATTAAGTTTATTAAGGACAAATGGAAAGTACTCCTCTTAGGAAGGCCCAATCAGCTTCACATGGGATGCGCCTATCTAGTGTACGGCAGAAAGGGATTTAGGCGAAATATGAGTCAACAGTGTGATACTGGTGCAAAAAAGACAAACATTCTGGGCTTAAACTGCATCAAGGGAAGTTTGTTGTACTTTAGGAAAAACTTCCTAAATGCCAGGGTGGTTAAACTGGAAATTTTTGCCTGTGGGTGGTGTGGAATCTCCATCACCAGAGATTTTTTTTTAAGATGAGGCATTGAGTGGACACTTTTCAAACAGCTAGAGGACTCTGATTTTTGCTAATTATGTCACCCTCCTGTCACACCAACATGTAAGCTTGAAATAAAAGCTCACAACACTAAACAAAACTGCTTCAGTGACTGGACTGAGCATTAAAAAGGGAATAAACCAAGTTCAATAATGCCACCAGCACACTGGGAAGGGATGACCTGGAAGAGGTGAAGCAGTTCACCTACTTGGGGAGTATTATGGGCAGCCTTAGAGGGAAATATAAGGACATCAATGCCAGGGTAGGGAAAGCAACAGCTGCATTCAAGAATCTCCAGCCCATATCAAATTCACAAATACCGTCTGCGAAGACGAAACTGTATGCCTTCAAAAGAGATGTGAAGCCTGCGCTCTTGTATGGATGTACAGTCCATCATACTAAAAAGTCTTCAAATCAGAGCCTTTCATAAACAGATGCCTGAGGTACATCCTTCACATCACATGATAAAACTTCATCACAAATAAGGAGCTATGGAAGAACCAATTAACACTGAAATCAAGAGAGGAAAGAGGGGTACCTAGGCCACACTCTCAGAAAGCTATTATCCTACATAGCCTGTAAAGCTCTCACATGGAACCCGTAAGAAAAAAAATGCAAAAGAAGACGACCTCAGAGAATGTTCAGAAGGTATACTGAGAATGATGAACAACTACTGAGGTTCTCCTGAGCCAGCTAGTTTTGCCCTAAGACAGAGTGAAATGGAGGCGACTTGTAGATGACCTGTTCTCCACCTGGAGTACACGGGTTGCAGAGTAGTAGTAGTGGTAGAGAGATATCTATCAGGGAAGATCTAGCTTGTGCTTGGTGTTATCATGAGAGCTGAGGCCCTGACTCAATGACCTCTCAAGGTCCCTTCCAGTTCTAGTGTTCTATGTCACTGTAGAGCCTTGGCTATAACCTTTGAAAAATCGTGGAGAACAGGAAAGATCCTGAATGACTGGAAAAAGGCAAATGTAGTGCCCATCTTCAAAAATGGAAAGAAGAACAATCAGGGAACTACAGCCTGGTCAGCCGTATTTCTGTCTCCAGAAAAGTCATGGAGAGGATCTTCAAGGAATTTACTGGAGCACTTATAAGAGGGGAGGCAAAAAAAAGACCTGAGTACTTCAGCCTTTCCCACATCATCTGTCACCAGGTTACATCAGCAAGTAACGGCCCCACACTATCCACCCACTTATTGTTAACATAACTGTGGAAGTCCTTCTTGTTGCCTTTTAAATTCTTTTCTGGCTGCAGTTCTAACTGTGCTTTCACTTCGCTGATTACTTCCAAGTATTCTCCAGATATATATATTTTTACTCCTCCGTGGCAATCTGTCCAAGTTTGCACTTCTTGAACACATCCTTTTTGAGTTTAAGCTCACCAAGACTTTCCCTTGTAAGCTAAGTTGGTTGCCTACCATATTTGCTTTTCTTACTGTGCCTCAGGAGGGTTGGTTCCTCTGCCTTTAATAAGGCCTCTTGAAAATACTGCCCGTTCTCTTAAACTCCTTTCCCCTTCCTCCTTCTCTGCGTAAAAGAATAAATGCACATAATTCAGACATCAGGAATGGTAAAATACATAAACCTGTAGGAGAGCACTTCAGTCGCCCTGGACACTTACTAACAGATTTAAACGTAGCAGCCCTACACCAAAATATTTCTAAAATAAAATGGAGAGAGAAATTGCTGAGCTGCAATTCACCTGCAAATTTAAGTCCATCAACCAAAGGTTAAACAGAAACTGGGAGTGTTTAGCCCCTTAGAAAAGCAGTCTTTGCCCTGGAAGGGCAAAACACATTAGAATCTGACAATGGGCCATATCCCACTCCCTGACTGAGCTGACTTGTTTTTCTCCTCTCTTGAGGTACATTACTGTTAATGGGCCATTTCCACCCTGACTATATAGACCTTGTCAGCTCTGGCCCGCCCTTTTACTGGGACCCTCCCCCCTTTTAAACACTCCTCTGATTTCCTCCCACCCCCATGCATCTGACAAAGAGGGTTTTTGTCTGTGAAAGCTTATGCTCCAAAATATCTGCTAGTGTATAAGGTTCCACAGGACTTCTTGTTGTTTCCCCTTCATATTATCTTTCTAGGAGATCATACCCATCAGTGCTCAGGGAGTTCAAGTCTGGTCTTCTGAAATCGAGGGTCTGTATTTTACGGTTCACCTTTCTTCCTCTTGTCAGAATATAGGAATCTACCATCTCATGATCTCTGCAGCCCAGGCTACCACCCACTTCTATTTGTCCTACCAGTTGTTCTATGTGTGTGAGCAGCAGATCAAGCTGCCCACGGCCCCTGCTCCGTTCCTTCAGCATATGCAACAGTTATGACCAACGTTCTCCAAAAACTTCATGGATTTTTCTGTGTGCTGCTGTACTAGTCTCCCAGCACATGTCTGGGTGATCACAGTCTCCCATGAGAACCAGGACCTATGATTTGGAAGCTTCGCTTAGTTTTCTGAAGCAATCATCTTTTACCTGCTCTCTCACATAAATTGCAGCTCCTCTTCTTTTCTCCCCTTCCTGCCCTTCCTGAACAGTTAATACCTTTCCATGACAGTGCTCCAGTTATTCCACCAAGTTGCTGTTATTTCAATCAGCTCATACCTCTATGACTTTGCCAGGCTCTCTAATTCCGTCTGTTTGTTTTCCAGGCTTCTTGCATTGTGTACAAACAGCTTGCATCACCATCTCATGATGAACCTAGTTTAAAGCCCTCCTTACTAAGTTCCCAAGCCTAACCACAAAGATGCTCTTCCTTTCTCTGGTAGGTGGATCCCTTCACTTCCCAGCAATCCTTTTTCCTAAAGCAGAATCAATCCCATTGTCGAAGAAACCAAATCCCTCTCTCTGACACCAAGTACACAAACACGCATTTACTTTCATGATTCTACAGTGTCTACCCTGACCTCTTCCTTCCCAGAGTTACATAAGCCACATTGATCTGCTCAAGGTTGTTCGGTGATGTGTGTTGGTTCCTACACGGAGAAGTAGGAAGAGGTAATAATGCGCAGATTTGATGATTTCTGGAAGTCTCTGTGTCACATCCTGGATTCTAGTTCCTGGTAAGCAGCAAACTTCTCGAGATTCCAGGTCCGGACGGCAGACGGAAGAGTCCGCCACTCTTAGGAGGGAGTCCCCGACCACCACCACCAGTCTTCTTTTGGCAACAGGTATTCCCTGTAAAGCAAGTGGTGAGGGAATCACACAGGAGAGATTCACGTGCAGCCCATCTGATCTGCAGAGGGCCCAAAGCTGGCAGCATGTTTTTCTAATGGGAAAACAGATTGGAACATGTCTTGGTGCACACAACAAAATTTATTCCAAGCATGGATAGAAAAAAAAATAGAGGGATCCCTGCTGATGAGTGGCTGTCACCGCATATCCATGAAAGCCCCGTTTATATTGTGGGGAGGGATATTTCAGTGGCTGGTGCATGGGCCTTGTGAACCCAAGGTTGTGAGCTCAGTCCTTGAGGGAGCTGGGGCAAACAGACTTTAAAGCAAATGAAAAAAATCTGTCAAGGATGGTGATAGGTGCTGCTGTGAGTCCAAGGGCCTGAGCTCCATGACCTCGCACGGTCTCTTCCAGTTTTATGAGATGGGTATAGCTCCGTTTATGCTCTGCTGGCCATGGCGTGCTGCTGCCGCAGCAAGGGAAACACTGTGTGCGACCAAGGGTCTGTGCTGCCCCTTAGGAATCAGACTGTGTGCATTACCCAGACTGGCCACCAGGTGTCAGTGCTGCACCGAACGAAGGGGCAGGTGAACGGGGACAGCTAGGTGCAGGGCAGCAGCTGCTCCCAATTTGTCCACCTTAGGTCACCACTCCAAAGGGAGAGGGACCCCCCCACCCCCGGGAGTCGCACCGACAGACGCACTGCTGCAGCGGTGGGAGTGGAAGGGCAGGATCAGAGCGGTACCTTCCATGAGCTCAAGTGGGGTGGCTGCCCTAGGCCTCACGCTTTTGAGGGACCTTCTGCAGCCACCTCAGTATAGGCAGTGAGGAAGGATTACCTGCGGCTGGGCAGGGGCGGCTGGGGCAAGCAGTGGCAGCAGCAGCCTCAGGGAGTGACCAACCCTTGGCTTCCCCTCCCCACTGCTCTGCACACACTGCACAGAGCAAGCGACAGCCTGCTCTCGTTTGCTGTGGCCTGCTGAACCCCACTTCTGTGCGGGTGGCTGAGTGACGCAGGTCTCAGTAGGCTAGAAGGGCGTGGGAGAGGGATACGAGGACTGCGGAGGCTGGGGAACGGAAGCTTTATGACGTGAAGCTGGCCAGTTTGTACTGCTTAGCTCAGTAATATTTGTCACACAGAGTCACTCCTGATTGACATGGCTATACTGAAATAATTTCCAGTGAATCCATGGTGAGTCTTCTCACCTTATTCCAAAGAGCTGTTAAGATGCTTCCAGGGAAACAGTTCACTATGGCTGGGGCTACATTAGCGAGTTTTGTTCATAGACTCCTAGGCCTGGAAGGGACCTCAGGAGGTCATCTAGTCCACCTGCCCCCCGCCCCGCTTCAAGCAGCTTCAACCAGCTTCAACCGCCCCCCACCCCCACCCCCACACTAACTCATCCCAGCCAGGACCTTGTCAAGCCAGGACTTAAACACCTCAAAGAATGAAGACTTCACCACCTCTCCAGGCAACACGTTCCAGTGCTACACACCCTCCTGGTGCAATAGTTTTTCCTACTAGCCAGCCTCTTCAGCTTCAGACCATTGCGCCTTGTTCTGCCGTATGACACCACTGGGAACAGTTTCTCACCCTCCCCTTTAGCGCTCCCTGCCAGGAAGTTGAAAGCTGCTATTAAATCACCCCTCAGTCTTCTCTTCTGTAACCTAAACAAGCCCAAATCCCTCAGCCTGTCCTCATAGGTCTTGTGCTCCAGCCCCTTAATCATTTTTCTTGCCCTCCACTGAACCTGCTCCAGCAAATCCACATCTGTTTATATGGGGGGGGAGCAAAAATGGACACAATAGTCCAGCTGTGTCCTCACCAGTGCCTAATAGAGGGGAACAGCCACTTCTCTAGATCTGCTGGAACTCCTCCTCCTAATGCACCCCAGTGTGCTGCCGTTAGCCTTCTTGGCTACAGGGGCGCCCTGTTTACTCGTATCCAGCCTGTCGTCCACCATACCCCCTAGCTCCCTTTCCATTGCGCTGCTGCCATAGTTCCCTGGATTGTCAGTCTTTCCCTTTTCAAAGATGGGCACTAGGTTTGCCTTTTTTCCAGGCATCTGGGATCTCTCCTGATCTCCAAGATTCTTCAAAGATAACGGCAAAAGGTTCAGCAATGACATCTATCAGTTCCCTCAGTACCCTCGGTTGCATTAAACCCAGACCCTTGGATTTCTGTATATCTAGTTTTTCTATAAAGCTCAGAACTTGTTCCTTCCCCACAGATGGCTGCCCTCCACCTTCCCACACTGCATTGTCTAGGACCGTCATGTGGGAGTAGACTTTGTCCTTGAAGACTGAGGCAAAAAAAGCATGGAGTGCTTCAGCTTTTCCTGTGCCATCGGTGTCCCCACCCCCGACCCCAGCAATGGACGACCAGGTACGTACCCCACAGGGGACACACCCCTGAGCCCCGGTGTGGGGGCACCAGACATGACTGGGAGCATCACGTACCCCTCAGTGGACCCTGACCTGAAACCACCCAGCCACAGCAGAGTCCCAGGATGGCAGCACGGCCATCAGCACCCGTTAGCACCAGCACCCATTGACAGCACTGTGCCCTAAACCCGGGGGTGGGGGGGACCATGCAATGGGGACACCCAACAGGGACATCACACCCACCGATGGGGATAGAGACCCAGCACCCAAAGAGAGCCTGGGGGGGAGGGCCAAAGGCCAGGGCACAGTACTAACAGCCTTCCCCTCTGTCCCTTCCTCTCCGCAGCTGTACCATCCGATGACCCAGGCAGCCAGGCACCCTCCGTCATTCCTGACAGCCTGCTGTAGGTTAGCCACTGTGAGAGCCCGGAGACACCACCAAGGGCAGTGGGATGGGCCCGCCACCGCCAGATCGTGGGGATGGCCCCTGTCGACCCCCAGCTCCTGCTAGCTCTCCAGTAGCAGACGGAGGTGGCCAAGGAGAGGTTCCACTTTGACAGGGAGGAGTCCACCCGGCACTGGGAGACATGGGAGAATTTCATGGGGTTGTTCCAGAACATAGCTGGGTCAATCCGGGAGGCCGTCGCCTGGCTGCCACCCTCTGCTGCCCTCCCATGCCACCCTACCTGCCACTCCACCTAATGCCCTACCTGCTACATTGTCTGCCACCCCCACCTGCCTCGCTGCCTGCCGCCCCACCTGCTGTGCTGCCTACCAGACCCCAGGAGTGGAGCTCACTGGGGCTGAAGACCAGCTGGTGAAGGAATCCTGGCCATACTTGCAGGTCATCCCAGCCCCCAGATGGCCGCGCCAGGGACCATGGATGTGGGGGTGGTGGTCGCGAGCTGTACCTGCTGGTGGGTCATGCCCCTCCACCCCCACCCCAGACTGATGAGCCAATGGCAGAGCTATCCACCGGGCTCCCATTTGTATATAGTTGTCCCCCTTGCATATAGTTGTCCTCCTTTGTATATTGGTTGCGGTTTTAGTTATGCACATAAGACAGTTAACAATTTTCAAAACATCACAGTTCTATTTTTCCAAAGAACCGGAGAAGTGTGCTGGGCGGGCACGGTCCACCAGGGAAGGACAGGGAGGGGCTCACGGCTCTCCCTGATCGCAAGGGGCCCGCAGTGCCTCACAGAGCCTTATCGCTTGTGGTGGGGCTGGAGGCTGGGTGTGGAGGCCACCTGGGGGAAGCCCGTGAAGGCGCCAACTGCCTACCCCTGGGTGAAGGCCTCCCCATTGCTCTCCACAATGTTGTGGAGCATTCAGCACGCGTCCACAACCTGGGGGATGTTCTGGAGGGCAACGTACAGACGGGCAAGGAGGCACCACCAGAGGCCCGTCGGGTGGCTGAAGGTCCTCTCCACCACATGGCAGGCATGGTTCAGTTGGGTGTTCAGCTGCTCCTAGTGGGCGTTGAGGTGTACGAGTGAATGAGCCAGGGCTGGAGGGGGTAGGCTGCATCCGCCACAAGGCAGAGGGGCAAGGTGGTGTCCCCCAGAGGGATCGCCCTCTGGGGGATGTAGGTTCTTGCCTCCAGCTGGTGGCACAGGCCTGAGTTCCTAAAAACATGGACATCATGTGTGCAGCCGGGCCAGCCCACATACACATCCTGGAAGCAGCCCCGGCTGTCCACCATGGCCTGCAGGACCATGGAGTGGTAGCCCGTGCAGTTGATGTATCTTCCTCTGCTGTGGTCCAGGGTGTTGCTGGGGATGTGGGTCCCATCCAGGGCCCCGAAGCAGTTCGGGAACCCCATGGCAGCGAATCTGGCAACAGCTACATCCAGGTCCCCAAGTCGGATGACTCTGTGGAGCAGGATGGCATTGAGCGCACGGACCACCTGTAGGGAGGGAACGCAGGTGCCCATGAGGGTGTGCAGGGTGCCCCAGGCCCTCCCCGCCCCTCAGGCCCCCCTCCCAGGCACCTCCCTGGGTACCCTCCCGCCCAGCGCCCCCATTCCGCCCCACCAGTGGGTGCATGCCCGGGGCTCCTTACCTCCATGACAACAGCCCCGACCATGGCCTTTCCCACTTCAGACTGGTGTCCCACAGAGAAGTAGCTGTCCGGCGTGGCCAGCTTCCAGATGGCTGTTGCGACCCTCTTCTCGATGTGGACTGCGCGGCGCATCCGGGTGTCCTGGTGCCTCAGTGCTAGGGTGAGCCACTGGCAGAGCTCCAGGAAGGTCTGTCAGCGCATGCAGAAGTTCCACAGCCACTGGTTATCATCCCACTCCCTCATGACCAGCTGCTCCCACCACTCAGATCTAGTGGGGGAGCTCCACAGGTGGGGGAGCACCCAGCAGGGGAGGAAGAGGGGAGACCGGTGGTCAGGGGCATCCCCTTCTGCCCCTGGGGAGGGCTCCTCTGGCAGGAATCACTGGGCAGGCTCCCAGGCAGCATCTAGCAGGGTGCTTGCCCCCTGGACGACTACATGGAGGGCCTCCTCCTGCTGCTGCTGCTGCTGCTGCTGGGGATCCATTGCTGCTGTGACTTGGTCTGTGAGAGCACAGATAGTCCTCTGCAGACCTCGTGCTGTGCAGGCCAGGTGTGTCTGGCCCCTTAGCTTGACAGGGAGCACGCACGTGTGTGTGTATGTGTGTGTACATGTACACTCTCCACATTTCCTTCCAGGGTGGCTCCTTTCGATGGTCCCCATCACTGCTTTGCTGTTGAATGTCGACGGCACCAGCCCTGGAGGACATGTGGACGGTATGCATCGAAGTAGCCTATTTTGATGGTCTTACTTTGAAATACGCTACTTTGATGTAGTGTGCTAGTGTAGACGTATCCCGTGTTTCCTTCCGGGGTGGCTCCTTTCAACAGTCCTTGTCGCTACTTCGACATTGAATGTTGAGAGTACCAGCTTGGCATTTAGGTTATTGGCAAGTCTCCTCCACTTCACTCTGTCTCAGGACAAAACTTCTAGGTGACCCCAGTAGTACCCCGGTTGGTGTTCTTCAGTCTCAGCAGACCTTCTCCAGAGCTCTTCCTCTTCTGCGTTTTCCTTGTGGGTTCCACGTGAGAACTTGACCGATTATGCTGAATGATGGTTTCTGAGAGCCTAGCCCTCCCCAATTTCTTCTCTTAATTTGAAAGTCAGTTGGTTCATGTCCTGTTCTGTTCCAAAGCTCCTCATTTCTGACCAAGTCTTGCCATTTGAAGTGAGGACTGTAATTCAGGCATCTGTTTATGAGTGTCTGTGATTTGAAGACTTTTTAGCATGCTAGGTCTCACATCCATACAAGAGTACACTCTTCACATCTGTGTTGAAGATCCACAGTTTCGTACTCACAGATAATACTTGTGAATTCCATATAGGATGGAGAGTCTTGAATGCAGCGGTTGCTTTCCATCTCCTGCCATTGCTGTCCTATGTTCCTCCATTTCTGACCATAATACTCCCCAGGCAGCTGAACTTCTCCACTTCCTCCAGGTCACCCCCTCTCAGTGTGATGGTGTTGTTGTTGGACTGGTTGATCCTCATTGTCTTGTCATGTGTCTACTCTGTACAGTCATTGAGGCATTTTTGTATAGTGTTGTGACCTTTCATTCCAAGCTTTTCTGAAATACTGTAATTTTTTGGAATAAGAAATATAGTCAGCCCCCATTTGGGGTGCGCTTACAGTTCACTCGCTTGTGAATGTAGCACACATGGCCAACAGTTGTTGGTCCAGTTATCTGGGAAAGCGATCAATCCAACTCATCTACATCTACCCCTTTTCCACAACCAATGCTGTGACCCCCATGGAGATATGGTATCGTCCTTGACTACGGTGAAGGTGTCCAGGGTTAAAAATCACGTTATAGACAACAGTTTGTGCACATCTGATGAGTTCCAATAAGAACGAAACAGGTCACGTGCTAATGTGGTTTCATTGGAACCTTATCCTAACTGGGGATTAAGGTCAGAGGGTAAAGGCTACCGTCGGGAATTCAGGCTCTGGGGTGGAGCCAGGAATGAGTGGGTGGGGTGCAGGAGGGGGCTTCAGGCTGGGGCAAGGGATTGGATAGCTGGAGGAAGACAGGATGAGGGCTCCAGGAAGTAATTTGGCTTCAGGAGGAAACTCTAGGCTTGGATCTTAGAGGAGGTTGGTGGTGCAGGATCCCAGAGATGCTTTCTGTGGTTCTTCAGAAGAGGCCACCAGGTCCTGCACTTTTAGGTGCATGGGTAACCAGGGATGCGATGGACAATGTCCTTGCACCGACAGGCACCATACCTGCAGTGCCTACTGGTCACAGTTACCAAGTAATGGGAGCCAGCACTCAGTAGGAGCTGCACAGACCTGGCAGCTGCTCCCAAGAGCCCCATGGAACTAGGGCAGGTAGGGAGCCTGCCTTTGCCCTGGGAGGGGAAGGAGTTTGTCAGTGGGCCCTTCACAAACCACAACCCTGACTCCTGCACCCCTCAAAGTCCCCAGCCCCTTCTCTGACTCCTGCAACCCCATATCCCCTGCAAT
Source organism: Carettochelys insculpta (assembly GCF_033958435.1). NCBI lineage: Eukaryota > Metazoa > Chordata > Testudines > Carettochelyidae > Carettochelys > Carettochelys insculpta. The sequence goes on from NC_134157.1 coordinate 543,481, forward strand.
CCTCTACCCCAAGCTGTGTTCCCTGTAATGAGAAACCTAAATCATTATGCAATTACCTAGAGGTCATAACACTTGATTCAGTGTCAGATGTGAGGAGTGTCTACCCAGGAACATTCAGGAAATTAATCTGCATTAACCCAATCTGTGAATTTAAAGTGAGTTAGTTAAACCAAACTAAATCCTAGCATGGTCAGTGCCATTTAGAATTAAAGTGGCCCTTGCTTCCTTTACTTTGAGTGAATTAAAATAAACCAAATTAAGGTCACTAATTCTTTGTGAAAGTATGGTGAACCTTTGGAATGCATGAATTTGAGGTGCATTAATCTTGCATTAATGTGACGTATGTGTATCTCAAAATCTCACCCCCCCCCCCCGTGGCCCTGGCTCAACCCACCCCGCTCCACGCAGCCTCAGTTCAACGCCTACCCCCAGCCCCACTCACCACCTGTGCGTGGCTCTGGCTCACTCCTCACCCCCCCACATGTCCGGCTCCGGCTCTGGCTCCAGTTCACCACCCCTCATGCATGGCTCCAGCTCACCCACCCCAACTCCAGTTCAAACCTCCCCCCACCCCGCCCCATGGCCCAGCTCACCACCCGACCATGGCTGTAGCTCAACCCTCTCCCCCTCTGGTTCAACCCCCTCCCCCCCCAGGTCCAGCTGAACCCCTGTGCATGACTCTGGCTCAACTCTTCTCCCCCTCCCCCACCCCGGCAGCCTTAACCCACCCCAGGTTTAACACCCCTCCCATGGCCCCAGCCCACAGACAGGCTTAACTCTCTCCAACTGCCCCCAACCCAAGAACTCACCTTTCAAAAAGAGCTCCAGGTACTCCTGCTTCTGTCGTGGCTGCAGAAGGTGCATTCTGCTGGGGAAAAAGCAGCCCCACGACTTATGCAAAATTCCAGTTACGTGAGGGTGCGTTGAAACACAACCCTCACGTAAACTGAGGCACTACTTTATCTACCCAGAAGTTAAATTCAGTTTAACTAATTCACTTTAAGTTCACACTTGATAATTTAGATAAAGTTTCATAAATGTCTGAGAAACCTTAGTGGAGATATAATAAAATAGGGGAAAAAAAGTAAAATGTAGCAAAATATTATTCAAAGAAGTATACCAGAAATTATGTTCATTTGTGGTATATGTTCATGCCAAAATATTATTACAGTGTCTAAAAATTATAGATGATAATTTTTGAATACAAAAGGTATTGCACACAGTATGAAATAACTCTATTTTAGACTTCATTATTACATATAAAGATAAATTGATCACTGGCCTAGAAATTGGTGGTTGCCTAGGGACCATGATCATGACCTCATTACATTCATTATGGCCTAATAGAAGACAGTCCCAACCAGTAAAATATATGCTTGGTGGCTTAAAAGGGCTAATTGCAAAAACCTGAAAACATTATAAGCAAAATTGACTGGGAGGAAAAATATGGAGGCAAATGTGAATGGGAGCTGCTCATAAAGAGTTTACTAGAGGGCTATTAAGCCACAATTTCACTGTTGTCACAAACTGGTGAAGGCACTTATGAAGGGAAGTAATGGCTATTTTACTTACTAGAAATAAAAAAAAATGAAAAAGATAAATTAGATAACAATCACAAATTAGAAGTTATGAAGTGCAGAAGATTGATAAGGGAGGCCTAAGACATCAAGGCCTTGTCTACACTTAGTAAAAATTTCGAAATGGCCATCCTAATGGCCAAATGGAAGAATACTATTGAGGTGCTGAAATGCATATCCAGCACCTCATTAGTAAGCCGGCAGTCGTGGCACTTTGAAAATGTTCGCTCCCGTGTGGCTCATCTACACCGGGGTCCTCATAGGAATAAGGGGATTTCAATGTTTTCGGGATCCTTTCCAAGAGGACCCCAATGTAGACTAGCTGTTCAAGAGCGAACCATGGCCCTTTCAAAGTGTCGCGGCCACCGGCATGCAAATGAGGTGCTGCCTATGCATTTCAGCACCTCATTAGTATTCTTCTATTTGGCCATTAGAATGGATGAGTTTGAATTTTTTTTACTGTGTGTGGATTTAGGCCGTTTAAAAAAACATGACCATGGGCTTATGTATATCAGGAACAAAAGAAATCCTAGCAATTCACTCACTAGTAGATGGAATTGGTCATAGGGTCAATAATGAGGTAGAAAAGGCAGAAGAATTCAGTAATTATTTATCTTCTGTATGTAGAAAGAAATGAAATGTTGAATTCATGCCACATGACAATGATGAACATATTTCTAGCCCATTAGTTGCGCAGAAAGATTCTTAAATAACATGTACTAGGGGTAAAATAAAATAATTTAGCCAGCAAGGTTGGATGACTTCCACATACTGTCCTAAAATGTTGGCTATATGGGTCTCTGAATTTAAGCTGAAAAAGTGTGAATGTTGTTTCAATGTTCTGTAACCCATATATTGATGGCAGGTGACTGCCAAAAGGGCTGGGTTCAGTTCCTTACATTCAGAAAGAAAAAGAAAATAATCCTGGTAATCCTTTGTAAATCTGTACAAAATAATAGACAAGCTGTCGTCATATTCAAGCAAAAAAAGGAAAATACACATTCTGTATTTAAATGATGGGGCTCAGCTCGGAGTGTGGCATGCAGGAGTCAGAGCACAGGCTAGTGGGTTGGGCCATGGCTCGCTGTCACCTTGTCCATGGAGCAGGGGGCGGTGGCTCAGGCCATAGCTCCCACCCCCACCAGGAGTTCTTGGGAAAGAGGGTGGGTTGGGCTGCAACTCCTGCCCTCTTCCTGGGGGGGGGAGCAATTCAGGCTGTGGTGCCCACCCACCACCACCACCCCCCGTCCTGGGGGGGCAGTTTTGGTTGTGGCTTCTGCCACCCTTTCTGTTCTGCGGGGTGGGGGGGGTGGGGGGTTGGAGGGAGTGTCAGGCTGCAGCTCCCTGCCCCCATCACCTGTTTTTGGAGATGGGGCTGATTTGTGCGGTGGCTCCCAGCCCTCCTCCCACTCCGGCCCCAGAAGAGGGCCAGTTTGGGTTGCAGCTTCTGGTTCCCTGCTTGTATTGTGGGGAAAGCTGGACTGGGCCATGGCTCCCAGCCCCTCCAACTGATATTGGGTAGGGAGTGGGTCAGCCCGCAGCTCCTGGCCCCCTGCCTGTACTTGGGGAAGGTGCCAGTTTTCCACCTGCCTGTCTCCAGGGAGGGGGGTGAGTCAGGTCAAAGGGTCCCTGCCCCCCTCCTGTTCTTGGGGAGGGAGCTTGTTTGGGCTGTGGCTCCTAGTACCCCTCTTGCCATAGAGGAGTGGGGCTGGGGATGACCATGTTCTCTGCCCCACTGAGAGGTGCGGGGGTGGAGGTGGCTAGGACTGGGATGCTTTCCCCAGCCCCAGGCTGAGCTTGGGTTTGGAGGAGGGGGCAGCTCGGGGGTTCCTGGCATCAGCGTCTTTGGGGGTCGGGGCTGATTGTGGGAGGGTCATTGAGGGCATGGGGGCAGCAGGGCTTCCCCTGTGCAGCTCAGTGGTTGAGCACCAGAGCAGGGGGACTTGGGCAGAGGGGCCTGCAGGGTGGAGATACCGGGTCCACATGGCCATTGTTTACCTGCTGTAGCAGCTCCCTTACCATCTAGCTGCTTTGCATCCCCCACCCGCCATCTCGTTTTTGCTTGCCACGCTGTGCCATAAAATGAATGTCAGGAAGCGGGGATGGAGAGGGATGTGCTCTGTGTCTCCTTTTTAAATTTCAGTTTTCCATTCTGCAATTTTCAAAGCTTATCCAAGTTTAGCAAGCTTAGTCAAAGGACAAAGGAAAGCTGCTGTGGGACTACTGGGCAGAGCAGAAGGGACATCTTTATTCGGTAGTTTAACTCAGCTGACATCATCTCAGGAGAGAGGCAGCGACTAGTTGTTGTCTCTGTCCTGCATAGTGAGCTGGCTCTTAGCTCCACAAGAAGGCCTCCCTGTCCAGCTATGGGTCAGACCCCCAAATAAGAAGGGAGTGGCTTCCTGCATCTCCATAGGAGGCTTTGCTCCTAGACTTTAATTTCTCAGCACGAGCCCTCCCTGTGCAGCTAACACTTCAGTTCTGCTTAGATCATTGTAGTAAAGCTCAAGAGGGGCCAAGGTCATGTGCTGGTTTCCTGAACTGGGGAAACTTCTGCCACAATAGAAAATCTGAGTGTTGCCTTTGTGGGATTGTTTTTCCCTGCAGGGAGTAAGCCTGTTCTTCCCACTGGGGAAGAGCCATCATTTCTGGACAAGGTGTTTAGGTTTGGCTTGGCTTGGGAAGCAGGTCACTTCTAGTTTGCTTGATGAACTATGTATACTATAGGGAATGGAATTTCATCTGAAACAGTTAAAATACTAATTATCTTTGACCAGGTCTAAAATCATAAAAATGTCCCCCAGAGGGCTTGAAAAAATGTAAAAAATCTCCATTAAAAACTGTTCACATTGGAATGATTTACAGAGAGTTAAAAAAATGAGATTCAAGAATAGATTTGTTCTAAATATCTCCATGCTGATTTCAATGCCTCCAAATACGAGATACAGGTACTTGTGGAGTCGTAAATAGGTCAGTTATTTTTGTCACTCATTATTACTTGTTAAAAATGTGTGTGGTGAATGTACTAACATACTGCAGTGGCTGAATTTGGGAACCTAGTGTTTCCTTAGCACGTTTTTTGGGCATGTCTAAATGACATGATTTCCTCCTTGTAATGGAAAAGGTGACTAAAAATAAAGTCCAGCATCTCTGGCCATTGCACAAGAAATCTCATTCTCATCTTGTGAAACTGCTTCTGTAAATATCTGCCTTGCTTTGTTGCAGTTTGGCTCTGAACAGGGCTGGATATAGGGTTGCTGCGCTTGGTGAGCAAAAATCTCTCATCCTAGTCCCATTGTCTCCTCAGTGGATGTTATTCTTTAAGCACACACAATGTGTACTGATCCGACTACAACACAAAACATCCAACAGTCCCTGCTGCAATTTACAAACACTCATTAAGGGGGAAAGCCCACTAACATCAGTGGGCGCCTTGTGTTCATCTCAGAGAATCTGCCTAGGTCAATGACTAATGAACTAGGATACTGTGGCCACTAGTCTGAGTAGTAAACATAAATTGAGGGTGAAAGTATCCCTTATTCTGGCCCTTAGCACAGATCTGGATTTAATCCACGCTGGCAGGTTGAAACACTAAAAATTCTTGAAAAATTTTGGGATCAAGCTGTGAGAAATTGTCTCCTTTTCTGTGCACATGCAGTGAGGAAGGAAAGTGAATGGTGGTGGTGGGGGGGGTCATATATCATCTGAATCTTTTTCTTGAGTCAATTCCCAACATGCCAAGGAAGACTTCTGAGGATATTCTCTGTAGCCAAAATGTAGTATTTTTGTATTGATCTAAGAATGTATGTATGATGCATAGTAGTCGTAGTAGGCATCCTTCAGTCTACGTAGACTATGGATTGCACCCTTTGTAGTTCCATTTGGAATCATCATTTGCAGCATCGACTGTGACTGTGAAGGCCCACATGAGAGTGACAGTCCTTGCTGCATCTGTTGTATGTGTAATGGGTGTCTGGGTGAATAATATCAAGCTAACTCCTTTAAATTCGATTTTATCTAATAGTGTAGACACAACATTTGATGTAAAGCCTCTTCGATAATAGACATGAGTGACAATAAATGTGTGCAGAACAGAGAAATTTGAGAATAAAATGAGCATCATTCTTTGCAATGAGGAGCATTCAAGAGGTCCACAAACCATTAATGTTGCACCAGAAGCCACTGTGTGGGACTAGATTAATTAGAGGCCAAGCTTCTGCTCATAACTTGTTCAAAGGTGGGTAGGGAGAGCAGTTGACAGTCTTGTTCCACAGTGGCCCATTTGGATTGAACAGTCCTTCCTGGTGGGCAGAAGATAACACCTTCTTTTGTATTAGGTGAATGGGTATTTTTTTTCCTTATGATGATTTATACAGTTCCAGAATTTACCTTTTGTAGTTACAAAGCAAACACTTAGTAGTACTTTACAATATAGGATGCTGATATTATACGTAGAATTAACCCATGGAGCATCCTACAAACATTTCATAAAATCTAAAGACTTACCACATTTAGTTAGCACTGATATCTGTTCTACCCATTCTAACTCACAGGTGAGCCAGACTGGTTCCAGTTACGCATTTGTCAGTGTTCACTGGGGCTCAGTGCATTGAAAAGAACTGGCACTGCGTCTGCCAGCATCACATCCACCTCTAGCTGTGGCCATATCTGAGGCTTCTGAGGAAGAAGATCATCTACTCTTCAGCCTTCAAATATGGAAGGTCTTGTGGTAACATGTTGCCCTGGCCTAGTGCCCTGGGAGGAAGAGGTTTCAGGAGGCTTTCCTTCCTGAGCATATAGGAAGGCTATCTATGTTGCTCTCAAGCACATGGTAACAGAGAGGGCTGGCTAATACATAAATTATTGTAGCATTTCTTTAGGAGACTGCTAATCTGCAGACAAGAAAGTCCCCTCATCTATTGCATATGCCTATTACATTCAGGAGGACACGTTGCTCCTCCTGAGCAGGTAAACACTTGGATTCCCCGTAACATGGTGCACATACCTGGCCATACAAGATGCCAATATCATATTGACTAGGAAGCAGTACCTCTGTAGAAGCTGTCAGTATTGTCCAGGATGGTACTCAGCCCTCTAAGCTCCTGAGAGCAGCTAGATGCCTGGTATTGTTCTCTCTTCTCTTCCCCTCCGTGACCTCTGAAAGTGCCCTGACTCCATTTCATGATATGGACAGAGCGCTTGCTCTGCAGCATAGCTTTGGTGAGAAAGTGCAGCAACTGTAAAAGGACTGTGCAAACTCGCTGGACATTCCACATTTTACTGTGGTAAGAAAGTGTCCCCCAGTGCCACTTGTTAAAATAAATGTTTGCTGGCAGAAATGTCTCAGGACAGGGGGTTCCACTTCAGGCTTCTGGGCAGTGTTGAACAGCATGTATGATAGAGCAGCTGTGGAATCCAAAAACCAGTTATTATAATAGACCACTCAAAAGTCTGAGCTTCACAACTTGTCATACCTGCCAAACTACTGTGCTTAAACCAAACCTTAACATGCTATTCTGATGAGCTGCTTTTTTGAAACAAAATTGAAGTGGAAGAAACCAAAGCAGACAGTGCAAAATACTCCCTGATCCCTGCAGTGCACATCAGGCTTGTTCAGAAGTATTGAAGAGGAACATTGAGCTGGAAAATGAAAGGCTGCATGCTGCTGACATGCTGAGAGTAAGCACGTAAAGACCAATCTAACCAAAAAACAAATTAATTGAAGAATCCACCTGAGCACATGTAACCAGGCTGATCATCAGATGCTTGGCGTGTGATGAAGCATGTTTAATGGAACTCTGCAGCCAATGGAACAAGAGCCCGAGGTATCTGGTACAGTTTATGTTGAGACTTTCGAGAGGCATCAGAGGTTGAGCACAGAGCTGGTCATTCAGCGGACACTTCATCTCCTGGTTTTGTTCTTTCCTAACATCTTGTAGCTTCAGAGAGATAGCCGTGTTATTCTGTATCTTCACTAAACAAAAGCAAAAAACAACCAGTCTTGTAGCACCTTAAACACTAACAATATCATTTTGTGGGAAAGATGCACTTCTTCAGATCTGGAGAATAAGTCATAACTGACATAAAAAGAACTGCTGTTCTCCAGATCTGAAGAAGTGGGTCTTTCCCACAAAAGTTCATTATCAAGTAAATAATATTGTAAGTCTTTAAGGTGCTACAGGACTGCTTTTTTATCTTGCAGTTTGTTTGATTAATTAAAAGAACAAACACTGACATCAGATATGCAAAGGTGAGGGGTTGGGTCTTCATCTTCCTGGCCTTAGTCTCCATGCATCATTTGGTTTATCCTTGGAAGCTTATGTAAAAAAAGGTTCAGGGGCCAAGAAATATCGGCAGGGTAGGAAAAACATAGGTATGTTCTAATCCTAAAACAAGTCCCAGTGTCTTAGTTTTGAAAAGGTCCAGTGCTGAATTTTGGCTTGAAGAGAAGGGTCTTTCAATATTCGTCTACATATGCAGAGAAGTTTTTATAAGTTCTCTCACTAGATTTGTAAAAGAGGGTCAGAACAGTGCATGAATCCATATTGATGTTGACTTCTGCTTGATAATAAGTCAAAACAGTATCACAGTATTATGGAATAATAGAATCCTAGGGCTGGAAGGGACCTTAGTAGGTTATCAAGTCCAGCCCCGTGCCTAAAGCAGGATCAGCTCCAGCCAGAACATTGTCAAGCCAGGACTTAAAAACCTCTAGGTATGGAGATTCCACCACCTCTCTAAATAACACATTCTAGTGCTTCACCACCCTCCTGGTGAAATAGTTTTCTCTAATATCCAACCTACACCTCTCCCTCTGTAATTCAGACCATTGCTCCTTGTTCTGCCATCAATCACTACTGAGAATACCCTCTTTCCATCCTCTTTAGAGCCGCCCTTCAGGGAGATGAAGGCTGATATCAAAGTAACCCTCATTCTTCCCTTCTGCAAACTATATAACCCCAAATCCCTCTGCATCACCTCATAGGTCATCTGCTCCAGACCCTTAATCATTTTTGTTGCCCTCCACTGAAACTGGTACAGTTCATCCACATCATTTCTGTGCTGGGGGGGTGGGTCTTAAAATTGGATGCAATGCTCCAGAAGTGGCCTGACCAGTGCTGAATAGAGGGGAATAAATAACTTCTCTAGAGAGGCTAGAAATGCTCCTAATGCACCGAATATGCCTTTAGCCTTTTTGGCAACAAGGGCACACTGTTGACTCATATAGTAGTAGGCATCCTTCAGTCTGCATAGACTATGGATCGCGCCCTTAAAAGTTTCAATTGGAGACTTCATATCAAGCCACTCACATCAAGCCACTGTAATACCCAGGTCTTTTTCTGCTGCACTTCTACTTAGCCAGTTGGGTCCCAACACACAAAGCTTCTTGGGATTCTTCTATCAAGTGCAGGACTCTGCGCATGTCTTTCTTGAAGCTCATCAAATTTCTTTTGGCTGAATCCTCCAGTTTCTCTAGGTCACACTGGACCTTGCCCTACTGTACAACGTATCTGCTGTCCCCCCTCTTAGTGTCATCTGCAAATCTGCTGAGGGTACACTCCATTCAGGCCATTGATATAGATGTTGCACAATGCTGGCCCTATAACTGATCCAGCAGTCTCGCCACATGAAACTGACCACCAACCAGAGACTGAGCTGTTGATAATTACCCATTGGTTTTGACCCACTAACTAGCATTCTAGCCACCTTACATTTATCAAAGCTATGCTTCCTTAACATAGGGGCAAGAATGTTGTGGGAGACTGTATTAAAAATCTTTGCTAAAGTCAAGATATATCATGTGCGCTGACTTTCCCATGTTCACAGAGCCAGTTTCGGCCTCACACAAACTAATCAGATTGGTCACGGCATGACTTGCCCTTGGTGAATTCTTGTTACCTACTCTTGATCACTTTGCCTTCTTCCAAGTGCTCCAAAATAAATTCCTTGACGACCTCTTCCATGATTTCTCCAGGGACTGAGGTAATGCTGACTGTCCATTGTTCCCTGGATTGTCTTTCTTTCCTTTGTTAAAGCTAGGCACTATATTTGTGTTTTTTCCATTCTTCTGGGCTCTCTCCCTGATCTCCAGAAGTTTTCAAAGATAATGGTAAAAGGCTCTGCAATAAAATTCGCCAATTCCCTCAGTACCATTGGATGCATTAAATCCAGAGCCATGGATTTAATTTCTAAATAGGTCTGAATTTGTTCTTTCCCCCTCCGAGGTGTGCCCTCTCCTTCCCATACTGCATTCCCTAGTGCCGTAATTTAGGAGCTGACCTTGTCTGTGATGACGAATGCAAAAAAAGTATTGAGTATTTCAGCCTTTTCCACCATCCCTCCCTCATCCAGTAATGTCCCTACACCCTCCCTGATCACCCTCTTATTGTTAACATGTCTGTGGACACCTTTCTTGTTTGTCTTCTCATTGCCCTAGCAGCAGTTCCAGTTGTGCTTTCACTTGCTGATTACCTTCTGGCATTCTCCAGCCAAGTGTTTATACTCTTCTTTAATTATCTGTCCCAGTTTCCACTTCCTATTTGCATCCTTTTTGAGTTTAAGCTCATCATGGAGTTCCCTGTTAAGCCAAGCTGGTTGCCTACCATATTTGCTTTTTCTACTGCTGCTCAGGATGGTGTGTTCCTGTGCCTTCAATAAGACACCTTTAAAATACTGTCAGTGCTCCTAAACTCCTTTTCCCTTCATATTATCTTCCCAGGGGATCCTGCTTAACAGTTCTCTCAGGGAGTTGAAGTCTAGTAGTAGTAGTAGTAGGCATCCTTCAGTCTGCATAGACTATGGATCGCGCCCTTTAAAGTTTCAATTGAGGACTTCATTTACAGTGTCTATTGTGACTATAAAGACCCACACGAGAGTGACAGTCCTTGCTGCATCTCTTGCAGATGTGGTGGGTGTCTGGCAAGTCCTTATTGTGCTTTCTGTGCGCTCGCTTCTCCTCTGCTAGCTGTCTGATCTTCAACTCGCCCTTCTGAAGGCCCTTGTGTAACCCCTGCCTCCATCTGCTGCGGTTGTCTGCTAGTTCTTCCCAACCATCCAGCTCGATGTCTACCTCTCTGAGGTCTCTCTTGCAGTCATCTTTGTAACGCAGCTGGGGGCGTCCGGGAGGTCTTCTGCCAGAGGCTAGCTCACCATACAGAATGTCTTTTGGAATCCTTCCATCATTCATCCTGTGGACGTGGCCAAGCCAGCGGAGTCGACGCTGCCTGAGGAGGGTGTGCGTGGTTGGGATTCCAGCTTGCTCGAGGACGGCGGTGTTGGTCACTCTGTCCTTCCATGATATTCCAAGAATGCACCTGAGGCAGCGCAAGTGGAAGACGTTCAGCCTCTTTTCCTGGCGGGCATACAGGGTCCAAGTCTTGCTGCCATAAAGGAGGGTGCTGAGGATGCAGGCTCTGTAGACTTGCATTTTGGTGTGAGTGTACAGCTTGTTGTTATTCCACACTCTCTTGCTGAGTCTGGACAGAGTTGTGGCTGCTTTTCCGATCCTCCTATTTAGCTCAGTGTCCAACAACAGGGTGTCAGTGATGGTGGACCCGAGGTAAACGAACTCGTGGATGACCTCTAATGTATAGTTGTCAATGCTGATTGATGGGGATTCAGCAACATCCTGACCGCGTACGTTTGTCTTCTTTAGGCTGATGGTAAGCCCAAAGTCCTTGCACGCTTTGGAGAACTGATCCAGCAGTTTTTGAAGTTGGTCTTCTGTGTGAGACACTTCAGCAGCATCGTCTGCGAACAGCATGTCTCTGATGAGGACTTCTCGCACCTTAGACTTAGCTTTCAGCCTTGCAAGGTTAAACAGTTTCCCATCAGATCTTGTGTGCAGCAAGATGCCCTCTGTTGAAGATCCAAAGGCATGCTTCAGGAGGAGTGCGCAGAAGATCCCGAACAATGTCAGAGCAAGCACGCATCCTTGTTTGACGCCGCTCCTGATTCTGAAAGCATCCGATAATGCGTCGTCATATTGGATGGTTCCTCTCATGTCTTCGTGGAACGACTGGATCATCTTGAGTAACCGTGGAGGACAGCCTATCTTGTGGAGCAGTTTGAACAGACCATCCCTGCTGACCAAGTCAAAAGCCTTGGTCAAGTCGATGAAGGCTATGTAGAGTGGCTTTCTCTGCTCCCTGCACTTCTCCTGCAGCTGCCTTAGAGAGAAGACCATGTCAACGGTAAACCTCTATGCGCAGAATCCGCACTGCGATTCGGGATACACCCTCTCAGCAATCTTCTGGAGTCTGCCAAGGATGACGTGAGCGAACAGTTTACCAGTGACGCTTAGGAGGGAGATTCCACGGTAGTTGTTGCAGTCGCTTCTGTCTCGTTTGTTCTTATACAAGGTTACAATGTTAGCGTCACACATATCCTGTGGAACCTCACCCTCTTTCCAGCACAGGCACAGTAGCTCATGTAGGGGTTCCAGGAGTGTGTCCGTGGCACATTTGATTAAATGTGATTTGAAGTCTACTCTTCTGAAATCAAGGGTCTGTAGTTTATTGCTCACCTTTCTTCCTTTTTCAGAATCCTAAAATCCTTCAGCACTTGTATTAGGATGTTATCCCCACCAAAAACTTCCTGCATTGTGTATGTGCTGTATTGGTCTCCCAACAAATATCCAGACGATTAAAGTCTCCCATGACAGCCAGGGCCTGTGATTTGGAAGCTTCTTTTAGTTGTCTGAAGCAATCCTTATCTACCTCATACACCTGATCATGTGGTCTCTAGCAGATAGCAACCACAACATCACCTCTGTTGCTTCCACTTCTAAGGTTAAGCCAGAGACTCTCAGCTGTCTTTCGCTCTCTTCATATACTGGAACTTTGAGCTTGTGTTACCATCCTCCAATGAACCTAGCTTAAAGGCCTCCTCACTAGATTTGCAAGCCTGCCTGCAAAAGATGCTCTTCCCTTTCTTTCTTAGGTGGATCCTGGCTCATCTTAGCAATCTCATAGTCAAAGAAACCAAAGCCCTATATCGGACTTCCATGATTCAGCAATACCTACGTAGGTTGTCTGTGCCTGCCTTCAGACTCCCATGGTCAAAGAAACCAAAGCCCTCTCTCTGACAACACCTGCACAACCATGCATTCACTTCCATGATTCTATGATCTCTACCTGGGCACCATCTTCCAATAGGGAGGATGGACGAGAACACCACTGGTGCTCCATAGTCCTTGATATTCCTTGCCAGAGTTGTATAATCCATGGTGAGCTGCTGAAGGTCATTCTTTGCTGAATTATTGTATCCTACATGGAAAAGTAGGAAGGGGTAATAATCTGCAGCTTTGATAATTTTTGGAAGTCTTGTTCTGTTGCATCCTGGATTGCTCCTGGTAAGCAGCAAACTTCCTGAGATTCCAGTTCTGGAGGGTAGCTGGATGACTGCATCCCTCTTAGGAAGGAATCCCTGACCACAATCACCCATCTTTTTCTTTTAGGGGTGGCAGTCATAGAACCACCATCCCTTGGGCTATATTCTTCTGATCCCTGAGAGGTCCTTGCCACAGCAATCTCCACTTTATCACCCATGCAGAAACCCTGAAAGTGGTTGCTTATCTCGACCGGAATTGGAGATACCTGAAATGACTTTCTTCATTACATGCTTCCAATTTTTGTCCTTGTTTTGTACTGCCATGACTGGTTGCTCAGCCTGCTGTGCCTTCTGTCGAGGAAGTGTTCACATTTTCCTTGAGAGTGAAGTCTGAAAAGACATTGAGCTACTAACATTTTGTGGAAAATGTATTCTCTTTGGAGCAGCTTGTATGAGAAATGATCAGTCATAGCTTCTGTACCAACACCATTATACTCAAACATCACCTTATCTGGCACACCTTATGTCTTCACACAGCCCTTGTGTATATAGTTCTAGTAAGTTTGAATATCTAACCATTTTTACACACACACATGCCTACACATGCACACGTGCGCGCACACAGGGCTTGTATACACCTAAATGGAGAGTGACACTCCAGAGTCAGTTTAGTGGGTCTAGTAGGAAAGTGCTGAACTGACTGCTTTTCACTCTCCTGTCAACCTTTATACTCCACATGGTCGTGAGGAGTTTCTCCCGTCAATGTCCTGCTGTGGGGACAGTTCAGAACTTTGGCTTAACGTACATCAACTTCACCTACACTATTTACGTAGCTGGAGTTGTGTATCTTATGTCAACTTTCTTCCTAAGTGTAGATTTGCCCATAGGTACATGCACTTTCTGGGTGCACAACTTGAGACACACTGGCATCCAGTAAAAGATGTTCCCCCTCACCGCCATATTATCTTGGTAGATTCAATTTGTAGAGACTGCAGTAAAGGGCAACAAAAATTATTATGGTCTGGGGCACATGACTTATAAGGAGAGGCTGAGGGAATTGGGCTTATTTAGTCTTCATAAGACAAGAATGGGGGGGTGGGGGATTTGATAGCAGTCTTTAACTACCTGAATGAAGATCCAATGAAGATCCAGCCAGGCTGTTCTCTGTGGTGACAGATGACCGAACAAGAAGTAGTAGTCTCCATATATGTTAGTTTTAGGTGGGTGATGTCTTCTTGGGCAACCTACAGAAGAATGGGAATTTGCATCTTTTTTTTTTCTCACATTTCATGCACCTTAACTTTTGTCTGCAGCATCCAACAGACGCTCCTTTCTGCACCACTCAGTGCAATTTGAAGGCTCAGTGGTGCTCCCCCACCCATGTCCCTTTCCTCCAGCATTTGTTTTCAAGCATTTCTTTTCATTTTTTTCAGGGCTCCCCAGTGCCACGCTGCTGGGCGCTTCCCATCCATGTCCCTTTCCAGGCAGAATTGGTTTTTATTTTTCAGAAATTCCCCATGCCCCATGGTTACAGGGTTCTGCTGGGCTTGTCTCCTCCCATGTCCCTTCATAGCCAACCTTTATTTGGATTATTTATTTTTTATTTTACATTACTTTTATTGTCCATCAAACCCTGCCCCCTCCAGCCATCCATGCAGCTATAATTGAACCCTTCCCCATCATGCCCTACATGCAGCTTGATCTTTGGGGAAGATTGCTCCAGGAATGGCCAAAAATATTTTTCTCTGCCACAGGACAGTCCCAGGACAACTGGCCAGGACAATTGGCAGCTTTCCCTCTTTGCAGCCCTCCCCTACCCCGCCCCCCCGCACACACACAAAAGGGGACACTTGCTTATAGCTTACCATGTCCGCAAAGCAATGTGCTGGATAAGTGATGTATTGTGCAATGCACGCTTAGTGTCCCATCCTTAATAAACCATGTGTCCTTCAAAAGTATATATTCACTGACAGTAAACACAGAGACTCCTCTGAATTGTACCTTAATTTTGACCTTCATTTCCAGAACGAATGCCCAGCGTAGCAGAGACGAACTGTAGATGAAAAAAAGGCAAACAAGATCTTATCCTGCAGCATATGAAAAAGACTGAGGCAGAGAACACCAGGCTGACAAAGGATGCTGTTCATTGGCATCATAGTACAGCTGAGTGGTGTCAGAGTCAAGCAGAGTTTAACAAGAAAATGCTTGACCTCCAGCAGCAGCAAGTGGCAAAGCTGAGTGAGGCCACAGCGAAACTCATATCAGCAATTACAGAGTAAATGGAGGTCCTGTGCTCCCTGCTGCAGCTACACTGGGACTCCCAACCCAGCAGTACAGCAGCCAACACCTGCTGGCTGGAGTCCCCTGAGGAGAAGTCACGAACTCCCTCCCCTTCATCATGGTCCCTGCACACGAGGAGAGAGGACAAGGATAGCCTGCCACTGTAGCCCCAAGGATCACTGCAAAAGGCTATTCAAGCACCCTTAAAGAAGGCTTCTTTTCCTGGCCACTTAAACTTCTCCTCCCTGCAAAATAAAACCATTCCTTTGAGCTCAGTGTGATTTCGTGGCGTGCAAGAGTGGGAGGACACACAAATCAGACCGGGCGGGTTGGGGGACAGCTGAAGGCACAGTTGCTGGCTGATACTCCCTGGGCCACAGCAGATACATGGCTAAGAGACGCGCTGCTGAGGAAACCTGGTGGGTTGGGGGTGGGCTGAAGGCACAGCTGCCCACCACATGTATTCTACTAACTGCAACTTAACCCCTTCCCACCATGTAAAAGCATTCATTCATTAAAGCTGTGTCTACACGTGCATGCTACTTCAAAGTAGCGGCACTAACTTCGAAATAGCGCCCGTCGCGGCTACACGCATCGGGCGCTATTTCGAAGTTAACTTCGACGTTAGGCGGCGAGACGTCGAAGTCGCTAACCCCATGAGGGGATAGGAATAGCGCCCTACTTCGACATTCAACGTCGAAGTAGGGACAGTGTAGACGATCCACGTCCCGCAACGTCGAAATTGCTGGGTCCTCCATGGCGGCCATTAGCTGGGGGGTTGAGAGACGCTCTCTCCAGCCCCTCAGCTCACTGGTGGCTGCGTGGAGTGGCCCCTTAAAGGTCCCCTCCCCCTCCCTTCCTCTGCAGAAAGCTGAGGGAACGTGCAGGCTGCAGCCTGCACACGCGGGCAGCCTGCAGCACCCTCAGCCCCACAGAGCGGCGATGGCTGGCCGGCAGCCCCCCCAGCGCCCCCAGGGGACCCCCCCCAAGGGGAGCCAGGGCAGCCAGGCTGGGAAGCGGCAGCGGGGCCCCTCCTGGACGGAGGCCGAGCTGCGGGACCTACTGGGGCTCTGGAGCGAGGAGGAGGTGCTCCAGATAATGGGGAGCAAGAGGCGGAACGCGGATGCGTTCGCTCGGCTGGCCGACGGCCTGGCTGCCCGGGGTCACCCTGCCCGCACTCCTGACCACGTTAGGAGTAAGGTCAAGGAGCTGCGGCAGGGTTACTCCCGGGCCTGGGATGCGGCCAGCCGATCTGGGGCTGTCCCCGTCACTTGCCCCTTTTACAGGGAGCTCAGGGACATCCTGGGCCCCCGGCCCACCTCCTCCCCTCCGGCCACCCTTGACACCTCGGCTGACGAGCCCCAGCAGGCCCTGCAGCCGGAGTCCGCCCCGGAGGCAAGCCCCGCACCCCGGGGGCATCGCGGCAGGAGGAGGAGGAGGAGGGGGGCTCCTCCTCCGCAGAATCCAGCCTGCAGATCCTCCTCCTGCCATCCCGGAGCAGCAGCAGGGCCTCCGACCTCCGGGGATCTCCGGACCGTGGGAGCGGACCGACAGGTAGGTACCCCTCTCTGGTGGACACCCCTGGGCTTGAGGGGCGGGGGTAAGAGATATGTGTCCTGGGCCCCCCACATGCTCACATGGCCATGGCCCCAAGGACACCAGGGCCATGGCCCTCACAGCACTGCAGCCATCAGCCCGTGCCCCCCCCCAACCCCGCATGACAGTGCCATGCCCCATCCCCGGGCCAGGGGGGAGCGGAACCTTGAGGGGCCCCCGGGAGGAGGGGGTGGGACACCCCGCAGCAGCAGCATGTGATGGAGTGGGGGGAGTGCAAAAGGGAGACTCAGGCTACATATGAGCCACAAGAGCCGAATAGCTCCCAGGGCCAAAGGAGGATCCTGGCGCTACAGCTGGCAGGTGACACCTCTGCCCTGAACAAAGAGGAGGGAGGAGCCGAGCTGGCTTGGAACTGGGGGGCGAGGGCGGGGGCCACAGGTAGAGGCTAGGGGAAGGGAGAGCTGGTAGGCAGCCAGCCTGAGGAGGGGGAAAGCTGCATCCCAGAGGGGCCCCCCTTGGGGTCTTCTCCCCACGACGGGTTGGAAGGACTGTCTCTTCCAACAGCTGGTGCAGTCACTCCTGCCAGAAACTGGCCATCTGTGGCCTAAGAAACCTCTCCTGCTCTCAGACCCTGCGGGGTGAAGTGAGAGTCGCTCCCACCAGGGGACGGGGTGCAGGGCAGGGGGACCCCTGAACCCCATCCATCACAGCAGCATCTCCCGGGGACGGGGATGGGGAACCTGCAGCACAGGGCTGGGGGGACAAAGGCCACGGCTCGGGGCCCACACTAACGCCTGTCTCCTTTCTTCTTTCCCCCCTCCTCTCCTGTGTCCTGCACCTGCACCATCACAAGGACCGGAAGAGAGCGCCGGCGAGGCTTCAGTCGTCCCGGAGAGCCCTCCGGGACCATCGCTCCAGGGCAGCCCCTCGGCTGAGGACCGACCGGCCCCGCGGCAGGCTAGACGGCAGACCCTGCGCCTACAACTGCCGCCGGCAACGGACCCCCAGCTGCTGGCCATCCTCCGTCGGCAGCTGGAGGTCGCGGAGCAGCACCTCCAGCTGCAGGAGCGGGCGCTGGCCTGGCGCCAGGAGGCATGGGGGGCCTACATGCAGACATTTAACCGTCTGGTGGACTACCTGGCCCCCCATGCCGTGCCGGCCGAACCATCGCCCGCCCTGCCCGCTCCTGCAGCCCCACCACCAGCTGCTCCGCCCATCGCCGGCCCGTCCGCCGTCGCCCCGCCACCCACCCACGAGGGCCAGAGCGCCGAGGGACCCCTGGAGCCACCTGACACTCACCGGCCCCCATACCTTCCAGTCCAGCCCGCTCCCACCCAGCCACGGACCAGGCTGCGACCGCGGCGGGGCTCCCAGCCGGCCATGCCCAGTGCCGGGCTATAGGGGCGAGGGGCCCGGGACGTGGCCCCCCACCTTGTATATAGTTGCACCATGTTTTTTTGGTCCCCCCGTTTGCCCCGTCCCCCCCATGTAAATAGTTCTCCCCTTTATCCTCCCTGGTTTATTATTATTATTTATGGCACACAGTTGTTTCTTTGCATTGTTTTATTTTTGTACATATTGCTTTTGTTGAACGTTTGTACCTAGTTTTCTGTTTGTGGTTCACATATTTCTTTACATCCAAAAAAAAAAGTTTCGGAAAGACAAAAAAAAATGTACGTTCAGCCACAAGTTCGTGCTGTCATTTGTCCAGGACAAGTGGGAGGGGGGGGGCGGTGGGGCGCTCCATGGTGTGGGCGTTGGGGCAGGAGTGTGGGGGAGGAAGGGGAGGGCAGTAGGGGGCCTGGGCAGAGTTCACCCCGCAGCCTGTTGGTCGAAGTGGGCCCGCAGGGCCTCCTGGACCCGGGTCCCCTCTGGGTCCACCTGCCGACTGGGGGCAGCAGGTGGCTGGACGTCTGCCCTGCCGGCCTCCGCAGCCCAGCCCTGCAGAAAGGTCTCCCCCTTGCTCTCGACCAAATTGTGCAGGGCGCAGCAGGCACCCACAATCTGGGGGATGTTGTTGGGGCCCGCATCCAGGCGGGTCAGGAGACATCTCCAGCGTCCCTTCAGGCGGCCAAATGAGCGCTCCACCACCTGGTGCGCACGGTTCAGGCGCTTGTTGAAGCGCTCCTGGCTAGCGGAGAGATGGCCCGTGTAGGGGTGCATGAGCCACGGCCGGAGAGGGTAGGCCGCATCTGCGATGATGCAGAAGGGCATGGTGGTGTCCCCCAGAGGGATCTCCCGCTGGGGGATGTAGGTCCCCACCTCCAGCCGGCGGCACAGGCCCGAGTTCCGGAAAACCTGGGCGTTGTGGGTGCTGCCAGGCCAGCCCACGTAAATGTCCTGGAAACGTCTCCGGCTGTCCACCAAGGCCTGCAGGACGACAGAATGGTAGCCCTTTCGATTGAGGTATCGTCCGCCACTGTGATGCGGGGCGCGGATGGGGATGTGAGTCCCATCCAGAGCCCCGAAGCAGTTGGGGAAGCCCAGGGTGGCAAAGGCGGCGGTGGTGGCATCTGGGTCCCCCAGCCTCACGAGCATGTGCAGGAGCATGGAGTTGATGGCACGCACAACCTGCAGAGAAAGCACATGGGACGGCACCAATGAAGGGTGAGCAGGGTGTGCGTGGCCCTGCCCTGCCCTGGCCTTCCCTGCTCTGGCCCCCCTGCCCTGGCTCCCCTGCCCTGCTCTGGCCCCCCTGCCCTGGCCTTCCCCCGTGGGTTCGCTTACCTCCATGGAGACAGCCCTGACGGTGGCCTTGCCGACACCAAACTGCTGGCCTACGGATCGGTAGCTGTCCGGAGTGGCCAGCTTCCAGACAGCGATGCCGACCCGTTTCTGCACCGTGAGGGCACGCTGCATGGCAGTGTCCTGGTGCCTGAGTGCGGGGTGAGCCACTGGCACAGCTCCAGGAATGTCTCCCAGGTCATCCTGAAGTTCCCGAGCCAGTGGTCGTCGTCCCACTCCCCAAGCACCAGCTGCTCCCACCAGTCGGTGCTGGTGGGGTAGCTCCACAGCCACTGGCGTGTGAGGCGGGGGTGGAGCGGGGTGCTGCAGGGGTAGGGGTTGAGCCCTGCTGCCCTGGGGGCATCTCCTCCCCTGGGGCAAGGAGGTGCTCAGCTGCCTCCCACATGGCATGGGTCAGGGCAAGCCCTGCTCCTGCCGGGAGGGCTGGGTGGACCTCTAGCTGCTGCTGCTGCTGTTGCTGCTGGGGGTCCATGACTGCGGCGCCCGGGGTCTGTGTGCCTATGGCTCCTCAGACCGCGTGCTGTGCAGGCTGAGTGTGTCTGGGAGGGGCCCTTTAAGGGTGTGGCTAGCTGTTGCCCTGGAAGCGCTAGTCCGCCCTGTGACCCTGTCTGCACCTGTGCCTGGCAACCCTATTTCGATGTGTGCTACTTGGGCGTGTAGACGTTCCCTCGCTGCGCCTATTTCAATGTTGGGCTGCGCAACATCGAAGTTGAACATCGACGTTGCCGGCCCTGGAGGACGTGTAGACGCTATTCATCGAAATAGCCTATTTCGATGTCGCAACATCGAAATAGGCTACTTCGATGTAGGCTTCACGTGTAGACGTAGCCTATGACAGGGTATGATTTAGTGTCAGTATAGCAGAGAAATAAGTAGGGCGCACATGCATTGCAGGTCATTCATGAAGCTATTTTTTAATGTTTTGCTTATTGCTGCTGCCTCAGTATGGCTACTGGTAGATGGTTGTGTAAGCTACTGGGAGTAAGCTCTACCTATGGCCTCAGCTTTGGAATTCCAGCTGGATGTGAAGGTCTCCTGCCTGGATTCACATAAGTTGTTCAAAACAGCACATGCTATAAGCTCAGTAGGGACATTACCTTCAGAAAAGTCCAAATGTGTCAATAAGCAGCTGAACCTCACTTTTAAACAGCCAAAGGCACATTCCACTGCCATTCTGCACCTGCTGAATCTAGGATTAAAGTTTTCCTTGCTGAGGTCCAGGGCTCCTGTTTAGGGCTTCATAAGGCCGGGGAGCAGAGGGTAAGCAGGGTCGCCCAATATAACAATAAGCAGCTGCATGTTGCCAATCTTGATCTTCCAATTGGGGAAAAAAGTCCCGTCCAGGAGCTTTCAGTACAATCCAGAATTTTGGAATATGCACGCATTGTGAACCCTCCCTGACCAGCCAACACTGATAGTGGGAAAATGACCTTTGTGATCTACCAACCCCTGCAACACCATCATAAAGTACCACTTTCTGTTTATATATTCTGAGCTCAGGTGGGTCATCCATTGCCACCGCACTTAGAAAACCCCTGGGCAGCAAAGCCATCCACTATCTCCCAGGGTCACAGGCTTCCGGAGGAGATGCTACCAGATTTCATGGGCCTCATCCATTGCCACAGACCCCACTGTAGATCTGCCCATCCTGAAATGATTTACAACTGACTGTCAGCCTTTTGCAAAATTCCACAGTGCAATTGCCATTTGCTTCTAAACCGTTAAAGCCAGCCTCAGTTTTGTGCTTCTGTACTTCAGGGGGGACACCAGCACATCACAAAGGTCCATAAAAGTGGACTTGTGCCTGCAAAAGTTCTGCACTCACTGCTGGTCGTCCCAGGACTCCAAAACGATGTGGCCCTACTCGTGTTTGGTCTCATGAGTTGAAAACTGCCGCTTCACTGTTAGCAATGCATTCATGGCTGCCAGCAGGTGTCAGTTGTTGGACCACAGTTGTGATATTTGCTCTTTTAAAACATCGTCATCAGCAGCACCATTATGATACTAAACTGTCACTGAACGTTTTACTTTAAGGCAAATTGTACAACAGCCAACGTGGTTGCCAAAATATGTGCTATGAGTTGTCGTGTTTAGGGATCCATGCTTGTGCTGGAATGCCACAGCACGCAATGGCGCGATCTCCAGTTCATTTTTACAGGTACTGCTTTGAATTATGGGACAGTGCTTTGAAATCTGGGTTTCAGGCATGAAACACCCACAAGCAACTAGGTGTAAGGCATTGTGGGATAGGTACCCACAATGCACTGCTTACGCCCTCGAACTTGCATGGGGCAATGAGGATGTGGAGACTCCACACAGAGAAAGAGGTGGGTCGAATTTCAAGAAGCTTTGTGGGCGCTTAATTCAAGTTCATAATGTCAAGGTGAAATAATGAAATTTATTAAAAATCAGCCTCAGAAACTTAAATGCAGTTAGCCATCTGCTGGGGAGCTGGCCCATAAGGGGGACATGATCTGCCAGATAAATCTACAACTTGCCTGTATCTCACCCCCTTTAGCCCAGTATCACTCCTCCCTTAGCTCAGCAGCTTGGTGATCAGAGTCCTTTTTTCAGCTGTCTGTGGAGATTATGCCCCAGCGAAACGGAAAATGAGATAAAGCCCTGACCGGCTCCCTGTTATTTTTGTTAGTGTGCTCACCTCTGAGCAGAGGAGGGACATCCCATGTCTCCTAAATTCTTATCCCTTGCACCCATCTACCAGATTCTGCCTCTGAATTCAGCAGAAGCATGCCCTGGGCCAACTCCCTCTACAGGGCACTATCAATGATGGCAACAACCTTGCCTGTTCTCAGCAAAGAAAGCTGTGACTGTGTTGAGGCCTCCTGCTGCTCAAATCTCCCCAGAGCCCCTTGGTGTGTGTGTGTTTGGGACCACCAGTGCTAAATTAGACAGGATTGCACTTTCCCACTTTAGCAAGTTAGATAAAAATAACATTCTGTCTGAGAGCAGAAGCAATTGTACCCTGGGGCTTGGGAGTAACTTGATTAAACACAGTTTCTGTTTACAAATTTTTCCCGTTCTGTTACAATTGGAGTCTCAGCTCTCAACTATTCTGCAGCAGCTAATTCTCCCCACCTAAAGAGGTTTTGTATGTTAATTCTCATTAAGGAGAGATATCCTTTTTGGGAAGGAGCATTTTAGCAAAACAGGAAATCTGTATCTCATTGCATTAGTATCTATATCAGATGAAAAGGCTGTTACTGTGCCACCCGGGGAAGTAACAACAATCCCAATTATACAGCAATAAAATATACATAGACACACTGAGGGGTTTATACATTTTTAATTTTTCCAAAGAAAAATGCACAGAGAATATTATAATTAGCAATTTCATCATTTAAAAATAAAATAATACATAGGAACAAAAAAGCTGCTACCTTGTCTTTGTGCATGTATAAATGCTCTAGGGGTGTTTCCCTGGTTTGGTCTCTAGCTTCTTGGCTTGGCCCAGTCTCCCATAATATACCCATGATTTAAAGTCTGTCACCCAGTGAAGTCCTGTCTCACTGACCCCCTTGGCAAGGGATTATTCTGCATTCCCTGCCTTTAGTTTTTCAGCCTTTTGTACCAACCTCTTTGCTCAATTTAGAGCAGGGTGGGAATCCCTGGCTCCCAGTTCTGATCCAGACTGTGGCTTGCCTGGATCTGGAGCTTGAATCGCAGAGCTCCCCACCCCAGTAACCAGCCTGCGCGGGGGAAGAAGAGGAAGTGGCTCCATGTGGTCCCACTGCTGCTTGCTTCCATTGCCCAAGATGCAGGAGGGGGAGTAGCAGCATCTCCCAGAAGGTTCATTCAGCTGCTCTGATTGGTCAGAATCACAGCCAATCAGAGTAGTGGAGAGTTCTGTGGATATGGGGAAAGGAGAGGACATGATATACCCTGTCTTTAGCAAAGCTTTTGATAGGGTCTCCCATGTATTCTTGCCAGCAAGTTAAATAAGGATAGATTGTATAAGTGGATTCTCTCAACTCACAGGGCCAAGGCTGGACAGGATTATGGGATTCGCTTCAACACAGAACCGATTAGGGATAATCTCTGTTAATGTTACCTACTCCAAGATACTACAAATTCACAATGTACACATTAGTAAGTGACATACAACAGGAATATGTGTATTTAGGTATAATATGGCCCTTTTTCATCTCGAGCGATAGTGGTTAGCAGTGGCGGTGAGGCTTTATGAGGCGTGTTTGAGTCTGCAGCGTCTCTCATGGTTTATCCGTCCAATACTGGATTTGCATGATCGATTGCAATAAAGACATGTCAATCTATTTCCAAATTCTTGAGACTGAGCACTTTCAAAGACGAAGTTCTTTTGTGTGACTTGCCCATATACTATCGAAGGATGATGTGCCCTCTCATAGGAAGCATCACCAGGTATTTAGCTCTAATGATGTGGATTCTCAGTTTTGATAGATTTTGGATTTTTTTCATAGCGTTTTTGCATATATCCTTGAACCTTAGCTTTGGTCTTCCTCTTGTTGTCACCCCACATGACAGTTCACGGAAGAGCATTTCTTTGGGAAGATGTTTGTCACCCATTTTTGTCATATGACCAACACAATGTAGTCTTCTGCTGTTGAGGATCTGTATGAGGCTGTGTATGCCAGATCTTGATTAGCCATTAGCATTTGAATCTTGATAGTTGATATTCATCATTCTGCTGAGGGAGTGAAGATTGACTCCGTTCATTTTTTTCTCCTGGTTTGAGTAGGTGGTCCATGTTTCAGATCCATGTAACAGGATACTCAATGCACATGCCTGGTAGATTAATAGCTTTGTTTTTACTGCCAGTTTAGTATTGGTCCATGCTCATTTTCTAAGTCTGCCAAAAATAGTAGCTGCCTTCCAGATTCTGTTGTTCAGTTTTTCGTCCATGGATAGATTTGTGGTGATAGTTGGTCCGAGGTAAGAGAATTGTTGAAACACATCTCATGGGATGTTATCCAGAATGGCATTGGGTTGGTAAGGTAAACCTGGAGTGAATACAACTGTACTGTCTTCATGCTTATGTCAAGGGAAAACAACTTGCAGGCTCTGTACAGAGAATCCATCAGAGACTGTAGCATGTCTTCATTATCAGTTCCCTAATTGAGGACTTTCTTGACCTTAGTTTTGGCCTTGAGTCTTGCCAGGTTGTAGAGGGAGCCGCCTCATCTTTTGTGGAGAAACACATCACTGCCAGAGTTTTGAAATGCGCAATTTAGTAGAACTGACAAGACTATGCAGAAGAGGGCAGGGGCAAGAACACATCGTAGTTTGACTCCGCTGCTCACTGCAAACGGTTCATAGAATCATAGAACAATAGAGCTGAAAGAGACCTAAAAAAGCCATCGAGTCCAGCTCCCTGCCCTAGGCAGGACCAAACCCATCAGATCACACCTGCCAGGGCTTTGTCGAAGCGAGACTTAAACACCTCCAAGGATGGAGACTCCACTGCTTCCCTGGGGAGACCATTCCAGTGCTTCACCACCCTCCTAGTGAAAAAGCTTTTCCTACTGTTCAACCTGGACCTTCCCAACCGCAGCTCGAGACCATTTTTCCATGTTCTGCCACCATGACCACTGTGAGCAGCCTGTCTCCAGCCTCTTTGCAGCCTCCCTTCAGTAAGTTGAAGGCTGTTATCAAGTACCCCCTGCTCAGTCTTCTCTTCTGCAGACTAAACAGTCCCAATGCCCTCAACCTTTCTTCATAGGTCATATGCTCCAACCCCTAATTATTTTGGTCGCCCTCGCTGGACCCGCTCCAGTGTGTCCACATCCTTCCTATAACTGGGGTCCCAGGACTGGACACAGTACTACAGATGCGGCCTCACCAAAGCTGAATAAAAAGGCATAATCACTTCTCTGGATCTACTGGCAATGCTCCACTTGATGCAGCCAAGTACACCATTAGCTTTCTTGGCTACAATGGCACACTGTTGACTCATGTCTAGCTTCTCATCTGCTACAACTCCCAGGTCCTTTTCTGCAGATCTACTACTGAGCCAGTTGGACCCCAGCCTGTAACAATGCTTGGGATGCTGCCAGCCCAAGTGCAGGACTCTGCACTTGTCCTTATTGAACCTCATCAGATTTCTTGCGGCCCGGTCTTCCAATTTGTCTAAGTCAGTCTGGACCCTGTCCCTACCCTCCAGCGTATCTACCTCTCCCCCTAGCGTAGTGTCATCTGCAAAGTTGCTGAGGGTGCAATCCATCCCTCATCCAGGTCACTGATAAATATGTTGAACAGAACAGAACAGGACCCAGAACCGAACCTTGGTGCACTCCACTAGAAACCGACCGCCATCCTGACATAGAGCTGTTGATCACTACCTGCTGGGCCCGACCTTCTAGCCAGCTTTCTACCCACCTTACCATCCATTCATACAATCCACATTCCTTTAACTTGCTGAGAAGAATATTGCAGGTTCCGATGTAGATCCATCATAGCGTACTGTTGCTTTCATGTTTTCATGAAAGGATGTTATGAGCTTGAGTAGGGTTGGTTGGCAACTAATTTTGGTTAATATTGTTCTGATCTACTAACTTTATCAAACGCCTTTGTTAAGCCCACAAATGATATGACTAACAGTGTTCTTTGCATTTTTCCTGTAGTTGTGGAAGAAAGGAAAATCATGCCCATTTTTGACCTGCCAGCCCTGAAGCCACCTTGTGTTTCTGGATAAACTCGATCTGCGAGTTTTTGCAGACGTTTGAGAATGACATGGGCAAATGCTTTTCCTTTGATGATCAATAAAGAGATGCCTGTGTAGTTGATGCACTCAACTTTGTTGCCTCTGTTTTTATGGAGAGTGATAATGTTTGCCTGCTTCATGTCATTTGGGACATCTCCCACCCACCACCAGTTTAGGAGTAAATCGTAGAGGAAGGGGATGAGCACAGCCTTGTTTGCTTCAGCACTTCAGCTGGGATTCTGTCATTTCCTTGTGCTTTTACATTGGAGAGATTGCATCCAGAAGCTGAAAAAGAGTTGGGTTAAGGCTGTCAAGGTCAGTTTTTAATTGCACACTTGTGGGAATACACACTTGAGCAGTAACAGAGAGTAAGCCGTGCTAGTCTATGTGCTTGAGTAGTGCTCCACCCATCTGGACATCTGCTGCTTTTTGTCTCCGATCACCTGTCCATTTAAAGGCTTCATTGGGGTGACTTTGGTAATGTTTGCTCCGAGTGCTTTCTTCAGTCTATCATGCAAAGTTTTCAGGTCAACCAAATCAGATGCCTTTTGAATATTAGACCATAGATCACCCCAATTGTTGTTTGCATACTGCCTGGATTCTCGCTGAAGAACAGATCTTGCATGTCGAAGTTGATGTCTTGTGCTTTGTGATGGGTTCCTTATGATGTGCCTTGTGTTTTTCTTCAAGAATGGCAGCATTTTCATCTATCCAGTCTTTTTTAGAGCATTTAACATGTTTCAAAGACTGATTTGACACAGTTGTATATTGCCTCTCTCCGACTGGACCATGTTTCATCAACAGTTTGTTGGTCAGATTTGTGTGCGGCTAATTGAAACCCTTCCCCACTATCCCCAAAATGCGGCTTGATCATTGGGAAGGATTGCTCCAGCAATGGCTGAACATTTTTTTTCTCCTACTGCAAGACACCCCAAGGACACCTGGCCAGGACACCTGGCAGCTTCCCCTGTTTTCCAACCCACTCTGCCCCTGAAAAGCAGACAATTGTTTATAGCTTACCATGTCCACAGAGAAATGTGATGTATAAATTGTGGCAAATGATGTATTGTGCAATGCATGCTTCTATCCCATCGTTAGTAAGCCATTAGTGGCCTTGACGTTAAGTTTCCCTGATAGTAGACAGACAGACCCATTCATTCCATTTGAGAAGAATATTATGGCTGTGTCTACACAAGGACACGTCTTTGAAATGTCCATGCACGTGGCCACTTTGAAGATTACGATTGAGGCACTGACATGCATATTCAGCATCTCATTAGCATGCTGCCAGCTGTGGCTCTTCGAAATTGCCGCTTTTTGCTGCTACGCAGCTCATCCAGATGGGAGTCCTTTTCGAAAGGACCCTGTCAACTTCAAAATCCCCTTATTCCTATTCTGTTCTGTTCTGGCTATGATCTGAAGAAGCGTGTCTGTCCCCATGAAAGCTCACCACCTAATAAATTATTTTGTTAGTCTTTAAAGTGCTACTGGACTGCTTTTTTGTTTTGATACTATATAGACTAGCATAGCTAGCTCTCTCTTACTATTTTTTAGGTAAATGACATAGTCGAGGATCATAGGTAGGGGAGCTTCTGTGGCTTGCATGCCCCTTTCAGAGCACCAGGACAAGGGGAAGCGCTTTCACTTGGAAAGGTAAATTTTTTGGTTTGCTTTTCATCTGCTCTGTAAGAGCACATCTCTCACTGCTGGGAGTAGTGGCATGTGAGCTCTGGGATCCACAGAGTATAGTGGTAGGTAGTCTGTGGTCTGATGATGACGTCAATGAGAATGTGCAAAGAACCAGTGTGGGAAAATGTGTAAAGGGGAAAAGCTGTTGCATGGGGGCAGTTCCACTGTCTCGACCTCAGAAGCCTGGTTGGAGTGGTACAAAAAGTCATCATGGCTGGGACTTCCTAGGCTGCAGTGGATGGCTATGCCATCTTTGATGCCTTGTCGTGCACTTCACTCTCCACAGAGCATTGCAAAACCGCCTTCCTGGTCGTTGGATCTTGCTGTTGATCTCATCTGCCCAGTCCGCCAGGGCCAACTTTGCATCCTGGGATAGGCAATTCCCTATCTCACCGCAGGTTTCAGACCTGCTGGCTACCATTACCTGCTTTAGCCCGCCTGTCGAAGCGGTTTATCGGGGTGTGGCCGCTGCATGCGACAGCTTCTTGGAGCCACAGGTGAGAGCTGGGTGCCAAGTGGGGACCAAAGGTGCACAAACTGCCCCGAAGAGACATGACAAATCCCCACACCAAAGGTGCTACTCCTCCCTGTACACCCCAATAGATCCACAGGGATACAAAGCCATCATATGGAAGGTATGCAGCCTGGGGTGCACCATGGAACTGTTGTTCAGGGAGAGTAGATCCAGATGTCTGGGAAGCAAGTAAGAAGGACGATGAGACAGAGAATAAAGGAAACCAGATTTGTCTAGCCGTTGCTGGAGCAATGAGGATGGCTTGTGCCCCATCCCTCTGGATTTTCCTGAGGACTCTGTCTATCAGAGGAATGGGTGGAAAGACAAACAGCAGGTGAGTATTCCAGGAGGGGAGAAAGGCATCTGCTACAAATTTGTGTCCTTCGCCTGCTCTCAAGTAGGACTGACTGCACTTGGAATTATCCTGTATTGCAAAGAGTCTGGCCCTACATCTGGAAGAGGTGTTGGGTCACTTCATGGTGCAGCTCCCACTTGTGGTCCAGGGAAAAGTGGCAGCTTAGAACATCTAGGAATGTGTTTTGCTCCTCTCCACTAGTTATGATGCCATGAGGATGACATTGTGACCAATACACCAGTTCCAAAGCTCTGCAACTGCACAAACAGATTGGGACCAGGCCCCTCCCTGATGATAGATACAGAACATCATCATGAGAATCTGTCTGTGAGAATCCAGGTAGTCTTGTTTGGAATGTACATCAGAAAATGCTTGCAGGCATTGAAAACAGCACTTACCTCAAGGAGGTTGATCTGTTAAACTCTCCCCATGCCTGGTCCTTCCACATTGGGTGTGATGTTGTTGGCAATGTGCGCCCCAGCCAAGAAGCAAAGTATCCATTGTAATTTGATAGGCTGGTTGGTTGTGCTGAAACAGGACCTCCACTAGAATGGTCTGTTCTTGGGTCCATCAGCATAAGGAGTAAATTACCTTTCAAGGTACTGCTGCTCGACTGTGAATATGACATCTGCCAGGGATATACATTGACACCAGCCAATGCTGCAGGCAGTGAAAATGTAGCTGAGCACTGGGGACAAGGTAAGTGGTGGCTTCCATGTGGGCAAGGTGGTGAAGGCGTATAAGCACAGAAACCATGGGGTGATGGTAAGCTGATATAAAGCCCTTTATAGCCTTCTGACACTGTGTAGGGAGAGATGCTCGAACAGTTGTAAAGTCGAGCCACGCGCCTATGAATTCAATGGTTCCTAGGTTGACCTGGAAATGTTGATAAGAATCCCATGGATAGTAGCAGATGTTTTGTGGATTGGACCATGGCGCTGGTGATGTCTTGAGCTATTCCTCAAAGGAGGCGGTCAGCAAGGTATAGGAGTATGGTAACGCTTTCCTATCTGAGGTGTGCAGCTACTGGAGCAAGGTCCTTGGTGACTACAGTGAAGACAGCTGAAAGCCTGAAGGGCAGGCCTCGATATTGGTAGTGTTGTCCTCTGAGGGCCAAGTGTAGAAAGCATCTGTGAGCAGGAAGATTAGTGACATAGAAATAAGCAACTATAATCACCCAGACATTTATTGCCAAATCCATACAAGAGCACACAGCTAATCAAGGAAGTTTTTGGAGAACTTCCTGGTACAAGTGCTGAAGGAACCGACCAGAGGACATGTGCAGCTTGACCCGCTGCTCACAAACAGGGAAGAACTAGTAGGAGCAATTGAAGTGGGTGGCAACTTGGGCTGCACCAGCCATGAGATGGTGGATTTCAGGATTCTGACAAAAGGCAGAGCAGTAAAATACAGACCCTTGATTTTAGAAGAGTAGACTTCAACTCCCTGAGACAAATGATGGGCCGGATCCCCTGGGAAGATAATATGAAGGGGAAAGGAGTTCAGGAGAACTGGCAGTATTTTAAATAGGTCTGATGAAGGCACAGGAACAAACCAATCTACTGCACAATAAGAAAGGCAACTATGCTGGGCAACCAGCTTGGCTTACAAGGGAAATCCTTGGCAAGACTAAACTCAGAAAGGATGCATATAAGAAGTGGAAACTTGGACAGATGACTAAGGAGGAGTATAAATATATGGCTGGAGAATGCTGGGGGGTTGCCAGGAAAGCAAAAGCACAATTGGAACTGCAGCTGGCAAAGAATGTGAAAGGCAACAGGAAGGTTTTCTACAGGTATGTTAACAATAAGAGGGTTGTCAGAGAGGGTGTGGGGCCTTAACTGGATGAGGAAGGTAATGTGGTGACAGATGATGTGGGAAAGGCTTGAAGCACTCAATGCTTTTTTTTACCTCAGTCTTCACGGGCAAGCTCAGCACCCTGACTACGGCACTAGGCAATGCAGTATGGGAAGGAGATTGGCAGCCCTCGGTGAGGAAAGAACGGGCTAGAGTTGTTTAGAAAGCCGAGACGCACACAAACCCATGAGTCCGGATTTAATGCATCCCAGGGTACTGAGGGAATTGGTAGATATCATTGCAGGGCTATTATCTTTGAAAATCCGTGGTGATTGGGAGAGGTCTCAGAAGAATGGAATAAGGCAAATGGAGTGCCCCATCATTAAAAAAGGAAAGAAGGACAAACCAGGGAACTATAGATCTGTTAGCGTCACCTCAGTCCCCGGAAAAATCATGGAGGGGATCCTCAAGGAATCCATTCTGGAGCACTTGGAAGAGGGGAAAGTGATCAAAAGTAGTCAACATAGAATCACCAAGGGCAAGTCGTGCCCGACCAATCTGATCAGCATCTGTGACAAGGTAACAGGCTCTATGGACATGGGGTAGTCCGTGTATATGATATACCTTGACTTTAGCAAAGTTTTTGGTAGTCTCCCAAAACATTCTTTCTCATAAGCTAAGGAAATGAGGCTTGGATACACGGACTGCAAGGTAGATAGAAAACTGGCTTGATGGACAGGCCTAAATTGAATGCGTAGTAAGTTCTTGTGGGAGTGGGCCCTGAGAGGGGCAGGTAAGGTGGGGATGTTGCAGGAATGGACAGTAGAGGGATAGCGTATCTCTGGGCGATGACGTCTAGCACCCATCTGTCCGTAGTGATTGATGTCCACTGATGGTAAAAGAGATGTGGGTGGTGGTGAAAAAGTTGATAGCTGTGCACTGGAGAGTGTGGGAGGTTCAACAAACCCTCAAACCAAAACTTTGAACCTGCTGTTTTGAGGCCAGTGGAAGGGGAGAACAGGGGAGTGGCTTTCAGATTTTACGGTAGCAGCAGACTTGGGCTCAGCTTGTGAGCCGAAAGTGCCCGGCTTATCCCCATGCTCACTGTGGACAAGAAGCACACAGGGGATAGTTTTGAGTGAGTCTGGGGTCCCAGCGGAGGAGGGGGGAGCATCCCTGACAGAAAGGACACTGTCCGACGATAGTGGCTCTGAGAGGGGCTGGAGGGCTTGATCAAACAGGAGCATTTTCAGGCTGAACGCCCCGTCCTTCCTCGCTCTGGCTGTTAAACTTTTACAGTCAGAGCAGTGCTGCAGTATATATATATGTGCCTCTCCGAGGCATTGGGCACATTCAGAGTGCCCGTCAGAAGCATGCATACGGTTCCAGTGCTTTAAGCATTTCTTAAAGCCGACTAGCACCATGTTATATTGGTTTTTCAGTAGTTGCGTTTGCCTGTTGTAATTCCCTGTTGTTTCATTTTTCTTCTTTTTCTTCTTCTTCTTTTCCCATCAGCTGCGTCAGCCAACTGGCTACAAGTGAAATGAAACTGACAAGAGGAGGGAAGTCTCCATGCTCGTTCTTCTTTCTCTCTCTTTTTTTAAATTAACTAAATATGTGAGAACAATAAGCTATGTATAAAATCCAGCAACTAACTAACTCAGGTCCTCATCAGGACCCTTCCAGCCCTAGAATTCTATGATTCCATGAGTCTATGATTCTAATTAATGCCAACTTGCGTAGACAGCAGTCAGTCTTCAGTCGTGTGACTGACAATGCTCAAGGTATGAATTAGTGCACTCTAGTTCACAACCAATCATATTTTATCCCCCAGCTGACAACTGAGTTAACTCGTCTGGGAAAAGCTGTTGGTGGCAGGAAGGGTCATATACTTATGCTCTTTTCCAGTTTCTTGGTTTCCAGTTTCCAGTTTCCTCTAGAGAGGAAGAACTAGGGCATTACAGTTTTGTCACTCACAAAACAATTAACAAATCCGAGGCTTAAGTGCCAATATTGCCGTGCACGCCCACTATGCCTGTGCTCCCACACAGGTACCCTTCATCCCTGCTAGCCGCATCCGAACCATTTCACTTGACTTGCCCCTGTGGGCCCAACCAAGAGCTGCTGTTGTCTCAGTTTCCAGAGACGGTGGATTGTAGGAGATTTTGGAAGGGAACGAGAGCGCTGCGGAGCAGAAGCAGGAGCAGGAGCAGGAGCAGGATGGCTATCACAGCAATGTGAGTCTGAATCGTATTGGTGACACCCTCGCAGGCACTGAGCCAGTACAGAATGCAATGGTTCAGACTAACCCTGCAGTTAGCCCCACAGTTGAAAGCAAGTATGACTCAAGCAGCATTTGGCTGGCATGTAAACCATTTGAAGCACTTTTGTGATTAGATTCAAGGTATTTTGAATAAAGGGGACCACATGGTTCTCACCAGGGTCAAGGGCATTAGGTAACAAGGCCTAAGTGTTCAATGAAACACATTGCATTTTCCCGGCATTTCTCTCCAAAACCAGAACACACTGGGCTGGAGCCGGATGCGGGGCAGCCAAAAAAAAGTGAACTATGCTATTGTGTAGCACATGTTCCGGCTCTGCGCAGCAGCAAACAAATGAAATGTTGCCAAGCTAGCAAATACACTCTATACTCAGGGCCGCTGGGTGAGTGTGCGTGTGGGGAGGGGAAGCTCAGCTGACTTAGGGCCCGGAGATTTAAAAGGCATTGGCAACAGCCAGAGCCCCAGGCTCTGGGAGGTGCATGCCTGGCGGTGCTGAAAAGCTGCATAGGGAGGGTAGCCCCAACCCTTTTGCTTGTGACCTTGCCCCTTCTGGGTGGGGGGGGCGCCACCCCCAGGCCCATTGAAGTCTGTCCTCAGCCACTCTTGGGCTGATCAGTTAAGCAGTATCTGGAGCCTTGCAAGAATGTTTCTATTAGGAAGAGAAAGTGGTGGTATGAGTCAAGTATTCCTATCGCGCAATCCCGTTTATTTACAACCAACATAGGAGAAACAAATACCACCAACCAGTCAGCATGCAGAGAAATCCCCAAGTCTCTCTCTCTGCCTGTCTCTCTCTCTCTCACGCGCTCTCTCTCTCCAGCAAGTTCTGTGCCCCAAAAGCTGTCTGATTCCTCCCAAGGGCCCCTTCTTTTAAGAGACAGCGTCTTCTGTGATAGCTTTTCAGCCTCTCATACACAGTATGCCAAACACTTAGCCCCTGAATTTTCAATCAGCAACCCTCCTTCTGGCCACATGGGTTAATTCTGATTAAGCCTTGCCACATAACCCATAACCTTGAATAGTACCTTCCGTTGTTTATGGCTCCCTTGCTATTCAGAAGGCCAAAATTGCACCTTTCACTGTGTCTGAAGAAAGGGCACTTAGTGTAGCCATCGGCTTGATCCAAGTCTGGTTTTGAATCCAAAGAGCTCTTCATGGTAGCCTTGAGCACCGTTCAATATGACATTATTAATATAAAATGCGTTTATTAAGGTACTACGCAGGATTCCCGCTGTTCTGGGTGCTGCACACACATAACAAAAAGTCGACACCAAGAATATATGTAATATGTTGCACCAAAGAGTAAAAGCAATAGAAACAAATGCTGATCGCAAACTGTGTGACTCAGCTAGAGTTCATAAATTGCTTTGCAGAGGAGGAAAATGGTGGTGGCCAATACAGGGGCTGAGTACAGAGAAATATGTGCTTTCAATGGGATTAACGAGGAAGACAAGCTCAACAGAAGGTCTCTTACCATGAGCTGCTGGCTATGGACATTGGCTTTCAAAACCTATCTGCAGAAATGAATCACAATGTGCATCTTCAAAAGCTGCCAAGGGAGCAGGGCTACGAAAAGATGAAGGAAGCCCTAAAGTCAACAGTAATATGGAGACAAAAAGCAGTCAAGTAGCATGTTAAAGACTCGCAAAATAGTTTATTTGCTCGTCTTTACAGTGCTACTTGACTGCTTTTTGTTTTGATAGTGTGTAGACCAGCCCGGCTCCCTCTCTGTTACTAGTGATATGGAGACTGTTTGCAGCTGCTAAATTTGTATGGACAAACATTTTGTCTTGCAGTATCTGAGACCTTCAGGGAATTCACAGCTACCGCCCGTCTTGAAACAGTAAGACCATACGACCTGCAGATTTCCTTAAATGATGGATTAATGATTACAGTGACTACTGGACCAGCAAGTGGCGCACAGGATTCATGTGTGAGTGCATGAGTGAAAAGCAGGTAACAGAGTGCGCTCACCCTGTTCTGGCTGGCGAAGGGTTAACTCCTTGTGGGCTGAAGACGCCGTATCTCCACAGCCTCACTGGGCCATGCTCCACGTGCAGTGCTAGTACATACAGTCCTGCACAAATACAAAATTTATATCCGTGGGTGCAGATCGTTGTGATATAAATGGGTATCTTCGAAGCAGCTGGGCTCTCCTGGAAACTGTCAGGCCACTGCTCCCAAGGGCAACTGCCACATGCTGGCAGCTCCTCCAGCACAGCTGCACTGACCCCCTCCCCCACCGCTGGCCCTGGGCACCCGGCTCACCAGTTACTGCCCCTGGTCGTGCAAGTGTGTGCAAATGGCTTGCACCCCGCCCCCCCCCAGTGATCTGCATCTCTTCTCCAGGGCTGTGCAAACCACTTGCACACTAGTGGACATAAATTTTGTGCATGTGCAGGACTCTATTAGTGTAAACGAGAGCATTGTCTTGACCCAACAATGCTTCTCTTGCTGTGTTTTCAATGGAGAAGGTTATGGAAACTTTCATTAGTAGGTTATTTATAGACGTTCCTATTAGCAAGTGAACACAAATTTTCATTGCATGCTTTCTATATGGGCAGAAAGTATATTTAAAAGTTTGGTAACAGAAATCGTAAACCATGTCCCCTAAATAAAAAATAGACATGTACAGTTCAATGCAATGTATTGTTTAATAGCCCCTGAAGTACTATTTTTATTTACTATTTCTATTCTTGTAGCTTCCACAATGTGCTGCCGCTAAAGCCAACAGCTCAATATGTGTGCTCTGTATGTCCCTCTCTGTTCCTGTTCCACAGAGAAGGTGAGTCTGTTACTGACCACAGCTGTCCAATCTGCTTTTTAACTCAAGTACCAGATACTCAAGAGTGAAGTCCTGGTCCCATTGAAGAGCAAGTCAAAACTCCCAACAACATCAATGAGGTCAGCATTTCATTATGTGCTTAGCCTTGTAGGTCCCTGAAAGTGGTCATCACACTACGACAGCAGAATAATGCTTTGCCACTTGAGTAAATGGCTAGCTGAGCTATAAGGCTGAGGACAGTCAGGTCCATCATCTCCACAAAAAGCATTACTATCAAAAGAAGTAAAACCTAACTCAACAAACATTTCGGAAGCCCTGTTTGCTGCCATTTCTTAATCTTCCTGACCACAAGAAGCAGCTTAGTCTACTAAAAGCGCTCCATGTTACAGTCTTGTCATTGCACAAGAACGGACTCTTTCCTCCAAGATCATTGCTACAACATGTTACTGAATATTTGTCTGTTTGCTGATGTTCTACATTTTTCTGACATGAAGTTTCTTAACATGTCTTTTAAATTGCCTTTATACTCACAATGTTGATGCATATTTTATTTCCTAGAGAGGTTACTGTAAGTAGCTTGTGAAAATGATGAGATGAAAGTTTCTTTCCTGCCAATCCAGCTTGCAAGGCTCTGTTTGTCACCTGCAGATAAAAGCTCAAAGATGTTGTTCAGCAATAGTCTAAAGACTTACCTTAAGACAAAGGCAGGAAAAAATATTTTCAGAGTACCTATCTAATTTGGGGCCCTCCAGCTCTAGCAACTGAAAGGCCTTCCCCATGGGCAAATTTGCACTGAGTTACTTGAAGCCACTTACTTAAATCAGCAACAATTCCGAACCCAGTGATTATTTCCCTCCCTTGATATTTTAAGAGAGATGAGCTAGGGACAAAGCTAGAAACACACTTTCAAATGCTGTCAAACTTCTCGTGCCATATTGTGTCTTGCAGCTTTCTCCTTTTTCCAGTGTTCTGATCTTTCTCTTCCATGCCAGATTGTCTTTTCGAGTGGACTACTATGAAAAAAAATGAACTCTTTGTCTGCCTTTTAGTATCCAAATTATCATGCTCCCTAACTGAAAAGCCCCAACAACAGTTAAAAGTAGGGTTCCTCAGCTTCCTTGTTTGGAAGTAGAATGATAATTTTCAAAATTTTTAGCAGCTTTTTATTCAAACAAATGAATAAACCAACAATGGTATCTATCCTGCAAACAATTTAAAAAAGGAACAGAGAGTCTCTGAAACACAGCCTCATCAGGAGGGATCTGCAAGTCTCTTGACAGCTACTAAAACTGTTTCAGATCATCCACTAAGGTTGGAGGTGGGTGGCTGAGGGAGAGATGTCTTCTCAGCTCTAGCTTCCTGCTCCTCAAAGGCTTTTTTATAAGGATCTGGTTTCCTAGAATGGTAGAGTGATGCAAGCTGTCCATCTCTGTGATGGATTAATACTCAAGGACCTGGAATATTGCTGGTCACCAAAGATTCCTGGTAATAGGCTTCTTTGATACTGAGTAGCGGTTTTCTTTTTGCCACTGTGGTCGACTGATGATAACAATAAACTCTCTGGCTATGTCTACACTAGAAGCATCTGTTGACAGTAACGTCTGTCAACAGAGTTGTGGCGACAGAAATTCAGTCAACAGAGAGCGGCCAGACTGCCCTGTCCTCTGTCGATTGAACGGCTGCCCAGAAGGTCTACAAACAGCATTTAAAAGTGTGTTTCTAGCATTGTCCCTAGCTCATCTATCATAAAAATATCAAGGGAGGGAAATAATCACTGGGTTCGGACTTGTCGCTGATTTAAGGAAGTGGCTTCAAGTAACTCAGTGCAAATTTGCCCATGGGGAAGGCCTTTCAGTTGCTAGAGCTGGAGAGCCCCAAATTAGATAGGTACTCTGAAAATATTTTTTCCTGCCTTTGTCTTAAGGTGAGTCTTTACTTCTTAGACTATCGCTAAACAACATCTTTGAGCTTTTATCTGCAGGTGACAAACAGAGCCTTGCAAGCTGGATTGGCAGGAAAGAAAGCTTTCATCTCATCTTTTTCACAAGCTACTTACAGTAACCTCTCTAGGAAATAAAATATGCATCAACATTGTGAGTATAAAGGCAATTTAAAAGACATGTTAAGAAACTTCATGTCAGAAAAATGTAGAACATCAGCAAACAGACAAATATTCAGTAATATGTTGTAGCAATGATCTTGGAGGAAAGAGTCTGATCTTGTGCAATGACAAGACTGTAACATGGAGCGCTTTTAGTAGACTAAGCTGCTTCTTGTGGTCAGGAAGATTAAGAAATGGCAGCAAACAGGGCTTCCGAAATGTTTGTTGAGTTAGGTTTTACTTCTTTTGATAGTAATGCTTTTTGTGGAGATGATGGACCTGATTGTCCTCAACCTTATAGCTCAGCTAGCCATTTACTCAAGTGGCAAAGCATTATTCTGCTGTCGTAGTGTGATGACCACTTTCAGGGACCTACAAGGCTAAGCACATAATGAAATGCTGACCTCATTGATGTTGTTGGGAGTTTTGACTTGCTCTTCAATGGGACCAGGACTTCACTCTTGAGTGTCTGGTGCTTGAGTTAAAAAGCAGATTGGACAGCTGTGGTCAGTAACTGACTCACCTTCTCTGTGGAACACGAACAGAGAGGGACATACAGAGCACACATAAGCTGCGTCTACACGTGCACGCTACTTCGAAGTAGCGGCACCAACTTCGAAATAGCGCCCGTCGCGAGTACACGCGTTGGGCGCTATTTCGAAGTTAACTTCGACGTTAGGCGGCGAGACGTCGAAGTCGCTAACCTCATGAGGAGATAGGAATAGCGCCCTACTTCAACGTTCAACGTCGAAGTAGGGACCGTGTAGACGATCCGCGTCCCGCAACGTCGAAATTGCTGGGTCCTCCATGGTGGCCATCAGCTGGGGGGTTGAGAGATGCTCTCTCTCCAGCCCCTGCGGGGCTCTATGGTCACCGTGGGCAGCAGCCCTTAGCCCAGGGCTTCTGGCTGCTTCTGCGGCAGCTGGGGATCTATGCTGCAGGCACAGGGTCTGCAACCAGTTGTCAGCTCTGTGTATCTTGTGTTGTTTAGTGCAACTGTGTCTGGGAGGGGCCCTTTAAGGGAGCGGCTTGCTGTTGAGTCCGCCCTGTGACCCTGTCTGCAGCTGTGCCTGGCATCCCTATTTCGATGTGTGCTACTTTGACGTGTAGACGTTCCCTCGCTGCGCCTATTTCGATGTTGGGCTGAGCAACGTCGAAGTTGAACATCGACGTTGCTGGCCCTGGAGGACGTGTAGACGTTATTCATCGAAATAGACTATTTCGATGTCGAAACATTGAAATAAGCTATTTCGATGTTGGCTGCACGTGTAGACGTAGCCATATTGAGCTGTTGGCTTTAGCGGCAGCACATTGTGGAAGCTGCAAGAATAGAAATAGTAAGTAAAAATAGTACTTCGGGGCTATTAAAAAATACGTTGCATTGAACTGTACATGTCTATTTTTTATTTAGGGGACACTGTTTACAATTTCTGTTACCAAACTTTTAAATATACTTTCTGCCCATATAGAAAGCATGCAATGAAAATTTGTGTTCACTTGCTAATAGGAACGTCTATAAATAACCTACTAATGAAAGTTTCCATAACCTTCTCCATTGAAAACACAGCAAGAGAAGCATTGTTGGGTCAAGACAATGCTCTCGTTTACACTAATAGAGTCCTGCACATGCACAAAATTTATGTCCACTAGTGTGCAAGTGGTTTGCACAGCCCTGGAGAAGAGATGCAGATCACTGGGGGGGGGCGGGGTGCAAGCCATTTGCACACACTTGCACGACCAGGGGCAGTAACTGGTGAGCCGGGTACCCAGGGCCAGCGGGGGGCAGGGGGTCAGTGCAGCTGTGCTGGAGGAGCTGCCAGCATGTGGCAGTTGCCCTTGGGAGCAGTGGCCTGACAGTTTCCAGGAGAGCTCAGCTGCTTCAAAGATACCCATTTATATCACAACGATCTGCACCCACGGATATAAATTTTGTATTTGTGCAGGACTGTATGTACTAGCACTGCACGTGGAGCATGGCCCAGTGAGGCTGTGGAGATACGGCGTCTTCAGCCCACAACAAGGAGTTAACCCTTCGCCAGCCAGAACAGGGTGAGCGCACTCTGTTACCTGCTTTTCACTCATGCACTCACACATGAATCCTGTGCGCCACTTGCTGGTCCAGTAGTCACTGTAATCATTAATCCATCATTTAAGGAAATCTGCAGGTCGTATGGTCTTACTGTTTCAAGACGGGCGGTAGCTGTGAATTCCCTGAAGGTCTCAGATACTGCAAGACAAAATGTTTGTCCATACAAATTTAGCAGCTGCAAACAGTCTCCATATCACTAGTAACAGAGAGGGAGCCGGGCTGGTCTACACACTATCAAAACAAAAAGCAGTCAAGTAGCACTGTAAAGACAAGCAAATAAACTATTTTGCGAGTCTTTAACATGCTACTTGACTGCTTTTTGTCTCCATATTACTGTTGACTTTAGGGCTTCCTTCATCTTTTCGTAGCCCTGCTCCCTTGGCAGCTTTTGAAGATGCACATTGTGATTCATTTCTGCAGATAGGTTTTGAAAGCCAATGTCCATAGCCAGCAGCTCATGGTAAGAGACCTTCTGTTGAGCTTGTCTTCCTCGTTAATCCCATTGAAAGCACATATTTCTCTGTACTCAGCCCCTGTATTGGCCACCACCATTTTCCTCCTCTGCAAAGCAATTTATGAACTCTAGCTGAGTCACACAGTTTGCGATCAGCATTTGTTTCTATTGCTTTTACTCTTTGGTGCAACATATTACATATATTCTTGGTGTTGACTTTTTGTTATGTGTGTGCAGCACCCAGAACAGCGGGAATCCTGCGTAGTACCTTAATAAACGCATTTTATATTAATAATGTCATATTGAACGGTGCTCAAGGCTACCATGAAGAGCTCTTTGGATTCAAAACCAGACTTGGATCAAGCCGATGGCTACACTAAGTGCCCTTTCTTCAGACACAGTGAAAGGTGCAATTTTGGCCTTCTGAATAGCAAGGGAGCCATAAACAACGGAAGGTACTATTCAAGGTTATGGGTTATGTGGCAAGGCTTAATCAGAATTAACCCATGTGGCCAGAAGGAGGGTTGCTGATTGAAAATTCAGGGGCTAAGTGTTTGGCATACTGTGTATGAGAGGC
Source organism: Carettochelys insculpta (assembly GCF_033958435.1). Lineage (NCBI taxonomy): Eukaryota > Metazoa > Chordata > Testudines > Carettochelyidae > Carettochelys > Carettochelys insculpta. The sequence goes on from NC_134157.1 coordinate 584,311, forward strand.
TGAAAAGCTATCACAGAAGACGCTGTCTCTTAAAAGAAGGGGCCCTTGGGAGGAATCAGACAGCTTTTGGGGCACAGAACTTGCTGGAGAGAGAGAGCGCGTGAGAGAGAGAGAGACAGGCAGAGAGAGAGACTTGGGGATTTCTCTGCATGCTGACTGGTTGGTGGTATTTGTTTCTCCTATGTTGGTTGTAAATAAACGGGATTGCGCGATAGGAATACTTGACTCATACCACCACTTTCTCTTCCTAATAGAAACATTCTTGCAAGGCTCCAGATACTGCTTAACTGATCAGCCCAAGAGTGGCTGAGGACAGACTTCAATGGGCCTGGGGGTGGCGCCCCCCCCACCCAGAAGGGGCAAGGTCACAAGCAAAAGGGTTGGGGCTACCCTCCCTATGCAGCTTTTCAGCACCGCCAGGCATGCACCTCCCAGAGCCTGGGGCTCTGGCTGTTGCCAATGCCTTTTAAATCTCCGGGCCCTAAGTCAGCTGAGCTTCCCCTCCCCACACGCACACTCACCCAGCGGCCCTGAGTATAGAGTGTATTTGCTAGCTTGGCAACATTTCATTTGTTTGCTGCTGCGCAGAGCCGGAACATGTGCTACACAATAGCATAGTTCACTTTTTTTTGGCTGCCCCGCATCCGGCTCCAGCCCAGTGTGTTCTGGTTTTGGAGAGAAATGCCGGGAAAATGCAATGTGTTTCATTGAACACTTAGGCCTTGTTACCTAATGCCCTTGACCCTGGTGAGAACCATGTGGTCCCCTTTATTCAAAATACCTTGAATCTAATCACAAAAGTGCTTCAAATGGTTTACATGCCAGCCAAATGCTGCTTGAGTCATACTTGCTTTCAACTGTGGGGCTAACTGCAGGGTTAGTCTGAACCATTGCATTCTGTACTGGCTCAGTGCCTGCGAGGGTGTCACCAATACGATTCAGACTCACATTGCTGTGATAGCCATCCTGCTCCTGCTCCTGCTCCTGCTCCTGCTTCTGCTCCGCAGCGCTCTCGTTCCCTTCCAAAATCTCCTACAATCCACCGTCTCTGGAAACTGAGACAACAGCAGCTCTTGGTTGGGCCCACAGGGGCAAGTCAAGTGAAATGGTTCGGATGCGGCTAGCAGGGATGAAGGGTACCTGTGTGGGAGCACAGGCATAGTGGGCGTGCACGGCAATATTGGCACTTAAGCCTCGGATTTGTTAATTGTTTTGTGAGTGACAAAAACGTAATGCCCTAGTTCTTCCTCTCTAGAGGAAACTGGAAACTGGAAACCAAGAAACTGGAAAAGAGCATAAGTATATGACCCTTCCTGCCACCAACGGCTTTTCCCAGACGAGTTAACTCAGTTGTCAGCTGGGGGATAAAATATGATTGGTTGTGAACTAGAGTGCACTAATTCATACCTTGAGCATTGTCAGTCACACGACTGAAGACTGACTGCTGTCTACGCAAGTTGGCATTAATTAGAATCATAGACTCATGGAATCATAGAATTCTAGGGCTGGAAGGGTCCTGATGAGGACCTGAGTTAGTTAGTTGCTGGATTTTATACATAGCTTATTGTTCTCACATATTTAGTTAATTTAAAAAAAGAGAGAGAAAGAAGAACGAGCATGGAGACTTCCCTCCTCTTGTCAGTTTCATTTCACGTGTAGCCAGTTGGCTGACGCAGCTGATGGGAAAAGAAGAAGAAGAAAAAGAAGAAAAATGAAACAACAGGGAATTACAACAGGCAAACGCAACTACTGAAAAACCAATATAACATGGTGCTAGTCGGCTTTAAGAAATGCTTAAAGCGCTGGAACCGTATGCATGCTTCTGACGGGCACTCCGAATGTGTCCAATGCCTCAGAGAGGCACATATATATATACTGCAGCACTGCTCTGACTGTAAAAGTTTAACAGCCAGAGCGAGGAAGGACAGGGCGTTCAGCCTGAAAATGCTCCTGTTTGATCAAGCCCTCCAGCCGCTCTCAGAGCCGCTATCGTCGGACAGTGTCCTTTCTGTCAGGGATGCTACCCCCTCCTCCGCTGGGACCCCAGACTCACTCAAAACCATCCCCTGTGTGCTTCTTGCCCAGAGTGAGCATGGGGCTAAGCCGGGCACTTTGGGCTCACAAGCCGAGCCCAAGTCTGCTGCTACCGTAAAATCTGAAAGCCACTCCCCTGTTCTCCCCTTCCACTGGCCTCAAAACAGCAGGTTCAGATTTTGGTTTGAGGGTTTGTTGAACCTCCCACACTCTCCAGTGCACAGCTATCAACTTTTTCACCACCACCCACATCTCTTTTACCATCAGTGGACATCAATAACTACGGACAGATGGGTGCTAGATGTCATCGCCCAGAGATACGCTATCCCTCTACTGTCCATCCCTGCAACATCCCCACCTTACCTGCCCCTCTCAGGGCCCACTCCCACAAGAACTTACTACGCATTCAAGTTAGGCCTGTCCATCAAGCCAGTTTTCTATCTACCTTGCAGTCCGTGTATCCAAGCCTCATTTGCTTAGCTTATGAGAAAGAATGTTGTGGGAGACTACCAAAAACTTTGCTAAAGTCAAGGTATATCACATACACGGACTACCCCATGTCCAAAGAGCCTGTTACCTCGTCACAGATGCTGATCAGATTGGTCAGGCACGACTTGCCCTTGGTGACTCAATGTTGACTACTTTTGATCACTTTCCCCTCTTCCAAGTGCTACAGAATGGATTCCTTGAGGATCCCCTCCATGATTTTTCCGGGGACCGAGGTGACGCTAACAGATCTATAGTTCCCTGGTTTGTCCTTCTTTCCTTTTTTAATGATGGGGCACTCCATTTGCCTTATTCCATTCTTCTGGGACCTCTCCCAATCGCCACACATTTTCAAAGATAATAGCCCTGCAATGATATCTACCAATTCCCTCAGTACCCTGGGGTGCATTAAATCCGGACTCATGGGTTTGTGTGCGTCTCGGCTTTCTAAACAACTCTAGCCCGTTCTTTCCTCACCGAGGGCTGCCAATCTCCTTCCCATACTGCATTGCCTAGTGCCGTAGTCAGGGTGCTGAGCTTGCCTGTGAAGACTGAGGTAAAAAAAAGCATTGAGTGCTTCAAGCCTTTCCCACATCATCTGTCACCAGATTACCTTCCTCATCCAGTAAAGGACCCACACCCTCTCTGATAACCCTCTTAAGCTGCGTCTACACGTGCACGCTACTTCGAAGTAGCGGCAGTAACTTCGAAATAGCGCCCGTCACGTCTACACGTGTTGGGCGCTATTTCGAAGTTGAAATCGACGTTAGGCGGCGAGACGTCGAAGTCGCTAACCCCATGAGGGGATGGGAATAGCGCCCTACTTCGACGTTCAACATCGAAGTAGGGACGTGTAGACGATCCGCATCCCGCAACATCGAAATAGCGGGGTCCTCCATGGCGGCCATCAGCTGGGGGGTTGAGAGATACTCTCTCTCCAGCCCTTGCGGGGCTCTGTGGTCACCGTGGGCAGCAGCCCTTAGCCCAGGGCTTCTGGCTGCTGCTGCTGCAGCTGGGGGTCCGTGCTGCATATACAGGGTCTGCAACTAGTTGTTGGCTCTGTGTATCTTGCACTGTTTAATGAAAGTGTGTCTGGGAGGGGCCCTTTAAGGGAGCGACTTGCTGTTGAGTCCGCCCCGTGACCCTGTCTGCAGCTGTGCCTGGCTCCCTTATTTCGATGTGTGCTACTTTGGCGTGTAGACGTTCCCTCGCTGTGCCTATTTCGATGTTGGGCTGAGCAACGTCGAAGTTGAACATCGACGTTGCCAGCCCTGGAGGACGTGTAGACGTTATTCATCGAAATAGACTATTTCGATGTCGAAACATCGAAATAAGCTATTTCGAAGTTGGGTGCACGTGTAGACGTAGCCTTATTGTTAACATACCTGTAGAAAACCTTCTTGTTGCCTTTCACATTCTTTGCCAGCTGCAGTTCCAATTGTGCTTTTGCTTTCCTGGCAACCCCCCAGCATTCTCCAGCCATATATTTATACTCCTCCTTAGTCACCTGTCCAAGTTTCCACTTCTTATATGCATCCTTTCTGAGTTTAGTCTTGCCAAGGATTTCCCTTGTAAGCCAAGCTGGTTGCCCAGCATAGTTGCCTTTCTTACTGTGCAGTAGATTGGTTTGTTCCTGTGCCTTCATCAGACCTATTTAAAATACTGCCAGTTCTCCTGAACTCCTTTCCCCTTCATATTATCTTCCCAGGGGATCCGGCCCATCATTTGTCTCAGGGAGTTGAAGTCTACTCTTCTAAAATCAAGGGTCTGTATTTTACTGCTCTGCCTTTTGTCAGAATCCTGAAATCCACCATCTCATGGCTGGTGCAGCCCAAGTTGCCACCCACTTCAATTGCTCCTACTAGTTCTTCCCTGTTTGTGAGCAGCGGGTCAAGCTGCACATGTCCTCTGGTCGGTTCCTTCAGCACTTGTACCAGGAAGTTCTCCAAAAACTTCCTTGATTAGCTGTGTGCTGCTGTATTGGTCTTCCAACAAATGTCTGGGTGATTATAGTCTCTGAAGAGAACCAGCACCTGTGATTTGGAAGCTTTTCTAAGTTGTCTGAAGAAATCCTCATCTACCTGATCTGGTTTCTAACAGGAGACATCAAACACAACATTGCCTCTGGTACTTCTGTGTCTTCGCTTATCCCAAAGACACTCAACTCTCTCTTCTTTGTCCATGTCCAGGCGCTCTGAGCAATCATATTGCTCTCTCACATGAATTGCAACTCCCCCTTTTCGCCCCTGACTGTTCTTCCTGAATAGTTTGTACGCTTCCAACACAGTGCTCCAGTTATGCAAGTCATCTCATCATGTCTCCATTATTCCAATCACATCATATTCTTAGATTGTGCCAGGGCCTCTAGTTCCTCCTGTTTGTTTCCCAGGCTTCTTGCATTCATGCACATACACCTTAGATAATAGCTGATGGCCTACTTTCTCCTTTCGATCAAATTGTCATCCTTCGTCGTACCTTCTTCCTTCTACGCTTTCCTCAGGGCTTGTGTCACCCCCCCCCAGAACCCAGTTTAAAGTCCTCTTTCCTAGGTTTGTAGTGTTGCCCACAAAGATGCTCTTCCCTCTCTTTGTTAGGTTGATCCCAACACTTTTTAGCAATCCTTGATCTCGAAACAGAATCCCATGGCCAAAGAAACCAAATCCCTTTCTCTGGCGCCCCTTGCACAACCACGCATTTACTTCCATGATTCAACAATCTCTAGCTGGACCCCATCCTTCAACAGGGAGGATGGATGAGAACACCACTTGCTCTCCATATTCCTTGTGATCTTCCTTCCCAGAGTTACGTCATCTGCAGTAAGCTGCTCAAGGTCATTCTTTGCTGTGTTGTTGGTTCCTACATGAAGAAGTAGGAAGAGGTAATAATTCACAGGTCTGATGATTTTTGGAAGTCTCTCCTGTCATATCATGGATTCTAGCTCCTGGTAAGCAGCAAACTTCCCAAGATTTCAGGTCTGGATAGCAGATGGATGACTCAGTCCCTGTTAGGAGGGAGTCCCCAAGCACCCCCGACTCGTCTTCTTCTCTTGGAGATGGTGGTCCTAGAACTGCCATCTCCAGGATTACTCATCTCATGCCTTCCAGCCAGTGAGGTTGTCTTCTGATCCCTTCTCTGAGAGTTCTCTGCCACAGCATTCTCCACTGTATCACCTGTGCAAAGAGCTTGAAACGGTTGCTTACCTCTACAAGAATTGGCGATAATTGAACTGATAACAGAATTGGCTTTCATTTCCTGGAGGTTACATGCTTCCATTTTTCTTCCTTGGTTTCTACTGCACTCCTCAGTTGCTCAGCTTGATGTGCCTGCAGTACTAAATGATGCCCTCTGTCAAAGAAGGCTTAACCTTCTTTGATGGACTGAAGGGTTGATATTTGCACCTCAAGTCCTCTAACCTTTTCTTAAAATTTACTACTACTTAACCCTTGTACTCCACATGGAGTACAGGTAATCTGCAAATCTCCTCCACTTCACTCTGTCTTGGGGCAAAACTTCTATTTGACTCTAGGAGTACCCCAGTTGCTGTCCTTCATTCTCAGTAGCTATTCTCCATGTTGTCTGAGGTCTTCCACTTTTGCATTTTCCTTGAGGGTTTCATGTGAGAGCTTGACAGACTATGCTGGATGATGGTTTTCTGAGGGCGTGGCCTACCCACACCCACTTTCTTCTCTCATTTTCAGTGTCAATTGGTTCTTGCCCTATTCTGTTCCAAAGCTCCTCATTGGTGGCAAACTCTTGTTATTTGATATGAAGGCTGTATCTCAGGCATCTGTTTTTGAAAGTCTGTACCTTTGAAGATATTTTAGTTGGCCAGGTCTCACATCCATTCAAGAGCACACTCTTCACATTTGTGTTGAAGGTCTGCAGTTTCGTCTTCACAGATATTATTTGCGATCTCCATATTGGATGGAGAGTCTTGAATGCATCTGTTGCTTTCCCTGTCCTGGCACTGATATCCTTCTCTTTTTCTCCATCTCTACCCCTAACACTTCCCAAGCAGGTGAACTGTGCCACATCTTCCAGGTCATGCCCTCCCAGTGTGATGGTGTTGTAGCTGGACTTGTTGATCCTCATTGTCTTGGTCTCTTCCTTGTTAATGCTCAGTCCAGTCATTGAGTTAGTTTTGTCCAGGGTTATGACATTTTATTCAATGTTGAATAGTAACAGAGAGGAAGCCGTGCTAGTCTATACACTGTCAAAACAAAAAGCAGTCAAGTAGCACTTTAAAGACTAGCAAAATAGTTTGTTAGGTGCGCTTTCGTGGGACAGACCCACTTCTTCAGACCATAGCCAGACCAGAACAGACTCAATATTTAAGGCACAGAGAACCAAAAACAGTAAGCAAGGAGGACAAATCAGAAAAAGATAATCAAGGTGAGCAAATCAGAGAGTGGAGGGTTGGGGGGGAAGGTCAAGAATTAGATTAAGCCAAGTATGCAGGTGCTCAATCTAATTCTTGACCTTCCCCCCGACCCCTCCACTCTCTGATTTGCTCACCTTGAATATCTTTTTTCTGATTTGTTCTCCTTGCTTACTGTTTTTGGTTCTCTGTGCCTTAAATATTGAGTCTGTTCTGGTCTGGCTATGGTCTGAAGAAGTGGGTCTGTCCCACGAAAGCTCACCTAATAAACTATTTTGCTAGTCTTTAAAGTGCTACTTGACTGCTTTTTTTTTATTCAATGTGTTCATGTTGATGTGAAAAGAGGGTAACATCATCAGCAAAATCAATGCCCTCTAGCTGTTTTACAAGTGTCCACTGAATGCCTTGTTGATGGCCATCTGTTGTCCTGTTCACAAGCCAGTCCATTGTGATCAAGAACAGGAAATTTGTCACTCTTCTGAGAGTATGCTAAAGGATTCTGTCAAGACACCATTGTGAACAACTTGGCAGGTCAAGGAGTTATACATTGAATGAATCAATTAATAATTTTGGATGGGATGCCATGAAGTTGCAGCAGTTTCCTCAAAGTATCTCTATCAACTCTGTCAAAGGCTTTTTCGAAGTCTGTGAAGTTTATGTACAGAGGGGAAATTCCACTCAGGTGACTCTTCTATGATCACCTGAGAGTCGCTATTTGGTCAGTACAACATTTCTTGTTTTGGACACTGCCAACCTGTTCTTCCCTGAGCTGTCTATCAATTTCTGTCTTCATTCTTTCCAAGAGAATCCTACTGAACACTTTTCCTGGCATACACAATAAGGTGATGTATTTCTTTCCAGTTCTTTCATTCCTCCAGGTTGCCTTTCTTTGGAAGCTTGATAAGGTAGCCATGTTTCCAGTCATGTGGGATCTCTTCAGTGGCCCAAATTTTCCCATATAGATTATACATCATGTTGACTGATGTCTCCCTGCCTGCCTTGATTGCGCCTGTGGGGATGTTGTCTGGATGTGATGCCTTGTCGTCTTTCTCAATGTTTTATCACAGGTTTCATAGAATCATAGAATACTAGGACTGGAAGGGACATTGAGAGGTCATCGAGGCCAGCCCCCGGCCCTCATGGCAGGTCCAAGTACTGTTTAGACCATCCCTGATAGACATTTATCTAACCTGTTCTTAACTATCTCCAGAGATGGAGATTCCACAACCTCCCTTGGCAATTTATTCCAGTGTTTGACCACCCTGACAGTTAGAAACTTTTTCCTAATGTCAAACCTAAACTTCCCTGCTGCAGTTTAAGCCCATTGCCTCTTGTTCTATCCTCAGAGGCCAAAAAAGAACAAATTTTCTCCCTCCTCCTTATGAAACCCTTTTAGATACCTGAAAACCGCTATCATGTTCCCCCTCAATCTTCTTTTTTCCAAACTAAACAAGCCCAATTCTTTCAGCATTTCTTCATAGGTCATGTTCTCTAGACCTTTGATCATTCTTGTTGCTCTTTTCTGGACCCTTTCCAATTTCTCTACATCTTTCTTGAAATTCAGTGCCCAGAACTGGACACAACACTCCAAGGCTACGTCTACACGTGAAGCCAACATCGAAATAGGCTATTTCGATGAATAACGTCTACACGTCCTCCAGGGCTGGCAACGTCGATGTTCAACTTCGACGTTGCACGGCACCACATCGAAATAGGCGCTGCGAGGGTACGTCTACACGCCAAAGTAGCACACATCGAAATAAGGGTGCCAGGCACAGCTGCAGACAGGGTCACAGGGCGGACTCAACAGCAAGCCTCTCCCTTAGAGGGCCCCTCCCAGACACAGTTGCACTAAACAACACAAGATACACAGAGCTGACAACTGGTTGCAGACCCTGTGCCTGCAGCATGGATCCCCAGCTGCCGCAGAAGCAGCCAGAAGCCCTGGGCTAAGGGCTGCTGCCCACGGTGACCATAGAGCCCCGCAGGGGCTGGAGAGAGAGCATCTCTCAACCCCCCAGCTGATGGCCGCCATGGAGGACCCGGCAATTTCGACGTTGCGGGACGCGGATCGTCTACACGGTCCCCACTTCGACGTTCAACGTCGAAGTAGGGCGCTATTCCGATCCCCTCATGAGGTTAGCGACTTCGACGTCTCGCCGCCTAACGTCGAAGTTAACTTCGAAATAGCACCCGACGCGTGTAGCCGCGACGGGCGCTATTTCGAAGTTAGTGCCGCTACTTCGAAGTAGCGTGCACGTGTAGACACAGCTCAAGTGAGCAGAGACAGTGCATGGACCAGACGGCTATTGCATAGCCCAGTGGACACCAGCATACCAGCAACTAATGGTGGCCATCATGAATGCTGTGGTTGCCCTGCTGGCCATGGCTGAAGCGGCCGCCCTTCACCTCCACCTGGGTGCAAGTCCCCCTGCCACAGCCATGGAATTCCTCCACCCAGGACCCCACCAGTGCTCTCCCCTGCCCCAGTGCCCGGGTGACTCTGGAGCCACCACAGTAGCTTCAACTGGTGGGAACAGCTGGTGATGGTGGAGTGGGACAACACAAGGTGACTGCAGAATTCCTGCCAGTGGCTCACCCCCACCCTCAGACATCAGGAGATGAGGATGGGCCCCCCCACCTTGAAAATCACCATAGTCATCTGGAAGCTGCCAGCTTGGCCAGCTACTGCTTTCTGAGGCACCATTTCAGGGTGGGCAAGGCCACCATTTGGGCCATCCTCATGGAAGTAAGGCATGCTTGGGCCACACGCCTACCAGGGAGTGCGCTTCCAGGAAAGGGGGTCATCAGGGACCAGGAGCTGGGAGGGGTACACGGGTGGCTGGGGCCAGGCACACCCCATCACATCACTCGCTCACTCACTCATAAGCCCCTCCATCTCATGCAAGTTGTCTGGGTCATCAATGCCATGGTTCTTCAGAGGGTCATCCATGTGGCAGACCTGGAAGCAGCCAGCACCGGCTTCGCAGCACTTGGGTTCCTGAACTGCTTTGGCACCCTGGCTGGGACCAATATCCCAAGCTGTGCTCCAGAACACAGTGCGGGCCACTATATTAACTGGGAAGGGCTACCACTCTGTGGTGCTACAGGCCCTGGTAGACAGCAGGGGCCAGCTAATGGATATATACTTGGGCTGGGCAGGCCACATGCATGAAGCCCTCATGTTCAGAAACTCCGGCCTCTGCCGGCACATGGAGGCAGGGATCTTCATCGTCCAGTGGGAGCTCCTGCTTGGGGACACCATCATACCTTTGTGCGTAGTGGCAGATGCTGCCCACCCGCACCAGCCCTGGCCTATGCGGCCTTATACCAGCCAGCCCAATCCCATCCAGGAGCACTTCAATGCCCAGCTCAACCATACCCGCAAAGTGATTGAGTGAGCCTTTGAGTGTCTGAACGACCAGTTCTGCTGCCTCCTGGCATGCCTTGAGGTGCGAATGCGGAATGTCCCCCAGGTGGCGGGCCCTCCACAATATCGTGGAGAATAAGGGTGAAGGTGTTCCACAAGGGTTAGGTAGCCAAGTCTGGCCCAGGATTTGAACAGGCAGCCTCTGCCCCTAGCCCTCCTGGGCAGCAGCCTGCCACCCTGTGGCAGGGCAGCCATGGGAGACTGTGGGTGCTGACAGGGTCCCACCCGCTTGGGACCAGCCCTGTGTGAGGTCTGGCCGCACCCACCCTCTCCCTGTACAAGTGGCTTGAAGTGCTGCCCATGGGAGCAGGTGCTGAATGACACCAGCAGCTATTACGGTGTGCTGGGAGCCACGGCTAGCTGGGCTGTGTCCAGTCCAGGTCTGCTGGGTGTGTGGATTTCCACCGAGTGAGCCCAGGTGTGCGCCCCACTATGTACGTACCAGAGGGTCCCTCAACAAGGTCTGGTGATGCTGAGTGTTGCCCAGCTGGACAACTATGAGGGGAGGTTGATGACCAGGTCCACCTCCTCACTGGACCACTCCGCAGACATCTCTGTCCCTGGCAGGGTGGTGCTGCCTGTGGGGTCCAGGCTCCTCCTCATCCCCAGGGTGCAGCTCCTCCACTGCAGTGTCCAGGATGGCAGGCGGGGGGGAGCTCTCCCTGGGCCCCAGGAGGCTGTGGAGCTCGTGATAGAAGGGGCAGGATACTGGCACTGCCCCTGAGCAGGCAGCTGAGTCACAGGCCTGCCTCATTCTCCTCCCAGAGGCCCAGGAGGTCCCAGAGCACTGGCTCAGTCCAGGAGGGGGCCTGTTTTTGGCTGCTTGTCCAGGCCCCTGTGAGCCCATGAGGACGCAAAGTGGGGGACCTGAGGCAGCTAGCTGCTGGCCACGCTGCTGGTTCATTGATTGTGGGTGGCTTTGCGGGCATGCTGAATGTAGCTTGTGGCTGTGCTGCTCACACACTCTCAGCTTCCTGCTGTGGGGTTTCTGGATCCCTGCAGCTTTAACGGGATCCAGAAACAGGAAGCATAGACCCCCCCCGGCTGCCACCAGCCAGGGCATCTCTGGGCCCCATCTGGCTGTCACCATGGAGCACACATCGTTTGAAAGAGCAGTTGGTGGCGCATCTGCACACATTTTCTTTCGAAAGGGGACACTCCTTCTGCCCTGGGATCAGAGGAGCCCTTTCGAAAGCAGCGCCAGGTTCCATTGATTTCCTTTTGAAAGGACGCGTTTTATGTGCTGACACTGCACACGTTTTCAAAAGCCCCCCCCCCCACCCTCCGGTTTTGATTTATCTTTCAGAAGACCATGTTAGTGTAGATGCAGGTGTGGTGTTTGATTTCCTCCCATACTGGCTAATAACCACTGAGGGACCTATTCATCCATTACTGAATGAGGAGGGAACCCGGTGACAGATGATGTGGGAAAGGCTGAAGTACTCAATGCTTTTTTTGCCTCAGTCTTCACAGAAAAGGTCAGCTCCCCGACTATAGCATGAGGCAATACAGTATGGGAAGGACGTGGGCAGCCCTCAGTGGAGAACGAATGGGTTAAGAGCTATTTAGAAAAGCTAGACACAAATCCATGGGGCCGGATTTAATACATTCAAGGGTACAGAGGGAATTGGCAGATGTCATTGCCGAACTGTTGGCTATTACTCTAAAGACTATTGGAAATCAGGAGAGAGTCTAGATGATTGGAAAAAGGCAAATGTAGTGCCCATCTTTAAAAAAGGAAAGGCCAATCCAGGGAACAATAGACTGGTCAGCCTTACCTTAGTACCTTGGAAAATAATGGAAGGGATCCTCAGGGAATCCATTTTAAAGCACTTGGAAGAGGGGAAAGTGATCAAAAGTAGTCAGCATTGATTCACCAAGGGCAAGTCCTTCCTGACCAATCTGATTAGCTTCCATGATGAAATAACAGGCTCTGTGGACATGGGAAAGTCAGTGAATGTGATATACCTTCACTTTAGCAAAGATTTTGATACAGTCTCTCACAACATTCTTGCCCATGAGTTAAGGAAGTATGGTTTGGATCCTTGGACTATAAGATGGATAGAAGCCTGGTTTGAAGGTTGGGCCCAATGGGAAGTGTTCAATGGTCATAAGAACACTCCTGGTTCACAAACTAGTCAGTCAACATTTTAAAGGAGTGGGCCATTCTGTTAATGACTTAAAAGTTTGCATTTTAATGAAGAGGAATTTTCACAACAGTCTGCAAAGAGAGGCTTCTGAAATCTCTTTTTTTATTCAAATTTGATACATTAACACATGGTTTGAACTGAGATGTGAATTTTTTAGGTCATTATAGGTGCTGTTTTGCATACTTGGTTTAATCTAAGTCTTAACCCCCGCCCCCACCTTCTGCCCCTTTACTCTCTAGTTTGCTCACCTTGAAAATTTTTTTCTGATTTGTGAACCTTGATTACTTTTTAGTTCTCTGTGCCTTAAATATTGAGTCTGTTCTGGTATGGCTATGGTCTGAAGAAGTGGGTCTGTCACCACAAAAGCTCACCACCTAATAAATTATTTTGTTAGTCTTTAAAGTGCTACCTGACTGCTTTTTTGTTTTGATAGTATATAGACTAGCATGGCTTCCTCTCTGTTACTATTCAAAGATCAAAAGTTATTTAGGTTGGTCTGAAGAGATAAGACTAGGGCTGCAGCTACACTATGAGATAAATTCAAATTTATTTGTATCGACTTTCTAGTTTTGGAATTTATAAGTTCGATTTTGACCATCCTTACTTCACACCTTGTTCCCCACAAAGTCAAGTCATTGCTGCCACACACACATTGGCTGACATCAATTGTTGCAGTAGTGCATTGTGGGAAGCTATCCCATAGTTCCCTTATCCCTCTAGCATTCTGGGTACGCTCACTCTCCTCCTGATCCCTGAAAATATGTCAATCCTTGGAAATAATTCAGAAGACACTCAATATTAGAAGAAAGAATTTTTGGTTTCCCCACACATTACATTGCCAACATGGGTGCAGCGACTATATCCTCAACTGGCCATCCATCCCACCTCCCATCAGTGATACCTGATAATAATGCAGGGGCCTGGAATGTTTCTCAGATTGAGAAGAATGCAGGAATTAAAAAATAATTTTTGGTTTCCCGCTGCATTATATTGCCAACACAGGTGCAGTGACTGTATTCTCAACTGGTTATCCATCCCACCTCCCATCAGTGTGGAAAAAAAAATTGTTGGATTACCCCTGGCATCAGCAAGCCCAGGTATGGGCCAAGGGTGCGGGGGTGTCGCTGGATGACCAGATGAAGTATTCTCACCTGTAGACAGCAAGACGCTTAGCCGCCGGGTGAGACTTTTCCCTGGCAGCAGCAGCAAGCCCAGGTATGGGCCAAGGGGGTGGGGGTCAGTGGATGACCAGTTGAGCTGTTCCTTCCCTTTGGTGGCAGCAAAGCCCCGAGTAGCTTAAACGCCAGGAGAGACTTCCCCACAGTGGCAGCAAAGCCCTCTATGTCCCACATGACTGCCAGCACCAAACGGCAGCACCTTCTTTCACTGGGTTGAGTTGGGGGCTATCCATGTGATGTGGCTGAGTGTGGGAAAGACCCAGACTGTGTGGCACCTGTGAAGGAGGGAAGGGGGTTCACACACAAATGTAAACCACTAAGAAGAAGTTTCTCGGCGTGTTATGCAAGCACCACCCCCCAGCACAGCCTCGTTGACACATGGTACAGTGGGGCAGGGGCTGATACCGGGCAGCACAGAAAAAAATAGTAAGTGTACAGATAGAGTTGCGAACTCACTGCAGGGGCTATTTGAGTGGGTAAGATGCACACACCCTGCTAACAGCATAGAAAGGAAGAAGCCATTTCTCAGGCTGTCATAAACTAACGTGTAGATAGTCCATCGTGTCCAACAATGACGTCTTGAGCTTGCACAGGCTCATCAGTTGTGGACTCGCATGTGGCTGAGGAGGCCAAGCTTTGAATGGCACGGGCGTTCACAGTGTGGGCAAGGGAATGGTCCTGGCTCTGTTGGTGCAGCTGCTGCTGTTGCTTTCTTCCTCTCACGAGCATCAATGAGGTGTACGCATCACTGCTCTGCAAAGTTGTCATACGCGTGTCATACGAGAGCATGTCAGCCCGTTCAGTCTTTTGCATGCTGCTCTAGCTGATGTGGTTTTAAACCACCCTGAGCAATGTTGGCCTTCACGCAGTCTTTATACCTCTTGTGGGGCCTACCTTGATTTCTTTTGCATAAACTAACATGAGTCCACAGCTAAAGGTTTGCTGCACCCCCTTGGAAATTCAGGCTCTGCCTGTTACTGGAGAGCAGTGGCCAGAGCAGAGCAGTGAGAGGACCATCGTGGGTTACATTTGGGACACCTCCGTAGGCTAATAAATTCAATTTTACGACATGGTGTTTCCACACTGGCCTTTAATCGAACTTCTGAATTCAAGCTTGACGCTGCACCCATCAGGTAACTGTGATTTTGTAATCTCGAGATTAGTGCACCCAAAATCCAGCTAAGGGTCTCTACAGTGAAGACAGTCACACGGTAAAATCAAGCTAACTGAATTCAGTTTGAATTTATCCATACTGTAGATGCAACCTAGAAGTACCTCTGCTCCCACAATGAAGGGGCCTAGAGCTCTTGTTACAATGCAAGCCTAACCATCCACATTGCCATTAAACAGCCTCTCAAGGGCCACTTCTATGCATGCAGGATCTTCCAGAAGACTGGCACCTTCTTCCAGAAGAGTCATGGAGTGTCTACACATGTAAGGTGCTCTTCTGGAAGGAATCCGGAAGAAGGTGCCTCATCCTCTGGATGCTGTACTCTGCTGCTGAATCAGGAAGAGCACCTTCTTCTGGAAGAGTCTTCTGGAAGAAAACACATGTAGACACTCAGGGACTGCTTCTTCTGGACAAAGTGGTCCACCATGGCAGCAACCCGCCGGAAAGCGGAGACGCTCTAGGCAACACCAGCAGGCCTCTATGGGTCCTGTGGCTTTTAAAGCTGCAAGGACCCAGAGACCCTGTGGCAGGTAGCTGAGAGTGTGAGAGAGGCAGCACATTCAGGGCTTCCAGCCACACTCCCCCAAGGCCCTGCGTCACCCACCGAGCCCTTGACCGGGAGACATGGCCAGCAGCCCAGCACCCTTCACCACCCAGGGGGACCCTGGGAACCTGGACGAGGGCAGCCAGGACCCCGACCAGGCTCCCAAACAGAGGCCCCCCCCCCATGAACTGCTCCAGAACCTCCTGGGGCTCTGATGAGACAAGGAGGTCCTCTGTGACACCGGCGGGGAAGGGAGTAATGCCCCTGCCTTCACCCACCTTGCACAGGGCCTGGCTGCCCATGGCCGCCCCTCCCAGACCCCAGAGCAAGTGCGATGCAAGGTGAATGAGCTGCAGCAGGGGTACAGGCAGGCCTGGGACAGAGCCCACAGATCCAGCCATGCCCCAGCCAGCTGCCTCTTGTATGAGGAGATGCAGGACCTCCTGTCAGCTGGTGATGCATCGCCACCCTGAGTCACAGTGGAGACAGCCACGCCAAAGCCCCCTGCTGCATCGGAGAGTGGGAGGAGGGCCCCTCCTCTGTCAACTTCCCATCCGGTGCGGAGTCGTCGGATGGTTCCCTCATCATAGAGCTGCCCTCTGCCACCAGCCGTCAGGCCCCCTCCAGTCGGGTACCACCCGAAGTGTTCGAGGCTACCTCAGATGAGTGCATGCCGTGGCAAAGTCCCGGGGGGGGTGGGATACATGCGGGTCCCAGTGCCAGGTCCCAAACCCCTTTGGCCCGTGCCGGGGCCAGTAGGTGACATGTGCCTCCCTCCCTCATGGAGAGGCCCCCGAGCATGCCGAGGGCCCCTCAGGTGGCACAGCTGTGTCCAGCCAACCCATGCCCTGGGCCAGGACCCCACAGCCCACAAGCCCGTTGCCAGGGTGGGCCACCATGGACAGTGCCCTCATCCCGGCACCAAGCCTCAGAGGCCAGAGTGGTGAGTGCATGGGGGCCCACACAGCAGCATCCCCTGGCACACACCCATCCCGTGGGTCTGAGGAAGGGGGCACCCACCCAGGGGAGCCAGGGCCGCGCCACCCAGGGTCCAGATGCGGCACCTCTCTCTTACAGCAGCACCGTCCAAGGGCCAGGGGAGCCAGACGAGGAGCCCAGGGCCCGCCAGTCCTGTCCAGGCCAGAGGCTGGACCAGCCCCATCCCCATCCCCCACAGCACAGTGGCCATGGGTGCACCGAACCAGGCACCAGGGCCACAAGGACAAGGCTGCGGCCTACACGCCAGCCCTCTGCCACCACACTGCCCTTGCGGAGAGCTGGCTGGCCCTCAACAAGGTCGCGCTGACATGGAGGTGACACACATGGGGCGGGGGGGGATGTGCCGCATGGTGTGTGGGGCCCTGGCAGACCAGCCCCCAGATGCCCCCAAGGTCCCCCTGCTACTGCCTGGTTCCCCCCGCCCCGAGGGTCCTGCTGCTGCTCGCCTGCTATCCCCACCAAGGCCACCCCCACCACCCGCCCTGACGCCTCTCCCACAAGCCCCCCCCCCCACATGGCCCCCCCAGCTGCTTCCCCCACGCCCATACTGCTGCCTCCCCTGCTGCTCACACCCCCCCATAGCCCATCAGCCTGAGGCCCTAGCTACCTTACTGTCCCCGGGCCTGCCCACGGCCACCCTGCCGGACCATGCAGCATGGCTTGTGACCACAGCAGGCCCCGTGGAGGGTCCCCTGAGCTGCAGCCTGTCCCCCGCCCTCACCCCCTCTGCTGAGGCTGGGCCAACTGTGGTACCTGCTGGTGCTCCCAGACCAATCAGCACCCCGCAGGGGCACCTGTGGGTGCAGGGGCTCACAGCCCTTCACCCCATCCCTTGGCAAGGGCCCCCACCATTCCTGTCCCAGGTCCCATCCCAGTTCGATTGCCCCTATTCCCTGACCACCCCCCCCATAAAGTTAGTCAGTGTTTGGTTAATATAGGTTAGTTTTAATATTTCCTAAGCTGCGTCTACACATGCACGCTACTTCGAAGTAGCGGCACCAACTTCGAAATAGCGCCCGTCGCGTCTACACGCGTCGGGCGCTATTTCGAAGTTAACTTCGACGTTAGGCGGTGAGATGTCGAAGTTGCTAACCTCATGAGGAGATAGGAATAGCGCCCTACTTTGACGTTCAACGTCGAAGTAGGGACCGTGTAGACGATCCGCGTCCCACAACGTCGAAATTGCTGGGTCCTCCATGGCGGCCATCAGCTGGGGGGTTGAGAGATGCTCTCTCTCCAGCCCCTGCGGGGCTCTATGGTCACTGAGGGCAGCAGCCCTTAGCCCAGGGCTTCTGGCTGCTGCTGCGGCAGCTGGGGATCTATGCTGCAGGCACAGGGTCTGCAACCAGTTGTCAGCTCTGTGTATCTTGTGTTGTTTAGTGCAACTGTGTCTGGGAGGGGCCCTTTAAGGGAGTGGCTTGCTGTTGAGTCCGCCCTGTGACCCTGTCTGCAGCTGTGCCTGGCATCCCTATTTCGATGTGTGCTACTTTGACGTGTAGACGTTCCCTCGCTGCGCCTATTTCGATGTTGGGCTGAGCAACGTCGAAGTTGAACATCGACGTTGCTGGCCCTGGAGGACGTGTAGACGTTATTCATCGAAATAGACTATTTCGATGTCGAAACATCGAAACAAGCTATTTCGATGTTGGCTGCACGTGTAGACGTAGCCCTAGTTACTTTTTACACAATGGCTACGTCTACACGTGCAGCCAACATTGAAATAGCTTATTTCGATGTTTCGACATCGAAATAGTCTATTTCGATGAATAACGTCTACACGTCCTCCAGGGCCAGCAACGTCGATGTTCAACTTCGACGTTGCTCAGCCCAACATCGAAATAGGCGCAGCGAGGGAATGTCTACACGTCAAAGTAGCACACATCGAAATAGGGATGCCAGGCACAGCTGCAGACAGGGTCACAGGGCGGACTCAACAGCAAGCCGCTCCCTTAAAGGGCCCCTCCCAGACACAGTTGCACTAAACAACACAAGATACACAGAGCTGACAACTGGTTGCAGACCCTGTGCCTGCAGCATAGATCCCCAGCTGCCGCAGAAGCAGCCAGAAGCCCTGGGCTAAGGGCTGCTGCCCACGGTGACCATAGAGCCCCGCAGGGGCTGGAGAGAGAGCATCTCTCAACCCCCCAGCTGATGACCGCCATGGAGGACCCAGCAATTTCGACGTTGCGGGACGCAGATGGTCTACACGGTCCCTACTTCGACGTTGAACGTCGAAGTAGGGCGCTATTCCTATCTCCTCATGAGGTTAGCGACTTCGACTTCTCGCCGCCTAACGTCGAAGTTAACTTCGAAATAGCGCCCGACGCGTGTAGACGCGACGGGCGCTATTTCGAAGTTGGTGCCGCTACTTCGAAGTAGCGTGCACGTGTAGACGCAGCTAATGTTTGCTAATGTTTCATGTTGTTTGTTAACTACATGTGTACAGCTTGCACCCCCTGTGTCCTTGGTTATTGCGGAGGAAGTTAGGAGTTTGGGGGGGTGTGTGTGTGAGAGAGAGAGAGAGAGAGAAGGGGGCATGAGTGTGGGGGGGGGCATGTGGTGGGGGTTAGTAGTTTCCCCGGGTGAATGTCTTCTGGAGCACTTCGTGGATCCGGACCCAGTCACGTTTGAGCTGCCTGACCAGCTCCCCCATCCTGCTCTGGGGTAGTGCCCCCTCACATGCCTCAGTGAGGTTGTGGAGTGCGCAGCAGGTGGCCACAATCTGCAGGACGTTCTCCACCCCCACATCGAGGCATGTGAGGAGGCATCTGAACCGCACTTTGAGATGGCCGAATGTGCACTCGACCGGCTACTGGGCCCATGTGAGCCAGGCATTGGACAGCTCCTGGGAGGGTGTGAGGTGGCCTGTGTATGGGCACGTCAGCCAGAGCTGCAGGGGGTAGGCCAGGTCGCACACAAAGCAGAGGGGCACGGTGACCTCCCCATGACACGCTCCCAGCAGGGCACAAATGGTCCGACTTCCATCCTGAGAAACAGGACAGAGCTCTGCCGGATGCGCACAGCATGTGCCCTGCCCAGCCAGCTGACATAAATACCACAAACCTCCTGCAGGCGTCCACCACCGCCTGGAGCATGACCTAGCGGTACCCTTGTGGTTGAAGTATCTGCCGCTGCTGTGGTCCGGGGCCCTGGAAGGGATATGCAGCCTGTCAATTGCCCCAAAGCACTGGGGGATACTGAGCTCTGTGAGGGCCTCAATGAGTGCATCCAGGTCCCTGTTGCTCACCAGCCACCACACCAGCAGGTGGTTGATGGCCCTCATGACCTGCAAGGGAACAGGAGTAGGCGCACTTGTGGGCTTGTGCAGGAGGGTCCCTGTCCCCTTCACCTTTCTCCCCCTCCCTCCCTACCGGGCCCACCCCCACTGGGGGACCCCTCCAGTAGCGGGCTTGTGGTATCCCCCCTGGGCTAGGCCTGCCTGCCCCCAGTCCAGCCCCCCCCACCTCTCCAGCCCCCCAGGGTCCCCCAAGCCTGCTGGCCTCCTCCCTCCCCCCTGGCCAGGGTGGGACCTGGGGCAGGGCTTACCTGTAGTACAATGGCCCCGACAGAGCATGTGCCCACCCTGAACTGCTGCTCTATGGACCAGTCGCTGTCCAGGGTGGACAATTTCCATATGGCGATGGCCTTGGGCCTCTCTATGGAGAGGGCTCACCTCATCCAGGTGTCCTGGTGTTGGAACATGGGGGTCAGCCAACTGCAGAGCTCCTGGAACATCTCCTTCATCTAGCGATTCTGCAGCCAGCAGTCGTTATCTCACTCCCCCATGACAACCCTGTCCCACCAGTCTGTGCTGGTGGCATGGGTCCAGACATGCTGCACAGCCTGGGGAGGTGGCAGGGGCAGTGTGGGGTCAGGACCCACGGGCCTGGGTTTCTCTCACCGCAGGAGGCCAAGGAGGGTGGCCAGTAGGGTGGCTAGCCTGTGGATGAGAGCCAGCCTGCTGGCGCGTGGCTGCTGGAGGTCAATGCCTGGTGATCAGCTCACACTGTACAGGGACCTGGGTCTTGCTTGCTGCATGCAGGCTCGGCAGCTTGTCCAGGGAGGGGCTGTTTGGGTGGGGCCTTTTAAAGGGCCATGTGGCTGGCGGCCGTGAAGGGCTCCCTGGCTGCACAACCCTGTCTGCACTGGTTCCTGCCCTGTTCTTCTGGAAGAGTGCCAGTGCTTGTGTGGGCGCGCTCTTCTGGAAGAAGGGACGGCTGTTTTGCGGGCCCGTTTAGCATATCGACATAGTCTTCCAGAAGATGGTCCTCCAGCGGACGTCTTCCAGAGGATCATCGTCTCAAAAAAGTGGCATGTGTAGAAAGAGCTAAGGTGCGTGTACACATTAAACTGAGAGGCCAAAGACGTTGAAGGAAGACATTTTTAACTGCTTATATACCAATCATTTACAATAAGGAAGACGGTCTCACTGATGAGAAAAAAAATTGATATAATTGGTGTTATGGAAAGCTTTTATGTTGTTTCACATGACTGGAATGTCACAGTCACTGGGTACAACCAGTTTAAAGAAAACAGAATAGCTAAAACATGTAAGAGGGATTGTTGCTAATTCCCAAATGTAGAATTCACAACTATGACCCATGGACGTAGGATGAATATGTTAACTAGAAAAACAACACAAAACAGACTGGGAAACAGTTAACAGACTTTTCCAAACCACTGACTGAAACCAGAAAACAGAATGAGTAGCCTCTTAAAGAAACGTCTCTAATATAAGGAAAGAAACCTATTACACAGAGACCGCCACTCAGGTACTCATCCATTTAAGAGTTTATGGAGCCACAGGCATATCATCATTGCAGACATTAACATTTCTGATGCAAAATATGGAACAACCCGAGGCTACGGCTGCACTGGAGAGCTACTTCGACGCATAGCAGCTACACACCTGCCGGGGCTGGTGCTGTCGGTGTGACATTGACATACTGCTGCAGCACATTGGTGGGCCACTAGCTCCTTGTAGGAGAAGGAGCCTAGGGAACAAACAGGAAGAATTAGAGGCCCTGGCACAGTCAAAGAAGCATGAGGTGGTTGGAATAACAGAGGCTTGGTGAGACGATTTGCTTAACTGGAGCACGGTCATAGAAGGGCATAAACTGTTTAGGAAGGACAGATGGGAGAAGAGGAGGAGGAGTTGCGCTGTATGCGAGGGAGCAGTGTGATAGCTCAGAGCTCCAGTATAAGCAGGGAGAAAATCCAATTGAGTGTCTTTGAGTTAAGCTTCAAGGCAGAAGTAACAGAGGTGTCTGCTTTAAACTGCCAGATCAGGGAGATGAAGTAGATGAGGATTTCTTCAGGAAGCCAAGTGAAGCTTCCAAATCACAGGCCCTGGTTCTCATGGGAGACTTTAATCATCCAGATATTTGTTGGGAGACCAATACAGCAGCACACAGACAATCCAGGAAGTTTTCGGAGAATGTTGGGGATAACTCCCTGGTACAAGTGCTGAAGGAACCGACCGGGGCCATGCACAACTTGACCTGCTGCTCACAAGCAGGAAAGAACTAATAGGAAAAATAGAAATAGGTGGAAAAATGGGCTGCAGTGACCATGAAATCGTAGATTTCAGGATCCGGACAAAAGGAAGAAAGGTGAACAGGAACAAATAGACCCTTGATTTCAAAAAAGCAGACTTCAACTCCCTAGCTGTGTCTACACGTGCACGCTACCTCGAAATAGCGGCACTAACTTCGAAATAATGCCCGTCACGGCTACACGTGTTGGGCGCTATTTCGACATTAACATCAACGTTAGGCGGCGAGACGTCGAAGCCGCTAACCCCATGAGGGGATGGGAATAGCGCCCTACTTCGAAGTTGAACGTCGAAGTAGGGCACGTGTAGACGATCTGCATCCCGCAACATCGAAATAGCGGGGTCCGCCATGGTGGCCATCAGCTGAGGGGTTGAGAGACGCTCTCTCTCCAGCCCCTGCGGGGCTCTGTGGTCACCGTGGGCAGCAGCCCTTAGCCCAGGGCTTCTGGCTGCTGCTGCTGCAACTGGGGATCCATGCTGCATGCACAGGGTCTGCAACCAGTTGTCGGCTCTGTGGATCTTGTGTTGTTTAGTGCAACTGTGTCTGGGAGAGGCCCTTTAAGGGAGCGGCTTGCTGTTGAGTCCGCCCTCTGACCCTGTCTGCAGCTGTGCCTGGCACCCTTATTTCGATGTGGTGCTGTGCAATGTCGATGTTGAACGTCGACGTTGCCAGCCCTGGAGGACGTGTAGACGTTATTCATCGAAATAGCCTATTTCGATGTCTCCACATCAAAATAGGCTACTTCGAAGTAGGCTTCACGTGTAGACGTAGCTCCTGAGAGAACTGATGAGCAGGATCCCTTGGGAAATGAAGATGAAGGTGCAAAGAGTTGAACAGCACTAGCAATATTTTAAAGAAGTCTTACGGAAGGCACAGGAACAAACTGTATAGTAAGATATGCAAACATGGTAGGCAGCCAGTTTGGCTTAATGGGGAAATCCTTAGTCAGCTTAAACTCAAAAAGGATGCATACAAGAAAAGGGAACACGGACAGATGACTAAGGAGGAGTATAAACATACGGCTAGAGAATGCCGTGGAGTAATCAGGAAAGCGAAAGCACAATTGGAACTGCAGCTGGCAAGGGATGTGAAGAGAAACAAGAAGGGTTTCTACAGGCATGTTAACAATAAACGAGTTATCAGAGAAGGTGTGGGGTCATTACTGGATGAGGGAGGTAACCTAGTGACAGATGATGTAGGAAAAGCTGAAGTACTCAATGCTTTTTTTGCCTCAGTCTTCGAGGACAAAGTCAACTTCCACATGATAGTCCTAGACAATGCAGTATGGGAAGGTGGAGGGCAGCCATCTGTGGAGAAGGAACAAGTTCTGAGCTATCTAGAAAAACTAGATGTGCACAAATCCATGGGTCTGGATTTAATGCTCCCAAGGCTACTGAGGGAATTGGCAGATGTCATTGCTGAACCTTTTGCCATTATCTCTGAAGACTCCTGAAGATTGGGGGAGATACTGGATGGCTGGAAAAAGGCAAATGTGGTACCCATCTTTAAAAAAGGAAATAAGGACAATCCAGGGAACTATAGACCTGTCAGCTTTACCTCAATCCCTGGGAAAATAATGGAGAGGAGCCTCAAGGAATCCATTTTGGAGCACTTGGAAGAAAGGAAAGTGATCAAAAGTAGCCAACATGGATTCACCAGGGCAAATCCTGCCTCACCAATCTGATCAGCTTCTATAACAAGGTTACAGACTCTGTGGACGTGGGGAAGTCAGTGGATGTGGTATACCTTGACTTCAGCAAAGCTTTTGATATCATCTCCCACAACACTCTTGTCCATAAGTTAAGGAAATATGGACTGGATCCTTGGACTATAAAGCCGCGTCTACACTAGCCGGCTATTTCAAAGTAGCCATGCCAACTTCGAAATAGCGCCCACTGTGTCTACACGCGGCGGGTGCTATTTCGAAGTTGAAATCGATGTAAGGTGGCGAGATGTCGAAGTCGCTATCCTCATGAGGAGATGGGAATAGTGCCCTACTTCGACGTTCAACATCGAAGTAGGGTACATGTAGACGATCCGCATCCCGCAACATCAAAATAGCAGGGTCCTCCATGGCAGCCATCAGCTGAGGGGTTGAGAGATGCTCTCTCCAGCCCCTAAGCTCTATGGTCGCCACGTGCAGCAGCCCCTTAAAGCTCCCTGCCCTCTTATTTCCTGTGCAGGAAGCTGAGAGATCGTGCAGGCAGCAGCACAGCCACGTGCACAGCCTGCACGTCTCTCTGCAGCCCCAACCCACCATCCTGCACCTCAGGGCAGCCAGCCAGCTCCCCAAGTGCCCACAGGGCACCCCCCTCAAGGGGACCCAGGGCTTCCAGCCTGCCAGCCAGAGGGGGAAGAGGCAGCAGGGCCCCTCCTGGACGGAGGCCGAAATCCGGGACCTGCTGGGGCTCTGGGGCAAGGAGGAGGTGCTCCAGGTAATGGGGAGCAAGAGGGGGAATGCGGATGCGTTCGCTCGGCTGGCCGAGGGCCTGGCCGCCCGGGGTCACCCTGCCCGCACTCCTGACCATGTCAGGAGTAAGGTGAAGGAGCTGCGGCAGGGTTACGCCCGGGCCCGGGACACGGCCAGGCGAGCTGGGGCCACCCCCGCCGCTTGCCCCTTTCACAGGGAGCTCAGGGAAATCCTGGGCCCCTGGTACACCTCCTCCCCCACCGGCCACCCTTGACACATAGACCGATGAGCCCCAGCAGGCCCCGGAGACGGAGTCTGACCCGGAGGCCAGCCCTGCACCCCAGGGGCTCCCCCCAGGAGCGGACCCGTGGGACACTGGAGGAGGAGGAGGGGGCCTCCAGTGACGGGGGACTCCAGATTGCCCTCCCCTCCCACAGCTCCAGCAGGGCATCCACCCGATGGCTGTCCCCCGACCGTGGGAGCAGAGCGTCAGGTATGTACCCCCCCAGTGCACACTCCCCGGGGTTAAGGGGCAGGGACAAGAGACATGACCAGGGCCCTCCACACACCCAGATGACCATGGCCCCAAGGACAGCAGTGGCATGTCCCTCAGAAAAGTCCATCAGCCCCAGCCCCCCAGCAGGACAGCGCCAGGGATGGGGGGAGCGGAACCGAAGGTCCCCCCGGGGAGGGGGGGTTGGACACCCATCAGCAGCAGCAGGAGCATCTCCAGGGGACGGGGATGGGGAACCATCAGCAGAGGGGTGGGGGGACAAGAGCCACAGGTCAGGGCCCAGGCTAACGGCTGTCTCCACTCTTCTTCCCTCCTCTGTTCCACAGCTGCACCATCAGAGGGCCCGGAGAGCACTGGCGCATCGTCCGTGGTCCCGGAGAGCCAGCCGGGGCCATCCCACCAAGCCAGCCCCTGGGTGGAGCACAGACCAGCCCCAGGACGAGCCCGACAGCGGCAGGGCCATCTGCGGGAGTCCACGGACCCCCAGCTGCTCGCCACCCTCCGGCGTCAGCTGGAGGTGTCCGAGCGGCGCCTGCAGGTGGAGGAGCAGCGGCTCCATCTCCAGGAGCGAGTGCTGGCCTGGCGCCAGGAGGCTTGGGGGGCCTTCATGCGCACGTTCTATGCCATCGCGCAGCACTTGGCCCGCCCCCCGCCCCCGGCCGCTCCACCCGCCACTCCGTCTGCCGTCCCTCCACCATCGGCCATCCTGGGACCTGCCACTGAGGGGGACCATGGGCCTCTGGACACTGCCCAGCCGTACCTGCCGGTTCTCCCGGCCCCCACACAGCCTCGACCAGGCCTCCAGCCGAGACGTGGGTCGTACCCCGCAACACCAGTCGCAGGACAATAACGGGTGCGTGGCTGAGGATGTTGACCCCCATGGCTCCCCTCCTTTACATTTATTCCCCCCCATGTTGGTGTAAATAGTTTTTGTTCTACCCCTGTTTTGTAACTGCCCCCCCGATGTACATAGTTCCCTCCCCTTATTCTTCTGTTTTTCATATTATTAATAATACAAAGGGTTGCAGGGTTTTGTTTAAAAAAATTCCATTTTTTTATTGTACAGAAGTGTCAGGGGGGGTTGTGCTTTCGGGTGCTCTGTGGTGTGGGCGTGGGGGCAGGGAGTGTTGTGGAGGATGAGGGGGTGCAGTGGGTGGCTTGCCCACAGCTGGCCCTGCCAGCGTTCACCCCGCAGCCTGGTCAAAATGGGCCCGCAGGGCCTCCCGGACCCGGATCCCCTTAGGGTCGACCTGGCGACTGGGGGCAGCGGGTGGCTGGATGTCGACCCAGCCATCCTCCACAGCCCAGCCCTGGAAGAAGGCCTCTCCCTTGCTCTCCACCAGGTTGTGGAGTGCGCTGCATGCGCCCACAACCTGGGGGATGTTGGTGGGGGGTCCGCATCCAGGCGGGTGAGGAGACACCTCCAGCGCCCTTTGAGGTGGCTGAAAGTGCGCTCGACCACCTGGCGCTCATGGTTCAAGCGCATGTTGAACCGTTCCTGGCTGGCTGTGACATGGTCCTTGTAAGGGTGCATGAGCCACGGCCGGAGGGGGTATGCCGTGTCTGCGACAATGCAGAGGGGCATGGTGGTGTCCCCCACAGGGATCTCCCGCTGGGGGATGTAGGTCCCCGCCTCCAGCCGGCAGCACAGGCCCGAATCTCTGAACACCCGGGCATCGTGGGTGCTGCCAGCCCAGCCAACATAAGTGTCCAGGAAGCGGCCCCGGCTGTCCACCAAGGCCTGGAGGACCACGGAATGGTATCCCTTCCTATTGAAGAAGTGTCCTCCACTGTGCTCTGGGGACGGATGGGGATATGGGTCCCATCCAGAGCCCCAAAGCAATTTGGGAAGCCCAGGGTGGCAAAACCCACGATGGCGGCATCCGGGTCCCCAAGCCGCACGAGCCTGTGGAGGAGCAGGGCATTGATTGCGCCGACGACCTGCAGGGGAAGGACATGAGAGAGCACCGGTGAGGGGTGTGCAGGGTGTGTCTGGCCCTCCCCTCCGGGCTTCCCCCTCCTCCCCAGAGCTCTCCCCCTCCCCCCCCCAGGGCTCTCCTCCGGGCTCCCCCTCCCCACCGTGGGTCCTCTTACCTCCATGAGGACAGCCCCGACGGTGGCCTTGCCCATGCCGAACTGCTGCTGTACGGATCGGTAGCTGTCTGGAGTGGCCAGCTTCCAGACAGCGATGCCAACCCGTTTCTCTACAGTGAGGGCATGTCGCATGGGGGTGTTCTGGTGCCGTAAGGCAGGGGTGAGCCACTGGCAGAGCTCCAGGAATGTCTGACAGCTCATTTGGAAGTTCCGGAGCCAGCGGTCATTGTCCCACTCGCCGAGCACCAGCCGCTCCCACCAGTCCATGCTCGTGGTGTATCTCCACAGCCGGCAGCCAGGGGTTGCCGGGGGGCCGCTGGGAGGGCAGCAAGGTCTGGGGCTGCTTCCTCACCCCCCCGAGGACCGCTCATCTTCCTGAAATAAAAGATGGTCAGCTGCCTCCTGCATGGCACTGAGCAGGGCAAGCACTGTTCCTGCAGGGGCAGGTGTGTGGGCCTCTGGCTGCTGCTGCTGCTGCTGCTGCTGCTGCTGCTGCTGCTGCTGGGGGTCCATACTGCTTCGACAGGCGTGCGTGCCTGTGGCTCTGCAGACCGCGTGCTGTGCAGGCTGTGTGTGTCTGGGAGGGGCCCTTTAAGGGAGCGGCTAGCTGTTGCTCCGGAAGTGCTAGTCCGCACTGTGACCCTGTCTGCAGCTGTTCCTGGCACCCTTATTTCGATTTGGGCCGCTTTGGTGTGTAGACGCTCCCATGCAGCGCCTACTTCGATGTAGTGCTGCCCAACGTCGACGTTGAACGTCAACGGCACCAGCCCTAGCCCTGGAGGATGTGTAGACGCCATTCATCGAAATAACTTATTTCGATTTTGCTACATCGCTATAAGCTATTTCAATGTAGCATAGCAGTGTAGACGTAGCTTAAGATGGATAGAAAGCTGCTTTGATGGTTGGGCCCAATGCGTAGTGGTCAATGGCTCAATATCTGGATGGCGTCAGTTTCAAGCAGAGTGCCGCAAGGCTCAGTTCTGGGGCCAATGTTGTTCAACATATTCATTAATGCCCTGGATGAGGGACTGGATTGCACCCTGAGTTTGCAGATGACACAAAACTAGGGGGAGAGGTAGATACGTTGGAGGGCAGAGAGAGAATCCAGAGGGACCTGGATAAATTGGAGGACTGGGCCAAAAGAAATCTGATGTGGTTCGACAAGGAGATGAGTAGAGTCCTGCACCTGGGGCAGAAGAATCTCAAGCATTGTTACAGGCTGGGGACTGACTGGCTCAGCAGCAGTAAAATGGAAGAGGACTTAGGGGTTATGGTGGATGAAAGGCTGGATATGAGTAAACAGTGCGCCTTTGTAGTCAAGAAGGCTAACGGCACACTGGGGTGCATTAGGAGGAGCATTTTGTGCAGATCTAGAGAAGTAATTGTTCCCCTCTGTTCAGCACTGGTGAGGCCACATCTGGAATATTGTGTCCAGTTTTGGTCCCCCCAGTATAAAAAGGATGTGGATTTGCTGGAGCAGGTTCAGCGAAGGGCAACAAAAATGATTAAAGGTCCAGAGCACAAGACCTATGAGGAGAGGCTGAGGGATTTGGGATTGTTTAGTTTACAGAAGAGAAGACTGAGGGGTGATTTAATAGCAGCCTTCAACTTCCTGAAGGGGAGATCTAAAGAGGAGGGCGAGAAACTGTTCTCAGTGGTGTCAGATAGCGGAACAAGGAGCAATGGTCTGAAGTTACAGCAGGGGAGGTGTAGGTTGGATATTAGGAAAAACTACTTCCCCAGGAGGGTGGTGAAGCACTGCAATGCGTTGCCTAGAGAGGTGTTGGAATCTCCATCCTTAGAGGTTTTCAAGTCCCATCTTGACAAGGCCCTGGCTGGGATGACTTAGTGGCGGTTGATTCTGCTTGAAGCAGGGGGCTGGACTGGATGACCTCCTGAGGTCCCTTCCAGCCCTGTGATTCTGTGTGATTGTGTGAGTCTTGACCCTGGGTCCGGCTCAGTGACATTTTCTGCATGCCCCACACTGTTGTTCTGTGCTGCCAGCTAATGAAGCTGGGAGCAAGTGTGTGTGTGTGTGTGTGTATCTGTGTGTGTGTGTGTGTGCGCGCTTGTGCACGCGGGGTGGGAGGGGGGACTGATTTCTGGTTAAGGAGGAGGGATCCCAACAAAACAGCAGGCTGCCCAGTTCTAAGTGGGGAGGGCCCAGCTCTGTGGGGTTGGGGCTCGAGCTGATGCTATAGGCACAGCTCCTTGAGTGCCAGCCAGTTCGTAGACAGCTGCAGCAGGCAGGGCCCCTACGCTGTACCCCTCTGCCACACTGTGATATGACAGAAGACGCTGCTGCTCCGGGGCAGTAGTACATGATGAAAATCTATCGCCTTCCCGGCACCTGGCATCCCCTCTCGAGGTGCTCATCCTGCCCTGTGCCGCTCCCTAACCCCACTCTGCTCCCATGCTTGCTTCCGCTTTCCTGCAACACTGCCCCCGCCCCAGCTCATCTGTGCTCCCTTCCCTCTCCCTCACTCATGTCTTTCCGTGCAGATGTGGCTGAAAGTAAAATTCAGCTAGTGGATTGGATGACGAATTGAGCCTAGAAGATGTGGATTGGAGGCAGATCCACAGCTTTGTATCTGTGTAGGACTCTATCTACTTGTGATGGGTTCCCACTGGGGTGACACCTGGAACTGAAGTACCACTGTGACCACCCCCGACCCACCAGTCTAGGCTTCCTTCCACTGTGCTGCTGTGAACTTCCTGCCAAGCCTTCTCCAGGCTCCACAGCCTGTGCATTTACCAGAACATATACAGGTAGGGACACACCCAGCTACAGTTAGATATAGATGCTGTGATCAGCTCTGCATGGGGAGGATTCAGCTCAGGAACTTCCTACCTACTCAGGTGCATGCTCCCCTCTGGATTGTAAAACCAAAATTACACCATATTGTGCTGCACAGAGAATTATATCACAGAAACTCATGACATTCACCCCTTTGGTCAATGTGCAGAGAGATATACAGAAGTTCTCTGCCCCGAGTTATGACCCCCTGTGCACAATGGCTTAGAATAAAGCAAAAACAAGTTTATTAACTACAAAAATAGATTATTAAATGATTATGGCAAACAGATCTAAGCAGATTACCAAGCAAATAAACAAAAACACAACCTAAGCTTGCTTAGAGATCCCAAGTGTTCCATACACTGTCTAGTACTCCCGTTAGCTGGGGGTCCAGCCTTTCCCTCCACTTCAGCCTTTTTTGCACAGTAATCTCTTTTGGTTGGAGTCAGAGAAGAGCCATAAGAGAACACTCCCCTGCCTTAAATAGCCTTTCTATAGAGCAGGAACTCTTTGTTTCACAGCTTTGTTCCACAGCAGTCAGTGGAAAAAATACTGATGTTCCAAGATGGTGTTCAGCAGCAGGTGAGCTGGTTGCATGTTCCTGCAGTATTACAAAGCCATTGCTAAAAGGCTGTTTGTAGGCTCTTCAGAAAAGATCCCCAGGTGAGAAAGAAGCTTATTCTGAGGCCTATTGTTTTCACCCTGCTGGCAAGCGACCAGGGAGCATGCGACCGGGTGCTTGCGAACAGGGTGGTTGCTAACAGGAGGGAGTTTTGAGAGGGGCTGTCCTGGGGAAGGAGGGGGCAAACTACAGCACCTTTGGGTAAGTGGCTCTCTGGAGTGTGTGAGTGTCTGGGTTTGGGGGTTCTGGGCCTGGGTTTGTCTGTTTGTTTGGTGTTTGGAGTGTTGAGCGGTCTGTTTGTTTGAAAGGCCATGTGCTCAGGCTGGCAGTTGGAAGCTGTTAGCCTTGATTAGGTTTAGGTTTGAAATCTAAACTCTGCATGCCGATTGGCTGAGCGGTAGTCAGAGGGAAGGGCTCTCAGGAAGGCCAGACCTTTTTAAACCCTGCTGGCAAGCAACCAGGGAGCTTGCAGACAGGGTGGTTGCTAACAGGAGGGAGTTTTGAGAGGGCAGTTTAGAGGGAGCTAGTTACTTCTACAGGGGTAAGGAGCGACAAGATGGTTATGGCGGCAGCGTTCCCAACTGCTGCTGGAGCTGAGGAACCCGCCGCCCCCAGGGTGCAGCGTGGGCAGTGGGACACAAGAGGGCTTGGGGGAGTGTGGGGAGTTGGGGGCGAGAACGAGGGGTGTCGGTGGTGGGCATGTGGTTTGGGGGCATGTGGTATGGGTGTGTGGGTGGTGGCACCCACAGAGGCTGGTGGTGGCACGCCTGGCTCAGATTGCCTGGGCTTCCAGTCCCAGTCCTGCGATCCCTGCATGTACTTCCTGCAGCAGCTCCGTGGACACCTGCAGCCAGATGAAGAGTTGGTAGCTTTGGCAGGGACCCATGGCGCAGCTGGACCGTGAGATTGGCACCTTCCTGGAGGACATGGGGCTGCAGCAGTGCGCAGCCAGGTGTGGAGAGGCCGGGAGAAGGGGGACCTGGGGGTGATGAGAGCTGATGGGGGCAGGGTGATGAGGTGGGGGGACATGGGAGTGGATGGGGGACAAGGGGATGATGGTAGCTGATGGGAGGCAGTGGGGTGGGGAGGAGGGTCCTGGGGAGGTGAGGAGGTTGTCAGGCCACGGGGACCTTTGGGGACACGTGGTGCCAGGGAGGTGCA
Source organism: Carettochelys insculpta (assembly GCF_033958435.1). Classification (NCBI taxonomy): domain Eukaryota; kingdom Metazoa; phylum Chordata; order Testudines; family Carettochelyidae; genus Carettochelys; species Carettochelys insculpta. The sequence continues at coordinate 615,834 of NC_134157.1, forward strand.
AGAGATAGTGGGATCATTACCCAGATTCTCCATGCCCCACTGCCTTGTGGGTTATTCTGGGAAGGAGCAAGGCTAAGGGAGTAAACCCTGACAGAAAATCCAGAGGGGAGTCCTAAGGCAGTTCTGTGCCAACTTCTGGCATTGACCAGGCAACTACTGCAGCTGAGCTTGTACCAGATGTAGAGGTTATCCTCTCCTTTGGACTACATCAGTAAAGCCGAGAGGGGAACACTGGCGTCTGGACAGCCCAGGGTCCCAAAAAATTACCCAGGCTCGCACCTGGAGAGGTACTCCAGCATCGCTTAACAGCGTTGAACCAACACGGGGGGTAACAGATACTGGTTATAAGCTCTTGCTCGATTGGCGTAGAGAACGAGCGCAAGGGGTTGCCTTCGATGGTGGGAGAGATCATCGCATCTCACTGGACAGTCACCTCCCGCCTCAAGCTGGGCAGCCCCCAGCCAGAAGGGTACTGTCCCGCCACAGTTCACCTGCCTCCCTGGTTGTGTGAGGTTTAAGGTTCCCAAACCTGACAAGTGACTGAAATTTGAGCACCAGACAAACCAATAAGAAAAACAACAAGAAAAGAAAACCATCAAAGTTTTAAGCTTGCTTGCTGGAATGTGCGGACCATGCTGACCGGTTTGACTGAAGATCTTCAGGACATCAGCGACACCCGAAAGACTGCTGTCATCAATGAGGAACTGAAAAGGCTCCAAGTTGACATTGCTGCTCTGCAAGAGACGCGACTTGCAGATTCGTGATCTCTAAAGGAAAAGGACTACACCTTTTTCTGTCAGGGTAAAGCCCAAGAAGAACCCAGGGAGCATGGTGTTGGCTTTGCCATCAGAAACACCCTTCTGCAAATGGTGGAATTAGTCATGGGCGGATCAGAAAGACTCCTTCAAGTCAAACTTGCACTGGTCCTGTCCGCCTCATCAGTGCTTACGCTCCAACCCTGTACGCCACACCAGAAGTAAAGGACAAGTTCTACAACGTGCTTAGTGCTGCCATAGCGCAAATACCTGCTTGTGAACAGCTGTACATTTTGAGTGACTTCAATGCGAGAGTTGGAGCCGATCGTGACTCATGGCCTTCCTGCTTAGGCAACATCGGTGTGGGAAAAATGAATGAAAATGAACAGCGTCTTCTCGAACTTTGCACGTACCACAATCTGTGCATCACAAACACATTTTTCCAAACGAAGCCACAGCACAGAATGTCATGGAGACACCCACGCTCGAAACACTGGCATCAACTAGACGTGGTCATCGCTAGACGTGATAACCTTAAAAATGTCCTTCTGACATGCAGCTATCATAGTGCTGGCTGCGATACAGATCACTCCCTAGTTTGCTCCAAACTCAAGGTGAGACCCAAGAAGCTGTACCACTCTAAACCAACTGGAAGGCCCCACACTGATGCCAGAAAGATGGCAGACTCAGAGAGAGCTGAGAAGTTCAGTGAGACCCTTGAGGAGAATCTGCGCAGCAGCCCTGGGGGTGCTGATGTGACATCCAGATGGCAGCATCTGAGGGATACAATTTACAGCACGGCCTTGTTGGTGTTTGGAAGAAGAGCTAGAAACACAAATGACTGGTTCGAAGCTAACTCCGATGAGGTGATTCCAGCCATCGAAAAGAAGCACGCTGCGCTCCTGGGCTACGTCTACACGTGCAGCCAACATCGAAATAGCTTATTTCGATGTCGCAACATCGAAATAGTCTATTTCGATGAATAACGTCTACACGTCCTCCAGGGCCAGCAACGTCAATGTTCAACTTCGACGTTGCTCAGCCCAACATCGAAATAGGCGCAGCGAGGGAACGTCTACACGTCAAAGTAGCACACATCGAAATAGGGATGCCAGGCACAGCTGCAGACAGGGTCACAGGGCGGACTCAACAGCCAGCCGCTCCCTTAAAGGGCCCCTCCCAGACACAGTTGCACTAAACAACACAAGATACACAGAGCTGACAACTGGTTGCAGACCCTGTGCCTGCAGCATAGATCCCCAGCTGCCGCAGAAGCAGCCAGAAGCCCTGGGCTAAGGGCTGCTGCCCACGGTGACCATAGAGCCCCGCAGGGGCTGGAGAGAGAGCATCTCTCAACCCCCCAGCTGATGACCGCCATGGAGGACCCAGCAATTTCGACGTTGCGGGACGCGGATCGTCTACACGGTCCCTACTTCGACGTTGAACGTCGAAGTAGGGCGCTATTCCTATCTCCTCATGAGGTTAGCGACTTCGACGTCTCGCCGCCTAACGTCGAAGTTAACTTCGAAATAGCGCCCGACGCGTGTAGACGCGACGGGCGCTATTTCGAAGTTGGTGCTGCTACTTCGAAGTAGCGTGCATGTGTAGACGCAGCTCTGGAGTACAAACGCTCGCCGAGCCAGAATAGCCTGCAAGCGCTCAGAGCAGCCAGAAAAACAGTACAGCAGATGGCCAGGTGCTGTGCCAACAACCACTGGCTCAAGCTACGCAGCAGCATCCAGACCAGTGCTGACTCTGGTAATCTCAGGGGAATGTACGAGGGCATCAAGATGGCATTAGGACCCACCCAGAACAAGATGGCACCTCTGAAATCCAAATCTGGTGAAGTCATCACTGACAAAGCCAAACAGATGGAGCGCTGGGTCGAGTACTACTCCGAGCTGTACTCACGCGAGAACATTATGGCTGATAGAGCCCTCAACACCATTGAGCTCCAACCACTAATGGACGAACTGGACCAGGAACCAACTGTGGAAGAACTGAAGAAAGCCATCGACAGCATTGCAGCAGGAAAGGCCCCTGGTCAGGATGGTACCACCAGAGATAATCAAGTGTGCCACGGACACTCTCCTGGAACCCCTACATGAGCTACTGTGCCTGTGCTGGAGAGAGGGAGAGGTTCCATAGGATATGTGCGACACTAACATTGTAACCTTGTATAAGAACAAAGGAGACAGAAGCGACTGCAACAATTACCGTAGAATCTCCCTTCTAAGCATCACTGGTAAACTGTTCACTCGCGTCATCCTCGGCAGACTCCAGAAGATTGCTGAGAGGGTGAATCCTGAATCACGGTGCGGATTCTGCGCAGAGAGATCTACCGTTGACATGGTCTTCTCTCTGAGGCAGCTGCAGGAGAAGTGCAGGGAGCAGAGGAAGCCACTCTACATGGCCTTCATCGACCTAACCAAGGCCTTCGACTTGGTCAGCAGGGATGGACTGTTCAAACTGCTCCACAAGATAGTCTGTCCACCACAGTTACTCAAGATGATCCAGTCTTTCCACAAAGACATGAGAGGAACCATCCAATATGATGGCACATTATTGGATGTTTTCAGCATCAGGAGGAGCGTCAAACAAGGATGCATGCTTGCTCCGACATTGTTCGGGATCTTCTTCGCGCTCCTCCTGAAGCATGCCTTTGGATCTTCAACAGAGGGCATCTTTTTGCACACAAGATCTGATGGGAAACTGTTTAATCTTGTAAGGCTGAAAGCTAAATCCAAGGTGCAGGAAGTCCTCATCAGAGATTTGCTGTTCGCAGACGACGCTGCTGTAGTGTCACACACAGAAGACCAGCTTCAGAAACTGCTGGATCGGTTCTCCAAAGCATGCAAGGACTTCGGGCTTTCCACCAGCCTAAAGAAGACAACTGTACTTGCTCAGGATGTTGCTGACCCTCCATCAATCAGCATTGACAACTATTCGTTAGAGGTCGTTCACAAATTCGTTTACCTCGGGTCCACCATCACTGACACCCTGTCATTGGAGTCTGAGCTAAATAGGAGGATCGGAAAAGCAGCCACAACTTTGTCCAGACTCAGCAAGAGAGTGTGGAATAACATCAAGTTGTACACCCACACCAAAATGCAAGTCTACAGAGCCTGTATCCTCAGCGCCCTCCTTAATGGCAGTGAGACTTGGCCCCTGTATGCCCTCCAGGAAAAGAGGCTGAACGTCTCCCACTTGCGCTGCCTCAGGCGCATCCTTGGAATATCATGGAAGGACAGAGTGTCCAACACCGCCGTCCTTGAGCAAGCTGGAATCCCAACCATGCACACCCTCCTCAGGTAGCGGCGGCTCCACTGGCTTGGCCACATCCACAGGATGAATGATGGAAGGATCCCAAAAGACATCCTGTATGGTGAGCTAGCCTCTGGCAGAAGACCTCCCGGACGCCCCCAGCTGCGCTACAAAGATGTCTGTGAGAGGGACCTCAGGGAGGTAGATATTGAGCCGGACAGCTGGGAGGAGCTGGCAGACGATCGCAGAAGATGGAGGTAGGAACTACACAAGGGCCTTCAGAAGGGTGAGATGAGGATCAGCCAGCTAGTAGAGGAGAAGCAAGCCCACAGAAAGCACAGTAAGGACCTGCCAGACACGCATTACACATGCAACAGGTGCAGCAAGGACTGTCGCTCTCGTGTGGGCCTTCACAGTCACAGTCGACGCTGCAAATGATGATCTCAAATGGAACCTACGAAGGAAGCGATCCACAGTCTATGTAGACTGAAGGATGCTACTACTGAAGTTGTTTTCTCTTAAGGGCTCATTATCCTGAATGGACTCTTCCCAGCCAGCCACCTAGACTGAGAGCCTGTGGATTAATGTGCGTTACCCAGGTATGATGTGAGATGCAGACACTTAGTCAATATTCATAATGTCAGAAACCAAAATGATACATGCATGCAAATAGAATGATCGTATTCAGCAATCCTCACTGCCAGATCATCACCTTGTTGTGGGCTTGTGTTTTCCAATGAAACAAGAGCAATCCTGTAGGGAGTTTTGTACTCCCAGCAGAGTCACCCATGGCAGCGAGGTCAAGGGGTAGGGTCCAGACAAAGAACTATCTTAAAAGTTGCCCCTGGCAGAACAGGCAGAGGATAGCAAGGTAATGCTACAACAGCTGCAACGCCGGATGAAGGCTGCAGTAGACAGAAGACTCCCAATCATTGTGGCTCGCAGGCAATTGGACCTGGGCCTTCTTATCCGTCAAGAATTGTGTGGTGGCTGCAGTGAATGGCTCCCCCCATGTTAAAGGAAGTCACGCACAGGCATCTTCCTCTGTGTGCTATTCTCTTAAACTTAAGTTCTCAGGTGACCAGCAAATGGTGACAGGAGCAGGATGGTGAAATCTGGAAGCTTTTAGTCGTGGACCAGCATGTAGATGGTCAGCCATCAGTGGACTCACAAATAGGAGGGTGACATGAAGATGTCTTACTTGTTATCAAGTGATGACCAAGAAGAAGAATGATTCAGCAAATCATAATCCTTCCAATGATATCTCACGTGAGCTTTTTTTAAGGTGACCGTCCATCTAATTTTTAATGGGACAGTCCCATATTCAAGCCCTCTTCCAGGTGTCACATCTTTCTTTAAAAAACAGGGACTGTTTCCTGTATTCCCCTGAGCCCCCACCAGTCAAACAGCTGTGAGTGCAGCCCCGATGCTGGGAGCTGTGGGGCTGAATACCCAAGAATTAAGAGCCACAGCAGGGCTTAAAACAGGGATCTCCAGTAGCTCACCCGCCTCTCCCTACATGTGAAACCCCATCTGCAGTGCACACTACCCCCCCCCACCAGGCTGAAGCCCCAATCCCTAGCATGCTCCCTGCAAGATGAAGCACAGATTCTCAGTGCCCATTCCTCCCCCTCCCCACAGGCTGAAGCAACTATCTCTGGTGTTCCCCTTCCCTCTTGCTAATGAAAGTGTGAGCTGCCTGGCTGAATGCCCCCAAGCCCTGGCAACTCCTGCAAGGCTGAAAGCAGGAGCCAAGGGGCTGAAGTAGCAATTCCTACCCCTCTCCATGAAGCTGGGAGCAGCAGTACTGCATCTTGGATCTCTGGTGCTCCCACTGCAGCAGAAGCTCAGCCCCAGAGCCCATGGGCAGAGCTCGTGGCCCTGGGGATGTTGCATTCCAAAAATCGTTAGTGGCAGTGCAGGGCAGTCCCAGGGATAAAGCCACGCCTCCTCTCTCCCCAGCCGCTGGCCTGTTTGGCGATGAGAAGCTTGAGTCTGGCAGTGCAGGACTGATGCTCCTCTGGCTGGTGCCATGGCACAAGCAGCCATGGTGTTCCTTCCTCTGCTTCTGCTGCAGCTACTGATGGTGCAAGGCACTGAGTTGCCCCACAGCTCCCACCCCATTTTTCACACAACTGGCAAGACCTGCAGGGGCACAGGACCTGACTCTTAAGCTGGCTGAGCTCTTGGGGAACAGGGAGGCAGGGTAGCCCTCCTGGCGCACGGCCTCTAGCTACTCAATATCTCTCCCCTAAACTACCCACTTAAGAACAAAAGAACGGCCACACTGGGTCAGACCAAAGGTCCATCCAGCCCAGTAGCCTGTCTGCCGACAGTGGCCAGTGCCAGGTGCCCCAGAGGCTATGGACTGCTCCTATGTGAGGGAGCAGTATGATTGCTCAGGTCTCCAGTATGAGGAAAGAGAAAATCCAGTTGAGTGTCTTTGGGTTAAGCTTAGAGGTGGAAGTAACAGAGGTGATGTTGTAGTTGGTGTCTGTTATAGGCCGCCAGATCAGGGAAAGGAGATAGATGAGGCTTCCTTCAGGCAGCTAAGTGAAGCTTCCAAATCACAGACCCTGGTTCTCATGGGAGATTTTAATCATCCGGACATTTGTTGAGAGACCAATACATCAGCACAGACAATCCAGGAAGTTTTTGGAGAATGTTGGGGATAACTTCTTGGTACAAGTGCTGAAGGAACCGACCAGGGGCCGTGCACAACTTGACCTGCTGCTCACAAACAGGGAAGAACTAGTAGAAGAAATAGAAGTGGGTGGGAACCTGGGCTGCAGCGACCATGAGATCGTCGACTTCAGGATCCGGACAAAAGGAAGAAGGGTGAGCAGTAACATACAGACCCTTGATTTCAGAAGAGCAGACTCTGGCTACGTCTACACGTGAACGCTACATCGAAATAGCTTAGCGACATCGAAATAGGCTATTTCGATGAATAACGTCTACACGTCCTCCAGGGCTGGTGCCGTCAACATCGATGTTGGGCAGCACCACATCAAAGTAGGCACTACAGGGGAATGTCTATGTGCCAAAGTAGCACACATCGAAATAAGGGTGCTAGGAACAGCTGCAGACAGGGTCACAGGGCGGACTAGCACTTCCGCGGCAACAGCTAGCTGCTCCCTTAAAGGGCCCCTCCCAGACACACTCAGCCTGCACAGCACGCGGTCTGCAGAGCCACAGGCACGCACACCTCAGGCAATGCAGTCATGGACCCCCAGCAGCAGCAGCCAGAGGTCCACCCAGCCGCCCCTGTAGAAGCAGTGCTCGCCCTGCTCGATGCCATGCAGGAGGCGGCTGATCACATCCTAGCCATAGAGGAGGAGCTGCCCGCAGGGGAGGAGGAAGCAACCCCAAAACCTGCAGCCCCTGCCGCACACGCCGCCGGCTGTGGAGCTACCCCACAAGCACCGACTGGTGGGAGCGGCTGGTGCTCGGAGAGCGGGACGATGACCGCTGGCTCCAGAACTTTTGGATGAGCCAGCAGACATTTCTGGAGCTCTGCCAGTGGCTCACCCCCGCACTCAGGCACCAGGACACTACCATGCGACGTGCCCTCAGCATGGACAAACGGGTCAGCATCGCTGTCTGGAA